>NC_072791.1:235336367-235964284 GCF_028583425.1 Eublepharis macularius | reverse complement strand
CTAACCCTAACCCTAACCCTAACCCTAACCCTAACCCTAACCCTAACCCTAACCCTAACCCTAACCCTAACCCTAACCCTAACCCTAACCCTAACCCTAACCCTAACCCTAACCCTAACCCTAACCCTAACCCTAACCCTAACCCTAACCCTAACCCTAACCCTAACCCTAACCCTAACCCTAACCCTAACCCTAACCCTAACCCTAACCCTAACCCTAACCCTAACCCTAACCCTAACCCTAACCCTAACCCTAACCCTAACCCTAACCCTAACCCTAACCCTAACCCTAACCCTAACCCTAACCCTAACCCTAACCCTAACCCTAACCCTAACCCTAACCCTAACCCTAACCCTAACCCTAACCCTAACCCTAACCCTAACCCTAACCCTAACCCTAACCCTAACCCTAACCCTAACCCTAACCCTAACCCTAACCCTAACCCTAACCCTAACCCTAACCCTAACCCTAACCCTAACCCTAACCCTAACCCTAACCCTAACCCTAACCCTAACCCTAACCCTAACCCTAACCCTAACCCTAACCCTAACCCTAACCCTAACCCTAACCCTAACCCTAACCCTAACCCTAACCCTAACCCTAACCCTAACCCTAACCCTAACCCTAACCCTAACCCTAACCCTAACCCTAACCCTAACCCTAACCCTAACCCTAACCCTAACCCTAACCCTAACCCTAACCCTAACCCTAACCCTAACCCTAACCCTAACCCTAACCCTAACCCTAACCCTAACCCTAACCCTAACCCTAACCCTAACCCTAACCCTAACCCTAACCCTAACCCTAACCCTAACCCTAACCCTAACCCTAACCCTAACCCTAACCCTAACCCTAACCCTAACCCTAACCCTAACCCTAACCCTAACCCTAACCCTAACCCTAACCCTAACCCTAACCCTAACCCTAACCCTAACCCTAACCCTAACCCTAACCCTAACCCTAACCCTAACCCTAACCCTAACCCTAACCCTAACCCTAACCCTAACCCTAACCCTAACCCTAACCCTAACCCTAACCCTAACCCTAACCCTAACCCTAACCCTAACCCTAACCCTAACCCTAACCCTAACCCTAACCCTAACCCTAACCCTAACCCTAACCCTAACCCTAACCCTAACCCTAACCCTAACCCTAACCCTAACCCTAACCCTAACCCTAACCCTAACCCTAACCCTAACCCTAACCCTAACCCTAACCCTAACCCTAACCCTAACCCTAACCCTAACCCTAACCCTAACCCTAACCCTAACCCTAACCCTAACCCTAACCCTAACCCTAACCCTAACCCTAACCCTAACCCTAACCCTAACCCTAACCCTAACCCTAACCCTAACCCTAACCCTAACCCTAACCCTAACCCTAACCCTAACCCTAACCCTAACCCTAACCCTAACCCTAACCCTAACCCTAACCCTAACCCTAACCCTAACCCTAACCCTAACCCTAACCCTAACCCTAACCCTAACCCTAACCCTAACCCTAACCCTAACCCTAACCCTAACCCTAACCCTAACCCTAACCCTAACCCTAACCCTAACCCTAACCCTAACCCTAACCCTAACCCTAACCCTAACCCTAACCCTAACCCTAACCCTAACCCTAACCCTAACCCTAACCCTAACCCTAACCCTAACCCTAACCCTAACCCTAACCCTAACCCTAACCCTAACCCTAACCCTAACCCTAACCCTAACCCTAACCCTAACCCTAACCCTAACCCTAACCCTAACCCTAACCCTAACCCTAACCCTAACCCTAACCCTAACCCTAACCCTAACCCTAACCCTAACCCTAACCCTAACCCTAACCCTAACCCTAACCCTAACCCTAACCCTAACCCTAACCCTAACCCTAACCCTAACCCTAACCCTAACCCTAACCCTAACCCTAACCCTAACCCTAACCCTAACCCTAACCCTAACCCTAACCCTAACCCTAACCCTAACCCTAACCCTAACCCTAACCCTAACCCTAACCCTAACCCTAACCCTAACCCTAACCCTAACCCTAACCCTAACCCTAACCCTAACCCTAACCCTAACCCTAACCCTAACCCTAACCCTAACCCTAACCCTAACCCTAACCCTAACCCTAACCCTAACCCTAACCCTAACCCTAACCCTAACCCTAACCCTAACCCTAACCCTAACCCTAACCCTAACCCTAACCCTAACCCTAACCCTAACCCTAACCCTAACCCTAACCCTAACCCTAACCCTAACCCTAACCCTAACCCTAACCCTAACCCTAACCCTAACCCTAACCCTAACCCTAACCCTAACCCTAACCCTAACCCTAACCCTAACCCTAACCCTAACCCTAACCCTAACCCTAACCCTAACCCTAACCCTAACCCTAACCCTAACCCTAACCCTAACCCTAACCCTAACCCTAACCCTAACCCTAACCCTAACCCTAACCCTAACCCTAACCCTAACCCTAACCCTAACCCTAACCCTAACCCTAACCCTAACCCTAACCCTAACCCTAACCCTAACCCTAACCCTAACCCTAACCCTAACCCTAACCCTAACCCTAACCCTAACCCTAACCCTAACCCTAACCCTAACCCTAACCCTAACCCTAACCCTAACCCTAACCCTAACCCTAACCCTAACCCTAACCCTAACCCTAACCCTAACCCTAACCCTAACCCTAACCCTAACCCTAACCCTAACCCTAACCCTAACCCTAACCCTAACCCTAACCCTAACCCTAACCCTAACCCTAACCCTAACCCTAACCCTAACCCTAACCCTAACCCTAACCCTAACCCTAACCCTAACCCTAACCCTAACCCTAACCCTAACCCTAACCCTAACCCTAACCCTAACCCTAACCCTAACCCTAACCCTAACCCTAACCCTAACCCTAACCCTAACCCTAACCCTAACCCTAACCCTAACCCTAACCCTAACCCTAACCCTAACCCTAACCCTAACCCTAACCCTAACCCTAACCCTAACCCTAACCCTAACCCTAACCCTAACCCTAACCCTAACCCTAACCCTAACCCTAACCCTAACCCTAACCCTAACCCTAACCCTAACCCTAACCCTAACCCTAACCCTAACCCTAACCCTAACCCTAACCCTAACCCTAACCCTAACCCTAACCCTAACCCTAACCCTAACCCTAACCCTAACCCTAACCCTAACCCTAACCCTAACCCTAACCCTAACCCTAACCCTAACCCTAACCCTAACCCTAACCCTAACCCTAACCCTAACCCTAACCCTAACCCTAACCCTAACCCTAACCCTAACCCTAACCCTAACCCTAACCCTAACCCTAACCCTAACCCTAACCCTAACCCTAACCCTAACCCTAACCCTAACCCTAACCCTAACCCTAACCCTAACCCTAACCCTAACCCTAACCCTAACCCTAACCCTAACCCTAACCCTAACCCTAACCCTAACCCTAACCCTAACCCTAACCCTAACCCTAACCCTAACCCTAACCCTAACCCTAACCCTAACCCTAACCCTAACCCTAACCCTAACCCTAACCCTAACCCTAACCCTAACCCTAACCCTAACCCTAACCCTAACCCTAACCCTAACCCTAACCCTAACCCTAACCCTAACCCTAACCCTAACCCTAACCCTAACCCTAACCCTAACCCTAACCCTAACCCTAACCCTAACCCTAACCCTAACCCTAACCCTAACCCTAACCCTAACCCTAACCCTAACCCTAACCCTAACCCTAACCCTAACCCTAACCCTAACCCTAACCCTAACCCTAACCCTAACCCTAACCCTAACCCTAACCCTAACCCTAACCCTAACCCTAACCCTAACCCTAACCCTAACCCTAACCCTAACCCTAACCCTAACCCTAACCCTAACCCTAACCCTAACCCTAACCCTAACCCTAACCCTAACCCTAACCCTAACCCTAACCCTAACCCTAACCCTAACCCTAACCCTAACCCTAACCCTAACCCTAACCCTAACCCTAACCCTAACCCTAACCCTAACCCTAACCCTAACCCTAACCCTAACCCTAACCCTAACCCTAACCCTAACCCTAACCCTAACCCTAACCCTAACCCTAACCCTAACCCTAACCCTAACCCTAACCCTAACCCTAACCCTAACCCTAACCCTAACCCTAACCCTAACCCTAACCCTAACCCTAACCCTAACCCTAACCCTAACCCTAACCCTAACCCTAACCCTAACCCTAACCCTAACCCTAACCCTAACCCTAACCCTAACCCTAACCCTAACCCTAACCCTAACCCTAACCCTAACCCTAACCCTAACCCTAACCCTAACCCTAACCCTAACCCTAACCCTAACCCTAACCCTAACCCTAACCCTAACCCTAACCCTAACCCTAACCCTAACCCTAACCCTAACCCTAACCCTAACCCTAACCCTAACCCTAACCCTAACCCTAACCCTAACCCTAACCCTAACCCTAACCCTAACCCTAACCCTAACCCTAACCCTAACCCTAACCCTAACCCTAACCCTAACCCTAACCCTAACCCTAACCCTAACCCTAACCCTAACCCTAACCCTAACCCTAACCCTAACCCTAACCCTAACCCTAACCCTAACCCTAACCCTAACCCTAACCCTAACCCTAACCCTAACCCTAACCCTAACCCTAACCCTAACCCTAACCCTAACCCTAACCCTAACCCTAACCCTAACCCTAACCCTAACCCTAACCCTAACCCTAACCCTAACCCTAACCCTAACCCTAACCCTAACCCTAACCCTAACCCTAACCCTAACCCTAACCCTAACCCTAACCCTAACCCTAACCCTAACCCTAACCCTAACCCTAACCCTAACCCTAACCCTAACCCTAACCCTAACCCTAACCCTAACCCTAACCCTAACCCTAACCCTAACCCTAACCCTAACCCTAACCCTAACCCTAACCCTAACCCTAACCCTAACCCTAACCCTAACCCTAACCCTAACCCTAACCCTAACCCTAACCCTAACCCTAACCCTAACCCTAACCCTAACCCTAACCCTAACCCTAACCCTAACCCTAACCCTAACCCTAACCCTAACCCTAACCCTAACCCTAACCCTAACCCTAACCCTAACCCTAACCCTAACCCTAACCCTAACCCTAACCCTAACCCTAACCCTAACCCTAACCCTAACCCTAACCCTAACCCTAACCCTAACCCTAACCCTAACCCTAACCCTAACCCTAACCCTAACCCTAACCCTAACCCTAACCCTAACCCTAACCCTAACCCTAACCCTAACCCTAACCCTAACCCTAACCCTAACCCTAACCCTAACCCTAACCCTAACCCTAACCCTAACCCTAACCCTAACCCTAACCCTAACCCTAACCCTAACCCTAACCCTAACCCTAACCCTAACCCTAACCCTAACCCTAACCCTAACCCTAACCCTAACCCTAACCCTAACCCTAACCCTAACCCTAACCCTAACCCTAACCCTAACCCTAACCCTAACCCTAACCCTAACCCTAACCCTAACCCTAACCCTAACCCTAACCCTAACCCTAACCCTAACCCTAACCCTAACCCTAACCCTAACCCTAACCCTAACCCTAACCCTAACCCTAACCCTAACCCTAACCCTAACCCTAACCCTAACCCTAACCCTAACCCTAACCCTAACCCTAACCCTAACCCTAACCCTAACCCTAACCCTAACCCTAACCCTAACCCTAACCCTAACCCTAACCCTAACCCTAACCCTAACCCTAACCCTAACCCTAACCCTAACCCTAACCCTAACCCTAACCCTAACCCTAACCCTAACCCTAACCCTAACCCTAACCCTAACCCTAACCCTAACCCTAACCCTAACCCTAACCCTAACCCTAACCCTAACCCTAACCCTAACCCTAACCCTAACCCTAACCCTAACCCTAACCCTAACCCTAACCCTAACCCTAACCCTAACCCTAACCCTAACCCTAACCCTAACCCTAACCCTAACCCTAACCCTAACCCTAACCCTAACCCTAACCCTAACCCTAACCCTAACCCTAACCCTAACCCTAACCCTAACCCTAACCCTAACCCTAACCCTAACCCTAACCCTAACCCTAACCCTAACCCTAACCCTAACCCTAACCCTAACCCTAACCCTAACCCTAACCCTAACCCTAACCCTAACCCTAACCCTAACCCTAACCCTAACCCTAACCCTAACCCTAACCCTAACCCTAACCCTAACCCTAACCCTAACCCTAACCCTAACCCTAACCCTAACCCTAACCCTAACCCTAACCCTAACCCTAACCCTAACCCTAACCCTAACCCTAACCCTAACCCTAACCCTAACCCTAACCCTAACCCTAACCCTAACCCTAACCCTAACCCTAACCCTAACCCTAACCCTAACCCTAACCCTAACCCTAACCCTAACCCTAACCCTAACCCTAACCCTAACCCTAACCCTAACCCTAACCCTAACCCTAACCCTAACCCTAACCCTAACCCTAACCCTAACCCTAACCCTAACCCTAACCCTAACCCTAACCCTAACCCTAACCCTAACCCTAACCCTAACCCTAACCCTAACCCTAACCCTAACCCTAACCCTAACCCTAACCCTAACCCTAACCCTAACCCTAACCCTAACCCTAACCCTAACCCTAACCCTAACCCTAACCCTAACCCTAACCCTAACCCTAACCCTAACCCTAACCCTAACCCTAACCCTAACCCTAACCCTAACCCTAACCCTAACCCTAACCCTAACCCTAACCCTAACCCTAACCCTAACCCTAACCCTAACCCTAACCCTAACCCTAACCCTAACCCTAACCCTAACCCTAACCCTAACCCTAACCCTAACCCTAACCCTAACCCTAACCCTAACCCTAACCCTAACCCTAACCCTAACCCTAACCCTAACCCTAACCCTAACCCTAACCCTAACCCTAACCCTAACCCTAACCCTAACCCTAACCCTAACCCTAACCCTAACCCTAACCCTAACCCTAACCCTAACCCTAACCCTAACCCTAACCCTAACCCTAACCCTAACCCTAACCCTAACCCTAACCCTAACCCTAACCCTAACCCTAACCCTAACCCTAACCCTAACCCTAACCCTAACCCTAACCCTAACCCTAACCCTAACCCTAACCCTAACCCTAACCCTAACCCTAACCCTAACCCTAACCCTAACCCTAACCCTAACCCTAACCCTAACCCTAACCCTAACCCTAACCCTAACCCTAACCCTAACCCTAACCCTAACCCTAACCCTAACCCTAACCCTAACCCTAACCCTAACCCTAACCCTAACCCTAACCCTAACCCTAACCCTAACCCTAACCCTAACCCTAACCCTAACCCTAACCCTAACCCTAACCCTAACCCTAACCCTAACCCTAACCCTAACCCTAACCCTAACCCTAACCCTAACCCTAACCCTAACCCTAACCCTAACCCTAACCCTAACCCTAACCCTAACCCTAACCCTAACCCTAACCCTAACCCTAACCCTAACCCTAACCCTAACCCTAACCCTAACCCTAACCCTAACCCTAACCCTAACCCTAACCCTAACCCTAACCCTAACCCTAACCCTAACCCTAACCCTAACCCTAACCCTAACCCTAACCCTAACCCTAACCCTAACCCTAACCCTAACCCTAACCCTAACCCTAACCCTAACCCTAACCCTAACCCTAACCCTAACCCTAACCCTAACCCTAACCCTAACCCTAACCCTAACCCTAACCCTAACCCTAACCCTAACCCTAACCCTAACCCTAACCCTCAAACTGTAGGATGGATAACTTAAATAAAAATCTTTATTTTCCTAAAAAATCTTTATTTTCCTAACCCTAACCCTAACCCTAACCCTAACCCTAACCCTAACCCTAACCCTAACCCTAACCCTAACTTAAATAAAAATCTTTATTTTCCTAAAAAAAAAAAAATCTTTATTTTCCTAACCCTAACCCTAACCCTAACCCTAACCCTAACCCTAACCCTAACCCTAACCCTAACCCTAACCCTAACCCTAACCCTAACCCTAACCCTAACCCTAACCCTAACCCCACCCACCTTGAATAGCAGACGTGCGATCAAGGAGCTCTCACTTCCTGGTTTGGATTTTCGCTTTTTTGACCTATTATATCTCTGACAAAAATTTCAATTTTGGTCAGGCTTTGTTCCTAAGGGTACCCCCATCAGGGGGTGCGAATATGGAGCCCCCCCCCTCCTGGGGGGGACCCGCAAATTGAGATCGAATTTTGGCCTATACAAGACAATGGAGACAATGGAGAGCATGCTTCTCAGCATGGCCTACAAGAAAAAGGCTTCCAACTTCATCTGCTGCCATCCTCTTTGGCAGTTGCGCCTTCGGAGGTCACGGACGGTAAGGATGTTCAAGGGCCCCTGGGGAATCTAGACCGGACCCCCGTTTTGGGTTTTCAACCCTCCCAGAAGACCCCTGCCGCTTTAAAGGACAATCCCTTTTCCATATTGCTTTCAATGGAACATGCAACAGCAGAGGGAGCTGTAACCTTAGAGGGGTCTGGGGATGACCTGGCCCTGGACGTGGGGGGTGAGAGTTTGAATGACACCTTTACTCCTGAGGAGACCCAGAGCACTCGAAAACCCGTTACACGTGGCCCTACTCTTGAGGAGACCTTTACATCAAAGAACGCCCTGGCCTCTGGGAAGGCTGTTACACGTGTCCTTACTCACGAGGAGACCTTTGCTCCTACGCAAAACTTGAATGCTGGGGAGGCTGTTACACGTGTCCTTACTCACGAGGAGACCTTTGCTCCTACGCAAAACTTGATGGCTGGGGAGGCCGTTACACTTGTCCTTACTCGCGAGGAGACCTTCACTCCTATACAAATCCTGAATGCTGGGGAGGCCGTTACACGTGCCCTTACTCGTGAGGAGACCTTTGTCCCTATGCAAATCCTGAATGCTGGGGAGGCCGTTACACGTGCCCTTACTCGCGAGGAGACCTTTGTTCCTATGCAAAACTTGAATGCTGGGGAAGCTGTTACACGTGTCCCTACTCATGAGGAGACCTCTGCTCCTAAGCAAGACCTGAATGTTGGGGGGGCTGTTACACATGTCCTTACTCGCGAGGAGACCTTTGCTCCTATGCAAACCCTGAATGCTAGGGAGGTGCTTACACGTGTCCTTACTCACGAGGAGACCTTTACTCCTATGCAAATCCTGAATGCTGAGAAGGCTGTTCCACGTGTCCTTACTCACGAGGAGACCTTTGCTCCTACGAAAACCCTGAATGCTGGGGACGCTGTTACACGTGTACTTACTCATGAGGAGACCTTTATAACTCAGGAGGCCCAGAAGACTGAGAACTTTATCACGCAGGTCCTTACTCCCGAGGAGACCTCTACTCCCATTCCTGATTCTGACGCACCAGTGTGCTGTGATGTGATGGACTCGTTTGCTGACCCAGATGTTGACACGGCTGAACCAGATATGCACTCTATTAAAAGCCGAGATAGACTTCCGATAACAGCTGCTGTGCAAATGGAGAAACAAGGACAGGCCCTTAAACAGATAGCGGGCCCCTCCCACAGCACCACATTTCAGGAAGACATACGGCAGTCAAGACTCTGCCCCGACCAAGGGAGTGAAGTTGAATTTATTCTTACCTCTGACTCCGACCTCGATCTTGGCCGTGTTTCCCGGGTTGACTCTATTGATGTCCCTGTTATCCAATGCCAAAGAGCAGCTTATAAACAATCGAAGGATTCCTTTGTCCTGGGAAAGGGGGATGATTTTTCTCAGCGGCGTATGGACCGTTATCTTGACGAGGTGATGGATTTAGCTAAGTCCCCTATAGCTTGTAGAGCAAAATCGGAACCTGTTCCTTCGGAGATCCCCGTGGAGAAAGACATCGTCTCCTGTAACACAGACTTACCCCGAGAGCCCGAAGAGGAAAGGCAAAGATGGGCCGAGGGACTACGTAAAGCTCGTTACCAGCTAAAAGAAACGGAAATTTCCATTCAAAATGTGGATAAACACCTAGTGGATTGTCTGGACCTCGAACGGCGTGCTAAACTCCTTAAACAGAAGGACAGATTCCTTGATATAATACTGAAAGAGACACACAAGGTCCACGTTTATGAGGACTTATTCAAACTGGCACAAGTCGATGAAGACTCTTCAAACATCGCCCCTTCCTCCAGAACGAAATATCCTAAGGGTGTCGTTGACCACAGTTCGTCCCCGGAGGAACAACCGGCTAAAAAGAAGCAGAAGCAAGGGCGAGAATCTCACTCGGCCCAAACTTCGCATGGTGCCCGAGAACATGTAGACCGACAGTCTTCCCAGAGTCTTGAACGAGATTGTTCTACACATGTTTATGGACAGCGCTCAGAGGAGAAAAATACGAGTCTAGCAAAACAGGGGGTTGGAATCGGGGACTTGTCTCCGGCCCTGTCTGTGGAATGCGGAACCCCAGGGATAGAATCTAATGCTGTCCGGAATGTTAGAGAGATTCAATTGAGGAATGCCTGGGAGAAGATAAAGTTTGGTCCCATGTCTAAGGGTCTGGACCTTTTGGTTCCAGAAGAAACTAATAAGCTCGATTTGGCAAAGTTCTGGTGTTTTCTGTTGACTCATGTGGGATGGGTGATGGTACCCACGCCTTCCTTAACTAAGAGAAGCAAGGACTCGATGATAGACTTGCTGGATAAACAAAAGGAAGTGTTGTTTACATATCTTACTGATGGAGAGGAAACCGGACGAGAGCCGCCGTCGCAAAATCTTCTTTATGCCAGATCCCTATCGATCAACATCGTTGATAGGCTTGTCATAGGACGTCGGAGTCGTACTTCGACGGAGACCTATCCCTCCTGGTTGACGGAGGAGGGGCTTACGAAACTTCTCAAAGGTATCTGTCGTCGTGCTGAAGAAAGACCGCCGGCGGAAGGCACGGGATTTCTTGACGAACCTGGCAAGAGAGCGACAGAAATGACACAAAAAGATTTGATACACTGGTGCATCCAAGCGTTGCATGTTTTCAAAGTCCGTGTTCAACGACTAAAGGGAGAGGCGGAGACGTCGACTGGAAGGAGTGTCGCGCCCAGGAAAGGAAGGCTTGAACGGAAAACTGTGTCTAAGATGATGACGGATACGACTCAGCTGGCTAATCCTGTGACGATTCCATCGCATGCAGAATTATCTGCCATGATAGCAGCACAAGATGCCCGAATGTGTCGCCAGGGAGACTCTGCTTCGCAGAGTCTCCCGCAAACGGGTGAGGGTCACGGTCGTTTCTGTTCTGTGGATAAGAGGCTCTTTCTAGAAGATGAAGAGGGACGTAGGAAGAAAGGAGAGAGAGGGATGAAAGATGAAAAGGCGACTGAAAAGGAAGGAGAGGGAGGAGATGAGGACAGCGGGGGGTTATCTGGCTTATCTGGCATAGAATCTCTCTCTAGTTCTGAAAGGGAAGAGGAGGAAGAAGAGGAGATGGAGTTAGCCCCTACTAAGGAAGGTGGATGTATATCAGATAGGGATATTAAGAGAAAGGAAGTAGTTTCTTCGGAGAGATGTGGAGGGAAGCCGCAGAGGGAGGGGAGAAGGGAGGGGAGAAGGAAGGAGAGCAGGGAATTAAACTTTAGGGACAAGGCACCCCTGCGGGGGAATGTTTCGCAAGTGGATACTGGGTCTTCGGGTCTTCTTTCTCTTCCCGATACAGCACAGACCAGCCTGTCATCTGAAGGGAAGGGAGAAGCTGTTAGCTTGACCTCAATGACTAGGACTCTGAACGAGACAGTTCTACCGATGCAGACAGACATGCAATCAGAACAGGACTCCCTTCTGATCACCGTGCAAGGAAACTTACCTGTGACGACTGAAGATATATCGATAGGGAACTTCGTCATGGACACGGATTCGGAATTGATTGAACTGCGACTTAAAACAGGACCTGTGAGTAAAGAAAACATACATGAGACATTTGAGACATATGTAAATCCTTCTGCAGGAACTTCAGTGATCTTGCAGGAGGATCCTTCCGATCATGTAACATCAGAGACAAACGGAAAGCGGGAACGTGATACGCAAATATCGGTATGCACGGTTAGGGTTGAAAAGGGAGCCCAAGGTTTAGGAATTGGAGTAGGAGATGCTGATGTGTCACAAGGTACGCCAGTGGGGATAGCATTGGGAAACCAAGGAGAACCTAAGAGGGATGTGGTCCTACCGGTTCCTAGAAACCCGGGAGTAACTGTAACAACACCTAGGTTACCTACAAGTAATACTCTTCCTGACACAATGCCTAAGGTTTCAGCAGCAAGTTTTAGAGAATCTTTAACAACAGATTCTAGGGAACCTCTAACGACGGGTTCTAGCGAATCCTTACCAGCCCACACACCTTCCGTTGGGAGCGCAGGAACGTCTTATGCAGACATGTTGAGGGGAACCGGTAGGAGGCCAAGGGACCCGGGATCACGGAGGGAGGGGGAAACGGATGGAGAACCCCCCCGCCGTCGGACGGATTTTGAAAAGGAGAGACTGGAGGATGAAGAATTCTTAGAGGATTTCTTCAATATGAGAGAAGATGAAGGAGAATTTGATCCGAGGCAAAGATTTGTTATTCGGTTCAGGTATAAAGGCTCAGATCCACAAAAGCTCACAGAAGAATACATGATAGAGGAGGTGCTTTTAGGGATAATGGGAATTCCACGAGGCGACATACTGGCAGTTATCATGCCGCCGGGGCTTAGGGAAACCGATGTTTGTTTTGTGTCAGAACGAGGATACCAGAAGGGTTGGGGGAGGTTGAGAGAAATCATGAGGTCGACCCCGAATCCCTTTGGTGACTATGACATTATTCCCCTCTTCCGAGGAGAATCGAGGGTTCTGACGGTGGCGTTCAGAACGACAAATATTCCAGCAGAGGATGTGGAACAATGGCTGGGCAGATTTTGCAAGGTGTTGTTACCCCCCCAAAAGGCCCTCAATTCGTGGGGCATTTGGAAAGGAGAATATAAGACTGTCGTCTCTTTGCAAAGAGACTTCAGGAGTAAACTACAACATATTCCTAAATATTTTTTTCTGGGAGGAGATAGAGGAATCACCAGGTACAGTGGGCAACCCCCAGCATGCTTCCAATGTGGGGGGTTTGACCATATTAGGCAACACTGTGCCACACCTTTGTGTTCTGTCTGTGGGAGGAGGGGCCATAACTCCACACAATGTACAACTGGAGTGGTTTGTAACCTTTGTGGCCGCCAAGGCCACACGTACCTTCTGTGTCCCGACGCGCATTATAACAAGTGGTATCCAAACTCGTACTCAAAACTCGTTCGCTGTCACCCTCATTTAAATCGAACAGATGAGGATTCATCGACTAGCCAATTTTCAGAGGGTGCTACTGCAAAACACGGGGAGAAGGACAGTAACGAATGTTTACATGAAGGGGGTTGGCAGGAGGTAAAGAGGACTTCGCACGATGTCCTTAGAGGCAGGGTAAGACGGGGAGTGTATAACCCGATACGAACGATGGTCAGCAACCGATTTGAAGCCTTGAATGTGACAGAAGAGGAAGGTACGCAAGATACGCCTCTGGCCTCCCTTACTACCGGATCATGTATCAACCCGGAACAAAAACAAAGAGATGACATGCAGACTGATAGAAAGGCGGGATCGGAGAAACCTAAGATGAGGAAAGAGTTAAGGAAAGAGTCAAGGAAAGAGTCGAAGAAAGCCATATTCCGTACATACGAAAACCTTACAGAAAAGGAACTCCAGGTAATTACTGAAGAACTCAACGAAAAGATCCAAAAGGTGACCCAAGCACTTTCCGCTGCAGAAGGTGCATCTGAGGAGGTACAACTACGTTTAAGTCAAAAGGAGCATTATTGGAGAGATGCGGTTACCTGCATACAACGTGAACTGGCTAGAAGAAGGGACCGAGACCCAAACCTTACCGAGGAACCGTTAAGTGACTCCCAGATGATGATGGTGGAAGAAGCGCCAGAACAGGAGGCGATGCTGAACCAGGGAGACACACAGAACCAGGAACAGATACCTATGTATACAGATGGACAAAGACAAGAACAAATTAGAGAGCGAATTGCAGAGATAAGCGAGGACCTTGAAGGAGGGAAGACGGAATCGATGGAGTGGATAAGTGGAATATCTTTGGTGGAAAAGAACCCTGTGACAGGCGACCAGTCTGACTCTCCTCCTGACCAGGAAAAGGTTCCTCAACAGCACGAGTATCCTCCTCCTGTTAGCTTACCTGACTCAAGTGGAAACATTTTGACGCCGTGCGCGTCATTTCCGTGTAAGGCCACGCCTCCTGATCCGCAGGAGGAGGTGGAGACGATGAGTTTAGAAACTGTAGTGGAAGGCATGGAGGAAGACCGGCGAGGTTTGTAGGAAAATAATAGGAAGAGGAAAGATAAAATGACAGTCGATAAGTTCAATGGAACTGGATTTAAGATGGCTTATGTTTTTATTGCTATTGCTGCTATCTTATATTCATTAACAATACCAATGGAGTTGAACATACTTACCTGGAATTGTAGAGGGCTACGGCAGTCGGTGAGGAGAGAAGATGTTTATTACCACATTAGGAGGCTAAAGGCTGATGTTTTTGTCCTGCAAGAAACTAATATTAGTACTCCTAGGGAGAGGAGTGCAGCGCAGAATTCCTGGACTTGGGGGCCTTCAATTTGGTCTTTGAAAGAAGAGGAAGGAACGGGAGGTGTCGCGGTTCTCTTCTTATGCAATCCTGATCTTCAAGTTGTGAGGACCATCGATGCTATGCCGGGTCATCTTATAATAGTGGACTTCAATCTTAAAAACCCGGCAAAAGCGTTAGACAGCAAGTTTAGGTTGTGTGCCCTCTATGCTCCTGTGAAGGCAATTCATAGACGACAGCTGTGGCAAACATTGGAGGATCATATTGGTACAAAGAGGGCTCTACTCGTGGCGGGAGATTTCAATGTTCGCTCCGAGCGAGAGGATAGAATTAATTTGAGAGCCGGTGCTCAAATGGGAACGTCTGCCCCTGTATTTAAACAGCTGACAATGGAGGAAAAAAGACTGAAAGCCCTTCTTAAAGATCGCCTTGGCTTGATGGATGCGGGGCTACAGAATGATGGGGAATTAGATTTTCTCCCTACGCATCACCGGGCAACGTTCCGACGTAAATTCACAGCAACCTTAGGGTGTAAGATGACTTATTATCACCCTCTGTCGACAAGCAGGCTGGACAGAATATGGGCCCCAGCGGCTCTCCCCCTTACGGGATGTAAGATTATTTTGACGCCGTGGTCAGACCACGCTATTCTTCAAGTATTATTTGCAGGACAACCCAATAGGAGGAAACACAAACCAGCTTGGCGACTCAGTGAAGCGGACCTCCGGACCTTTCGGATGGAACCGGAAATTGTTCTGACGCTTGAATGCCAGAAGCGTATAAAGTCTGGGATGGATGTCCTCGATTGGTGGGAAAGGACGAAAGATGCCATACGATATGCTTCGGTTCGGGTTAGGAGAGTGCAGGGCAGTTATGAACTGTCACAATATCACAGAGCGATCCAGAACGTACTTGCATGCAGATGGAGAATGAACAAGGGCCTTGACGTTGACAATGAACGGCTTCGACGCAATCAAGAACTTATTAAAACTTACCGCCTTACCCAACGTCGACGGCGTCATATGGCACGGGTGGCTAGAGCATCGGGGCCGTTAATTGAGAAGGGAGAATGGCAAAAAGATCGCCTGCCTCGATACAACCAGACTCTGTCCGCGTTAAAAGGAGGTCCGTCAGATGGACTACTTCAAGAACCGGTCGAGATAGCAGAAGAGGTCTCTAGATTTTATAGAGAATTTTACGCCGTTTCGGAAACCTCTCCTGATGAAGTACGCATTCAGTCCTATCTAGAAAGTGCTTTTGGGCAGAAACCGTTACCGCCAAACGAAGAAGATCTTTGCGAACTCTCTCGGCCCTTCGAGCAAGAAGAAATCCAGCGAGCCATTCAGGCGGGTAAACGTAACTCTAAGCAGGGACCGGATGGGTTACCGTATGGGTTCTATAAGAACTTTAAAGATCACTTAGTTCCCATCTTGACGGAGGTTTTTAATGAGATGCTGCAGAGGGCGAGGGTGGGACGGAGTTTTTTACACGGATCAATGAGTCTATTGTACAAAGGAGGAGATCCGACTCTGATAGGCAACTGGAGACCCATCACGGTTAACAACACCGATTATAGGATACTAGCAAGGGTCCTCAATAATAGGTTGAAAAAACTGGCTAATGCACTAGTGCAGGTTGGACAAACCAGCTCTGTACCCGGAAGGAGAATGGCGCATACCACCTGTGTTTTCAGACAGATTTTTGACCGGTTACAGCAAGAAAAGGAACATCTATGCATATTGCAGCTGGACCAGAGTAAAGCGTTTGACCGGGTTGACAGAGGCTACATGTGGGCTGTTTTAAAATTCCATGGATTGCCAGAACAGCTGATCAAGCTCCTACAGGCGCTTTACATGAACGCGCAGGTTACACCAAACGTCGGAGGGTGTCGAGGGTCGCCATTTCCAGTACCCACGGGGGTTAGACAAGGATGCCCTCTCAGTCCTCTCCTGTACGTCTTGACACTAGATCCTCTTCTTAGGGCGTTGCAGAGAGATCGGTTCATCAGAGGAATTTTTCCCCACGGTTGTCCGGAGTATCGCATCACCAGTCTAGCCCACGCTGACGATTGTTACGTCATCCTCCGGAACACAGAGGAACTGCTAAAGGTGCGAGAACATTTACGGCGCTACGAAATTGTTTCCGGAGCAAAGGTGAACGAGCTTAAAAGTCAGATTTACGATCTCGACGGGCAGACGGGAAGAATGGAAGTGACTCCCATGGTGCTTACGGAGAAGGATCATAGAGACCGTGAGGAGCTGGAAGGACAGGTAGAAGGAAAGGAGAACAGACAGCATGACGACGAAGGAGGGAGCGGGACAGGAACGGGGATGCTGTCTCTGAAGATCCTGGGAGTCACCTTTTCTTTGAGAGCTGCTGGCTGGAGGGATAATTGGATTGTATGGCAACAGCGAGTGTTGGAAAGACTGGACAAGTGGAAGACATGGAGATTATCCACAGCACAAAAAGTTCAATATTTTGCCATATATTGCATTCCAGCTGGCAATTACCTAGCGACAGTTTACCCTCCGCCGGAATCTACAGTAACCATCATCACCAGAGCGGTTTTTAAGTGGATTTTTGGGACGCTCCACTTACCGCTTGCGAGAGTAGTCGTTCAGAGAGGACACGGAGAAGGAGGTCTTGGGTTACCGGAGATTGGACTGTGGTTCCTATCCATCTTTCTAGTTTTTAACTGTGGAACTTGGCAGCAGAATGCGACGGGCTTGATTACGCAAGAAATGTACACCAGACAGTTCTTTATGGACAGTTGGGTAGACACCAGATGGGCAAAACGATGGTGGAAAGAAGGCTCTCTGCCGACCCGCTTGATGGCTTCGATGAAAGTACAGCTTCCTGACTTTATGGTTGAGGTAGCAAAGGGGATACAGAAACATGGCATCGAAGCCTCAGAAGTCAAGGGAACTAGCCCGGGAACTAAAGGAGTTACCGGAAAGTTGTACTGGACTGTTATGCACCGAAGTCGGTTGGTACCCTATGATGAAGAGAGACGGAAGAAGGAGACGCTTTCTTCGTATTTGAGGAACCAGATCTTTCCTATCCCCACCTTCGGTGACCGGACCATACCTTATGCCCTACGGGATCTTCGTTGGAGGACTTACCATCAGATATTATATGTGGGAAGTAAAAAGTTTGGGGCGACAGAAGATCAACAGCGTTGCCCCAGGGTGCTTTGTAGGTCTTTGAATCCACATACCAACATTCCTGAGACCATCCCCCATGTTGTGAAGGAGTGTGTAGCTGTAAGGAGGTCGTGGGCAGGAGTAGCCAGAGCATTGCAATGGCCTTTTCTGATATCACAACACTGGGAAACGATTGTCTCGGGATTGGAGCCGACAGAAGGGTTTGGGAATCCCAGGGAGCAGGGGGACTGTCCGGGTGAGAAGGCTGGTATTAAGGTTCCTTGGGCACTGGTTAGGTTAGTGAATCTCATCTTTGTTAGTACTGTGATGAAAAACAGAAGGGAGGAGGTGTATACCAAAAAGGCAGTACCCTTAGTTGAAACGGTACATACTGTAACAGATTATTTGGCGAAAATTAAAAGGTGGGAAGAAAAGAGGATGAAGGGCGTGAAGTGGCTGAGCAGGTGGAGGTGGTTTCATGAGATCAACCCGCCAGTTCCTTGAAGTCAGATATAATTGCTTCCTACCTTGACTTCTCTCAAGTTGGATAGACATCTGTTGTATAACTTAATTCTTCTTTTTCTTTTTCTTTTATTTCCTTAATTAGTAAAAAGTAAAAAGTTGATAGTTAATAGTTGATAGTTCATAGTTCATAGTTAATAGTTAATAATGAATAAAGTTAATAAAGTTAATAAAGTTAATACAGTTAATAAAGTTAATAAAGTTAATAAAGTTTGAAATATGAACAGCCTGAATGTTGATGGCTTACATTTATGTCGATGCTTGATGCTTAATGCTTTATGCTTAATGTTAATATTTAATGGTGATATTTAATGCTAGAAATATTTAGATGCCTATATTAATATGTAATATGTACGTATGTAGGTATGTATGTATGTATTAACTGTATTTATTGTTTCAATCGTAATTATGCATCTTGGAATTTGTTGCTTACAGTTTGTTGTAGAATGGTTATTATTAAATAAAAAATCTATTTTCCTAAAATCTATTTTCCTAACCCTAACCCTAACCCTAACCCTAACCCTAACCCTAACCCTAACCCCACCCACCTTGAATAGCAGACGTGCGATCAAGGAGCTCTCACTTCCTGGTTTGGATTTTTGCTTTTTTGACCTATTATATCTCTGACAAAAATTTCAATTTTGGTCAGACTTTGTTCCTGAGGGTACCCCCATCAGGGGGTGCGAATATGGAGCCCCCCCCTCCTGGGGGGGACCCCCAAATTGAGATCGAATTTTTGCCTATACAAGACAATGGAGACAATGGAGAGCATGCTTCTCAGCATGGCCTACAAGAAAAAGGCTTCCAACTTCATCTGCTGCCATCCTCTTTGGGAGTCGCGCCTTCGGACGTCACGGACAGTAAGGATGTTCGAGGGCCCCTGGGGAATCTAGACCGGACCCCCCTTTTGGGTTTTCAACCCTCCCACAAGACCCCTGCCGCTTTAAAGGAGAATCCCTTTTCCATATTGCTTTCAATACAACATGCAACAGCAGAGGGAGCTGTAACCTTAGAGGGGTCTGGGGATGACCTGGCCCTGGACGTGGTGGGTGAGAGTTTGAATGACACCTTTACTCCTGAGGAGACCCAGAGCACTCGAAAACCCGTTACACGTGGCCCTACTCTTGAGGAGACCTTTACATCAAGGAACGCCCTGGCCTCTGGGAAGGCTGTTACACGCGTCCTTACTCACGAGGAGACCTTTGCTCCTACGCAAAACTTGAATGCTGGGGAGGCTGTTACACGTGTCCTTACTCACGAGGAGGCCTTTGCTCCTACGCAAAACTTGATTGCTGGGGAGGCCGTTACACTTGTCCTTACTCGCGAGGAGAACTTCACCCCTATACAAATCCTGAATGCTGGGGAGGCCGTTACACATACCCTTACTCGCGAGGAGACCTTTGTCCCTATGCAAATCCTGAATGCTGGGGAGACCGTTACACGTGTCCTTACTCACGAGGAGACCTTTGTTCCTATGCAAAACTTGAATGCTGGGGAAGCTGTTACACGTGTCCCTACTCATGAGGAGACCTCTGCTCCTAAGCAAGACCTGAATGTTGGGGGGGCTGTTACACATGTCCTTACTCGCGAGGAGACCTTTGCTCCTATGCAAACCCTGAATGCTAGGGAGGTGCTTACACGTGTCCTTACTCACGAGGAGACCTTTACTCCTATGCAAATCCTGAATGCTAAGAAGGCTGTTCCACGTGTCCTTACTCACGAGGAGACCTTTGCTCCTACGAAAACCCTGAATGCTGGGGACGCTGTTACACATGTACTTACTCATGAGGAGACCTTTATAACTCAGGAGGCCCAGAAGACTGAGAACTTTATCACGCAGGTCCTTACTCCCGAGGAGACCTCTACTCCCATTCCTGATTCTGACGCACCAGTGTGCTGTGATGTGATGGACTCGTTTGCTGACCCAGATGTTGACACGGCTGAACCAGATATGCACTCTACTAAAAGCCGAGATAGACTTCCGATAACAGCTGCTGTGCAAATGGAGAAACAAGGACAGGCCCTTAAACAGATAGGGGGCCCCTCCCACAGCACCTCATTTCAGGAAGACATACGGCAGTCAAGACTCTGCCCCGACCAAGGGAGTGAAGTTGAATTTATTCTTACCTCTGACTCCGACCTCGATCTTGGCCGTGTTTCCCGGGTTGACTCTATTGATGTCCCTGTTATCCAATGCCAAAGAGCAGCTTATAAACAATCGAAGGATTCCTTTGTCCTGGGAAAGGGGGATGATTTTTCTCAGCGGCGTATGGACCGTTATCTTGACGAGGTGATGGATTTAGCTAAGTCCCCTATAGCTTGTAGAGCTAAATCGGAACCTGTTCCTTCAGAGATCCCCGTGGAGAAAGACATCGTCTCCTGTAACACAGACTTACCCCGAGAGCCCGAAGAGGAAAGGCAAAGATGGGCCGAGGGACTACGTAAAGCTCGTTACCAGCTAAAAGAAACGGAAATTTCCATTCAAAATGTGGATAAACACCTAGTGGATTGTCTGGACCTCGAACGGCGTGCTAAACTCCTTAAACAGAAGGACAGATTCCTTGATATAATACTGAAAGAGACACACAAGGTCCACGTTTATGAGGACTTATTCAAACTGGCACAAGTCGATGAAGACTCTTCAAACATCGCCCCTTCCTCCAGAACGAAATATCCTAAGGGTGTCGTTGACCACAGTTCGTCCCCGGAGGAACAACCGGCTAAAAAGAAGCAGAAGCAAGGGCGAGAATCTCACTCGGCCCAAACTTCGCATGGTGCCCGAGAACATGTAGACCGACAGTCTTCCCAGAGTCTTGAACGAGATTGTTCTACACATGTTTATGGACAGCGCTCAGAGGAGAAAAATACGAGTATAGCAAAACAGGGGGTTGGAATCGGGGACTTGTCTCCGGCCCTGTCTGTGGAATGCGGAACCCCAGGGATAGAATCTAATTCTGTCCGGAATGTTAGAGAGATTCAATTGAGGAATGCCTGGGAGAAGATAAAGTTTGGTCCCATGTCTAACGGTCTGGACCTTTTGGTTCAAGAAGAAACTAATAAGCTCGATTTGGCAAAGTTCTGGTGTTTTCTGTTGACTCATGTGGGATGGGTGATGGTACCCACGCCTTCCTTAACTAAGAGAAGCAAGGACTCGATGATAGACTTGCTGGATAAACAAAAGGAGGTGTTGTTTACATATCTTACTGATGGAGAGGAAACCGGACGAGAGCCGCCGTCGCAAAATCTTCTTTATGCCAGATCCCTATCGATCAACATCGTTGATAGGCTTGTCATAGGACGTCGGAGTCGTACTTCGACGGAGACCTATCCCTCCTGGTTGACGGAGGAGGGACTTACGAAACTTCTCAAAGGTATCTGTCGTCGTGCTGAAGAAAGACCGCCGGCGGAAGGCACGGGATTTCTTGACGAACCTGGCAAGAGAGCGACAGAAATGACACAAAAAGATTTGATACACTGGTGCATCCAAGCGTTGCATGTTTTCAAAGTCCGTGTTCAACGACTAAAGGGAGAGGCGGAGACGTCGACTGGAAGGAGTGTCGCGCCCAGGAAAGGAAGGCTTGAACGGAAAACTGTGTCTAAGATGATGACGGATACGACTCAGCTGGCTAATCCTGTGACGATTCCATCGCATGCTGAATTATCTGCCATGATAGCAGCACAAGATGCCCGAATGTGTCGCCAGGGAGACTGCTTCGCAGAGTCTCCCGCAAACGGGTGAGGGTCACGGTCGTTTCTGTTCTGTGGATAAGAGGCTCTTTCTAGAAGATGAAGAGGGACGTAGGAAGAAAGGAGAGAGAGGGATGAAAGATGAAAAGGGGACTGAAAAGGAAGGAGAGGGAGGAGAAGAGGACAGCGGGGGGTTATCTGGCTTATCTGGCATAGAATCTCTCTCTAGTTCTGAAAGGGAAGAGGAGGAAGAAGAGATGGAGTTAGCCCCTACTAAGGAAGGTGGATGTATATCAGATAGGGATATTAAGAGAAAGGAAGTAGTTTCTTTGGAGAGATGTGGAGGGAAGCCGCAGAGGGAGGGGAGAAGGGAGGGGAGAAGGAAGGAGAGCAGGGAATTAAACTTTAGGGACAAGGCACCCCTGCGGGGGAATGTTTCGCAAGTGGATACTGGGTCTTCGGGTGTTCTTTCTCTTCCCGATACAGCACAGACCAGCCTGTCATCTGAAGGGAAGGGAGAAGCTGTTAGCTTGACCTCAATGACTAGGACTCTGAACGAGACAGTTCTACCGATGCAGACAGACATGCAATCAGAACAGGACTCCCTTCTGATCACCGTGCAAGGAAACTTACCTGTGACGACTGAAGATATATCGATAGGGAACTTCGTCATGGACACGGATTCGGAATTGATTGAACTGCGACTTAATACAGGACCTGTGAGTAAAGAAAACATACATGAGACATTTGAGACATATGTAAATCCTTCTGCAGGAACTTCAGTGATCTTGCAGGAGGATCCTTCCAATCATGTAACATCAGAGACAAACGGAAAGCGGGAACGTGATACGCAAATATCGGTATGCACGGTTAGGGTTGAAAAGGGAGCCCAAGGTTTAGGAATTGGAGTAGGAGATGCTGATGTGTCACAAGTTACGCCAGTGGGGATAGCATTGGGAAACCAAGGAGAACCTAAGAGGGATGTGGTCCTACCGGTTCCTAGGAACCCGGGAGTAACTGTAACAACACCTAGGTTACCTACCAGTAATACTCTTCCTGACACAATGCCTAAGGTTTCAGCAGTAAGTTTTAGAGAATCTTTAACAACAGATTCTAGGGAACCTCTAACAACGGGTTCTAGCGAATCCTTACCAGCCCACACACCTTCCGTTGGGAGCGCAGGAACGTCTTATGCAGACATGTTGAGGGGAACCGGTAGGAGGCCAAGGGACCCGGGATCACGGAGGGAGGGGGAAACGGATGGAGAACCCCCCCGCCGTCGGACGGATTTTGAAAAGGAGAGACTGGAGGATGAAGAATTCTTAGAGGATTTCTTCAATATGAGAGAAGATGAAGGAGAATTTGATCCGAGGCAAAGATTTGTTATTCGGTTCAGGTATAAAGGCTCGGATCCACAAAAGCTCACAGAAGAATACATGATAGAGGAGGTGCTTTTAGGGATAATGGGAATTCCACGAGGCGACATACTGGCAGTTATCATGCCGCCGGGGCTTAGGGAAACCGATGTTTGTTTTGTGTCAGAACGAGGATACCAGAAGGGTTGGGGGAGGTTGAGAGAAATCATGAGGTCGACCCCGAATCCCTTTGGTGACTATGACATTATTCCCCTCTTCCGAGGAGAATCGAGGGTTCTGACGGTGGCGTTCAGAACGACAAATATTCCAGCAGAGGATGTGGAACAATGGCTGGGCAGATTTTGCAAGGTGTTGTTACCCCCCCAAAAGGCCCTCAATTCGTGGGGCATTTGGAAAGGAGAATATAAGACTGTCGTCTCTTTGCAAAGAGACTTCAGGAGTAAACTACAACATATTCCTAAATATTTTTTTCTGGGAGGAGATAGAGGAATCACCAGGTACAGTGGGCAACCCCCAGCATGCTTCCAATGTGGGGGGTTTGACCATATTAGGCAACACTGTGCCACACCTTTGTGTTCTGTCTGTGGGAGGAGGGGCCATAACTCCACACAATGTACAACTGGAGTGGTCTGTAACCTTTGTGGCCGCCAAGGCCACACGTACCTTCTGTGTCCCGACGCGCATTATAACAAGTGGTATCCAAACTCGTACTCAAAACTCGTTCGCTGTCACCCTCATTTAAATCGAACAGATGAGGATTCATCGACTAGCCAATTTTCAGAGGGTGCTACTGCAAAACACGGGGAGAAGGACAGTAACGAATGTTTACATGAAGGGGGTTGGCAGGAGGTAAAGAGGACTTCGCACGATGTCCTTAGAGGCAGGGTAAGACGGGGAGTGTATAACCCGATACGAACGATGGTCAGCAACCGATTTGAAGCCTTGAATGTGACAGAAGAGGAAGGTAGGCAAGATACGCCTCTGGCCTCCCTTACTACCGGATCATGTATCAACCCGGAACAAAAACAAAGAGATGACATGCAGACCGATAGAAAGGCGGGATCGGAGAAACCTAAGATGAGGAAAGAGTCAAGGAAAGAGTCAAGGAAAGAGTCAAAGAAAGCCATATTCCGTACATACGAAAACCTTACAGAAAAGGAACTCCAGGTAATTACTGAAGAATTCAACGAAAAGATCCAAAAGGTGACCCAAGCACTTTCCGCTGCAGAAGGTGCATCTGAGGAGGTACAACTACGTTTAAGTCAAAAGGAGCATTATTGGAGAGATGCGGTTACCTGCATACAACGTGAACTGGCTAGAAGAAGGGACCGAGACCCAAACCTTACCGAGGAACCGTTAAGTGACTCCCAGATGATGATGGTGGAAGAAGCGCCAGAACAGGAGGCGATGCTGAACCAGGGAGACACACAGAACCAGGAACAGATACCTATGTATACAGATGGACAAAGACAAGAACAAATTAGAGAGCGAATTGCAGAGATAAGCGAGGACCTTGAAGGAGGGAAGACGGAATCGATGGAGTGGATAAGTGGAATATCTTTGGTGGAAAAGAACCCTGTGACAGGCGACCAGTCTGACTCTCCTCCTGACCAGGAAAAGGTTCCTCAACAGCACGAGTATCCTCCTCCTGTTAGCTTACCTGACTCAAGTGGAAACATTTTGACGCCGTGCGCGTCATTTCCGTGTAAGGCCACGCCTCCTGATCCGCAGGAGGAGGTGGAGACGATGAGTTTAGAAACTGTAGTGGAAGGCACGGAGGAAGACCGGCGAGGTTTGTAGGAAAATAATAGGAATAGGCAAAGATAAAATGACAGTCGATAAGTTCAATGGAACTGGATTTAAGATGGCTTATGGTCTTATTGCTATTGCTGCTATCTTATATTCATTAACAATACCAATGGAGTTGAACATACTTACCTGGAATTGTAGAGGGCTACGGCAGTCGGTGAGGAGAGAAGATGTTTATTACCACATTAGGAGGCTAAAGGCTGATGTTTTTGTCCTGCAAGAAACTAATATTAGTACTCCTAGGGAGAGGAGTGCAGCGCAGAATTCCTGGACTTGGGGGCCTTCAATTTGGTCTTTGAAAGAAGAGGAAGGAACGGGAGGTGTCGCGGTTCTCTTCTTATGCAATCCTGATCTTCAAGTTGTGAGGACCATCAATGCTATGCCGGGTCATCTTATAATAGTGGACTTCAATCTTAAAAACCCGGCAAAAGCGTTAGACAGCAAGTTTAGGTTGTGTGCCCTCTATGCTCCTGTGAAGGCAATTCATAGACGACAGCTGTGGCAAACATTGGAGGATCATATTGGTACAAAGAGGGCTCTACTCGTGGCGGGAGATTTCAATGTTCGCTCCGAGCGAGAGGATAGAATTAATTTGAGAGCCGGTGCTCAAATGGGAACGTCTGCCCCTGTATTTAAACAGCTGACAATGGAGGAAAAAAGACTGAAAGCCCTTCTTAAAGATCGCCTTGGCTTGATGGATGCGGGGCTACAGAATGATGGGGAATTAGATTTTCTCCCTACGCATCACTGGGCAACGTTCCGACGTAAATTCACAGCAACCTTAGGGTGTAAGATGACTTATTATCACCCTCTGTCGACAAGCAGGCTGGACAGAATATGGGCCCCAGCGGCTCTCCCCCTTACGGGATGTAAGATTATTTTGACGCCGTGGTCAGACCACGCTATTCTTCAAGTATTATTTGCAGGACAACCCAATAGGAGGAAACACAAACCAGCTTGGCGACTCAGTGAAGCGGACCTCAGGACCTTTCGGATGGAACCGGAAATTGTTCTGACGCTTGAATGCCAGAAGCGTATAAAGTCTGGGATGGATGTCCTCGATTGGTGGGAAAGGACGAAAGATGCCATACGATATGCTTCGGTTCGGGCCAGGAGAGTGCAGGGCAGTTATGAACTGTCACAATATCACAGAGCGATCCAGAACGTACTTGCATGCAGATGGAGAATGAACAAGGGCCTTGACGTTGACAATGAACGGCTTCGACGCAATCAAGAAGTTATTAAAACTTACCGCCTTACCCAACGTCGACGGCGTCATATGGCACGGGTGGCTAGAGCATCGGGGCCGTTAATTGAGAAGGGAGAATGGCAAAAAGATCGGCTGCCTCGATACAACCAGACTCTGTCCGCGTTAAAAGGAGGTCCGTCAGATGGACTACTTCAAGAACCGGTCGAGATAGCAGAAGAGGTCTCTAGATTTTATAGAGAATTTTACGCGGTTTCGGAAACCTCTCCTGATGAAGTACGCATTCAGTCCTATCTAGAAAGTGCCTTTGGGCAGAAACCGTTACCGCCAAACGAAGAAGATCTTTGCGAACTCTCTCGGCCCTTCGAGCAAGAAGAAATCCAGCGAGCCATTCAGGCGGGTAAACGTAACTCTAAGCCGGGACCGGATGGGTTACCGTATGGGTTCTACAAGAACTTTAAAGATCACTTAGTTCCCATCTTGACGGAGGTTTTTAATGAGATGCTGCAGAGGGCGAGGGTGGGACGGAGTTTTTTACACGGATCAATGAGTCTATTGTACAAAGGAGGAGATCCGACTCTGATAGGCAACTGGAGACCCATCACGGTTAACAACACCGATTACAGGATACTAGCAAGGGTCCTCAATAATAGGTTGAAAAAACTGGCTAATGCACTAGTGCAGGTTGGACAAACCAGCTCTGTACCCGGAAGGAGAATGGCGCATACCACCTGTGTTTTCAGACAGATTTTTGACCGGTTACAGCAAGAAAAGGAACATCTATGCATATTGCAGCTGGACCAGAGTAAAGCGTTTGACCGGGTTGACAGAGGCTACATGTGGGCTGTTTTAAAATTCCATGGATTGCCAGAACAGCTGATCAAGCTCCTACAGGCACTTTACATGAACGCGCAGGTTACCCCAAACGTCGGAGGGTGTCGAGGGTCGCCATTTCCAGTACCCACGGGGGTTAGACAAGGATGCCCTCTCAGTCCTCTCCTGTACGTCTTGACACTAGATCCTCTTCTTAGGGCGTTGCAGAGAGATCGGTTCATCAGAGGAATTTTTCCCCACGGTTGTCCGGAGTATCGCATCACCAGTCTAGCCCACGCTGACGATTGTTACGTCATCCTCCGGAACACAGAGGAACTGCTAAAGGTGCGAGAACATTTACGGCGCTACGAAATTGTTTCCGGAGCAAAGGTGAACGAGCTTAAAAGTCAGATTTACGATCTCGACGGGCGGACGGGAAGAATGGAAGTGACTCCCATGGTGCCTACGGAGAAGGATCATAGAGACCGTGAGGAGCTGGAAGGACAGGTAGAAGGAAAGGAGAACAGACAGCATGACGACGAAGGAGCGAGCGGGACAGGAACGGGGATGCTGTCTCTGAAGATCCTGGGAGTCACCTTTTCTTTGAGAGCTGATGGCTGGAGGGATAATTGGATTGTATGGCAACAGCGAGTGTTGGAAAGACTGGACAAGTGGAAGACATGGAGATTATCCACCGCACAAAAAGTTCAATATTTTGCCATATATTGCATTCCAGCTGGCAATTACCTAGCGACAGTTTACCCTCCGCCGGAATCTACAGTAACCATCATCACCAGAGCGGTTTTTAAGTGGATTTTCGGGACGCTCCACTTACCGCTTGCGAGAGTAGTCGTTCAGAGAGGACACGGAGAAGGAGGTCTTGGGTTACCGGAGATTGGACTGTGGTTCCTATCCATCTTTCTAGTTTTTAACTGTGGAACTTGGCAGCAGAATGCGACGGGCTTGATTACGCAAGAAATGTACACCAGACAGTTCTTTATGGACAGTTGGGTAGACACCAGATGGGCAAAACGATGGTGGAAAGAAGGCTCTCTGCCGACCCGCTTGACGGCTTCGATGAAAGTACAGCTTCCTGACTTTATGGTTGAGGTAGCAAAGGGGATACAGAAACATGGCATCGAAGCCTCAGAAGTCAAGGGAACTAGCCCGGGAACTAAAGGAGTTACCGGAAAGTTGTACTGGACTGTTATGCACCGAAGTCGGTTGGTACCCTATGATGAAGAGAGACGGAAGAAGGAGACGCTTTCTTCGTATTTGAGGAACCAGATCTTTCCTATCCCCACCTTCGGTGACCGGACCATACCTTATGCCCTACGGGATCTTCGTTGGAGGACTTACCATCAGATATTATATGTGGGAAGTAAAAAGTTTGGGGCGACAGAAGATCAACAGCGTTGCCCCAGGGTGCTTTGTAGGTCTTTGAATCCACATACCAACATTCCTGAGACCATCCCCCATGTTGTGAAGGAGTGTGTAGCTGTAAGGAGGTCGTGGGCAGGAGTAGCCAGAGCATTGCAATGGCCTTTTCTGATATCACAACACTGGGAAACGATTGTCTCGGGATTGGAGCCGACAGAAGGTTTTGGGAATCCCAGGGAGCAGGGGGGCTGTCCGGGTGAGAAGGCTGGTATTAAGGTTCCTTGGGCACTGGTTAGGTTAGTGAATCTCATCTTTGTTAGTACTGTGATGAAAAACAGAAGGGAGGAGGTGTATACCAAAAAGGCAGTACCCTTAGTTGAAACGGTACATACTGTAACAGATTATTTGGCGAAAATTAAAAGGTGGGAAGAAAAGAGGATGAAGGGCGTGAAGTGGCTGAGCAGGTGGAGGTGGTTTCATGAGATCAACCCGCCAGTACCTTGAAGTCAGATATAATTGCTTCCTACCTTGACTTCTCTCGGGTTGGATGGACATCTGTTGTATGGCTTGGTTCTTCTTTTTCTTTTTCTTTTATTTCCTTAATTAGTAAAAAGTGAAAAGTTGATAGTTAATAGTTGATAGTTCATAGTTCATAGTTCATAGTTAATAATGAATAAAGTTAATAAAGTTAATACAGTTAATAAAGTTAATAAAGTTAATAAAGTTAATAAAGTTTGAAATATGAACAGCCTGAATGTTGATGGCTTACATTTATGTCGATGCTTGATGCTTAATGCTTTATGCTTAATGTTAATATTTAATGGTGATATTTAATGCTAGAAATATTTAGATGCCTATATTAATATGTAATATGTACGTATGTAGGTAGGTATGTATGTATTAACTGTATTTATTGTTTCAATCGTAATTATGCATCTTGGAATTTGTTGCTTACAGTTTGTTGTAGAATGGTTATTATTAAATAAAAAATCTATTTTCCTAAAAAAAAAAAAATCTATTTTCCTAACCCTAACCCTAACCCTAACCCTAACCCTAACCCTAACCCTAACCCCACCCACCTTGAATAGCGGACGTGTGATCAAGGAGCTCTCACTTCCTGGTTTGGATTTTCGCTTTTTTGACCTGTTATATCTCTGACAAAAATTTCAATTTTGGTCAGACTTTGTTCCTAAGGGTACCCCCATCAGGGGGGTGCGAATATGGAGCCCCCCCCTCCTGGGGGGGACCCCCAAATTGAGATCGAATTTTGGCCTATACAAGACAATGGAGACAATGGAGAGCATGCTTCTCAGCATGGCCTACAAGAAAAAGGCTTCCAACTTCATCTGCTGCCATCCTCTTTGGGAGTTGCGCCTTCGGACGTCACGGACAGTAAGGATGTTCGAGGGCCCCTGGGGAATCTAGACCGGACCCCCGTTTTGGGTTTTCAACCCTCCCACAAGACCCCTGCCGCTTTAAAGGAGAATCCCTTTTCCATATTGCTTTCAATACAACATGCAACAGCAGAGGGAGCTGTAACCTTAGAGGGCTCTGGGGATGACCTGGCCCTGGACGTGGTGGGTGAGAGTTTGAAGGACACCTTGACTCCTGAGGAGACCCAGAGCACTCGAAAACCCGTTACACGTGGCCCTACTCTTGAGGAGACCTTTTCATCAAAGAACGCCCTGGCCTCTGGGAAGGCTGTTACACGTATCCTTACTCACGAGGAGACCTTTGCTCCTACGCAAAACTTGAATGCTGGGGAGGCTGTTCCACGTGTCCTTACTCACGAGGAGACCTTTGCTCCTACGCAAAACTTGATGGCTGGGGAGGCCGTTACACGTGCCCTTACTCGCGAGGAGACCTTCCCTCCTATACAAATCCTGAATGCTGGGGAGGCCGTTACACGTGCCCTTACTCGCGAGGAGACCTTTGTCCCTGTGCAAATCCTGAATGCTGGGGAGGCCGTTACACGTGTCCTTACTCGCGAGGAGACCTCTGCTCCTAAGCAAGACCTGAATGTTGGGGGGGCTGTTACACATGTCCTTACTCGCGAGGAGACCTTTGCTCCTATGCAAACCCTGAATGCTAGGGAGGTGCTTACACGTGTCCTTACTCACGAGGAGACCTTTACTCCTATGCAAATCCTGAATGCTAAGAATGCTAAGAAGGCTGTTCCACATGTCCTTACTCACGAGGAGACCTTTGCTCCTACGAAAACCCTGAATGCTGGGGACGCTGTTACACATGTACTTACTCATGAGGAGACCTTTATAACTCAGGAGGCCCAGAAGACTGAGAACTTTATCACGCAGGTCCTTACTCCCGAGGAGACCTCTACTCCCATTCCTGATTCTGACGCACCAGTGTGCTGTGATGTGATGGACTCGTTTGCTGACCCAGATGTTGACACGGCTGAACCAGATATGCACTCTATTAAAAGCCGAGATAGACTTCCGATAACAGCTGCTGTGCAAATGGAGAAACAAGGACAGGCCCTTAAACAGATAGGGGGCCCCTCCCACAGCACCACATTTCAGGAAGACATACGGCAGTCAAGACTCTGCCCCGACCAAGGGAGTGAAGTTGAATTTATTCTTACCTCTGACTCCGACCTCGATCTTGGCCGTGTTTCCCGGGTTGACTCTATTGATGTCCCTGTTATCCAATGCCAAAGAGCAGCTTATAAACAATCGAAGGATTCCTTTGTCCTGGGAAAGGGGGATGATTTTTCTCAGCGGCGTATGGACCGTTATCTTGACGAGGTGATGGATTTAGCTAAGTCCCCTATAGCTTGGAGAGCAAAATCGGAACCTGTTCCTTCGGAGATCCCCGTGGAGAAAGACATCGTCTCCTGTAACACAGACTTACCCCGAGAGCCCGAAGAGGAAAGGCAAAGATGGGCCGAGGGACTACGTAAAGCTCGTTACCAGCTAAAAGAAACGGAAATTTCCATTCAAAATGTGGATAAACACCTAGTGGATTGTCTGGACCTCGAACGGCGTGCTAAACTCCTTAAACAGAAGGACAGATTCCTTGATATAATACTGAAAGAGACACACAAGGTCCACGTTTATGAGGACTTATTCAAACTGGCACAAGTCGATGAAGACTCTTCAAACATCGCCCCTTCCTCCAGAACGAAATATCCTAAGGGTGTCGTTGACCACAGTTCGTCCCCGGAGGAACAACCGGCTAAAAAGAAGCAGAAGCAAGGGCGAGAATCTCACTCGGCCCAAACTTCGCATGGTGCCCGAGAACATGTAGACCGACAGTCTTCCCAGAGTCTTGAACGAGATTGTTCTACACATGTTTATGGACAGCGCTCAGAGGAGAAAAATACGAGTATAGCAAAACAGGGGGTTGGAATCGGGGACTTGTCTCCGGCCCTGTCTGTGGAATGCGGAACCCCAGGGATAGAATCTAATGCTGTCCGGAATGTTAGAGAGATTCAATTGAGGAATGCCTGGGAGAAGATAAAGTTTGGTCCCATGTCTAAGGGTCTGGACCTTTTGGTTCCAGAAGAAACTAATAAGCTCGATTTGGCAAAGTTCTGGTGTTTTCTGTTGACTCATGTGGGATGGGTGATGGTACCCACGCCTTCCTTAACTAAGAGAAGCAAGGACTCGATGATAGACTTGCTTGATAAACAAAAGGAGGTGTTGTTTACCTATCTTACTGATGGAGAGGAAACCGGACGAGAGCCGCCGCCGCAAAATCTTCTTTATGCCAGATCCCTATCGATCAACATCGTTGATAGGCTTGTCATAGGACGTCGGAGTCGTACTTCGACGGAGACCTATCCCTCCTGGTTGACGGAGGAGGGACTTACGAAACTTCTCAAAGGTATCTGTCGTCGTGCTGAAGAAAGACCGCCGGCGGAAGGCACGGGATTTCTTGACCAACCTGGCAAGAGAGCGACAGAAATGACACAAAAAGATTTGATACATTGGTGCGTCCAAGGGTTGCATGTTTTCAAAGTCCGTGTTCAACGACTAAAGGGAGAGGCGGAGACGTCGACTGGAAGGAGTGTCGCGCCCAGGAAAGGAAGGCTTGAACGGAAAACTGTGTCTAAGATGATGACGGATACGACTCAGCTGGCTAATCCTGTGACGATTCCATCGCATGCTGAATTATCTGCCATGATAGCAGCACAAGATGCCCGAATGTGTCGCCAGGGAGACTCTGCTTCGCAGAGTCTCCCGCAAACGGGTGAGGGTCACGGTCGTTTCTGTTCTGTGGATAAGAGGCTCTTTCTAGAAGATGAAGAGGGACGTAGGAAGAAAGGAGAGAGAGGGATGAAAGATGAAAAGGCGACTGAAAAGGAAGGAGAGGGAGGAGATGAGGACAGCGGGGGGTTATCTGGCTTATCTGGCATAGAATCTCTCTCTAGTTCTGAAAGGGAAGAGGAGGAAGAAGAGGAGATGGAGTTAGCCCCTACTAAGGAAGGTGGATGTATATCAGATAGGGATATTAAGAGAAAGGAAGTAGTTTCTTCGGAGAGATGTGAAGGGAAGCCGCAGAGGGAGGGGAGAAGGGAGGGGAGAAGGAAGGAGAGCAGGGAATTAAACTTTAGGGACAAGGCACCCCTGCGGGGGAATGTTTCGCAAGTGGATACTGGGTCTTCGGGTGTTCTTTCTCTTCCCGATACAGCACAGACCAGCCTGTCATCTGAAGGGAAGGGAGAAGCTGTTAGCTTGACCTCAATGACTAGGACTATGAACGAGACAGTTCTACCGATGCAGACAGACATGCAATCAGAACAGGACTCCCTTCTGATCACCGTGCAAGGAAACTTACCTGTGACGACTGAAGATATCTCGATAGGGAACTTCGTCATGGACACGGATTCGGAATAGATTGAACTGCGACTTAATACAGGACCTGTGAGTAAAGAAAACATACATGAGACATTTGAGACATATGTAAATCCTTCTGCAGGAACTTCAGTGATCTTGCAGGAGGATCCTTCCAATCATGTAACATCAGAGACAAACGGAAAGCGGGAACGTGATACACAAATATCGGTATGCACGGTTAGGGTTGAAAAGGGAGCCCAAGGTTTGGGAATTGGAGTAGGAGATGCTGATGTGTCACAAGGTACGCCAGTGGGGATAGCATTGGGAAACCAAGGAGAACCTAAGAGGGATGTGGTCCTACCGGTTCCTAGAAACCCGGGAGTAACTGTAACAACACCTAGGTTACCTACGAGTAATACTCTTCCTGACGCAATGCCTAAGGTTTCAGCAGCAAGTTTTAGAGAATCTTTAACAACAGATTCTAGGGAACCTCTAACAACGGGTTCTAGCGAATCCTTACCAGCCCACACACCTTCCGTTGGGAGCGCAGGAACGTCTTATGCAGACATGTTGAGGGGAACCGGTAGGAGGCCAAGGGACCCGGGATCACGGAGGGAGGGGGAAACGGATGGAGAACCCCCCCGCCGTCGGACGGATTTTGAAAAGGAGAGACTGGAGGATGAAGAATTCTTAGAGGATTTCTTCAATATGAGAGAAGATGAAGGAGAATTTGATCCGAGGCAAAGATTTGTTATTCGGTTCAGGTATAAAGGCTCAGATCCACAAAAGCTCACAGAAGAATACATGATAGAGGAGGTGCTTTTAGGGATAATGGGAATTCCACGAGGCGACATACTGGCGGTTATCATGCCGCCGGGGCTTAGGGAAACCGATGTTTGTTTTGTGTCAGAACGAGGATACCAGAAGGGTTGGGGGAGGTTGAGAGAAATCATGAGGTCGACCCCGAATCCCTTTGGTGACTATGACATTATTCCCCTCTTCCGAGGAGAATCGAGGGTTCTGACGGTGGCGTTCAGAACGACAAATATTCCAGCAGAGGATGTGGAACAATGGCTGGGCAGATTTTGCAAGGTGTTGTTACCCCCCCAAAAGGCCCTCAATTCGTGGGGCATTTGGAAAGGAGAATATAAGACTGTCGTCTCTTTGCAAAGAGACTTCAGGAGTAAACTACAACATATTCCTAAATATTTTTTTCTGGGAGGAGATAGAGGAATCACCAGGTACAGTGGGCAACCCCCAGCATGCTTCCAATGTGGGGGGTTTGACCATATTAGGCAACACTGTGCCACACCTTTGTGTTCTGTCTGTGGGAGGAGGGGCCATAACTCCACACAATGTACAACTGGAGTGGTCTGTAACCTTTGTGGCCGCCAAGGCCACACGTACCTTCTGTGTCCCGACGCGCATTATAACAAGTGGTATCCAAACTCGTACTCAAAACTCGTTCGCTGTCACCCTCATTTAAATCGAACAGATGAGGATTCATCGACTAGCCAATTTTCAGAGGGTGCTACTGCAAAACACGGGGAGAAGGACAGTAACGAATGTTTACATGAAGGGGGTTGGCAGGAGGTAAAGAGGACTTCGCACGATGTCCTTAGAGGCAGGGTAAGACGGGGAGTGTATAACCCGATACGAACGATGGTCAGCAACCGATTTGAAGCCTTGAATGTGACAGAAGAGGAAGGTACGCAAGATACGCCTCTGGCCTTCCTTACTACCGGATCATGTATCAACCCGGAACAAAAACAAAGAGATGACATGCAGACTGATAGAAAGGCGGGATCGGAGAAACCTAAGATGAGGAAAGAGTCAAGGAAAGAGTCAAGGAAAGAGTCGAAGAAAGCCATATTCCGTACATACGAAAACCTTACAGAAAAGGAACTCCAGGTAATTACTGAAGAACTCAACGAAAAGATCCAAAAGGTGACCCAAGCACTTTCCGCTGCAGAAGGTGCATCTGAGGAGGTACAACTACGTTTAAGTCAAAAGGAGCATTATTGGAGAGATGCGGTTACCTGCATACAACGTGAACTGGCTAGAAGAAGGGACCGAGACCCAAACCTTACCGAGGAACCGTTAAGTGACTCCCAGATGATGATGGTGGAAGAAGCGCCAGAACAGGAGGCGATGCTGAACCAGGGAGACACACAGAACCAGGAACAGATACCTATGTATACAGATGGACAAAGACAAGAACAAATTGGAGAGCGAATTGCAGAGATAAGCGAGGACCTTGAAGGAGGGAAGACGGAATCGATGGAGTGGATAAGTGGAATATCTTTGGTGGAAAAGAACCCTGTGACAGGCGACCAGTCTGACTCTCCTCCTGACCAGGAAAAGGTTCCTCAACAGCACGAGTATCCTCCTCCTGTTAGCTTACCTAACTCAAGTGGAAACATTTTGACGCCGTGCGCGTCATTTCCGTGTAAGGCCACGCCTCCTGATCCGCAGGAGGAGGTGGAGACGATGAGTTTAGAAACTGTAGTGGAAGGCATGGAGGAAGACCGGCGAGGTTTGTAGGAAAAGAATAGGAATAGGCAAAGATAAAATGACAGTCGATAAGTTCAATGGAACTGGATTTAAGATGGCTTATGGTTTTATTGCTATTGCTGCTATCTTATATTCATTAACAATACCAATGGAGTTGAACATACTTACCTGGAATTGTAGAGGGCTACGGCAGTCGGTGAGGAGAGAAGATGTTTATTACCACATTAGGAGGCTAAAGGCTGATGTTTTTGTCCTGCAAGAAACTAATATTAGTACTCCTAGGGAGAGGAGTGCAGCGCAGAATTCCTGGACTTGGGGGCCTTCCATTTGGTCTTTGAAAGAAGAGGAAGGAACGGGAGGTGTCGCGGTTCTCTTCTTATGCAATCCTGATCTTAAAGTTGTGAGGACCATCGATGCTATGCCGGGTCATCTTATAATAGTGGACTTCAATCTTAAAAACCCGGCAAAAGCGTTAGACAGCAAGTTTAGGTTGTGTGCCCTCTATGCTCCTGTGAAGGCAATTCATAGACGACAGCTGTGGCAAACATTGGAGGATCATATTGGTACAAAGAGGGCTCTACTCGTGGCGGGAGATTTCAATGTTCGCTCCGAGCGAGAGGATAGAATTAATTTGAGAGCCGGTGCTCAAATGGGAACGTCTGCCCCTGTATTTAAACAGCTGACAATGGAGGAAAAAAGACTGAAAGCCCTTCTTAAAGATCGCCTTGGCTTGATGGATGCGGGGCTACAGAATGATGGGGAATTAGATTTTCTCCCTACGCATCACCGGGCAACGTTCCGACGTAAATTCACAGCAACCTTAGGGTGTAAGATGACTTATTATCACCCTCTGTCGACAAGCAGGCTGGACAGAATATGGGCCCCAGCGGCTCTCCCCCTTACGGGATGTAAGATTATTTTGACGCCGTGGTCAGACCACGCTATTCTTCAAGTATTATTTGCAGGACAACCCAATAGGAGGAAACACAAACCAGCTTGGCGACTCAGTGAAGCGGACCTCAGGACCTTTCGGATGGAACCGGAAATTGTTCTGACGCTTGAATGCCAGAAGCGTATAAAGTCTGGGATGGATGTCCTCGATTGGTGGGAAAGGACGAAAGATGCCATACGATATGCTTCGGTTCGGGCCAGGAGAGTGCAGGGCAGTTATGAACTGTCACAATATCACAGAGCGATCCAGAACGTACTTGCATGCAGATGGAGAATGAACAAGGGCCTTGACGTTGACAATGAACGGCTTCGACGCAATCAAGAAGTTATTAAAACTTACCGCCTTACCCAACGTCGACGGCGTCATATGGCACGGGTGGCTAGAGCATCGGGGCCGTTAATTGAGAAGGGAGAATGGCAAAAAGATCGCCTGCCTCGATACAACCAGACTCTGTCCGCGTTAAAAGGAGGTCCGTCAGATGGACTACTTCAAGAACCGGTCGAGATAGCAGAAGAGGTCTCTAGATTTTATAGAGAATTTTACGCGGTTTCGGAAACCTCTCCTGATGAAGTACGCATTCAGTCCTATCTAGAAAGTGCTTTTGGGCAGAAACCGTTACCGCCAAACGAAGAAGATCTTTGCGAACTCTCTCGGCCCTTCGAGCAAGAAGAAATCCAGCGAGCCATTCAGGCGGGTAAACGTAACTCTAAGCCGGGACCGGATGGGTTACCGTATGGGTTCTATAAGAACTTTAAAGATCACTTAGTTCCCATCTTGACGGAGGTTTTTAATGAGATGCTGCAGAGGGCGAGGGTGGGACGGAGTTTTTTACACGGATCAATGAGTCTATTGTACAAAGGAGGAGATCCGACTCTGATAGGCAACTGGAGACCCATCACGGTTAACAACACCGATTATAGGATACTAGCAAGGGTCCTCAATAATAGGTTGAAAAAACTGGCTAATGCACTAGTGCAGGTTGGACAAACCAGCTCTGTACCCGGAAGGAGAATGGCGCATACCACCTGTGTTTTCAGACAGATTTTTGACCGGTTACAGCAGGAAAAGGAACATCTATGCATATTGCAGCTGGACCAGAGTAAAGCGTTTGACCGGGTTGACAGAGGCTACATGTGGGCTGTTTTAAAATTCCATGGATTGCCAGAACAGCTGATCAAGCTCCTACAGGCACTTTACATGAACGCGCAGGTTACACCAAACGTCGGAGGGTGTCGAGGGTCGCCATTTCCAGTACCCACGGGGGTTAGACAAGGATGCCCTCTCAGCCCCCTCCTGTACGTCTTGACACTAGATCCTCTTCTTAGGGCGTTGCAGAGAGATCGGTTCATCAGAGGAATTTTTCCCCACGGTTGTCCGGAGTATCGCATCACCAGTCTAGCCCACACTGACGATTGTTACGTCATCCTCCGGAACACAGAGGAACTGCTAAAGGTGCGAGAACATTTACGGCGCTACGAAATTGTTTCCGGAGCAAAGGTGAACGAGCTTAAAAGTCAGATTTACGATCTCGACGGGCGGACGGGAAGAATGGAAGTGACTCCCATGGTGCCTACGGAGAAGGATCATAGAGACCGTGAGGAGCTGGAAGGACAGGTAGAAGGAAAGGAGAACAGACAGCATGACGACGAAGGAGCGAGCGGGACAGGAACGGGGATGCTGTCTCTGAAGATCCTGGGAGTCACCTTTTCTTTGAGAGCTGATGGCTGGAGGGATAATTGGATTGTATGGCAACAGCGAGTGTTGGAAAGACTGGACAAGTGGAAGACATGGAGATTATCCACAGCACAAAAAGTTCAATATTTTGCCATATATTGCATTCCAGCTGGCAATTACCTAGCGACAGTTTACCCTCCGCCGGAATCTACAGTAACCATCATCACCAGAGCGGTTTTTAAGTGGATTTTCGGGACGCTCCACTTACCGCTTGCGAGAGTAGTCGTTCAGAGAGGACACGGAGAAGGAGGTCTTGGGTTACCGGAGATTGGACTGTGGTTCCTATCCATCTTTCTAGTTTTTAACTGTGGAACTTGGCAGCAGAATGCGACGGGCTTGATTACGCAAGAAATGTACACCAGACAGTTCTTTATGGACAGTTGGGTAGACACCAGATGGGCAAAACGATGGTGGAAAGAAGGCTCTCTGCCGACCCGCTTGACGGCTTCGATGAAAGTACAGCTTCCTGACTTTATGGTTGAGGTAGCAAAGGGGATACAGAAACATGGCATCGAAGCCTCAGAAGTCAAGGGAACTAGCCCGGGAACTAAAGGAGTTACCGGAAAGTTGTACTGGACTGTTATGCACCGAAGTCGGTTGGTACCCTATGACGAAGAGAGACGGAAGAAGGAGACGCTTTCTTCGTATTTGAGGAACCAGATCTTTCCTATCCCCACCTTCGGTGACCGGACCATACCTTATGCCCTACGGGATCTTCGTTGGAGGACTTACCATCAGATATTATATGTGGGAAGTAAAAAGTTTGGGGCGACAGAAGATCAACAGCGTTGCCCCAGGGTGCTTTGTAGGTCTTTGAATCCACATCCCAACATTCCTGAGACCATCCCCCATGTTGTGAAGGAGTGTGTAGCTGTAAGGAGGTCGTGGGCAGGAGTAGCCAGAGCATTGCAATGGCCTTTTCTGATATCACAACACTGGGAAACGATTGTCTCGGGATTGGAGCCGACAGAAGGGTTTGGGAATCCCAGGGAGCAGGGGGACTGTCCGGGTGAGAAGGCTGGTATTAAGGTTCCTTGGGCACTGGTTAGGTTAGTGAATCTCATCTTTGTTAGTACTGTGATGAAAAACAGAAGGGAGGAGGTGTATACCAAAAAGGCAGTACCCTTAGTTGAAACGGTACATACTGTAACAGATTACTTGGCGAAAATTAAAAGGTGGGAAGAAAAGAGGATGAAGGGCGTGAAGTGGCTGAGCAGGTGGAGGTGGTTTCATGAGATCAACCCGCCAGTTCCTTGAAGTCAGATATAATTGCTTCCTACCTTGACTTCTCTCAAGTTGGATAGACATCTGTTGTATAACTTAATTCTTCTTTTTCTTTTTCTTTTATTTCCTTAATTAGTAAAAAGTGAAAAGTTGATAGTTAATAGTTGATAGTTCATAGTTCATAGTTAATAGTTAATAATGAATAAAGTTAATAAAGTTAATACAGTTAATAAAGTTAATAAAGTTAATAAAGTTTGAAATATGAACAGCCTCAATGTTGATGGCTTACATTTATGTCGATGCTTGATGCTTAATGCTTTATGCTTAATGTTAATATTTAATGGTGATATTTAATGCTAGAAATATTTAGATGCCTATATTAATATGTAATATGTACGTATGTAGGTATGTATGTATGTATTAACTGTATTTATTGTTTCAATCGTAATTATGCATCTTGGAATTTGTTGCTTACAGTTTGTTGTAGAATGGTTATTATTAAATAAAAAATCTATTTTCCTAAAAAAAAAAAAATCTATTTTCCTAACCCTAACCCTAACCCTAACCCTAACCCTAACCCTAACCCTAACCCTAACCCCACCCACCTTGAATAGCAGACGTGCGATCAAGGAGCTCTCACTTCCTGGTTTGGATTTTCGCTTTTTTGACCTATTATATCTCTGACAAAAATTTCAATTTTGGTCAGACTTTGTTCCTAAGGGTACCCTCATCAGGGGGTGCGAATATGGAGCCCCCCCTCCTGGGGGGGACCCCCAAATTGAGATCGAATTTTGGCCTATACAAGACAATGGAGACAATGGAGAGCATGCTTCTCAGCATGGCCTACAAGAAAAAGGCTTCCAACTTTATCTGCTGCCATCCTCTTTGGGAGTTGCGCCTTCGGACGTCACGGACAGTAAGGATGTTCAAGGGCCCCTGGGGAATCTAGACCGGACCCCCGTTTTGGGTTTTCAACCCTCCCAGAAGACCCCTGCCGCTTTAAAGGACAATCCCTTTTCCATATTGCTTTCAATAGAACATGCAACAGCAGAGGGAGCTGTAACCTTAGAGGGCTCTGGGGATGACCTGGCCCTGGACGTGGTGGGTGAGAGTTTGAAGGACACCTTTACTCCTGAGGAGACCCAGAGCACTCGAAAACCCGTTACACGTGGCCCTACTCTTGAGGAGACCTTTACATCAAAGAACGCCCTGGCCTCTGGGAAGGCTGTTACACGTGTCCTTACTCACGAGGAGACCTTTGCTCCTACGCAAAACTTGAATGCTGGGGAGGCTGTTACACGTGTCCTTACTCACGAGGAGACCTTTGCTCCTACGCAAAACTTGATGGCTGGGGAGGCCGTTACACTTGTCCTTACTCGCGAGGAGACCTTCACTCCTATACAAATCCTGAATGCTGGGGAGGCCGTTACACGTGCCCTTACTCGCGAGGAGACCTTTGTCCCTATGCAAATCCTGAATGCTGGGGAGGCCGTTACACGTGCCCTTACTCGCGAGGAGACCTTTGTTCCTATGCAAAACTTGAATGCTGGGGAAGCTGTTACACGTGTCCCTACTCATGAGGAGACCTCTGCTCCTAAGCAAGACCTGAATGTTGGGGGGGCTGTTACACATGTCCTTACTCGCGAGGAGACCTTTGCTCCTATGCAAACCCTGAATGCTAGGGAGGTGCTTACACGTGTCCTTACTCACGAGGAGACCTTTACTCCTATGCAAATCCTGAATGCTAAGAAGGCTGTTCCACATGTCCTTACTCATGAGGAGACCTTTGCTCCTACAAAAACCCTGAATTCTGGGGACGCTGTTACACATGTACTTACTCATGAGGAGACCTTTATAACTCAGGAGGCCCAGAAGACTGAGAACTTTATCACACAGGTCCTTACTACCGAGGAGACCTCTACTCCCATTCCTGATTCTGACGCACCAGTGTGCTGTGATGTGATGGACTCGTTTGCTGACCCAGATGTTGACACGGCTGAACCAGATATGCACTCTATTAAAAGCCGAGATAGACTTCCGATAACAGCTGCTGTGCAAATGGAGAAACAAGGACAGGCCCTTAAACAGATAGGGGGCCCCTCCCACAGCACCGAATTTCAGGAAGACATACAGCAGTCAAGACTCTGCCCCGACCAAGGGAGTGAAGTTGAATTTATTCTTACCTCTGACTCCGACCTCGATCTTGGCCGTGTTTCCCGGGTTGACTCTATTGATGTCCCTGTTATCCAATGCCGAAGAGCAGCTTATAAACAATCGAAGGATTCCTTTGTCCTGGGAAAGGGGGATGATTTTTCTCAGCGGCGTATGGACCGTTATCTTTTTTTTTTTTTTTGAAAAATTTTTTATTGGGTTAGAACATTTTTATTTTTACATTACAATCAATTTTCCCCTAATTTTTCGTTTCTAACCCCCTCCCTTTCCCCCCCTTTTGTTGACTTCCAACAGCTTTCCCACCCTCTGTCCCTTTTCCCTTACTTCTATTAAATTCCTCTGTCTAAAACAGATATACATTCTCCATTATATTAAGCAGTGCATCATTAACTCCTTTAATTATTATACACCCAAACTATACGTCTTTAGATAAACAATTTATCCCATTTTCCAGTTTTGAATAATTCTATATAAACCTATATATCATAAACCATAAAAATTTCCCACATTTAAATCAAACAATTTGATTTGTTCTCTATATATTACTCATTTCAACTTTTTATGGTAATTCTATATAACTCCTCAGATACTCAATCAATTTAACTCTTCTATACATTCAGTTTGGTGCATATAAATCTTGTCAAAGAAAGAAAATATTGTTAGTTAGTCAATCCTCATGTTTAAACCTTATCATTAATTATTCTCTATCAGTTGACCTATACATATCTATATATATCTCAATCAATTAATCTAACTGCTTATAAATTCACATTTCTCTTCCTCCCCCGGTAAAGTCACCCCTCTCTTTTATACTTTTATTATATTTCAGTAGTTCTCAAACTGCCACAGTTTTCCTCCCACCTCCCATTTCTTCTCCAGGTATTGTTTCAGCTTCTCCCAGTCTGTGTTGAACTGCCCTGAGTCCAGATCTCTCAGTTTTCTTGTCATCTTGTCCATTTCAGCCATATACAGCAATTTGTAGATCCAATCTTCAATAGTTGGCACTTCTTGTACTTTCCATTTTTGCGCATACAAAAGTCTAGCTGCTGCAGTCATATAAAAAATCAACGTCCTATGATGGGCTGGAATTCCCTCCATTCCCAAGTTTAGCAGCAGGAGTTCTGGGTTCTTATTTATTTGAAACTGTAAAATTTCACTCATTTCTCTTATTATTTCCCCCCAGAACTGCCTAGCTACCTCACACGACCACCACATATGATAGAGGGAGCCCTCATGTTTCTTACATTTCCAGCATTTATTAGAAGTATTCAAATTCCCTAGCGCAATCTTCTTTGGTGTCATGTACCAACGATAGATCATTTTGAAAATGTTCTCTTTAATATTGATACATGTCGTTGTCTTCATTGTAGTTTTCCACAAGTATTCCCATGCCTCCATTGTTATTTCTTTATTGAAATTTATAGCCCATTTCACCATCTGTGTTTTAACTATCTCATCCTCAGTATACCATTTCAGCAATACTTGGTATACCTTGGATATTCTTTTCTTGTCTTCTTTAAGAAGGGTCTGCTCTAGTTCCGAGTTCTCTGTTCGTATGCCCCCTTTTGCAAAGTCTGAGTTGTATAAGTCTCTAATCTGTCTATACTGAAACCAATCATAGTTAGGTGATAGTTCCTCTTGCGTCTTTATTCTAAGTTTAGATACTTCAATCTTAGTTATTTCTTTGTACGTTAAACATTGTTGTTCATTATCCACAGCTCTCGGATCTATCACCTCATATGGAACCACCCACAAGGGGGTTCCTTCTTGTAGGTAAGTTCTATACTTCTTCCAGATTGTAAATAGACTTCTCCTTACAAAATGATGCAGGAACATCGAGTTGACCTTTACTTTGTCATGCCATAGGTATGCGTGCCATCCAAAAATTTTTTTATATCCCTCTAGGGCTAATAGTTTCTTATTCTTTAATGTCATCCACTCTTTTAGCCAAACTAGGCAGATTGCATCATGGTAAAGTCTCAGATTGGGCAGTTGCATTCCGCCTCTCTCCTTTGCATCTTGTAAAACTTTTACTTTCACTCGAGGCTTCTTGCCTGCCCAAACAAAATCTGATATTTTCCTCTGCCATTTTTCAAATTGTTTAGAGTCTCTGATGATTGGTATTGTCTGTAACAAAAACATTACTCTTGGTAACACATTCATCTTAACTGCTGCAATCCTGCCCAACCATGACAGGTTCAATCTATTCCATTTGATCAAGTCTCTCTCTATCTGAGTCCATAATTTTTCATAATTATTCTTGAACAAATCTATATTTTTTGCAGTCAGCTCAACTCCCAAGTATTTCACCTTACTAGTTACTTCACAATCCGTTGTTTCCATTAACAATTGTTGTTTCTGCTTAGTCATGTTTTTGCATAATATCTTTGACTTCTTTTTGTTAATGAAGAAACCTGCCAAATCTCCAAACTCCTTGATCTTGTCTATCACTTTTGGCATGTTCTCCAGTGGGTCTTCTACAATTAACATTATGTCGTCTGCAAATGCTCTGACCTTATATGAATAGTCCTTTATTTTTATTCCTCGTATTTCCTCATCTTGTCGAATTTGTATCATCAGAATCTCCAATACTAAAATGAACAACAATGGAGATAACGGGCAACCTTGTCTTGTTCCTTTACTAATCGTCAATTTTTTGGTCAATTCATCATTCACTACAATTGCTGCAGTCTGGTCTCTATAGATTTCCTTGATTGCTCTGACGAATCTTTCTCCCAGTTGTAGCTTTTCCATAGTGGCAAACATAAAGTCCCAGTTTAAATTGTCAAACGCTTTTTCAGCGTCTACAAAGAAGAAACCAACCTCTTTGTCACAACGCTTGTCGTAGTATTCAATAGCATTGATCACTGTCCTTAAGTTGTCTCTTATTTGTCTGTCTGGCAAAAAGCCTGCTTGTTCCTCCTCTATGACTTCCGAGAGCCACCCCTTCAATCTCTCCGCCAATATCTTCGCAAAAATTTTATAGTCATTATTGAGTAGTGATATAGGCCTATAATTTTTCACGCTAGTCAGATCTTGGCCCTCTTTTGGGATCAATGATATATTCGCTTCGCTCCAAGTGTCTGGAATTCTTTGATCCCTAAAAACTCCGTTCATCACCTCTTTTAGGAATGGTGCCAGTTCATTGGCCATTGTCTTATAAAATTTAGCCGTAAGTCCATCTGGCCCTGGCGCCTTTCCTAGATTTGCGGATTGTATTGCCATATTTATTTCCTCATCAGTTACTTCACTGTTCAGCTTATTTCTCCAAGCTTCCGAGATCTCTGGAAGTTTGGTTTTCTCCAAATATGATGCTATTGATTCTTTATTTACTTCTTTTTTATTATACAGCTTAGCGTAAAATTTATAAAAGGCTCTGCTAATGGTAGTCTGCTCCAAATACGTTTTGTTTTCTTCACAAATTTTATTTATTATTTTCTTTTCCCTTTTCTTCTTTAATTGCCATGCCAAATATTTCCCAGGTTTATTAGCACCCTCAAAAGCTTTTTGATTCAGTCTTTTAAGGTTCCACTCCAATTCTTTGTTACTTATTGCTGTTAACTGTTCTTGAAGAATTTTGATTTCCTGATGTATTTTCTTTTTCCCTGGTCTCTTTTTTAACTGTACTTCTTTGGCCTTTATTTTCTCCTCAATCTCTTGTCTTTTCTCCTCTTTCTTTTTCCTTGCTCTACCATTTAAGTCCATTAGTATGCCCCTTACAACCGCCTTGTACGCGTCCCAAACTTTACTGGTTGGTACTTCTTTATTCACGTTGTATTGTATAAAAAACTTAGTCTCTCTTCTCAGTGTTTCCATATTCTCACTTTCCTGTAACAGGTCCTCATTTATTCTCCAGGCTTTCCTTTTTCTCCTTTTTCCAAATTTCCACATAATTGGGTTGTGATCTGAGCCTACCATCGGCATTATTTCTACCTCCTTAGTCCATAGCGCTAAGTCCTTTGAGGCCCAGATCATATCAATTCTTGATAATGTAAGATGCCTTGCAGAATAAAAAGTAAACTGTTTGGTTTTAGGATATTCTCTCCTCCATACGTCTTCGAGAGTCTCTTGTTGAATCAACTCAAAAAAAAGCTTTGGCAATAGTCCTCTTTTCTTTTGTGCTTTTGTAGTCTTTTTGTCTAATTCCAAATCTGTCACTCCATTGAAATCTCCAGCAAGAATTATCTGGTCATATACAAGATCGTCTAGATGCTTCCTTAAGTCCTCAAAGAAGCTTTCCTTTGCACCGTTAGGTGCATAAAGTCCGACTACCAACACTCTCTTTAAGTTCCAATTACATTCCACTGCTACAAATCTAGCTTCCACATCTCTCATAACAAATTTTGGCTGCAGCTCCTCTTTTATATACAACACCACTCCTCTTTTTTTCTTGTTGGAAGCCGCTACAAATTCTTTGCCCAATTTTCCAGATTTTAAATATTTTACATCCTGTTTTCTAATGTGGGTCTCCTGCAAACAAACAATATCACATTTTTGTTTTAGTAGCCAATGAAAAATATTTTTTCTCTTATTCGGTGAGTTTAGTCCATTTACATTCCAAGATAATACTTTACACTCCATATTCATGGTTTTGTTGGTAAGTCTTTTTCATTGTCCTTGATAAATCTCTCCATCTCCCGCTCAGATCTGATGCGTTTTTTTGCCCCTCCAAACTCAAAGGACACTCCTTCCGGTAACTCCCATCTGTATCTGATATTCATGTCCTTCAAAGTCTGAATTAGCACTCTATATTTTTTCCTGTCCAATAACACTGATCTGGGCAGTTCCTTCATTATAATAATCGTCTTGCCATCAATCTCCAATGGATCTTGAAATTGTTTGGTCACAATCCTCTCTTTCATATTTCTAGTTGTAAACTGCACAATCACATCCCTTGGTAGTTTCCTCTGGGTTGCAATTCTCGAGTTCACACGATACGCCACATCTAGGATAGCCGCAATTTCCTCCTCCTCCTTCCCCAGGTAATCAGCCAACACCTCAGTCATCTGTTCTTGCGCTGACTTCCCTTCCACTTCTGGCAGACCACGAAAACGAAGCTGCTTCTCCATGTGTTTAGTTTCTGCAACTGACATCCTCCCCTTCACCAGCCTCATCTCTGTTTGTTGCGTGTCTATTAAATTCTCCATCGTGTCTTCTACTGTTTTAACTCTCTGCTGCGTTCCTTGTAATTCACTGCTAATCGTTTCCACACCTTTTTTCACTTCTGACAGCTCCGACTTTACTGTCTGTGTAACTTCCTTGACCTCTTTAATAAGCTCCAATTTCGTGTCCTTAAGTTCTTTCATCATGTCTATAAGTTTTTTGTCCAAGTTTTCTATTGCCGATTGCCACTCTTTTTTCGACATCGTGGGGCTTGCTTTAGCTCGCTCCCACGAATCTGCTCTCTTCCTCAGCTCCGTGGCGTATAATTAAACGTTTTCCTTTTTTTTAAATGTCCCAATCTTTGCCAAAATTAATTTTTTATATCCAAAATGTCGGGCGTCTTTTCTCTATGGTTTCTCTATGTTATTATAATCCAAGATGGCCTACTTCCTCTTCCGCTGAAGCCACGACCCTTCCACTTTCAAAGATGGCGATTCCCCACTTCCTGTCCTTTGGCAAGGGCCGCTTCCCTCCAGCCACTCTATTGTTGTTACGCACTTCCTGTCTCCCGTCTTCCCACAGCAGGTCTCGCGATGGTGTCTTTTTCCCACAGCTCCAAAACCACAGGTATTCAAAACAATAGTCCGATTTTTGTAATAACTTCTTTAAACTTAGTCTCTTTTAAAATACAACTCCTGCCGAGTCTTCACCTCCTTTTCGCTAGTCTGTTGCAGTTTAAAAGTCTACTTTCTTTCCTCTCTGTTTTTGTCAATCTGTCCCGTTTCAAGAGATAGCGATCTTTACCTTCTCTCCAGCTTTCTCGGGTTGTAATCGCTGTTTCGATCTTAAATTCTCCTCTCGACTTCCCTCCCCGATCGAAGCTTGGGTATGTAGGTCTTATGCCAGCCGAATTGGCCCCAAAATTGCCGCAGAGATTATAGCCGACCCGTCGCAAGGTGGGACCTCAAGGATCGGGGGGGAGACTCCTTGTGTAGAGCCCCCCCTCGTCCGAGATCTAACTCACCCTAGGGTCTTGAGCGTTCTTTGCCTGCTCCCCGCCTGAGAGCAGTCGGCCGCGGGTTATTTTCACCCCTCCGGCCGGTTAAAACGGCAATCCGGTCAGCTCCACAAATGGAGCTGCGTTAGACCTCCATGAATCCCAGATGTTGACACGGCTGAACCAGATATGCACTCTATTAAAAGCCGAGATAGACTTCCGATAACAGCTGCTGTGCAAATGGAGAAACAAGGACAGGCCCTTAAACAGATAGGGGGCCCCTCCCACAGCACCACATTTCCGGAAGACATACGGCAGTCAAGACTCTGCCCCGACCAAGGGAGTGAAGTTGAATTTATTCTTACCTCTGACTCCGACCTCGATCTTGGCCGTGTTTCCCGGGTTGACTCTATTGATGTCCCTGTTATCCAATGCCAAAGAGCAGCTTATAAACAATCGAAGGATTCCTTTGTCCTGGGAAAGGGGGATGATTTTTCTCAGCGGCGTATGGACCGTTATCTTGACGAGGTGATGGATTTAGCTAAGTCCCCTATAGCTTGTAGAGCAAAATCGGAACCTGTTCCTTCGGAGATCCCCGTGGAGAAAGACATCGTCTCCTGTAACACAGACTTACCCCGAGAGCCCGAAGAGGAAAGGCAAAGATGGGCCGAGGGACTACGTAAAGCTCGTTACCAGCTAAAAGAAACGGAAATTTCCATTCAAAATGTGGATAAACACCTAGTGGATTGTCTGGACCTCGAACGGCGTGCTAAACTCCTTAAACAGAAGGACAGATTCCTTGATATAATACTGAAAGAGACACACAAGGTCCACGTTTATGAGGACTTATTCAAACTGGCACAAGTCGATGAAGACTCTTCAAACATCGCCCCTTCCTCCAGAACGAAATATCCTAAGGGTGTCGTTGACCACAGTTCGTCCCCGGAGGAACAACCGGCTAAAAAGAAGCAGAAGCAAGGGCGAGAATCTCACTCGGCCCAAACTTCGCATGGTGCCCGAGAACATGTAGACCGACAGTCTTCCCAGAGTCTTGAACGAGATTGTTCTACACATGTTTATGGACAGCGCTCAGAGGAGAAAAATACAAGTCTAGCAAAACAGGGGGTTGGAATCGGGGACTTGTCTCCGGCCCTGTCTGTGGAATGCGGAACCCCAGGAATAGAATCTAATGCTGTGCGGAATGTTAGAGAGATTCAATTGAGGAATGCCTGGGAGAAGATAAAGTTTGGTCCCATGTCTAAGGGTCTGGACCTTTTGGTTCCAGAAGAAACTAATAAGCTCGATTTGGCAAAGTTCTGGTGTTTTCTGTTGACTCATGTGGGATGGGTGATGGTACCCACGCCTTCCTTAACTAAGAGAAGCAAGGACTCGATGATAGACTTGCTGGATAAACAAAAGGAGGTGTTGTTTACATATCTTACTGATGGAGAGGAAACCGGACGAGAGCCGCCGTCGCAAAATCTTCTTTATGCCAGATCCCTATCGATCAACATCGTTGATAGGCTTGTCATAGGACGTCGGAGTCGTACTTCGACGGAGACCTATCCCTCCTGGTTGACGGAGGAGGGACTTACGAAACTTCTCAAAGGTATCTGTCGTCGTGCTGAAGAAAGACCGCCGGCGGAAGGCACGGGATTTCTTGACGAACCTGGCAAGAGAGCGACAGAAATGACACAAAAAGATTTGATACACTGGTGCATCCAAGCGTTGCATGTTTTCAAAGTCCGTGTTCAACGACTAAAGGGAGAGGCGGAGACGTCGACTGGAAGGAGTGTCGCGCCCAGGAAAGGAAGGCTTGAACGGAAAACTGTGTCTAAGATGATGACGGATACGACTCAGCTGGCTAATCCTGTGACGATTCCATCGCATGCTGAATTATCTGCCATGATAGCAGCACAAGATGCCCGAATGTGTCGCCAGGGAGACTCTGCTTCGCAGAGTCTCCCGCAAACGGGTGAGGGTCACGGTCGTTTCTGTTCTGTGGATAAGAGGCTCTTTCTAGAAGATGAAGAGGGACGTAGGAAGAAAGGGGAGAGAGGGATGAAAGATGAAAAGGCGACTGAAAAGGAAGGAGAGGGAGGAGATGAGGACAGCGGGGGGTTATCTGGCTTATCTGGCATAGAATCTCTCTCTAGTTCTGAAAGGGAAGAGGAGGAAGAAGAGGAGATGGAGTTAGCCCCTACTAAGGAAGGTGGATGTATATCAGATAGGGATATTAAGAGAAAGGAAGTAGTTTCTTCGGAGAGATGTGGAGGGAAGCCGCAGAGGGAGGGGAGAAGGGAGGGGAGAAGGAAGGAGAGCAGGGAATTAAACTTTAGGGACAAGGCACCCCTGCGGGGGAATGTTTTGCAAGTGGATACTGGGTCTTCGGGTGTTCTTTCTCTTCCCGATACAGCACAGACCAGCCTGTCATCTGAAGGGAAGGGAGAAGCTGTTAGCTTGACCTCAATGACTAGGACTCTGAACGAGACAGTTCTACCGATGCAGACAGACATGCAATCAGAACAGGACTCCCTTCTGATCACCGTGCAAGGAAACTTACCTGTGACGACTGAAGATATATCGATAGGGAACTTCGTCATGGACACGGATTCGGAATTGATTGAACTGCGACTTAAAACAGGACCTGTGAGTAAAGAAAACATACATGAGACATTTGAGACATATGTAAATCCTTCTGCAGGAACTTCAGTGATCTTGCAGGAGGATCCTTCCAATCATGTAACATCAGAGACAAACGGAAAGCGGGAACGTGATACACAAATATCGGTATGCACGGTTAGGGTTGAAAAGGGAGCCCAAGGTTTAGGAATTGGAGTAGGAGATGCTGATGTGTCACAAGGTACGCCAGTGGGGATAGCATTGGGAAACCAAGGAGAACCTAAGAGGGATGTGGTCCTACTGGTTCCTAGAAACCCGGGAGTAACAACACCTAGGTTACCTACAAGTAATACTCTTCCTGACACAATGCCTAAGGTTTCAGCAGCAAGTTTTAGAGAATCTTTAACAACAGATTCTAGGGAACCTCTAACAACGGGTTCTAGCGAATCCTTACCAGCCCACACACCTTCCGTTGGGAGCGCAGGAACGTCTTATGCAGACATGTTGAGGGGAACCGGTAGGAGGCCAAGGGACCCGGGATCACGGAGGGAGGGGGAAACGGATGGAGAACCCCCCCGCCGTCGGACGGATTTTGAAAAGGAGAGACTGGAGGATGAAGAATTCTTAGAGGATTTCTTCAATATGAGAGAAGATGAAGGAGAATTTGATCCGAGGCAAAGATTTGTTATTCGGTTCAGGTATAAAGGCTCAGATCCACAAAAGCTCACAGAAGAATACATGATAGAGGAGGTGTTTTAGGGATAATGGGAATTCCACGAGGCGACATACTGGCAGTTATCATGCCGCCGGGGCTTAGGGAAACCGATGTTTGTTTTGTGTCAGAACGAGGATACCAGAAGGGTTGGGGGAGGTTGAGAGAAATCATGAGGTCGACCCCGAATCCCTTTGGTGACTATGACATTATTCCCCTCTTCCGAGGAGAATCGAGGGTTCTGACGGTGGCCTTCAGAACGACAAATATTCCAGCAGAGGATGTGGAACAATGGCTGGGCAGATTTTGCAAGGTGTTGTTACCCCCCCAAAAGGCCCTCAATTCGTGGGGCATTTGGAAAGGAGAATATAAGACTGTCGTCTCTTTGCAAAGAGACTTCAGGAGTAAACTACAACATATTCCTAAATATTTTTTTCTGGGAGGAGATAGAGGAATCACCAGGTACAGTGGGCAACCCCCAGCATGCTTCCAATGTGGGGGGTTTGACCATATTAGGCAACACTGTGCCACACCTTTGTGTTCTGTCTGTGGGAGGAGGGGCCATAACTCCACACAATGTACAACTGGAGTGGTCTGTAACCTTTGTGGCCGCCAAGGCCACACGTACCTTCTGTGTCCCGACGCGCATTATAACAAGTGGTATCCAAACTCGTACTCAAAACTCGTTCGCTGTCACCCTCATTTAAATCGAACAGATGAGGATTCATCGTCTAGCCAATTTTCAGAGGGTGCTACTGCAAAACACGGGGAGAAGGACAGTAACGAATGTTTACATGAAGGGGGTTGGCAGGAGGTAAAGAGGACTTCGCACGATGTCCTTAGAGGCAGGGTAAGACGGGGAGTGTATAACCCGATACGAACGATGGTCAGCAACCGATTTGAAGCCTTGAATGTGACAGAAGAGGAAGGTACGCAAGATACGCCTCTGGCCTCCCTTACTACCTGATCATGTATCAACCCGGAACAAAAACAAAGAGATGACATGCAGACTGATAGAAAGGCGGGATCGGAGAAACCTAAGATGAGGAAAGAGTCAAGGAAAGAGTCAAGGAAAGAGTCGAAGAAAGCCATATTCCGTACATACGAAAACCTTACAGAAAAGGAACTCCAGGTAATTACTGAAGAACTCAACGAAAAGATCCAAAAGGTGACCCAAGCACTTTCCGCTGCAGAAGGTGCATCTGAGGAGGTACAACTACGTTTAAGTCAAAAGGAGCATTATTGGAGAGATGCGGTTACCTGCATACAACGTGAACTGGCTAGAAGAAGGGACCGAGACCCAAACCTTACCGAGGAACCGTTAAGTGACTCCCAGATGATGATGGTGGAAGAAGCGCCAGAACAGGAGGCGATGCTGAACCAGGGAGACACACAGAACCAGGAACAGATACCTATGTATACAGATGGACAAAGACAAGAACAAATTAGAGAGCGAATTGCAGAGATAAGCGAGGACCTTGAAGGAGGGAAGACAGAATCGATGGAGTGGATAAGTGGAATATCTTTGGTGGAAAAGAACCCTGTGACAGGCGACCAGTCTGACTCTCCTCCTGACCAGGAAAAGGTTCCTCAACAGCACGAGTATCCTCCTCCTGTTAGCTTACCTGACTCAAGTGGAAACATTTTGACGCCGTGCGCGTCATTTCCGTGTAAGGCCACGCCTCCTGATCCGCAGGAGGAGGTGGAGACGATGAGTTTAGAAACTGTAGTGGAAGGCACGGAGGAAGACCGGCGAGGTTTGTAGGAAAATAATAGGAATAGGCAAAGATAAAATGACAGTCGATAAGTTCAATGGAACTGGATTTAAGATGGCTTATGGTTTTATTGCTATTGCTGCTATCTTATATTCATTAACAATACCAATGGAGTTGAACATACTTACCTGGAATTGTAGAGGGCTACGGCAGTCGGTGAGGAGAGAAGATGTTTATTACCACATTAGGAGGCTAAAGGCTGATGTTTTTGTCCTGCAAGAAACTAATATTAGTACTCCTAGGGAGAGGAGTGCAGCGCAGAATTCCTGGACTTGGGGGCCTTCAATTTGGTCTTTGAAAGAAGAGGAAGGAACGGGAGGTGTCGCGGTTCTCTTCTTATGCAATCCTGATCTTAAAGTTGTGAGGACCATCGATGCTATGCCGGGTCATCTTATAATAGTGGACTTCAATCTTAAAAACCCGGCAAAAGCGTTAGACAGCAAGTTTAGGTTGTGTGCCCTCTATGCTCCTGTGAAGGCAATTCATAGACGACAGCTGTGGCAAACATTAGAGGATCATATTGGTACAAAGAGGGCTCTACTCGTGGTGGGAGATTTCAATGTTCGCTCCGAGCGAGAGGATAGAATTAATTTGAGAGCGGGTGCTCAAATGGGAACGTCTGCCCCTGTATTTAAACAGCTGACAATGGAGGAAAAAAGACTGAAAGCCCTTCTTAAAGATCGCCTTGGCTTGATGGATGCGGGGCTACAGAATGATGGGGAATTAGATTTTCTCCCTACGCATCACCGGGCAACGTTCCGACGTAAATTCACAGCAACCTTAGGGTGTAAGATGACTTATTATCACCCTCTGTCGACAAGCAGGCTGGACAGAATATGGGCCCCAGCGGCTCTCCCCCTTACGGGATGTAAGATTATTTTGACGCCGTGGTCAGACCACGCTATTCTTCAAGTATTATTTGCAGGACAACCCAATAGGAGGAAACACAAACCAGCTTGGCGACTCAGTGAAGCGGACCTCAGGACCTTTCGGATGGAACCGGAAATTGTTCTGACGCTTGAATGCCAGAAGCGTATAAAGTCTGGGATGGATGTCCTCGATTGGTGGGAAAGGACGAAAGATGCCATACGATATGCTTCGGTTCGGGCCAGGAGAGTGCAGGGCAGTTATGAACTGTCACAATATCACAGAGCGATCCAGAACGTACTTGCATGCAGATGGAGAATGAACAAGGGCCTTGACGTTGACAATGAACGGCTTCGACGCAATCAAGAAGTTATTAAAACTTACCGCCTTACCCAACGTCGACGGCGTCATATGGCACGGGTGGCTAGAGCATCGGGGCCGTTAATTGAGAAGGGAGAATGGCAAAAAGATCGCCTGCCTCGATACAACCAGACTCTGTCCGCGTTAAAAGGAGGTCCGTCAGATGGACTACTTCAAGAACCGGTCGAGATAGCAGAAGAGGTCTCTAGATTTTATAGAGAATTTTACGCGGTTTCGGAAACCTCTCCTGAGGAAGTACGCATTCAGTCCTATCTAGAAAGTGCTTTTGGGCAGAAACCGTTACCGCCAAACGAAGAAGATCTTTGCGAACTCTCTCGGCCCTTCGAGCAAGAAGAAATCCAGCGAGCCATTCAGGCGGGTAAACGTAACTCTAAGCCGGGACCGGATGGGTTACCGTATGGGTTCTATAAGAACTTTAAAGATCACTTAGTTCCCATCTTGACGGAGGTTTTTAATGAGATGCTGCAGAGGGCGAGGGTGGGACGGAGTTTTTTACACGGATCAATGAGTCTATTGTACAAAGGAGGAGATCCGACTCTGATAGGCAACTGGAGACCCATCACGGTTAACAACACCGATTATAGGATACTAGCAAGGGTCCTCAATAATAGGATGAAAAAACTGGCTAATGCACTAGTGCAGGTTGGACAAACCAGCTCTGTACCCGGAAGGAGAATGGCGCATACCACCTGTGTTTTCAGACAGATTTTTGACCGGTTACAGCAAGAAAAGGAACATCTATGCATATTGCAGCTGGACCAGAGTAAAGCGTTTGACCGGGTTGACAGAGGCTACATGTGGGCTGTTTTAAAATTCCATGGATTGCCAGAACAGCTGATCAAGCTCCTACAGGCACTTTACATGAACGCGCAGGTTACACCAAACGTCGGAGGGTGTCGAGGGTCGCCATTTCCAGTACCCACGGGGGTTAGACAAGGATGCCCTCTCAGTCCTCTCCTGTACGTCTTGACACTAGATCCTCTTCTTAGGGCGTTGCAGAGAGATCGGTTCATCAGAGGAATTTTTCCCCACGGTTGTCCGGAGTATCGCATCACCAGTCTAGCCCACGCTGACGATTGTTACGTCATCCTCCGGAACACAGAGGAACTGCTAAAGGTGCGAGAACATTTACGGCGCTACGAAATTGTTTCCGGAGCAAAGGTGAACGAGCTTAAAAGTCAGATTTACGATCTCGACGGGCGGACGGGAAGAATGGAAGTGACTCCCATGGTGCCTACGGAGAAGGATCATAGAGACCGTGAGGAGCTGGAAGGACAGGTAGAAGGAAAGGAGAACAGACAGCATGACGACGAAGGAGGGAGCGGGACAGGAACGGGGATGCTGTCTCTGAAGATCCTGGGAGTCACCTTTTCTTTGAGAGCTGATGGCTGGAGGGATAATTGGATTGTATGGCAACAGCGAGTGTTGGAAAGACTGGACAAGTGGAAGACATGGAGATTATCCACAGCACAAAAAGTTCAATATTTTGCCATATATTGCATTCCAGCTGGCAATTACCTAGCGACAGTTTACCCTCCGCCGGAATCTACAGTAACCATCATCACCAGAGCGGTTTTTAAGTGGATTTTCGGGACGCTCCACTTACCGCTTGCGAGAGTAGTCGTTCAGAGAGGACACGGAGAAGGAGGTCTTGGGTTACCGGAGATTGGACTGTGGTTCCTATCCATCTTTCTAGTTTTTAACTGTGGAACTTGGCAGCAGAATGCGACGGGCTTGATTACGCAAGAAATGTACACCAGACAGTTCTTTATGGACAGTTGGGTAGACACCAGATGGGCAAAACGATGGTGGAAAGAAGGCTCTCTGCCGACCCGCTTGACGGCTTCGATGAAAGTACAGCTTCCTGACTTTATGGTTGAGGTAGCAAAGGGGATACAGAAACATGGCATCGAAGCCTCAGAAGTCAAGGGAACTAGCCCGGGAACTAAAGGAGTTACCGGAAAGTTGTACTGGACTGTTATGCACCGAAGTCGGTTGGTACCCTATGACGAAGAGAGACGGAAGAAGGAGACGCTTTCTTCGTATTTGAGGAACCAGATCTTTCCTATCCCCACCTTCGGTGACCGGACCATACCTTATGCCCTACGGGATCTTCGTTGGAGGACTTACCATCAGATATTATATGTGGGAAGTAAAAAGTTTGGGGCGACAGAAGATCAACAGCGTTGCCCCAGGGTGCTTTGTAGGTCTTTGAATCCACATCCCAACATTCCTGAGACCATCCCCCATGTTGTGAAGGAGTGTGTAGCTGTAAGGAGGTCGTGGGCAGGAGTAGCCAGAGCATTGCAATGGCCTTTTCTGATATCACAACACTGGGAAACGATTGTCTCGGGATTGGAGCCGACAGAAGGGTTTGGGAATCCCAGGGAGCAGGGGGGCTGTCCGGGTGAGAAGGCTGGTATTAAGGTTCCTTGGGCACTGGTTAGGTTAGTGAATCTCATCTTTGTTAGTACTGTGATGAAAAACAGAAGGGAGGAGGTGTATACCAAAAAGGCAGTACCCTTAGTTGAAACGGTACATACTGTAACAGATTATTTGGCGAAAATTAAAAGGTGGGAAGAAAAGAGGATGAAGGGCGTGAAGTGGCTGAGCAGGTGGAGGTGGTTTCATGAGATCAACCCGCCAGTTCCTTGAAGTCAGATATAATTGCTTCCTACCTTGACTTCTCTCAAGTTGGATAGACATCTGTTGTATAACTTAATTCTTCTTTTTCTTTTTCTTTTATTTCCTTAATTAGTAAAAAGTGAAAAGTTGATAGTTAATAGTTGATAGTTCATAGTTCATAGTTCATAGTTAATAATGAATAAAGTTCATAAAGTTAATACAGTTAATAAAGTTAATAAAGTTAATAAAGTTTGAAACATGAACAGCCTGAATGTTGATGGCTTACATTTATGTCGATGCTTGATGCTTAATGCTTTATGCTTAATGTTAATATTTAATGGTGATATTTAATGCTAGAAATATTTAGATGCCTATATTAATATGTAATATGTACGTATGTAGGTATGTATGTATGTATTAACTGTATTTTTTGTTTCAATCGTAATTATGCATCTTGGAATTTGTTGCTTACAGTTTGTTGTAGAATGGTTATTATTAAATAAAAATCTATTTTCCTAAAAAAAAAAAAATCTATTTTCCTAACCCTAACCCTAACCCTAACCCTAACCCTAACCCTAACCCTAACCCCACCCACCTTGAATAGCAGACGTGCGATCAAGGAGCTCTCACTTCCTGGTTTGGATTTTCGCTTTTTTTACCTATTATATCTCTCAGAAAAATTTCAAATTTGGTCAGAGTTTGTTCCTAAGGGTACCCCCATCAGGGGGTCCGAATATGGAGGCCCCCCCTCCTGGGGGGGACCCCCAAATTGAGATCGAATTTTTGCCTATACAAGACAATGGAGACAATGGAGAGCATGCTTCTCAGCATGGCCTACAAGAAAAAGGCTTCCAACTTCATCTGCTGCCATCCTCTTTGGGAGTCGTGCCTCCTGACGTCAGACACAGTAAGGATGTTCGAGGGCCCCTGGGGAATCTAGACCAGACCCCCGTTTTGGGTTTTCAACCCTCCCAGAAGACCCCTGCCGCTTTAAAGGAGAATCCCTTTTCCATATTGCTTTCAATACAACATGCAACAGCAGAGGGAGCTGTAACCTTAGAGGGGTCTGGGGATGACCTGGCCCTGGACGTGGTGGGTGAGAGTTTGAATGACACCTTTACTCCTGAGGAGACCCGGAGCATTCGGAAACCCGTTACACGTGGCCCTACTCTTGAGGAGACCTTTCCTTCTAAGAACGCCCTGGACTCTGGGAAGGCTGTTACACGTGTACTTACTCGTGAGGAGACCTTTCCTCCTATGCAAGGCCTGAATGTGGGGGAGAATGTTACATGTGTCCTTACTCGCGAGGAGACCTCTGCGCCTAAGCAAAACTTGAATGCTGGGGAGGCCGTTACACTTGCCCTTACTCACGAGGAGACCTTCACTCCTATTCAAATCCTGAATGCTGGGGAGACCGTTACACGTGTCCTTACTCGCGAGGAGACCTCTGCTCCTTTGCAAAAATTGAATGCTTGGGAACCTGTTACACCTGTCCTTACTCATGAGGAGACCTCTGCTCCTAAGCAAGACCTGAATATAGGGGAGGCTGTTACACGTGTCCTTACTCACGAGGAGACCTTTGCTCCTATGCAAACCCTGAATGCTAGGGAGGTGCTTACACGTGTCCTTACTCACGAGGAGACCTTCACTCCTATGCAAATCCTGAATGCTGGGAAGGCTGTTACACGTGTCCTTACTCACGAGGAGACCTTTGCTCCTACGAAAACCCTGAATGCTGGGGACGCTGTTACACATGTACTTACTCATGAGGAGACCTTTATAACTCAGGAGGCCCAGAAGACTGAGAACTTTATTACACAGGTCCTTACTCCCGAGGAGACCTCTACTCCCATCCCTCATTCTGACACACCAGTGTGTTGTGATGTGATGGACCCGCTTGCTGACCCAGATGTTGACACGGCTGAACCAGATATGCAATCTATTAAAAGCCAAGATAGACTTCCGATAACAGCTGCTGTGCAAATGGAGAAACAAGGACAGGCCCTTAAACAGACAGGGGGCCCCTCCCACAGCACCGAATTTCAGGAAGACATACGGCGGTCAAGACTCTGCCCCGACCAAGGGAGTGAAGTTGAATTTATTCTTACCTCTGACTCCGACCTTGATCTTGGCCGTGTTTCCCGGGTTGACTCTATTGATGTCGCTGTTATCCAACGCCAAAGAGCAGCTTATAAACAATCGAAGGATTCCTTTGTCCTGGGAAAGGGGGATGATTTTTCTCAGCGGCGTATGGACCGTTATCTTGACGAGGTGATGGATTTAGCTAAGTCCCCTATAGCTTGTAGAGCAAAATCGGAACCTGTTCCTTCGGAGATCCCCGTGGAGAAAGACATCGTCTCCTCTAACACAGACTTACCCCGAGAGCCCGAAGAGGAAAGGCAAAGATGGGCCAAGGGACTACGTAAAGCTCGTTACCAGCTAAAAGAAACGGAAATTTCCATTCAAAATGTGGATAAACACCTAGTGGATTGTCTGGACCTTGAACGGCGTGCTAAACTCCTTAAACAGAAGGACAGATTTCTTGATATAATACTGAAAGAGACACACAAGGTCCACGTTTATGAGGACTTATTCAAACTGGCACAAGTCGATGAAGACTCTTCAAACATCGTCCCTTCCTCCCGAACGAAATGTTCTAAGGGTGTCATTGACCACAGTTCGTCCCCGGAGGAACAACCGGCTAAAAAGAAGCAGAAGCAAGGGCAAGAATCTCACTCGGCCCGAACTTCACAGGGTGCCCGAGAACATGCAGACCGACAGTCTTCCCAGAGTCTTGAACAAGAAGATTGTTCTACACATATTTATGGACAGCTCTCAGAGGAGCAAAATACGAGTCTAGCAAAACAGGGGGTTGGAATCGGGGACTTGTCTCCGGCCCTGTCTCTGGAATGTGGAACCCCAGGGATAGAATCTAATGCTGTCCGGAATGTTAGAGAGATCCAATTGACTAATGCCTGGGAGAAGATAAAGTTTGGTCCCATGTCTAAGGGTCTGGACCTTTTGGTTCCAGAACAAATCAATAAGCTCGATTTGGCAAAGTTCTGGGGTTTTCTGTTGACTCATGTGGGATGGGTGATGGTACCCACGCCTTCCTTAACTAAGAGAAGCAAGGACTCGATGATAGACTTGCTTGATAAACAAAGGGAGGTGTTGTTTACCTATCTTACTGATGGAGAGGAAACCGGACAAGAGCCGCCGCCGCAAAATCTTCTTTATGCCAGATCCCTATCGATCAACATCGTTGATAGGCTTGTCATAGGACGTCGGAGTCGTACTTCGACGGAGACCTATCCCTCCTGGTTGACGGAGGAGGGACTTACGAAACTTCTCAAAGGTATCTGTCGTCGTGCTGAAGAAAGACTGCCGGCGGAAGGCACGGGATTTCTTGACGAACCTGGCAAGAGAGCGACAGAAATGACACAAAAAGATTTGATACACTGGTGCATCCAAGTGTTGCATGTTTTCAAAGTCTGTGTTCAACGACTAAAGGGAGAGGCGGAGACGTCGACTGGAAGGAGTGTCGCGCCCAGGAAAGGAAGGCTTGAACGGAAAACTGTGTCTAAGATGATGACGGATACGACTCAGCTGGCTAATCCTGTGACGATTCCATCGCATGCTGAATTATCTGCCATGATAGCAGCACAAGATGCCCGAATGTGTCGCCAGGGAGACTCTGCTTCGCAGAGTCTCCCGCAAACGGGTGAGGGTCACGGTCGTTTCTGTTCTGTGGATAAGAGGCTCTTTCTAGAAGATGAAGAGGGACGTAGGAAGAAAGGAGAGAGAGGGATGAAAGATGAAAAGGGGACTGAAAAGGAAGGAGAGGGAGGAGATGAGGACAGCGGGGGGTTATCTGGCTTATCTGGCATAGAATCTCTCTCTAGTTCCAAAAGGGAAGAGGAGGAAGAAGAGGAGATGGAGTTAGCCCTTACTAAGGAAGGTGGATGTATATCAGATAGGGATATTAAGAGAAAGGAAGTAGTTTCTTCGGAGAGATGTGGAGGGAAGCCGCAGAGGGAGGGGAGAAGGGAGGGGAGAAGGAAGGAGAGCAGGGAATTAAACTTTAGGGACAAGGCACCCCTGCGGGGGAATGTTTTGCAAGTGGATACTGGGTCTTCGGGTGTTCTTTCTCTTCCCGATACAGCACAGACCAGCCTGTCATCTGAAGGGAAGGGAGAAGCTGTTAGCTTGACCTCAATGACTAGGACTATGAACGAGACAGTTCTACCGATGCAGACAGACATGCAATCAGATCAGGACTCCCTTCTGATCACCGTGCAAGGAAACTTACCTGTGACGACTGAAGATATCTCGATAGGGAACTTCATCATGGACACGGATTCGGAATTGATTGAACTGCGACTTAATACAGGACCTGTGAGTAAAGAAAACAGACATGAGACATTTGAGACATATGTAAATCCTTCTGCAGGAACTTCAGTGATCTTGCAGGAGGATCCTTCCAATCATGTAACATCAGAGACAAACGGAAAGCGGGAACGTGATACACAAATATCGGTATGCACGGTTAGGGTGGAAAAGGGAGCCCAAGGTTTGGGAATTGGAGTAGGAGATGTTGATGTGTCACAAGGTACGCCAGTGGGGATAGCATTGGGAAACCAAGGAGAACCTAAGAGGGATGTGGTCCTACCGGTTCCTAGAAACCCGGGAGTAACTGTAACAACACCTAGGTTACCTACGAGTAATACTCTTCCTGACGCAATGCCTAAGGTTTCAGCAGCAAGTTTTAGAGAATCTTTAACAACAGATTCTAGGGAACCTCTAACAACGGGTTCTAGCGAATCCTTACCAGCCCACACACCTTCCGTTGGGAGCGCAGGAACGTCTTATGCAGACATGTTGAGGGGAACCGGTAGGAGGCCAAGGGACCCGGGATCACGGAGGGAGGGGGAAACAGATGGAGAACCCCCCCGCCGTCGGACGGATTTTGAAAAGGAGAGACTGGAGGATGAAGAATTCTTAGAGGATTTCTTCAATATGAGAGAAGATGAAGGAGAATTTGATCCGAGGCAAAGATTTGTTATTCGGTTCAGGTATAAAGGCTCAGATCCACAAAAGCTCACAGAAGAATACATGATAGAGGAGGTGCTTTTAGGGATAATGGGAATTCCACGAGGCGACATACTGGCAGTTATCATGCCGCCGGGGCTTAGGGAAACCGATGTTTGTTTTGTGTCAGAACGAGGATACCAGAAGGGTTGGGGGAGGTTGAGAGAAATCATGAGGTCGACCCCGAATCCCTTTGGTGACTATGACATTATTCCCCTCTTCCGAGGAGAATCGAGGGTTCTGACGGTGGCATTCAGAACGACAAATATTCCAGCAGAGGATGTGGAACAATGGCTGGGCAGATTTTGCAAGGTGTTGTTACCCCCCCAAAAGGCCCTCAATTCGTGGGGCATTTGGAAAGGAGAATATAAGACTGTCGTCTCTTTGCAAAGAGATTTCAGGAGTAAACTACAACATATTCCTAAATATTTTTTTCTGGGAGGAGATAGAGGGATCACCAGGTACAGTGGGCAACCCCCAGCATGCTTCCAATGTGGGGGGTTTGACCATATTAGGCAACACTGTGCCACACCTTTGTGTTCTGTCTGTGGGAGGAGGGGCCATAACTCCACACAATGTACAACTGGAGTGGTCTGTAACCTTTGTGGCCGCCAAGGCCACACGTACCTTCTGTGTCCCGACGCGCATTATAACAAGTGGTATCCAAACTCGTACTCAAAACTCGTTCGCTGTCACCCTCATTTAAATCGAACAGATGAGGATTCATCGACTAGCCAATTTTCAGAGGGTGCTACTGCAAAACACGGGGAGAAGGACAGTAACGAATGTTTACATGAAGGAGGTTGGCAGGAGGTAAAGAGGACTTCGCACGATGTCCTTAGAGGCAGGGTAAGACGGGGAGTGTATAACCCGATACGAACGATGGTCAGCAACCGATTTGAAGCCTTGAATGTGACAGAAGAGGAAGGTACGCAAGATACGCCTCTGGCCTCCTTTACTACCGGATCATGTATCAACCCGGAACAAAAACAAAGAGATGACATGCAGACTGATAGAAAGGCGGGATCGGAGAAACCTAAGATGAGGAAAGAGTCAAGGAAAGAGTCAAGGAAAGAGTCGAAGAAAGCCATATTCCGTACATACGAAAACCTTACAGAAAAGGAACTCCAGGTAATTTCTGAAGAACTCAACGAAAAGATCCAAAAGGTGACCCAAGCACTTTCCGCTGCAGAAGGTGCATCTGAGGAGGTACAACTATGTTTAAGTCAAAAGGAGCATTATTGGAGAGATGAGGTTACCTGCATACAACGTGAACTGGCTAGAAGAAGGGACCGAGACCCAAACCTTACCGAGGAACCGTTAAGTGACTCCCAGATGATGATGGTGGAAGAAGCGCCAGAACAGGAGGCGATGCTGAACCAGGGAGACACACAGAACCAGGAACAGATACCTATGTATACAGATGGACAAAGACAAGAACAAATTAGAGAGCGAATTGCAGAGATAAGCGAGGACCTTGAAGGAGGGAAGACGGAATCGATGGAGTGGATAAGTGGAATATCTTTGGTGGAAAAGAACCCTGTGACAGGCGACCAGTCTGACTCTCCTCCTGACCAGGAAAAGGTTCCTCAACAGCACGAGTATCCTCCTCCTGTTAGCTTACCTGACTCAAGTGGAAACATTTTGACGCCGTGCGCGTCATTTCCGTGTAAGGCCACGCCTCCTGATCCGCAGGAGGAGGTGGAGACGATGAGTTTAGAAACTGTAGTGGAAGGCACGGAGGAAGACCGGCGAGGTTTGTAGGAAAATAATAGGAATAGGCAAAGATAAAATGACAGTCGATAAGTTCAATGGAACTGGATTTAAGATGGCTTATGGTCTTATTGCTATTGCTGCTATCTTATATTCATTAACAATACCAATGGAGTTGAACATACTTACCTGGAATTGTAGAGGGCTACGGCAGTCGGTGAGGAGAGAAGATGTTTATTACCACATTAGGAGGCTAAAGGCTGATGTTTTTGTCCTGCAAGAAACTAATATTAGTACTCCTAGGGAGAGGAGTGCAGCGCAGAATTCCTGGACTTGGGGGCCTTCCATTTGGTCTTTGAAAGAAGAGGAAGGAACGGGAGGTGTCGCGGTTCTCTTCTTATGCAATCCTGATCTTCAAGTTGTGAGGACCATCGATGCTATGCCGGGTCATCTTATAATAGTGGACTTCAATCTTAAAAACCCGGCAAAAGCGTTAGACAGCAAGTTTAGGTTGTGTGCCCTCTATGCTCCTGTGAAGGCAATTCATAGACGACAGCTGTGGCAAACATTGGAGGATCATATTGGTACAAAGAGGGCTCTACTCGTGGCGGGAGATTTCAATGTTCGCTCCGAGCGAGAGGATAGAATTAATTTGAGAGCCGGTGCTCAAATGGGAACGTCTGCCCCTGTATTTAAACAGCTGACAATGGAGGAAAAAAGACTGAAAGCCCTTCTTAAAGATCGCCTTGGCTTGATGGATGCGGGGCTACAGAATGATGGGGAATTAGATTTTCTCCCTACGCATCACCGGGCAACGTTCCGACGTAAATTCACAGCAACCTTAGGGTGTAAGATGACTTATTATCACCCTCTGTCGACAAGCAGGCTGGACAGAATATGGGCCCCAGCGGCTCTCCCCCTTACGGGATGTAAGATTATTTTGACGCCGTGGTCAGACCACGCTATTCTTCAAGTATTATTTGCAGGACAACCCAATAGGAGGAAACACAAACCAGCTTGGCGACTCAGTGAAGCGGACCTCAGGACCTTTCGGATGGAACCGGAAATTGTTCTGACGCTTGAATGCCAGAAGCGTATAAAGTCTGGGATGGATGTCCTCGATTGGTGGGAAAGGACGAAAGATGCCATACGATATGCTTCGGTTCGGGCCAGGAGAGTGCAGGGCAGTTATGAACTGTCACAATATCACAGAGCGATCCAGAACGTACTTGCATGCAGATGGAGAATGAACAAGGGCCTTGACGTTGACAATGAACGGCTTCGACGCAATCAAGAAGTTATTAAAACTTACCGCCTTACCCAACGTCGACGGCGTCATATGGCACGGGTGGCTAGAGCATCGGGGCCGTTAATTGAGAAGGGAGAATGGCAAAAAGATCGGCTGCCTCGATACAACCAGACTCTGTCCGCGTTAAAAGGAGGTCCGTCAGATGGACTACTTCAAGAACCGGTCGAGATAGCAGAAGAGGTCTCTAGATTTTATAGAGAATTTTACGCGGTTTCGGAAACCTCTCCTGATGAAGTACGCATTCAGTCCTATCTAGAAAGTGCCTTTGGGCAGAAACCGTTACCGCCAAACGAAGAAGATCTTTGCGAACTCTCTCGGCCCTTCGAGCAAGAAGAAATCCAGCGAGCCATTCAGGCGGGTAAACGTAACTCTAAGCCGGGACCGGATGGGTTACCGTATGGGTTCTACAAGAACTTTAAAGATCACTTAGTTCCCATCTTGACGGAGGTTTTTAATGAGATGCTGCAGAGGGCGAGGGTGGGACGGAGTTTTTTACACGGATCAATGAGTCTATTGTACAAAGGAGGAGATCCGACTCTGATAGGCAACTGGAGACCCATCACGGTTAACAACACCGATTACAGGATACTAGCAAGGGTCCTCAATAATAGGTTGAAAAAACTGGCTAATGCACTAGTGCAGGTTGGACAAACCAGCTCTGTACCCGGAAGGAGAATGGCGCATACCACCTGTGTTTTCAGACAGATTTTTGACCGGTTACAGCAAGAAAAGGAACATCTATGCATATTGCAGCTGGACCAGAGTAAAGCGTTTGACCGGGTTGACAGAGGCTACATGTGGGCTGTTTTAAAATTCCATGGATTGCCAGAACAGCTGATCAAGCTCCTACAGGCACTTTACATGAACGCGCAGGTTACCCCAAACGTCGGAGGGTGTCGAGGGTCGCCATTTCCAGTACCCACGGGGGTTAGACAAGGATGCCCTCTCAGTCCTCTCCTGTACGTCTTGACACTAGATCCTCTTCTTAGGGCGTTGCAGAGAGATCGGTTCATCAGAGGAATTTTTCCCCACGGTTGTCCGGAGTATCGCATCACCAGTCTAGCCCACGCTGACGATTGTTACGTCATCCTCCGGAACACAGAGGAACTGCTAAAGGTGCGAGAACATTTACGGCGCTACGAAATTGTTTCCGGAGCAAAGGTGAACGAGCTTAAAAGTCAGATTTACGATCTCGACGGGCGGACGGGAAGAATGGAAGTGACTCCCATGGTGCCTACGGAGAAGGATCATAGAGACCGTGAGGAGCTGGAAGGACAGGTAGAAGGAAAGGAGAACAGACAGCATGACGACGAAGGAGCGAGCGGGACAGGAACGGGGATGCTGTCTCTGAAGATCCTGGGAGTCACCTTTTCTTTGAGAGCTGATGGCTGGAGGGATAATTGGATTGTATGGCAACAGCGAGTGTTGGAAAGACTGGACAAGTGGAAGACATGGAGATTATCCACCGCACAAAAAGTTCAATATTTTGCCATATATTGCATTCCAGCTGGCAATTACCTAGCGACAGTTTACCCTCCGCCGGAATCTACAGTAACCATCATCACCAGAGCGGTTTTTAAGTGGATTTTCGGGACGCTCCACTTACCGCTTGCGAGAGTAGTCGTTCAGAGAGGACACGGAGAAGGAGGTCTTGGGTTACCAGAGATTGGACTGTGGTTCCTATCCATCTTTCTAGTTTTTAACTGTGGAACTTGGCAGCAGAATGCGACGGGCTTGATTACGCAAGAAATGTACACCAGACAGTTCTTTATGGACAGTTGGGTAGACACCAGATGGGCAAAACGATGGTGGAAAGAAGGCTCTCTGCCGACCCGCTTGACGGCTTCGATGAAAGTACAGCTTCCTGACTTTATGGTTGAGGTAGCAAAGGGGATACAGAAACATGGCATCGAAGCCTCAGAAGTCAAGGGAACTAGCCCGGGAACTAAAGGAGTTACCGGAAAGTTGTACTGGACTGTTATGCACCGAAGTCGGTTGGTACCCTATGATGAAGAGAGACGGAAGAAGGAGACGCTTTCTTCGTATTTGAGGAACCAGATCTTTCCTATCCCCACCTTCGGTGACCGGACCATACCTTATGCCCTACGGGATCTTCGTTGGAGGACTTACCATCAGATATTATATGTGGGAAGTAAAAAGTTTGGGGCGACAGAAGATCAACAGCGTTGCCCCAGGGTGCTTTGTAGGTCTTTGAATCCACATCCCAACATTCCTGAGACCATCCCCCATGTTGTGAAGGAGTGTGTAGCTGTAAGGAGGTCGTGGGCAGGAGTAGCCAGAGCATTGCAATGGCCTTTTCTGATATCACAACACTGGGAAACGATTGTCTCGGGATTGGAGCCGACAGAAGGTTTTGGGAATCCCAGGGAGCAGGGGGGCTGTCCGGGTGAGAAGGCTGGTATTAAGGTTCCTTGGGCACTGGTTAGGTTAGTGAATCTCATCTTTGTTAGTACTGTGATGAAAAACAGAAGGGAGGAGGTGTATACCAAAAAGGCAGTACCCTTAGTTGAAAATACTGTACTGTACTGTACTGTATTTGAAAATACTGTACTGTACTGTATAATACTGTAACAGATTATTTGGCGAAAATTAAAAGGTGGGAAGAAAAGAGGATGAAGGGCGTGAAGTGGCTGAGCAGGTGGAGGTGGTTTCATGAGATCAACCCGCCAGTACCTTGAAGTCAGATATAATTGCTTCCTACCTTGACTTCTCTCGGGTTGGATGGACATCTGTTGTATGGCTTGGTTCTTCTTTTTCTTTTTCTTTTATTTCCTTAATTAGTAAAAAGTGAAAAGTTGATAGTTAATAGTTGATAGTTCATAGTTCATAGTTCATAGTTAATAATGAATAAAGTTAATAAAGTTAATACAGTTAATAAAGTTAATAAAGTTAATAAAGTTAATAAAGTTTGAAATATGAACAGCCTGAATGTTGATGGCTTACATTTATGTCGATGCTTGATGCTTAATGCTTTATGCTTAATGTTAATATTTAATGGTGATATTTAATGCTAGAAATATTTAGATGCCTATATTAATATGTAATATGTACGTATGTAGGTAGGTATGTATGTATTAACTGTATTTATTGTTTCAATCGTAATTATGCATCTTGGAATTTGTTGCTTACAGTTTGTTGTAGAATGGTTATTATTAAATAAAAAATCTATTTTCCTAAAAAAAAAAAAATCTATTTTCCTAACCCTAACCCTAACCCTAACCCTAACCCTAACCCTAACCCTAACCCCACCCACCTTGAATAGCGGACGTGTGATCAAGGAGCTCTCACTTCCTGGTTTGGATTTTCGCTTTTTTGACCTGTTATATCTCTGACAAAAATTTCAATTTTGGTCAGACTTTGTTCCTAAGGGTACCCCCATCAGGGGGGTGCGAATATGGAGCCCCCCCCTCCTGGGGGGGACCCCCAAATTGAGATCGAATTTTGGCCTATACAAGACAATGGAGACAATGGAGAGCATGCTTCTCAGCATGGCCTACAAGAAAAAGGCTTCCAACTTCATCTGCTGCCATCCTCTTTGGGAGTTGCGCCTTCGGACGTCACGGACAGTAAGGATGTTCGAGGGCCCCTGGGGAATCTAGACCGGACCCCCGTTTTGGGTTTTCAACCCTCCCACAAGACCCCTGCCGCTTTAAAGGAGAATCCCTTTTCCATATTGCTTTCAATACAACATGCAACAGCAGAGGGAGCTGTAACCTTAGAGGGCTCTGGGGATGACCTGGCCCTGGACGTGGTGGGTGAGAGTTTGAAGGACACCTTGACTCCTGAGGAGACCCAGAGCACTCGAAAACCCGTTACACGTGGCCCTACTCTTGAGGAGACCTTTTCATCAAAGAACGCCCTGGCCTCTGGGAAGGCTGTTACACGTATCCTTACTCACGAGGAGACCTTTGCTCCTACGCAAAACTTGAATGCTGGGGAGGCTGTTCCACGTGTCCTTACTCACGAGGAGACCTTTGCTCCTACGCAAAACTTGATGGCTGGGGAGGCCGTTACACGTGCCCTTACTCGCGAGGAGACCTTCCCTCCTATACAAATCCTGAATGCTGGGGAGGCCGTTACACGTGCCCTTACTCGCGAGGAGACCTTTGTCCCTGTGCAAATCCTGAATGCTGGGGAGGCCGTTACACGTGTCCTTACTCGCGAGGAGACCTCTGCTCCTAAGCAAGACCTGAATGTTGGGGGGGCTGTTACACATGTCCTTACTCGCGAGGAGACCTTTGCTCCTATGCAAACCCTGAATGCTAGGGAGGTGCTTACACGTGTCCTTACTCACGAGGAGACCTTTACTCCTATGCAAATCCTGAATGCTAAGAATGCTAAGAAGGCTGTTCCACATGTCCTTACTCACGAGGAGACCTTTGCTCCTACGAAAACCCTGAATGCTGGGGACGCTGTTACACATGTACTTACTCATGAGGAGACCTTTATAACTCAGGAGGCCCAGAAGACTGAGAACTTTATCACGCAGGTCCTTACTCCCGAGGAGACCTCTACTCCCATTCCTGATTCTGACGCACCAGTGTGCTGTGATGTGATGGACTCGTTTGCTGACCCAGATGTTGACACGGCTGAACCAGATATGCACTCTATTAAAAGCCGAGATAGACTTCCGATAACAGCTGCTGTGCAAATGGAGAAACAAGGACAGGCCCTTAAACAGATAGGGGGCCCCTCCCACAGCACCACATTTCAGGAAGACATACGGCAGTCAAGACTCTGCCCCGACCAAGGGAGTGAAGTTGAATTTATTCTTACCTCTGACTCCGACCTCGATCTTGGCCGTGTTTCCCGGGTTGACTCTATTGATGTCCCTGTTATCCAATGCCAAAGAGCAGCTTATAAACAATCGAAGGATTCCTTTGTCCTGGGAAAGGGGGATGATTTTTCTCAGCGGCGTATGGACCGTTATCTTGACGAGGTGATGGATTTAGCTAAGTCCCCTATAGCTTGGAGAGCAAAATCGGAACCTGTTCCTTCGGAGATCCCCGTGGAGAAAGACATCGTCTCCTGTAACACAGACTTACCCCGAGAGCCCGAAGAGGAAAGGCAAAGATGGGCCGAGGGACTACGTAAAGCTCGTTACCAGCTAAAAGAAACGGAAATTTCCATTCAAAATGTGGATAAACACCTAGTGGATTGTCTGGACCTCGAACGGCGTGCTAAACTCCTTAAACAGAAGGACAGATTCCTTGATATAATACTGAAAGAGACACACAAGGTCCACGTTTATGAGGACTTATTCAAACTGGCACAAGTCGATGAAGACTCTTCAAACATCGCCCCTTCCTCCAGAACGAAATATCCTAAGGGTGTCGTTGACCACAGTTCGTCCCCGGAGGAACAACCGGCTAAAAAGAAGCAGAAGCAAGGGCGAGAATCTCACTCGGCCCAAACTTCGCATGGTGCCCGAGAACATGTAGACCGACAGTCTTCCCAGAGTCTTGAACGAGATTGTTCTACACATGTTTATGGACAGCGCTCAGAGGAGAAAAATACGAGTATAGCAAAACAGGGGGTTGGAATCGGGGACTTGTCTCCGGCCCTGTCTGTGGAATGCGGAACCCCAGGGATAGAATCTAATGCTGTCCGGAATGTTAGAGAGATTCAATTGAGGAATGCCTGGGAGAAGATAAAGTTTGGTCCCATGTCTAAGGGTCTGGACCTTTTGGTTCCAGAAGAAACTAATAAGCTCGATTTGGCAAAGTTCTGGTGTTTTCTGTTGACTCATGTGGGATGGGTGATGGTACCCACGCCTTCCTTAACTAAGAGAAGCAAGGACTCGATGATAGACTTGCTTGATAAACAAAAGGAGGTGTTGTTTACCTATCTTACTGATGGAGAGGAAACCGGACGAGAGCCGCCGCCGCAAAATCTTCTTTATGCCAGATCCCTATCGATCAACATCGTTGATAGGCTTGTCATAGGACGTCGGAGTCGTACTTCGACGGAGACCTATCCCTCCTGGTTGACGGAGGAGGGACTTACGAAACTTCTCAAAGGTATCTGTCGTCGTGCTGAAGAAAGACCGCCGGCGGAAGGCACGGGATTTCTTGACGAACCTGGCAAGAGAGCGACAGAAATGACACAAAAAGATTTGATACATTGGTGCGTCCAAGGGTTGCATGTTTTCAAAGTCCGTGTTCAACGACTAAAGGGAGAGGCGGAGACGTCGACTGGAAGGAGTGTCGCGCCCAGGAAAGGAAGGCTTGAACGGAAAACTGTGTCTAAGATGATGACGGATACGACTCAGCTGGCTAATCCTGTGACGATTCCATCGCATGCTGAATTATCTGCCATGATAGCAGCACAAGATGCCCGAATGTGTCGCCAGGGAGACTCTGCTTCGCAGAGTCTCCCGCAAACGGGTGAGGGTCACGGTCGTTTCTGTTCTGTGGATAAGAGGCTCTTTCTAGAAGATGAAGAGGGACGTAGGAAGAAAGGAGAGAGAGGGATGAAAGATGAAAAGGCGACTGAAAAGGAAGGAGAGGGAGGAGATGAGGACAGCGGGGGGTTATCTGGCTTATCTGGCATAGAATCTCTCTCTAGTTCTGAAAGGGAAGAGGAGGAAGAAGAGGAGATGGAGTTAGCCCCTACTAAGGAAGGTGGATGTATATCAGATAGGGATATTAAGAGAAAGGAAGTAGTTTCTTCGGAGAGATGTGAAGGGAAGCCGCAGAGGGAGGGGAGAAGGGAGGGGAGAAGGAAGGAGAGCAGGGAATTAAACTTTAGGGACAAGGCACCCCTGCGGGGGAATGTTTCGCAAGTGGATACTGGGTCTTCGGGTGTTCTTTCTCTTCCCGATACAGCACAGACCAGCCTGTCATCTGAAGGGAAGGGAGAAGCTGTTAGCTTGACCTCAATGACTAGGACTATGAACGAGACAGTTCTACCGATGCAGACAGACATGCAATCAGAACAGGACTCCCTTCTGATCACCGTGCAAGGAAACTTACCTGTGACGACTGAAGATATCTCGATAGGGAACTTCGTCATGGACACGGATTCGGAATAGATTGAACTGCGACTTAAAACAGGACCTGTGAGTAAAGAAAACATACATGAGACATTTGAGACATATGTAAATCCTTCTGCAGGAACTTCAGTGATCTTGCAGGAGGATCCTTCCAATCATGTAACATCAGAGACAAACGGAAAGCGGGAACGTGATACACAAATATCGGTATGCACGGTTAGGGTTGAAAAGGGAGCCCAAGGTTTGGGAATTGGAGTAGGAGATGCTGATGTGTCACAAGGTACGCCAGTGGGGATAGCATTGGGAAACCAAGGAGAACCTAAGAGGGATGTGGTCCTACCGGTTCCTAGAAACCCGGGAGTAACTGTAACAACACCTAGGTTACCTACGAGTAATACTCTTCCTGACGCAATGCCTAAGGTTTCAGCAGCAAGTTTTAGAGAATCTTTAACAACAGATTCTAGGGAACCTCTAACAACGGGTTCTAGCGAATCCTTACCAGCCCACACACCTTCCGTTGGGAGCGCAGGAACGTCTTATGCAGACATGTTGAGGGGAACCGGTAGGAGGCCAAGGGACCCGGGATCACGGAGGGAGGGGGAAACGGATGGAGAACCCCCCCGCCGTCGGACGGATTTTGAAAAGGAGAGACTGGAGGATGAAGAATTCTTAGAGGATTTCTTCAATATGAGAGAAGATGAAGGAGAATTTGATCCGAGGCAAAGATTTGTTATTCGGTTCAGGTATAAAGGCTCAGATCCACAAAAGCTCACAGAAGAATACATGATAGAGGAGGTGCTTTTAGGGATAATGGGAATTCCACGAGGCGACATACTGGCGGTTATCATGCCGCCGGGGCTTAGGGAAACCGATGTTTGTTTTGTGTCAGAACGAGGATACCAGAAGGGTTGGGGGAGGTTGAGAGAAATCATGAGGTCGACCCCGAATCCCTTTGGTGACTATGACATTATTCCCCTCTTCCGAGGAGAATCGAGGGTTCTGACGGTGGCGTTCAGAACGACAAATATTCCAGCAGAGGATGTGGAACAATGGCTGGGCAGATTTTGCAAGGTGTTGTTACCCCCCCAAAAGGCCCTCAATTCGTGGGGCATTTGGAAAGGAGAATATAAGACTGTCGTCTCTTTGCAAAGAGACTTCAGGAGTAAACTACAACATATTCCTAAATATTTTTTTCTGGGAGGAGATAGAGGAATCACCAGGTACAGTGGGCAACCCCCAGCATGCTTCCAATGTGGGGGGTTTGACCATATTAGGCAACACTGTGCCACACCTTTGTGTTCTGTCTGTGGGAGGAGGGGCCATAACTCCACACAATGTACAACTGGAGTGGTCTGTAACCTTTGTGGCCGCCAAGGCCACACGTACCTTCTGTGTCCCGACGCGCATTATAACAAGTGGTATCCAAACTCGTACTCAAAACTCGTTCGCTGTCACCCTCATTTAAATCGAACAGATGAGGATTCATCGACTAGCCAATTTTCAGAGGGTGCTACTGCAAAACACGGGGAGAAGGACAGTAACGAATGTTTACATGAAGGGGGTTGGCAGGAGGTAAAGAGGACTTCGCACGATGTCCTTAGAGGCAGGGTAAGACGGGGAGTGTATAACCCGATACGAACGATGGTCAGCAACCGATTTGAAGCCTTGAATGTGACAGAAGAGGAAGGTACGCAAGATACGCCTCTGGCCTTCCTTACTACCGGATCATGTATCAACCCGGAACAAAAACAAAGAGATGACATGCAGACTGATAGAAAGGCGGGATCGGAGAAACCTAAGATGAGGAAAGAGTCAAGGAAAGAGTCAAGGAAAGAGTCGAAGAAAGCCATATTCCGTACATACGAAAACCTTACAGAAAAGGAACTCCAGGTAATTACTGAAGAACTCAACGAAAAGATCCAAAAGGTGACCCAAGCACTTTCCGCTGCAGAAGGTGCATCTGAGGAGGTACAACTACGTTTAAGTCAAAAGGAGCATTATTGGAGAGATGCGGTTACCTGCATACAACGTGAACTGGCTAGAAGAAGGGACCGAGACCCAAACCTTACCGAGGAACCGTTAAGTGACTCCCAGATGATGATGGTGGAAGAAGCGCCAGAACAGGAGGCGATGCTGAACCAGGGAGACACACAGAACCAGGAACAGATACCTATGTATACAGATGGACAAAGACAAGAACAAATTGGAGAGCGAATTGCAGAGATAAGCGAGGACCTTGAAGGAGGGAAGACGGAATCGATGGAGTGGATAAGTGGAATATCTTTGGTGGAAAAGAACCCTGTGACAGGCGACCAGTCTGACTCTCCTCCTGACCAGGAAAAGGTTCCTCAACAGCACGAGTATCCTCCTCCTGTTAGCTTACCTAACTCAAGTGGAAACATTTTGACGCCGTGCGCGTCATTTCCGTGTAAGGCCACGCCTCCTGATCCGCAGGAGGAGGTGGAGACGATGAGTTTAGAAACTGTAGTGGAAGGCATGGAGGAAGACCGGCGAGGTTTGTAGGAAAAGAATAGGAATAGGCAAAGATAAAATGACAGTCGATAAGTTCAATGGAACTGGATTTAAGATGGCTTATGGTTTTATTGCTATTGCTGCTATCTTATATTCATTAACAATACCAATGGAGTTGAACATACTTACCTGGAATTGTAGAGGGCTACGGCAGTCGGTGAGGAGAGAAGATGTTTATTACCACATTAGGAGGCTAAAGGCTGATGTTTTTGTCCTGCAAGAAACTAATATTAGTACTCCTAGGGAGAGGAGTGCAGCGCAGAATTCCTGGACTTGGGGGCCTTCCATTTGGTCTTTGAAAGAAGAGGAAGGAACGGGAGGTGTCGCGGTTCTCTTCTTATGCAATCCTGATCTTCAAGTTGTGAGGACCATCGATGCTATGCCGGGTCATCTTATAATAGTGGACTTCAATCTTAAAAACCCGGCAAAAGCGTTAGACAGCAAGTTTAGGTTGTGTGCCCTCTATGCTCCTGTGAAGGCAATTCATAGACGACAGCTGTGGCAAACATTGGAGGATCATATTGGTACAAAGAGGGCTCTACTCGTGGCGGGAGATTTCAATGTTCGCTCCGAGCGAGAGGATAGAATTAATTTGAGAGCCGGTGCTCAAATGGGAACGTCTGCCCCTGTATTTAAACAGCTGACAATGGAGGAAAAAAGACTGAAAGCCCTTCTTAAAGATCGCCTTGGCTTGATGGATGCGGGGCTACAGAATGATGGGGAATTAGATTTTCTCCCTACGCATCACCGGGCAACGTTCCGACGTAAATTCACAGCAACCTTAGGGTGTAAGATGACTTATTATCACCCTCTGTCGACAAGCAGGCTGGACAGAATATGGGCCCCAGCGGCTCTCCCCCTTACGGGATGTAAGATTATTTTGACGCCGTGGTCAGACCACGCTATTCTTCAAGTATTATTTGCAGGACAACCCAATAGGAGGAAACACAAACCAGCTTGGCGACTCAGTGAAGCGGACCTCAGGACCTTTCGGATGGAACCGGAAATTGTTCTGACGCTTGAATGCCAGAAGCGTATAAAGTCTGGGATGGATGTCCTCGATTGGTGGGAAAGGACGAAAGATGCCATACGATATGCTTCGGTTCGGGCCAGGAGAGTGCAGGGCAGTTATGAACTGTCACAATATCACAGAGCGATCCAGAACGTACTTGCATGCAGATGGAGAATGAACAAGGGCCTTGACGTTGACAATGAACGGCTTCGACGCAATCAAGAAGTTATTAAAACTTACCGCCTTACCCAACGTCGACGGCGTCATATGGCACGGGTGGCTAGAGCATCGGGGCCGTTAATTGAGAAGGGAGAATGGCAAAAAGATCGCCTGCCTCGATACAACCAGACTCTGTCCGCGTTAAAAGGAGGTCCGTCAGATGGACTACTTCAAGAACCGGTCGAGATAGCAGAAGAGGTCTCTAGATTTTATAGAGAATTTTACGCGGTTTCGGAAACCTCTCCTGATGAAGTACGCATTCAGTCCTATCTAGAAAGTGCTTTTGGGCAGAAACCGTTACCGCCAAACGAAGAAGATCTTTGCGAACTCTCTCGGCCCTTCGAGCAAGAAGAAATCCAGCGAGCCATTCAGGCGGGTAAACGTAACTCTAAGCCGGGACCGGATGGGTTACCGTATGGGTTCTATAAGAACTTTAAAGATCACTTAGTTCCCATCTTGACGGAGGTTTTTAATGAGATGCTGCAGAGGGCGAGGGTGGGACGGAGTTTTTTACACGGATCAATGAGTCTATTGTACAAAGGAGGAGATCCGACTCTGATAGGCAACTGGAGACCCATCACGGTTAACAACACCGATTATAGGATACTAGCAAGGGTCCTCAATAATAGGTTGAAAAAACTGGCTAATGCACTAGTGCAGGTTGGACAAACCAGCTCTGTACCCGGAAGGAGAATGGCGCATACCACCTGTGTTTTCAGACAGATTTTTGACCGGTTACAGCAGGAAAAGGAACATCTATGCATATTGCAGCTGGACCAGAGTAAAGCGTTTGACCGGGTTGACAGAGGCTACATGTGGGCTGTTTTAAAATTCCATGGATTGCCAGAACAGCTGATCAAGCTCCTACAGGCACTTTACATGAACGCGCAGGTTACACCAAACGTCGGAGGGTGTCGAGGGTCGCCATTTCCAGTACCCACGGGGGTTAGACAAGGATGCCCTCTCAGCCCCCTCCTGTACGTCTTGACACTAGATCCTCTTCTTAGGGCGTTGCAGAGAGATCGGTTCATCAGAGGAATTTTTCCCCACGGTTGTCCGGAGTATCGCATCACCAGTCTAGCCCACACTGACGATTGTTACGTCATCCTCCGGAACACAGAGGAACTGCTAAAGGTGCGAGAACATTTACGGCGCTACGAAATTGTTTCCGGAGCAAAGGTGAACGAGCTTAAAAGTCAGATTTACGATCTCGACGGGCGGACGGGAAGAATGGAAGTGACTCCCATGGTGCCTACGGAGAAGGATCATAGAGACCGTGAGGAGCTGGAAGGACAGGTAGAAGGAAAGGAGAACAGACAGCATGACGACGAAGGAGCGAGCGGGACAGGAACGGGGATGCTGTCTCTGAAGATCCTGGGAGTCACCTTTTCTTTGAGAGCTGATGGCTGGAGGGATAATTGGATTGTATGGCAACAGCGAGTGTTGGAAAGACTGGACAAGTGGAAGACATGGAGATTATCCACAGCACAAAAAGTTCAATATTTTGCCATATATTGCATTCCAGCTGGCAATTACCTAGCGACAGTTTACCCTCCGCCGGAATCTACAGTAACCATCATCACCAGAGCGGTTTTTAAGTGGATTTTCGGGACGCTCCACTTACCGCTTGCGAGAGTAGTCGTTCAGAGAGGACACGGAGAAGGAGGTCTTGGGTTACCGGAGATTGGACTGTGGTTCCTATCCATCTTTCTAGTTTTTAACTGTGGAACTTGGCAGCAGAATGCGACGGGCTTGATTACGCAAGAAATGTACACCAGACAGTTCTTTATGGACAGTTGGGTAGACACCAGATGGGCAAAACGATGGTGGAAAGAAGGCTCTCTGCCGACCCGCTTGACGGCTTCGATGAAAGTACAGCTTCCTGACTTTATGGTTGAGGTAGCAAAGGGGATACAGAAACATGGCATCGAAGCCTCAGAAGTCAAGGGAACTAGCCCGGGAACTAAAGGAGTTACCGGAAAGTTGTACTGGACTGTTATGCACCGAAGTCGGTTGGTACCCTATGACGAAGAGAGACGGAAGAAGGAGACGCTTTCTTCGTATTTGAGGAACCAGATCTTTCCTATCCCCACCTTCGGTGACCGGACCATACCTTATGCCCTACGGGATCTTCGTTGGAGGACTTACCATCAGATATTATATGTGGGAAGTAAAAAGTTTGGGGCGACAGAAGATCAACAGCGTTGCCCCAGGGTGCTTTGTAGGTCTTTGAATCCACATCCCAACATTCCTGAGACCATCCCCCATGTTGTGAAGGAGTGTGTAGCTGTAAGGAGGTCGTGGGCAGGAGTAGCCAGAGCATTGCAATGGCCTTTTCTGATATCACAACACTGGGAAACGATTGTCTCGGGATTGGAGCCGACAGAAGGGTTTGGGAATCCCAGGGAGCAGGGGGACTGTCCGGGTGAGAAGGCTGGTATTAAGGTTCCTTGGGCACTGGTTAGGTTAGTGAATCTCATCTTTGTTAGTACTGTGATGAAAAACAGAAGGGAGGAGGTGTATACCAAAAAGGCAGTACCCTTAGTTGAAACGGTACATACTGTAACAGATTACTTGGCGAAAATTAAAAGGTGGGAAGAAAAGAGGATGAAGGGCGTGAAGTGGCTGAGCAGGTGGAGGTGGTTTCATGAGATCAACCCGCCAGTTCCTTGAAGTCAGATATAATTGCTTCCTACCTTGACTTCTCTCAAGTTGGATAGACATCTGTTGTATAACTTAATTCTTCTTTTTCTTTTTCTTTTATTTCCTTAATTAGTAAAAAGTGAAAAGTTGATAGTTAATAGTTGATAGTTCATAGTTCATAGTTAATAGTTAATAATGAATAAAGTTAATAAAGTTAATACAGTTAATAAAGTTAATAAAGTTAATAAAGTTTGAAATATGAACAGCCTCAATGTTGATGGCTTACATTTATGTCGATGCTTGATGCTTAATGCTTTATGCTTAATGTTAATATTTAATGGTGATATTTAATGCTAGAAATATTTAGATGCCTATATTAATATGTAATATGTACGTATGTAGGTATGTATGTATGTATTAACTGTATTTATTGTTTCAATCGTAATTATGCATCTTGGAATTTGTTGCTTACAGTTTGTTGTAGAATGGTTATTATTAAATAAAAAATCTATTTTCCTAAAAAAAAAAAAATCTATTTTCCTAACCCTAACCCTAACCCTAACCCTAACCCTAACCCTAACCCTAACCCTAACCCCACCCACCTTGAATAGCAGACGTGCGATCAAGGAGCTCTCACTTCCTGGTTTGGATTTTCGCTTTTTTGACCTATTATATCTCTGACAAAAATTTCAATTTTGGTCAGACTTTGTTCCTAAGGGTACCCTCATCAGGGGGTGCGAATATGGAGCCCCCCCTCCTGGGGGGGACCCCCAAATTGAGATCGAATTTTGGCCTATACAAGACAATGGAGACAATGGAGAGCATGCTTCTCAGCATGGCCTACAAGAAAAAGGCTTCCAACTTTATCTGCTGCCATCCTCTTTGGGAGTTGCGCCTTCGGACGTCACGGACAGTAAGGATGTTCAAGGGCCCCTGGGGAATCTAGACCGGACCCCCGTTTTGGGTTTTCAACCCTCCCAGAAGACCCCTGCCGCTTTAAAGGACAATCCCTTTTCCATATTGCTTTCAATAGAACATGCAACAGCAGAGGGAGCTGTAACCTTAGAGGGCTCTGGGGATGACCTGGCCCTGGACGTGGTGGGTGAGAGTTTGAAGGACACCTTTACTCCTGAGGAGACCCAGAGCACTCGAAAACCCGTTACACGTGGCCCTACTCTTGAGGAGACCTTTACATCAAAGAACGCCCTGGCCTCTGGGAAGGCTGTTACACGTGTCCTTACTCACGAGGAGACCTTTGCTCCTACGCAAAACTTGAATGCTGGGGAGGCTGTTACACGTGTCCTTACTCACGAGGAGACCTTTGCTCCTACGCAAAACTTGATGGCTGGGGAGGCCGTTACACTTGTCCTTACTCGCGAGGAGACCTTCACTCCTATACAAATCCTGAATCCTGGGGAGGCCGTTACACGTGCCCTTACTCGCGAGGAGACCTTTGTCCCTATGCAAATCCTGAATGCTGGGGAGGCCGTTACACGTGTCCTTACTCGCGAGGAGACCTTTGTTCCTATGCAAAACTTGAATGCTGGGGAAGCTGTTACACGTGTCCCTACTCATGAGGAGACCTCTGCTCCTAAGCAAGACCTGAATGTTGGGGGGGCTGTTACACATGTCCTTACTCACGAGGAGACCTTTGCTCCTATGCAAACCCTGAATGCTAGGGAGGTGCTTACACGTGTCCTTATTCACAAGGAGACCTTTACTCCTATGCAAATCCTGAATGCTAAGAAGGCTGTTCCACATGTCCTTACTCATGAGGAGACCTTTGCTCCTACAAAAACCCTGAATTCTGGGGACGCTGTTACACATGTACTTACTCATGAGGAGACCTTTATAACTCAGGAGGCCCAGAAGACTGAGAACTTTATCACACAGGTCCTTACTACCGAGGAGACCTCTACTCCCATTCCTGATTCTGACGCACCAGTGTGCTGTGATGTGATGGACTCGTTTGCTGACCCAGATGTTGACACGGCTGAACCAGATATGCACTCTATTAAAAGCCGAGATAGACTTCCGATAACAGCTGCTGTGCAAATGGAGAAACAAGGACAGGCCCTTAAACAGATAGGGGGCCCCTCCCACAGCACCGAATTTCAGGAAGACATACAGCAGTCAAGACTCTGCCCCGACCAAGGGAGTGAAGTTGAATTTATTCTTACCTCTGACTCCGACCTCGATCTTGGCCGTGTTTCCCAGGTTGACTCTATTGATGTCCCTGTTATCCAATGCCGAAGAGCAGCTTATAAACAATCGAAGGATTCCTTTGTCCTGGGAAAGGGGGATGATTTTTCTCAGCGGCGTATGGACCGTTATCTTTTTTTTTTTTTTTGAAAAATTTTTTATTGGGTTAGAACATTTTTATTTTTACATTACAATCAATTTTCCCCTAATTTTTCGTTTCTAACCCCCTCCCTTTCCCCCCCTTTTGTTGACTTCCAACAGCTTTCCCACCCTCTGTCCCTTTTCCCTTACTTCTATTAAATTCCTCTGTCTAAAACAGATATACATTCTCCATTATATTAAGCAGTGCATCATTAACTCCTTTAATTATTATACACCCAAACTATACGTCTTTAGATAAACAATTTATCCCATTTTCCAGTTTTGAATAATTCTATATAAACCTATATATCATAAACCATAAAAATTTCCCACATTTAAATCAAACAATTTGATTTGTTCTCTATATATTACTCATTTCAACTTTTTATGGTAATTCTATATAACTCCTCAGATACTCAATCAATTTAACTCTTCTATACATTCAGTTTGGTGCATATAAATCTTGTCAAAGAAAGAAAATATTGTTAGTTAGTCAATCCTCATGTTTAAACCTTATCATTAATTATTCTCTATCAGTTGACCTATACATATCTATATATATCTCAATCAATTAATCTAACTGCTTATAAATTCACATTTCTCTTCCTCCCCCGGTAAAGTCACCCCTCTCTTTTATACTTTTATTATATTTCAGTAGTTCTCAAACTGCCACAGTTTTCCTCCCACCTCCCATTTCTTCTCCAGGTATTGTTTCAGCTTCTCCCAGTCTGTGTTGAACTGCCCTGAGTCCAGATCTCTCAGTTTTCTTGTCATCTTGTCCATTTCAGCCATATACAGCAATTTGTAGATCCAATCTTCAATAGTTGGTACTTCTTGTACTTTCCATTTCTGCGCATACAAAAGTCTAGCTGCTGCAGTCATATAAAAAATCAACGTCCTATGATGGGCTGGAATTCCCTCCATTCCCAAGTTTAGCAGCAGGAGTTCTGGGTTCTTATTTATTTGAAACTGTAAAATTTCACTCATTTCTCTTATTATTTCCCCCCAGAACTGCCTAGCTACCTCACACGACCACCACATATGATAGAGGGAGCCCTCATGTTTCTTACATTTCCAGCATTTATTAGAAGTATTCAAATTCCCTAGCGCAATCTTCTTTGGTGTCATGTACCAACGATAGATCATTTTGAAAATGTTCTCTTTAATATTGATACATGTCGTTGTCTTCATTGTAGTTTTCCACAAGTATTCCCATGCCTCCATTGTTATTTCTTTATTGAAATTTATAGCCCATTTCACCATCTGTGTTTTAACTATCTCATCCTCAGTATACCATTTCAGCAATACTTGGTATACCTTGGATATTCTTTTCTTGTCTTCTTTAAGAAGGGTCTGCTCTAGTTCCGAGTTCTCTGTTCGTATGCCCCCTTTTGCAAAGTCTGAGTTGTATAAGTCTCTAATCTGTCTATACTGAAACCAATCATAGTTAGGTGATAGTTCCTCTTGCGTCTTTATTCTAAGTTTAGATACTTCAATCTTAGTTATTTCTTTGTACGTTAAACATTGTTGTTCATTATCCACAGCTCTCGGATCTATCACCTCATATGGAACCACCCACAAGGGGGTTCCTTCTTGTAGGTAAGTTCTATACTTCTTCCAGATTGTAAATAGACTTCTCCTTACAAAATGATGCAGGAACATCGAGTTGACCTTTACTTTGTCATGCCATAGGTATGCGTGCCATCCAAAAATTTTTTTATATCCCTCTAGGGCTAATAGTTTCTTATTCTTTAATGTCATCCACTCTTTTAGCCAAACTAGGCAGATTGCATCATGGTAAAGTCTCAGATTGGGCAGTTGCATTCCGCCTCTCTCCTTTGCATCTTGTAAAACTTTTACTTTCACTCGAGGCTTCTTGCCTGCCCAAACAAAATCTGATATTTTCCTCTGCCATTTTTCAAATTGTTTAGAGTCTCTGATGATTGGTATTGTCTGTAACAAAAACATTACTCTTGGTAACACATTCATCTTAACTGCTGCAATCCTGCCCAACCATGACAGGTTCAATCTATTCCATTTGATCAAGTCTCTCTCTATCTGAGTCCATAATTTTTCATAATTATTCTTGAACAAATCTATATTTTTTGCAGTCAGCTCAACTCCCAAGTATTTCACCTTACTAGTTACTTCACAATCCGTTGTTTCCATTAACAATTGTTGTTTCTGCTTAGTCATGTTTTTGCATAATATCTTTGACTTCTTTTTGTTAATGAAGAAACCTGCCAAATCTCCAAACTCCTTGATCTTGTCTATCACTTTTGGCATGTTCTCCAGTGGGTCTTCTACAATTAACATTATGTCGTCTGCAAATGCTCTGACCTTATATGAATAGTCCTTTATTTTTATTCCTCGTATTTCCTCATCTTGTCGAATTTGTATCATCAGAATCTCCAATACTAAAATGAACAACAATGGAGATAACGGGCAACCTTGTCTTGTTCCTTTACTAATCGTCAATTTTTTGGTCAATTCATCATTCACTACAATTGCTGCAGTCTGGTCTCTATAGATTTCCTTGATTGCTCTGACGAATCTTTCTCCCAGTTGTAGCTTTTCCATAGTGGCAAACATAAAGTCCCAGTTTAAATTGTCAAACGCTTTTTCAGCGTCTACAAAGAAGAAACCAACCTCTTTGTCACAACGCTTGTCGTAGTATTCAATAGCATTGATCACTGTCCTTAAGTTGTCTCTTATTTGTCTGTCTGGCAAAAAGCCTGCTTGTTCCTCCTCTATGACTTCCGAGAGCCACCCCTTCAATCTCTCCGCCAATATCTTCGCAAAAATTTTATAGTCATTATTGAGTAGTGATATAGGCCTATAATTTTTCACGCTAGTCAGATCTTGGCCCTCTTTTGGGATCAATGATATATTCGCTTCGCTCCAAGTGTCTGGAATTCTTTGATCCCTAAAAACTCCGTTCATCACCTCTTTTAGGAATGGTGCCAGTTCATTGGCCATTGTCTTATAAAATTTAGCCGTAAGTCCATCTGGCCCTGGCGCCTTTCCTAGATTTGCGGATTGTATTGCCATATTTATTTCCTCATCAGTTACTTCACTGTTCAGCTTATTTCTCCAAGCTTCCGAGATCTCTGGAAGTTTGGTTTTCTCCAAATATGATGCTATTGATTCTTTATTTACTTCTTTTTTATTATACAGCTTAGCGTAAAATTTATAAAAGGCTCTGCTAATGGTAGTCTGCTCCAAATACGTTTTGTTTTCTTCACAAATTTTATTTATTATTTTCTTTTCCCTTTTCTTCTTTAATTGCCATGCCAAATATTTCCCAGGTTTATTAGCACCCTCAAAAGCTTTTTGATTCAGTCTTTTAAGGTTCCACTCCAATTCTTTGTTACTTATTGCTGTTAACTGTTCTTGAAGAATTTTGATTTCCTGATGTATTTTCTTTTTCCCTGGTCTCTTTTTTAACTGTACTTCTTTGGCCTTTATTTTCTCCTCAATCTCTTGTCTTTTCTCCTCTTTCTTTTTCCTTGCTCTACCATTTAAGTCCATTAGTATGCCCCTTACAACCGCCTTGTACGCGTCCCAAACTTTACTGGTTGGTACTTCTTTATTCACGTTGTATTGTATAAAAAACTTAGTCTCTCTTCTCAGTGTTTCCATATTCTCACTTTCCTGTAACAGGTCCTCATTTATTCTCCAGGCTTTCCTTTTTCTCCTTTTTCCAAATTTCCACATAATTGGGTTGTGATCTGAGCCTACCATCGGCATTATTTCTACCTCCTTAGTCCATAGCGCTAAGTCCTTTGAGGCCCAGATCATATCAATTCTTGATAATGTAAGATGCCTTGCAGAATAAAAAGTAAACTGTTTGGTTTTAGGATATTCTCTCCTCCATACGTCTTCGAGAGTCTCTTGTTGAATCAACTCAAAAAAAAGCTTTGGCAATAGTCCTCTTTTCTTTTGTGCTTTTGTAGTCTTTTTGTCTAATTCCAAATCTGTCACTCCATTGAAATCTCCAGCAAGAATTATCTGGTCATATACAAGATCGTCTAGATGCTTCCTTAAGTCCTCAAAGAAGCTTTCCTTTGCACCGTTAGGTGCATAAAGTCCGACTACCAACACTCTCTTTAAGTTCCAATTACATTCCACTGCTACAAATCTAGCTTCCACATCTCTCATAACAAATTTTGGCTGCAGCTCCTCTTTTATATACAACACCACTCCTCTTTTTTTCTTGTTGGAAGCCGCTACAAATTCTTTGCCCAATTTTCCAGATTTTAAATATTTTACATCCTGTTTTCTAATGTGGGTCTCCTGCAAACAAACAATATCACATTTTTGTTTTAGTAGCCAATGAAAAATATTTTTTCTCTTATTCGGTGAGTTTAGTCCATTTACATTCCAAGATAATACTTTACACTCCATATTCATGGTTTTGTTGGTAAGTCTTTTTCATTGTCCTTGATAAATCTCTCCATCTCCCGCTCAGATCTGATGCGTTTTTTTGCCCCTCCAAACTCAAAGGACACTCCTTCCGGTAACTCCCATCTGTATCTGATATTCATGTCCTTCAAAGTCTGAATTAGCACTCTATATTTTTTCCTGTCCAATAACACTGATCTGGGCAGTTCCTTCATTATAATAATCGTCTTGCCATCAATCTCCAATGGATCTTGAAATTGTTTGGTCACAATCCTCTCTTTCATATTTCTAGTTGTAAACTGCACAATCACATCCCTTGGTAGTTTCCTCTGGGTTGCAATTCTCGAGTTCACACGATACGCCACATCTAGGATAGCCGCAATTTCCTCCTCCTCCTTCCCCAGGTAATCAGCCAACACCTCAGTCATCTGTTCTTGCGCTGACTTCCCTTCCACTTCTGGCAGACCACGAAAACGAAGCTGCTTCTCCATGTGTTTAGTTTCTGCAACTGACATCCTCCCCTTCACCAGCCTCATCTCTGTTTGTTGCGTGTCTATTAAATTCTCCATCGCGTCTTCTACTGTTTTAACTCTCTGCTGCGTTCCTTGTAATTCACTGCTAATCGTTTCCACACCTTTTTTCACTTCTGACAGCTCCGACTTTACTGTCTGTGTAACTTCCTTGACCTCTTTAATAAGCTCCAATTTCGTGTCCTTAAGTTCTTTCATCATGTCTATAAGTTTTTTGTCCAAGTTTTCTATTGCCGATTGCCACTCTTTTTTCGACATCGTGGGGCTTGCTTTAGCTCGCTCCCACGAATCTGCTCTCTTCCTCAGCTCCGTGGCGTATAATTAAACGTTTTCCTTTTTTTTAAATGTCCCAATCTTTGCCAAAATTAATTTTTTATATCCAAAATGTCGGGCGTCTTTTCTCTATGGTTTCTCTATGTTATTATAATCCAAGATGGCCTACTTCCTCTTCCGCTGAAGCCACGACCCTTCCACTTTCAAAGATGGCGATTCCCCACTTCCTGTCCTTTGGCAAGGGCCGCTTCCCTCCAGCCACTCTATTGTTGTTACGCACTTCCTGTCTCCCGTCTTCCCACAGCAGGTCTCGCGATGGTGTCTTTTTCCCACAGCTCCAAAACCACAGGTATTCAAAACAATAGTCCGATTTTTGTAATAACTTCTTTAAACTTAGTCTCTTTTAAAATACAACTCCTGCCGAGTCTTCACCTCCTTTTCGCTAGTCTGTTGCAGTTTAAAAGTCTACTTTCTTTCCTCTCTGTTTTTGTCAATCTGTCCCGTTTCAAGAGATAGCGATCTTTACCTTCTCTCCAGCTTTCTCGGGTTGTAATCGCTGTTTCGATCTTAAATTCTCCTCTCGACTTCCCTCCCCGATCGAAGCTTGGGTATGTAGGTCTTATGCCAGCCGAATTGGCCCCAAAATTGCCGCAGAGATTATAGCCGACCCATCGCAAGGTGGGACCTCAAGGATCGGGGGGGAGACTCCTTGTGTAGAGCCCCCCCTCGTCCGAGATCTAACTCACCCTAGGGTCTTGAGCGTTCTTTGCCTGCTCCCCGCCTGAGAGCAGTCGGCCGCGGGTTATTTTCACCCCTCCGGCCGGTTAAAACGGCAATCCGGTCAGCTCCACAAATGGAGCTGCGTTAGACCTCCATGAATCCCAGATGTTGACACGGCTGAACCAGATATGCACTCTATTAAAAGCCGAGATAGACTTCCGATAACAGCTGCTGTGCAAATGGAGAAACAAGGACAGGCCCTTAAACAGATAGGGGGCCCCTCCCACAGCACCACATTTCCGGAAGACATACGGCAGTCAAGACTCTGCCCCGACCAAGGGAGTGAAGTTGAATTTATTCTTACCTCTGACTCCGACCTCGATCTTGGCCGTGTTTCCCGGGTTGACTCTATTGATGTCCCTGTTATCCAATGCCAAAGAGCAGCTTATAAACAATCGAAGGATTCCTTTGTCCTGGGAAAGGGGGATGATTTTTCTCAGCGGCGTATGGACCGTTATCTTGACGAGGTGATGGATTTAGCTAAGTCCCCTATAGCTTGTAGAGCAAAATCGGAACCTGTTCCTTCGGAGATCCCCGTGGAGAAAGACATCGTCTCCTGTAACACAGACTTACCCCGAGAGCCCGAAGAGGAAAGGCAAAGATGGGCCGAGGGACTACGTAAAGCTCGTTACCAGCTAAAAGAAACGGAAATTTCCATTCAAAATGTGGATAAACACCTAGTGGATTGTCTGGACCTCGAACGGCGTGCTAAACTCCTTAAACAGAAGGACAGATTCCTTGATATAATACTGAAAGAGACACACAAGGTCCACGTTTATGAGGACTTATTCAAACTGGCACAAGTCGATGAAGACTCTTCAAACATCGCCCCTTCCTCCAGAACGAAATATCCTAAGGGTGTCGTTGACCACAGTTCGTCCCCGGAGGAACAACCGGCTAAAAAGAAGCAGAAGCAAGGGCGAGAATCTCACTCGGCCCAAACTTCGCATGGTGCCCGAGAACATGTAGACCGACAGTCTTCCCAGAGTCTTGAACGAGATTGTTCTACACATGTTTATGGACAGCGCTCAGAGGAGAAAAATACGAGTCTAGCAAAACAGGGGGTTGGAATCGGGGACTTGTCTCCGGCCCTGTCTGTGGAATGCGGAACCCCAGGAATAGAATCTAATGCTGTGCGGAATGTTAGAGAGATTCAATTGAGGAATGCCTGGGAGAAGATAAAGTTTGGTCCCATGTCTAAGGGTCTGGACCTTTTGGTTCCAGAAGAAACTAATAAGCTCGATTTGGCAAAGTTCTGGTGTTTTCTGTTGACTCATGTGGGATGGGTGATGGTACCCACGCCTTCCTTAACTAAGAGAAGCAAGGACTCGATGATAGACTTGCTGGATAAACAAAAGGAGGTGTTGTTTACATATCTTACTGATGGAGAGGAAACCGGACGAGAGCCGCCGTCGCAAAATCTTCTTTATGCCAGATCCCTATCGATCAACATCGTTGATAGGCTTGTCATAGGACGTCGGAGTCGTACTTCGACGGAGACCTATCCCTCCTGGTTGACGGAGGAGGGACTTACGAAACTTCTCAAAGGTATCTGTCGTCGTGCTGAAGAAAGACCGCCGGCGGAAGGCACGGGATTTCTTGACGAACCTGGCAAGAGAGCGACAGAAATGACACAAAAAGATTTGATACACTGGTGCATCCAAGCGTTGCATGTTTTCAAAGTCCGTGTTCAACGACTAAAGGGAGAGGCGGAGACGTCGACTGGAAGGAGTGTCGCGCCCAGGAAAGGAAGGCTTGAACGGAAAACTGTGTCTAAGATGATGACGGATACGACTCAGCTGGCTAATCCTGTGACGATTCCATCGCATGCTGAATTATCTGCCATGATAGCAGCACAAGATGCCCGAATGTGTCGCCAGGGAGACTCTGCTTCGCAGAGTCTCCCGCAAACGGGTGAGGGTCACGGTCGTTTCTGTTCTGTGGATAAGAGGCTCTTTCTAGAAGATGAAGAGGGACGTAGGAAGAAAGGAGAGAGAGGGATGAAAGATGAAAAGGCGACTGAAAAGGAAGGAGAGGGAGGAGATGAGGACAGCGGGGGGTTATCTGGCTTATCTGGCATAGAATCTCTCTCTAGTTCTGAAAGGGAAGAGGAGGAAGAAGAGGAGATGGAGTTAGCCCCTACTAAGGAAGGTGGATGTATATCAGATAGGGATATTAAGAGAAAGGAAGTAGTTTCTTCGGAGAGATGTGGAGGGAAGCCGCAGAGGGAGGGGAGAAGGGAGGGGAGAAGGAAGGAGAGCAGGGAATTAAACTTTAGGGACAAGGCACCCCTGCGGGGGAATGTTTTGCAAGTGGATACTGGGTCTTCGGGTGTTCTTTCTCTTCCCGATACAGCACAGACCAGCCTGTCATCTGAAGGGAAGGGAGAAGCTGTTAGCTTGACCTCAATGACTAGGACTCTGAACGAGACAGTTCTACCGATGCAGACAGACATGCAATCAGAACAGGACTCCCTTCTGATCACCGTGCAAGGAAACTTACCTGTGACGACTGAAGATATATCGATAGGGAACTTCGTCATGGACACGGATTCGGAATTGATTGAACTGCGACTTAAAACAGGACCTGTGAGTAAAGAAAACATACATGAGACATTTGAGACATATGTAAATCCTTCTGCAGGAACTTCAGTGATCTTGCAGGAGGATCCTTCCAATCATGTAACATCAGAGACAAACGGAAAGCGGGAACGTGATACACAAATATCGGTATGCACGGTTAGGGTTGAAAAGGGAGCCCAAGGTTTAGGAATTGGAGTAGGAGATGCTGATGTGTCACAAGGTACGCCAGTGGGGATAGCATTGGGAAACCAAGGAGAACCTAAGAGGGATGTGGTCCTACTGGTTCCTAGAAACCCGGGAGTAACAACACCTAGGTTACCTACAAGTAATACTCTTCCTGACACAATGCCTAAGGTTTCAGCAGCAAGTTTTAGAGAATCTTTAACAACAGATTCTAGGGAACCTCTAACAACGGGTTCTAGCGAATCCTTACCAGCCCACACACCTTCCGTTGGGAGCGCAGGAACGTCTTATGCAGACATGTTGAGGGGAACCGGTAGGAGGCCAAGGGACCCGGGATCACGGAGGGAGGGGGAAACGGATGGAGAACCCCCCCGCCGTCGGACGGATTTTGAAAAGGAGAGACTGGAGGATGAAGAATTCTTAGAGGATTTCTTCAATATGAGAGAAGATGAAGGAGAATTTGATCCGAGGCAAAGATTTGTTATTCGGTTCAGGTATAAAGGCTCAGATCCACAAAAGCTCACAGAAGAATACATGATAGAGGAGGTGTTTTAGGGATAATGGGAATTCCACGAGGCGACATACTGGCAGTTATCATGCCGCCGGGGCTTAGGGAAACCGATGTTTGTTTTGTGTCAGAACGAGGATACCAGAAGGGTTGGGGGAGGTTGAGAGAAATCATGAGGTCGACCCCGAATCCCTTTGGTGACTATGACATTATTCCCCTCTTCCGAGGAGAATCGAGGGTTCTGACGGTGGCCTTCAGAACGACAAATATTCCAGCAGAGGATGTGGAACAATGGCTGGGCAGATTTTGCAAGGTGTTGTTACCCCCCCAAAAGGCCCTCAATTCGTGGGGCATTTGGAAAGGAGAATATAAGACTGTCGTCTCTTTGCAAAGAGACTTCAGGAGTAAACTACAACATATTCCTAAATATTTTTTTCTGGGAGGAGATAGAGGAATCACCAGGTACAGTGGGCAACCCCCAGCATGCTTCCAATGTGGGGGGTTTGACCATATTAGGCAACACTGTGCCACACCTTTGTGTTCTGTCTGTGGGAGGAGGGGCCATAACTCCACACAATGTACAACTGGAGTGGTCTGTAACCTTTGTGGCCGCCAAGGCCACACGTACCTTCTGTGTCCCGACGCGCATTATAACAAGTGGTATCCAAACTCGTACTCAAAACTCGTTCGCTGTCACCCTCATTTAAATCGAACAGATGAGGATTCATCGACTAGCCAATTTTCAGAGGGTGCTACTGCAAAACACGGGGAGAAGGACAGTAACGAATGTTTACATGAAGGAGGTTGGCAGGAGGTAAAGAGGACTTCGCACGATGTCCTTAGAGGCAGGGTAAGACGGGGAGTGTATAACCCGATACGAACGATGGTCAGCAACCGATTTGAAGCCTTGAATGTGACAGAAGAGGAAGGTACGCAAGATACGCCTCTGGCCTCCTTTACTACCGGATCATGTATCAACCCGGAACAAAAACAAAGAGATGACATGCAGACTGATAGAAAGGCGGGATCGGAGAAACCTAAGATGAGGAAAGAGTCAAGGAAAGAGTCAAGGAAAGAGTCGAAGAAAGCCATATTCCGTACATACGAAAACCTTACAGAAAAGGAACTCCAGGTAATTTCTGAAGAACTCAACGAAAAGATCCAAAAGGTGACCCAAGCACTTTCCGCTGCAGAAGGTGCATCTGAGGAGGTACAACTACGTTTAAGTCAAAAGGAGCATTATTGGAGAGACGAGGTTACCTGCATACAACGTGAACTGGCTAGAAGAAGGGACCGAGACCCAAACCTTACCGAGGAACCGTTAAGTGACTCCCAGATGATGATGGTGGAAGAAGCGCCAGAACAGGAGGCGATGCTGAACCAGGGAGACACACAGAACCAGGAACAGATACCTATGTATACAGATGGACAAAGACATGAACAAATTAGAGAGCGAATTGCAGAGATAAGCGAGGACCTTGAAGGAGGGAAGACGGAATCGATGGAGTGGATAAGTGGAATATCATTGGTGGAAAAGAACCCTGTGACAGGCGACCAGTCTGACTCTCCTCCTGACCAGGAAAAGGTTCCTCAACAGCACGAGTATCCTCCTCCTGTTAGCTTACCCGACTCAAGGGGAAACATTTTGACGCCGTGCGCGTCATTTCCGTGTAAGGCCACGCCTCCTGATCCGCAGGAGGAGGTGGAGACGATGAGTTTAGAAACTGTAGTGGAAGGCACGGAGGAAGACCGGCGAGGTTTGTAGGAAAAGAATAGGAAGAGGAAAGATAAAATGACAGTCGATAAGTTCAATGGAACTGGATTTAAGATGGCTTATGGTTTTATTGCTATTGCTGCTATCTTATATTCATTAACAATACCAATGGAGTTGAACATACTTACCTGGAATTGTAGAGGGCTACGGCAGTCGGTGAGGAGAGAAGATGTTTATCACCACATTAGGAGGCTAAAGGCTGATGTTTTTGTCCTGCAAGAAACTAATATTAGTACTCCTAGGGAGAGGAGTGCAGCGCAGAATTCCTGGACTTGGGGGCCTTCAATTTGGTCTTTGAAAGAAGAGGAAGGAACGGGAGGTGTCGCGGTTCTCTTCTTATGCAATCCTGATCTTAAAGTTGTGAGGACCATCGATGCTATGCCGGGTCATCTTATAATAGTGGACTTCAATCTTAAAAACCCGGCAAAAGCGTTAGACAGCAAGTTTAGGTTGTGTGCCCTCTATGCTCCTGTGAAGGCAATTCATAGACGACAACTGTGGCAAACATTGGAGGATCATATTGGTACAAAGAGGGCTCTACTCGTGGCGGGAGATTTCAATGTTCGCTCCGAGCGAGAGGATAGAATTAATTTGAGAGCCGGTGCTCAAATGGGAACGTCTGCCCCCGTATTTAAACAGCTGACAATGGAGGAAAAAAGACTGAAAGCCCTTCTTAAAGATCGCCTTGGCTTGATGGATGCGGGGCTACAGAATGATGGGGAATTAGATTTTCTCCCTACGCATCACCGGGCAACGTTCCGACGTAAATTCACAGCAACCTTAGGGTGTAAGATGACTTATTATCACCCTCTGTCGACAAGCAGGCTGGACAGAATATGGGCCCCAGCGGCTCTCCCCCTTACGGGATGTAAGATTATTTTGACGCCGTGGTCAGACCACGCTATTCTTCAAGTATTATTTGCAGGACAACCCAATAGGAGGAATCACAAACCAGCTTGGCGACTCAGTGAAGCGGACCTCAGGACCTTTCGGATGGAACCGGAAATTGTTCTGACGCTTGAATGCCAGAAGCGTATAAAGTCTGGGATGGATGTCCTCGATTGGTGGGAAAGGACGAAAGATGCCATACGATATGCTTCGGTTCGGGCCAGGAGAGTGCAGGGCAGTTATGAACTGTCAAAATATCACAGAGCGATCCAGAACGTACTTGCATGCAGATGGAGAATGAATAAGGGCCTTGACGTTGACAATGAACGGCTTCGACGCAATCAAGAAGTTATTAAAACTTACCGCCTTACCCAACGTCGACGGCGTCATATGGCACGGGTGGCTAGAGCATCGGGGCCGTTAATTGAGAAGGGAGAATGGCAAAAAGATCGCCTGCCTCGATACAACCAGACTCTGTCCGCGTTAAAAGGAGGTCCGTCAGATGGACTACTTCAAGAACCGGTCGAGATAGCAGAAGAGGTCTCTAGATTTTATAGAGAATTTTACGCGGTTTCGGAAACCTCTCCTGATGAAGTACGCATTCAGTCCTATCTAGAAAGTGCCTTTGGGCAGAAACCGTTACCGCCAAACGAAGAAGATCTTTGCGAACTCTCTCGGCCCTTCGAGCAAGAAGAAATCCAGCGAGCCATTCAGGCGGGTAAACGTAACTCTAAGCCGGGACCGGATGGGTTACCGTATGGGTTCTATAAGAACTTTAAAGATCACTTAGTTCCCATCTTGACGGAGGTCTTTAATGAGATGCTGCAGAGGGCGAGGGTGGGACGGAGTTTTTTACACGGATCAATGAGTCTATTGTACAAAGGAGGAGATCCGACTCTGATAGGCAACTGGAGACCCATCACGGTTAACAACACCGATTACAGGATACTAGCAAGGGTCCTCAATAATAGGTTGAAAAAACTGGCTAATGCACTAGTGCAGGTTGGACAAACCAGCTCTGTACCCGGAAGGAGAATGGCGCATACCACCTGTGTTTTCAGACAGATTTTTGACCGGTTACAGCAAGAAAAGGAACATTTATGCATATTGCAGCTGGACCAGAGTAAAGCGTTTGACCGGGTTGACAGAGGCTACATGTGGGCTGTTTTAAAATTCCATGGATTGCCAGAACAGCTGATCAAGCTCCTACAGGCACTTTACATGAACGCGCAGGTTACACCAAACGTCGGAGGGTGTCGAGGGTCGCCATTTCCAGTACCCACGGGGGTTAGACAAGGATGCCCTCTCAGTCCTCTCCTGTACGTCTTGACACTAGATCCTCTTCTTAGGGCGTTGCAGAGAGATCGGTTCATCAGAGGAATTTTTCCCCACGGTTGTCCGGAGTATCGCATCACCAGTCTAGCCCACGCTGACGATTGTTACGTCATCCTCCGGAACACAGAGGAACTGCTAAAGGTGCGAGAACATTTACGGCGCTACGAAATTGTTTCCGGAGCAAAGGTGAACGAGCTTAAAAGTCAGATTTACGGCCTCGACGGGCGGACGGGAAGAATGGAAGTGACTCCCATGGTGCCTACGGAGAAGGATCATAGAGACCGTGAGGAGCTGGAAGGACAGGTAGAAGGAAAGGAGAACAGACAGCATGACGACGAAGGAGCGAGCGGGACAGGAACGGGGATGCTGTCTCTGAAGATCCTGGGAGTCACCTTTTCTTTGAGAGCTGATGGCTGGAGGGATAATTGGATTGTATGGCAACAGCGAGTGTTGGAAAGACTGGACAGGTGGAAGACATGGAGATTATCCACAGCACAAAAAGTTCAATATTTTGCCATATATTGCATTCCAGCTGGCAATTACCTAGCGACAGTTTACCCTCCGCCGGAATCTACAGTAACCATCATCACCAGAGCGGTTTTTAAGTGGATTTTCGGGACGCTCCACTTACCGCTTGCGAGAGTAGTCGTTCAGAGAGGACACGGAGAAGGAGGTCTTGGGTTACCGGAGATTGGACTGTGGTTCCTATCCATCTTTCTAGTTTTTAACTGTGGAACTTGGCAGCAGAATGCGACGGGCTTGATTACGCAAGAAATGTACACCAGACAGTTCTTTATGGACAGTTGGGTAGACACCAGATGGGCAAAACGATGGTGGAACGAAGGCTCTCTGCCGACCCGCTTGACGGCTTCGATGAAAGTACAGCTTCCTGACTTTATGGTTGAGGTAGCAAAGGGGATACAGAAACATGGCATCGAAGCCTCAGAAGTCAAGGGAACTAGCCCGGGAACTAAAGGAGTTACCGGAAAGTTGTACTGGACTGTTATGCACCGAAGTCGGTTGGTACCCTATGATGAAGAGAGACGGAAGAAGGAGACGCTTTCTTCGTATTTGAGGAACCAGATCTTTCCTATCCCCACCTTCGGTGACCGGACCATACCTTATGCCCTACGGGATCTTCGTTGGAGGACTTACCATCAGATATTATATGTGGGAAGTAAAAAGTTTGGGGCGACAGAAGATCAACAGCGTTGCCCCAGGGTGCTTTGTAGGTCTTTGAATCCACATACCAACATTCCTGAGACCATCCCCCATGTTGTGAAGGAGTGTGTAGCTGTAAGGAGGTCGTGGGCAGGAGTAGCCAGAGCATTGCAATGGCCTTTTCTGATATCACAACACTGGGAAACGATTGTCTCGGGATTGGAGCCGACAGAAGGGTTTGGGAATCCCAGGGAGCAGGGGGGCTGTCGGGGTGAGAAGGCTGGTATTAAGGTTCCTTGGGCACTGGTTAGGTTAGTGAATCTCATCTTTGTTAGTACTGTGATGAAAAACAGAAGGGAGGAGGTGTATACCAAAAAGGCAGTACCCTTAGTTGAAACGGTACATACTGTAACAGATTATTTGGCGAAAATTAAAAGGTGGGAAGAAAAGAGGATGAAGGGCGTGAAGTGGCTGAGCAGGTGGAGGTGGTTTCATGAGATCAACCCGCCAGTTCCTTGAAGTCAGATATAATTGCTTCCTACCTTGACTTCTCTCAAGTTGGATAGACATCTGTTGTATAACTTAATTCTTCTTTTTCTTTTTCTTTTATTTCCTTAATTAGTAAAAAGTGAAAAGTTGATAGTTAATAGTTGATAGTTGATAGTTCATAGTTAATAGTTAATAATGAATAAAGTTAATAAAGTTAATACAGTTAATAAAGTTAATAAAGTTAATAAAGTTTGAAACATGAACAGCCTGAATGTTGATGGCTTACATTTATGTCGATGCTTGATGCTTAATGCTTTATGCTTAATGTTAATATTTAATGGTGATATTTAATGCTAGAAATATTTAGATGCCTATATTAATATGTAATATGTATGTATGTAGGTATGTATGTATGTATTAACTGTATTTATTGTTTCAATCGTAATTATGCATCTTGGAATTTGTTGCTTACAGTTTGTTGTAGAATGGTTATTATTAAATAAAAATCTATTTTCCTAAAAAAAAAAAAAAATCTATTTTCCTAAACCTAAACCTAAACCTAAACCTAAACCTAAACCTAAACCTAAACCTAAACCTAAACCTAACAGTTGGAGGGAGAGGTTGTGTTTGTTGGAGGCTCCTGAAAACTTTTTACTTTTTCCTGGCTTTGGCAAGTTTAAAGTTTTTCTTTTTTGGATTTTTGACTGGATCTTTGTAGAGGAGAGCGGCCCCCTCGAAAAGAGTCTGGGATGGAGGCCCCCCCGGCTGGGGGGGACCCAGAAGATCGTTTTTCTTCAGTGTCTATGGAACATTTCAACAGAGGCCTGCAAGAAGAAGGCCTGAAAGTGAAGCCTATCGCATCGTCAGAAAAAGAACTCTTGCTCGCATCGTCAGAAAAAGAATTGCTGCTCGCATCGTCTGAAATGGAATCCCTTCAAGCAACTCAAGTATTAGAAGGTATCTTGCAGACAGGAGGCATCCATGGAAGTGCGGTGAGTAGCTCTCCGATGCTGTCGGGTGCTGATGATGTTCCAGATGTTGCGATAGTTGAAGATAGGAATACAGATGTTACCACCGCCTGTTTTAGTGCTAGGATTGTTTTGGATGAAGATAAGGGTGCCGGGAGGCGCTGTGTGGGCCCAAATGGCACTTTCACATCTGGCCGTCCAGATGTTCCAGATGTTGTGGCCCCACCCGAAGATCCAGATGTTCCAACATCTGTCCATCCAGATGTTGTGGTCCCATCCGGAGATCCAGATGTTCACACATCTGGCCATCCAGATGTTCCAGATGTCGCACCCTCATCCGCTGATCCAGATGTTGGCTCTGTTGGCATGTCGCCGGCTGGTTTTCAGGTTTCCACATCTGGCGAGTCAGTTAGTTCTGGTTTTTCAGAGGGGCCTTTGATGAAGGACGATGCTTTGTCACCTGTGTTTCCTTTTTGTTCAAAAACAACTCTACAAATGCATGATTTAAGACGGTCGGGAAAAGAGGAGGGTCGTCATTACGAAAAAATTTTGGAAGTGCAAATGGGTTTGGGCAAATCTCCCCGTGATTCTAAGAACGAGTCAGATGGGGCGGAGATGTTAACGTCTGTATCTAAGCATGCCCAGGATACCCAGGATACCCAAGTTGACGAATATATAACCGTCGCTTCGTCTCCTGAAGACCAACCGGTGAGGAAAAAGAAAAAGAAAAGAGAAAGGCAAGATCAATCTCAAGCTCAACTTCCTTTGTTGGAAGAAAAGGAAGACGCTTTGCAATTTTCTCAACCTTCTCAACCTTTTGATGGACTTTCACAGGAAGAGCTGGAGTTGTTATTTCAAGATCATGCTGAAGGTCATGCCGAAGGGCGTTCTGTTGAACATCGGGCGTCTCCCGCTGGTTCCGTGGATAGTAAATCTTCCTTTGGGGGACTGGATGGACCATCTCTTCCTTCGAAAAATGCCAGAGAGTTTCATTTGAGGCAAGATTGGGAGACGCTTAAGTTTGGCCCTATGTCTGAAGGCTTTGGAATTTTAGTGTCGGAACAACTTTGTAAGATGGACTTAGTCAAGTTTTGGGCTTTTCTGCTGAGCCATATGGGACTTACGATGGTACCTACCGTTGCTTTGGACAAGCGGAGTAAGGATGCTATTATCAGTATGTTGGATCACAAGAAGGATATCTTATTGGCGTATCTTACTGGGGATACCCCAATCAAATCCAAGTTCTACAAGAAGGTCCTTTATGCTAGAAGTCTATCGCTTAATATCGTGGATAGACTGGTTATTGGGAGGAAGGCTCGTACTTCTACGGAACTTTATCCGGATTGGTTAAAGGAGCAAGGATTCGTGATTATACTTAAAGATATTCTTCGTTTTCTGGAAGGGGGATCGCAAACAGGACTTTCTGGATTTTATGATCAGACGGGAAAGGTGGAAACGGAGTTAACGAGAGCACAAATGGTAACTTGGCTTTCTCAGGCCATACACGTCATGAAAGTTCGAATTCAACAGTTAAAGACGGAGCAGGATCGATCGAGTCAGAAAACGGTTCCCTCTGGGCAAGGAAAGACCGCTGGAAGATATTTATTACGGACATTGTCTGCTGTGGGGACGGAGTCTGAGATGACGACCTCATCGACTGCTAGTGATCCGGAGATGTGTCCCTTATCTGTTTCTTCGACGGCGGAGGTGCCGGAGGCACGACAGGCTCGTTTACTTCAACAGGGAGACCCTGCTTTGCAGAGTCTCCCGCTAATGGGTGAGGGTTTAAGTCGTTCCAAGAATGTCAGTCGTAAACTTTTTATTGATAGTCAAAGTCAGGGTGAGAAAGGGAAGAGGCAGGAAGAAAGGAAGGGGGAAGAGGGAGAAGAGAGTGATAAAGTTTTGTCAGGAGTGGATTCTTTAACTGGGTCAGAGAACGATAAAGGTATGGGGAGTGATTTAGATGATGATCTTATTCGGAAACAGGGGAAGAGGAGGATGAGAGGGAAAACTAAGAATGTCACTGATAGAGGGGCGGTTGGAAAGGGATCGAGTGGAATACAGGGAAAGTTAGGTCAGGAAAAAACTTGTCGAGTAGATACTGGGGTCTCTGGTCCTTTTCCTTTTACTGCAGTGCAATCGGAAGAGCGAAGGCGATTGACTCCGCAGTCTGCAGAATCTTTTCAGGGTGCTAGCGGTCAACAATTACTGCCTAAGCCTCAGAGACATGGACAAAAGAGGAAAAAAGATTCGTCCCTCAGTTCCTCTTCATCTTCGCTTCCGATGAAAGGATTGTGTACAGAAGTGGGACATTCGTTACCATCGGTCATTCATTTACAAACTGAACTGGGACATGTTCAAACTGTGAGTACAGGAAATTTACAGGAAAAAGACGTATTTCTTGTCTCTGACGGGACAACAAACATAGACATAAGTACAGGTACAACGACAACTATACAGACAAATACAAATACAAATATTAATACAAATGTTATAAATCCTGCTCTTGTTGTAAATGCTGATACTGTAGAACTTTCTTCAAGGCCTTCAGTGATCTTGCAGAAAGAATCTATTATTGTTATTTCTGAAGAGGGAATTGTACATTCTGTTGAATCTCGATCGTCTGTATCTGGGGATTCCCCAGTAACCAACCTGAGAGGAGAAACTTCCAAAGTAATGGAATTTGAGGTTCAGGGAGGTTCTAGGACTGAAGAAAATGGGAATATGGAATTTACACAAGTTTCTGGTGTACAATCTAGAGAGAGTAATGTAAGGGATGTAGCTGTTTTAGATACGCAATTACGTTCTGGTTCACAAACAGATTTAGATACATTTTTACAAACACAAACACGAACACGAACACAGGCACATCCAATGCAACAGCACTTACAATTACAATCTCAATCTCAATCTCAATCTCAATCTCAATCTCAATCTCAATCTCAATCTCAATCTCAATCTCAATCTCAATCTCAATCTCAATCTCTACTACAATCACAGTTACAGTCACAGTCGCAGTCGCAATCGCAGTCGCAGCCGCAACCGCAGTTACGGTCACAGTTACGGTCTCGGTCTCGGTCCCGGTCACAGACACGGTTACAGTCCCAGTCCCGGTCCCAGTTGCAGTCACAACTGCAGTCACAAGCACAGTTACAGTCGCAACCACTTTCATCCAATTCTTCAGCAAGTGCGACACACAATCTGCAGATGCAAGAGCAAGATTCTTCTCTTATGCATAACCCTATGTCTGCAACTCCGGGACCGTCTTATGCTTCAATATTGCAAAACACTAGAAGTAGAGCTGAAGCCTTTCGACAACAGGGAGAAGGAGGGCAGCAACAGGAGCCTCTTCGTCGTCCTTTTAATTTTGAAAGGGAACGAGAAGAAGATGAGGAGTTTTTAGAAAGTTTCTTTGATATGAGAGAGGAAGAGGCTGATTTTGACCCTCGTCAAAGATATGTTGTACGATTCCGATATAAAGGGACTGACTTTCAGAAAATATCTGAAGAGTATATGATGGGAGAGATTTTGTTGGGTTTTTTAGCTGTGGAAAAAGAAGATATTTTGGCGGTCATAATGCCTCCGGGCTTTAAGGAGACTGATATTTGCTTTATTTCAGAAAGGGCATATCAAAAGTTTTGGGGCAAATTACGACAGGTTGTAAGGTCCGAATATAATCCTCTTCGGGATTATGATGTCATTCCTTTATTTCGGGGAGAATCTAGAGTTCTTACTGTAGCTTTCAGAACAACCAATGTTCCCGAACAAGATGTGGAACGGTGGCTTAGTAATTATTGTAAAGTGTTGCTGCCCCCCCCAAAAGTCATTTAACACGTGGGGCATTTGGAAAGGCGAGTATAAAGCAGTTATTGCTTTACAGAGAGATTCTAGGAGTAATTTGAAACATATTCCGAAGTATTTTTTCTTAGGGTCAGATAGGGGAATTACAAGATACAGTGGTCAACCCCCTGCTTGTTTTCAATGTGGGGGGTATGATCATATCAGACAGCATTGTTCTATTCCGCTCTGTTCTGCTTGTGGAAAACGAGGACATAGTGCGATTCATTGTAGCGTGGGGATAGTTTGTAATTTATGTGGGCAGCAAGGGCACTCGTATTTGCTTTGCTCAGAAGCTTATTATAATCGGCTTTACCCAGATGCTTATCAGAGACTTATTAATTCGCACCCTCATTTACGTCGATCGACACAAGACTCTACTATGGATGATTCCACTATGGATGATACTTCGATGGAAGTGACTGTACCTGAAACCAGATTTGGAATTGGAATTGGAACTGAAACATCTCAAGAAAGTCGACAGCAAGATGAGAATGGTAGACAGTTAACCGATGGAGAAGGGGTATGGAGAGAAGCAAAGAAGGTGTCCCGAACTGGTCCAAGGGGAATGGTGAGTCAAGGAGTGTATAATCCCGTGTTGCAAACTATTGTGGGAGTTAATAGGTTTCAGGTATTGACGATGACTAGAGAAGCGGAACTTCGTGAGGGAACGACAGAGGGAACGATAGAGAATTTACAGGACTCGGTTTTGACATCTACCGTCTCACAACAACAGAGTGTTTCGATACGGAAGTATAAGGATAAGATGCAAGTCTCTAAGAAGAAGCAGACAGGAGAGCATAAAGTAAAAAATAAATCATTAAAAGCTCAAATGAAGACTTTAGCAGACCTCTCTGTTAATGAACTTCAAGTACGTTTGGATGCCGCAAGAGAGAAAGTACAGCTTTTTACTCAAGAGGTTTCGGGGTCCAAAGCGATTTCGGAGGACGCACGAGAACGTTTGAACCATAAACTTCATTATTGGAGAGATGAGGTGGCGATAGTGAGTTGTGAATTAGACCATAGGAGGGAACAGGAGGCACAGCAGATGATGGAAGAAGAGGAACAACAACAACAACACAAATTGACGGGGGAACAACAGTCTGCGATGGAGGAAGAACAACAGCAATCATCTGGAAATATGGATAAAGAGAGTCAGAAAAATGTTGCAGAAATTCGTAAAGAAGGAATGGAGGGGATGGAATGGTTGAGTACGGGATCTGTTCAGGGAGAAACGACTATGCAATCGGGATCGGGAGGGATATCCTTATCGAGTGACTCTTCGGGTATCCCTCCGAATCAAGAACTTTTTTTGCAGACACATGAGTATCACCCTCCGGTAAATTTACAAGATTCAGAAATGATCACGGCGATGACTGATCAGTCGCCTTCTCGTATGGCCACGCCTCCGGAATGTCAGGAGGCGGTGGATAAAATGGATGATCTAGCAATGGTTCAACCGAAAGTAGGAGTTTAAGTTCTTCATCGTTTATTTTGTGGAGTCTTCCTTTACTTTTTTAATAATTTTTGTGATGGCTTTTAAAATACTAACGTGGAACTGCAGGGGTTTACGTCAGTCGGGGAGACGAGAGGATATTTATTATCATTTGGCTAAACTGGAATTTGATATTTTAGTTTTGCAAGAGACGAATATTTCTACACCGAAAGATCGGAGCGCGGCACAGAGGGAATGGACGTGGGGACCATCGAGCTGGTCTTTGAAAACAGAAGAAGAGAAGGGAGGTGTAGCAGTTCTTTTTACATCCAAACCTAATTTGAGGGTAGTGCAGACTATCGAACCGTTACCTGGACATTTACTTGTTGTGGATTTTAATTTAAAGAACATGACGATGAATGTTCCTGAAAGTAGATTTAGGTTATGTGCTTTGTACGCTCCCGTGAATTCTGTACATCGACGAGAACTTTGGGGATTGCTCGAAGATCATCTTAACACTGGCCGGTCCATTTTTGTCATCGGGGATTTTAACGTAAGATCAGAGTTGACTGATAGGGTTAATTTGAGGGGCAACCTCGTTACTACAAAGACTTCTTCTGTTCCGAAGCAATTGACTATTGAAGAAAAAAAATTGAAATTTCTTTTGAAAGACCGTTTGACTTTAGTTGATACCGGGATGCAGATGGATGGAGAGATAGATTATTTTCCTACACATCACAGAGAGAGTTTTTTATGTAAATATCCTTCTCAGCTGACTTCAAAAATGACGTATTATCACCCGCTGACGGTTAGCAGAATAGATCGAATTTGGGCCCCTGCGGATTTGCCTATCACATCTTGTAAACTTATTATTACTTTATGGTCAGATCATGCTATGTTTTGTGCTACCTTTGCGGGATCGCCAATCAGAAGGAAACAGAGATTTGTGTGGAGGCTTCGAGAAGTGGATTTAAAGACTTTTAATATGGTACCGGACATAATCATGGTACTGGAACATCAAAAGCGGCTGAAACCTGGAATGGATCTATTGGACTGGTGGGAGAAAACGAAAATAGCTATTAAATATGCTGCCATGCGAGCCAAGAAGAGACATGGAACACGTGAATTGCTTTCCTATCATCGGGCAATACAGAATGTATTGGTGACTAAATGGAGGATGTCTAAGGGCTTAGCTGTAGATCGTGATCGTCTTCATAGGAATCAAGAGATTATTAAGGGTTATCGCTTGGCTCTACGGCAACGGAGGAAATTGTCACGTGTGGTCAGGTCATCGGGACCACTTATCGAGAGAGGAGAATGGCAAAAAGATCGTTTGCCTCGATACGGTCAGTCTTTACTCTCGTTGCGGAAAGCAGATTCGGTGGATGACTTTGTTCAAGATCCAGTTGATACAGCGGAGGAAGTTTCCAGGTATTATGAAAAATTTTATGCCCTTTCCGATTGTCCAACAGAGGAAGTTTTTATTAGTCGGTATTTAGAGCATATTTTTGGAAAGAAACCAACGTGTAGAGAGGATTTTTGGGAATTGTCTGAACCTTTTACAGAAGAGGAGGTGCGAATAGCTTTGCAAGCTGGTCGACGTAAATCTATTCCGGGACTTGATGGCCTACCTTATGGCTTTTATAAAGATTTTAAAGATCATCTGATTCCCATCTTAACAGAGGTCTTTAATAAAATGCTGGAGACGTCTCGTGTAGGTAAGAGCTTTTTGCACGGAGCGATGAGTCTGTTATACAAAGGTGGCGACCCGACTGTGCTTGGAAATTGGAGACCTTTGACTGTAAATAATTCTGACTATCGTATACTTACAAGGGTATTAAATAATAGGTTGAAGAAAATAGCTGATCAACTTGTCTGTGTCGGGCAGACCAGTTCAGTTCCTGGAAGGCGGATGGCTCACACCACTTGTATTTTTCGGCAAGTCTTCGATCGTTTACAAAGAGAGAAAGAACATTTATACCTTCTTCAGCTCGATCAGAGCAAAGCATTTGATAGAGTGGAGCGAAGATATATGTGGGCTGTTTTACGACAACATGGACTACCCGAGTTGTTTATTGTTTTTTTGCAGGCGTTATATACAGGAGCTACAGTAACTCCGAACGTTCGAGGGTGCCAGGGTCCTGCTTTTCCGGTTCCAACAGGAGTTCGTCAAGGGTGTCCCCTCAGCCCTCTTCTATATGTTTTAACGTTGGATCCTTTCCTCAGAGCAGTGCATGGAGATCGGTTTATTAAAGGGATTCTACCGGAATTGGATTCTGATTATCGTCTTGCTGCTCTTGCTCATGCTGATGATTGTTATATTCTTTTTGGAAACGAACAGGAACTTGTGAGGGCACAAGACCATTTACATCATTATGAAGTGGTTTCGGGAGCAAAAATCAATAAAGACAAGAGTAAACTTTATGCGTTGGATGGTCGGATGGGAATGATGAAGATGAGATCGATGGAGTTTGGGACTGATGAGAGTGAAAGGGAAACTGAAAGTGAAAGAAGAGAAAGTGATGGTGAACGACGAAAAGATGGCGATAAAGAGGTGGATGACGGTGGTGATGATGATGTGCGGAAATTCAAGGAGATTGTTGATTTGAAGATCTTAGGAGTGACGTTTAGTTTGAAGAATGGGGGTTGGAAGACTAACTGGGAAGGTTGGCAACGACGTGTTTGTGAGTTACTGGAGAGGTGGAAGTTTTGGAAGTTGTCGACAGCTAAAAAGATCAAATATTTTACTACTTATTGTGTTCCAGCAGGCAATTATCTTGCAACTGTTTATCCTCCACCTGAGTCGATCATGTCTGCTGTAACGAAAGTACTTTATAAATGGATTTTTGGAACTCTTCATTTTCCCTTATCGAGATTAGTTAGTCAGCGAAAACATAGTGAAGGTGGTCTGGGATTGCCCAATATCGGTCTTTGGTTTCTTTCCATTTTTTTAGTTTTCAACTGTGGAACGTGGCCACAACCGTTGCCTGGTGTCATCACGCAAGGAATTTTTACCACCTGTTTCTTCATGAGTAGTTGGGAGAAGACTAAGTGGGCTCAAAAATGGTGGTTAGAAGGTATTTTTCCAACTCGTCTTACAGTATTTTTGAAAAGAGAACTTCCGGATTTTATGATAGAGGTAGCAATGGGAATACAAAAGTTTCAGATTACTGCGACCGAAGTTAGAGCCTGTGTTCCTGGGGTTAAAGGTACGACTGGAAGAATTTATTGGGCTATTCTACATCGTACCAAAATGGTTCCTTATGATCGAGAACGACAATATAAAGACTCATTATCATCTTATCTCAAGGATCAGATCTTCCCTGTTCCAACTTTTAAGGATTGTACCATCCCTTATGCGCTTTGGGATCTGAGATGGAGGCTGTACCATCAAGTACTTCATGTTGGAACGAAGAAATTTGGAGCCTCAGAAGCTGAACAACGATGTCCGAGAGTGCAATGTAAGGATCTGTATCCTCAAAAACATGTGCCTGAAACTATCGCTCATGCTGTTAAAGAGTGTGTGGCCGTTAAGAAGGAATGGGCGGGCGTAGGAAGAGCACTTCGGTGGCCGTTTTTGATTAGACAATCGTGGGAGACTATCGTATCGGGATTAGAACCTACGGAAGGATATGAAGGTCCCAAAACTGCTTGTGATCCAGTGAATAAACATCGAAATACAGGAACTAGGTTTCCGTGGTCCATAGTTAGGTTGGTAAATCTTATTTTCGTTAATTCTGCAATGACAAATAGGAAACAGGAGATTTATACTGGTATGAAGGTTTCCCTTGAAAAAACCGTATCTTATATCACTGACTATTTGACAAAGGTCAAAAGATGGGAGGGAAGAGGTTCTAAGAATTCAGTTTGGCTGAACAGATGGAGGTGGTTCAAGGAGGTTAATCCTCCGGTTCCTTAATTCCTTAATTATCTTAATTACCTCAATTACCTTATCTGTATTATCTGAATAATTGGTGTTATTTTCGACTATTTGTACTACTTGTATTATTTGTAGTTTATGTAACTTTTTTGTTGTTCTTTGTGCTTTGCCAGAATGTTGATGGCATTATGTTCTTTCTTTCTTTGTTGTAACATTATGTGTGATATTATGAAAATATTATGAAAATTTAAAAGTTTAAAAGTTTAAAAGTTTAAAAGTTTAAAAGTTTAAAAGTTTATAAGTTTAAAAGTTTATAAGATTTAAAGTTTTATGTTTAAGATGAGATGTTTATAGATTTAAAAGTTTTTAAACTGATTTTGTAAGTTTTTGAATGTTTTAAATTGTACCTTATTGTTTGTTTGTAGAATGGTGATACTTTAAATAAAAATTATTTTCCTAAAAAAAAAAAAAAATTATTTTCCTAACCCATGCAACAGCAGAGGGAGCTGTAACCTTAGAGGGGTCTGGGGATGACCTGGCCCTGGACGTGGTGGGTGAGAGTTGGAAGGACACCTTTACTCCTGAGGAGACCCAGAGCACTCGAAAACCCGTTACACGTGGCCCTACTCTTGAGGAGACCTTTACATCAAAGAACGCCCTGGCCTCTGGGAAGGCTGTTACACGTGTCCTTACTCACGAGGAGACCTTTGCTCCTACGCAAAACTTGATGGCTGGGGAGGCCGTTACACTTGTCCTTACTCGCGAGGAGACATTCACTCCTATACAAATCCTGAATGCTGGGGAGGCCGTTACACGTGCCCTTACTCGCGAGGAGACCTTTGTCCCTATGCAAATCCTGAATGCTGGGGAGGCCGTTACACGTGTCCTTACTCGCGAGGAGACCTTTGTTCCTATGCAAAACTTGAATGCTGGGGAAGCTGTTACACGTGTCCCTACTCATGAGGAGACCTCTGCTCCTAAGCAAGACCTGAATGTTGGGGGGGCTGTTACACATGTCCTTACTCGCGAGGAGACCTTTGCTCCTATGCAAACCCTGAATGCTAGGGAAGTGCTTACACGTGTCCTTACTCACGAGGAGACCTTTGCTCCTACGAAAACCCTGAATGCTGGGGACGCTGTTACACATGTACTTACTCATGAGGAGACCTTTATACCTCAGGAGGCCCAGAAGACTGAGAACTTTATCACGCAGGTCCTTACTCCCGAGGAGACCTCTACTCCCATTCCTGATTCTGACACACCAGTGTGCTGTGATGTGATGGACTCGTTTGCTGACCCAGATGTTGACACGGCTGAACCAGATATGCACTCTATTAAAAGCCGAGATAGACTTCCGATAACAGCTGCTGTGCAAATGGAGAAACAAGGACAGGCCCTTAAACAGATAGGGGGCCCCTCCCACAGCACCACATTTCCGGAAGACATACGGCAGTCAAGACTCTGCCCCGACCAAGGGAGTGAAGTTGAATTTATTCTTACCTCTGACTCCGACCTCGATCTTGGCCGTGTTTCCCGGGTTGACTCTATTGATGTCCCTGTTATCCAATGCCAAAGAGCAGCTTATAAACAATCGAAGGATTCCTTTGTCCTGGGAAAGGGGGATGATTTTTCTCAGCGGCGTATGGACCGTTATCTTGACGAGGTGATGGATTTAGCTAAGTCCCCTATAGCTTGTAGAGCAAAATCGGAACCTGTTCCTTCGGAGATCCCCGTGGAGAAAGACATCGTCTCCTGTAACACAGACTTACCCCGAGAGCCCGAAGAGGAAAGGCAAAGATGGGCCGAGGGACTACGTAAAGCTCGTTACCAGCTAAAAGAAACGGAAATTTCCATTCAAAATGTGGATAAACACCTAGTGGATTGTCTGGACCTCGAACGGCGTGCTAAACTCCTTAAACAGAAGGACAGATTCCTTGATATAATACTGAAAGAGACACACAAGGTCCACGTTTATGAGGACTTATTCAAACTGGCACAAGTCGATGAAGACTCTTCAAACATCGCCCCTTCCTCCAGAACGAAATATCCTAAGGGTGTCGTTGACCACAGTTCGTCCCCGGAGGAACAACCGGCTAAAAAGAAGCAGAAGCAAGGGCGAGAATCTCACTCGGCCCAAACTTCGCATGGTGCCCGAGAACATGTAGACCGACAGTCTTCCCAGAGTCTTGAACGAGATTGTTCTACACATGTTTATGGACAGCGCTCAGAGGAGAAAAATACGAGTCTAGCAAAACAGGGGGTTGGAATCGGGGACTTGTCTCCGGCCCTGTCTGTGGAATGCGGAACCCCAGGGATAGAATCTAATGCTGTCCGGAATGTTAGAGAGATTCAATTGAGGAATGCCTGGGAGAAGATAAAGTTTGGTCCCATGTCTAAGGGTCTGGACCTTTTGGTTCCAGAAGAAACTAATAAGCTCGATTTGGCAAAGTTCTGGTGTTTTCTGTTGACTCATGTGGGATGGGTGATGGTACCCACGCCTTCCTTAACTAAGAGAAGCAAGGACTCGATGATAGACTTGCTGGATAAACAAAAGGAGGTGTTGTTTACATATCTTACTGATGGAGAGGAAACCGGACGAGAGCCGCCGTCGCAAAATCTTCTTTATGCCAGATCCCTATCGATCAACATCGTTGATAGGCTTGTCATAGGACGTCGGAGTCGTACTTCGACGGAGACCTATCCCTCCTGGTTGACGGAGGAGGGACTTACGAAACTTCTCAAAGGTATCTGTCGTCGTGCTGAAGAAAGACCGCCGGCGGAAGGCACGGGATTTCTTGACGAACCTGGCAAGAGAGCGACAGAAATGACACAAAAAGATTTGATACACTGGTGCATCCAAGCGTTGCATGTTTTCAAAGTCCGTGTTCAACGACTAAAGGGAGAGGCGGAGACGTCGACTGGAAGGAGTGTCGCGCCCAGGAAAGGAAGGCTTGAACGGAAAACGGTGTCTAAGATGATGACGGATACGACTCAGCTGGCTAATCCTGTGACGATTCCATCGCATGCTGAATTATCTGCCATGATAGCAGCACAAGATGCCCGAATGTGTCGCCAGGGAGACTCTGCTTCGCAGAGTCTCCCGCAAACGGGTGAGGGTCACGGTCGTTTCTGTTCTGTGGATAAGAGGCTCTTTCTAGAAGATGAAGAGGGACGTAGGAAGAAAGGAGAGAGAGGGATGAAAGATGAAAAGGCGACTGAAAAGGAAGGAGAGGGAGGAGATGAGGACAGCGGGGGGTTATCTGGCTTATCTGGCATAGAATCTCTCTCTAGTTCTGAAAGGGAAGAGGAGGAAGAAGAGGAGATGGAGTTAGCCCCTACTAAGGAAGGTGGATGTATATCAGATAGGGATATTAAGAGAAAGGAAGTAGTTTCTTCGGAGAGATGTGGAGGGAAGCCGCAGAGGGAGGGGAGAAGGGAGGGGAGAAGGAAGGAGAGCAGGGAATTAAACTTTAGGGACAAGGCACCCCTGCGGGGGAATGTTTCGCAAGTGGATACTGGGTCTTCGGGTCTTCTTTCTCTTCCCGATACAGCACAGACCAGCCTGTCATCTGAAGGGAAGGGAGAAGCTGTTAGCTTGACCTCAATGACTAGGACTCTGAACGAGACAGTTCTACCGATGCAGACAGACATGCAATCAGAACAGGACTCCCTTCTGATCACCGTGCAAGGAAACTTACCTGTGACGACTGAAGATATATCGATAGGGAACTTCGTCATGGACACGGATTCGGAATTGATTGAACTGCGACTTAAAACAGGACCTGTGAGTAAAGAAAACATACATGAGACATTTGAGACATATGTAAATCCTTCTGCAGGAACTTCAGTGATCTTGCAGGAGGATCCTTCCAATCATGTAACATCAGAGACAAACGGAAAGCGGGAACGTGATACACAAATATCGGTATGCACGGTTAGGGTTGAAAAGGGAGCCCAAGGTTTAGGAATTGGAGTAGGAGATGCTGATGTGTCACAAGGTACGCCAGTGGGGATAGCATTGGGAAACCAAGGAGAACCTAAGAGGGATGTGGTCCTACCGGTTCCTAGAAACCCGGGAGTAACTGTAACAACACCTAGGTTACCTACAAGTAATACTCTTCCTGACACAATGCCTAAGGTTTCAGCAGCAAGTTTTAGAGAATCCTTAACAACAGATTCTAGGGAACCTCTAACAACGGGTTCTAGCGAATCCTTACCAGCCCACACACCTTCCGTTGGGAGCGCAGGAACGTCTTATGCAGACATGTTGAGGGGAACCGGTAGGAGGCCAAGGGACCCGGGATCACGGAGGGAGGGGGAAACGGATGGAGAACCCCCCCGCCGTCGGACGGATTTTGAAAAGGAGAGACTGGAGGATGAAGAATTCTTAGAGGATTTCTTCAATATGAGAGAAGATGAAGGAGAATTTGATCCGAGGCAAAGATTTGTTATTCGGTTCAGGTATAAAGGCTCGGATCCACAAAAGCTCACAGAAGAATACATGATAGAGGAGGTGCTTTTAGGGATAATGGGAATTCCACGAGGCGACATACTGGCAGTTATCATGCCGCCGGGGCTTAGGGAAACCGATGTTTGTTTTGTGTCAGAACGAGGATACCAGAAGGGTTGGGGGAGGTTGAGAGAAATCATGAGGTCGACCCCGAATCCCTTTGGTGACTATGACATTATTCCCCTCTTCCGAGGAGAATCGAGGGTTCTGACGGTGGCGTTCAGAACGACAAATATTCCAGCAGAGGATGTGGAACAATGGCTGGGCAGATTTTGCAAGGTGTTGTTACCCCCCCAAAAGGCCCTCAATTCGTGGGGCATTTGGAAAGGAGAATATAAGACTGTCGTCTCTTTGCAAAGAGACTTCAGGAGTAAACTACAACATATTCCTAAATATTTTTTTCTGGGAGGAGATAGAGGAATCACCAGGTACAGTGGGCAACCCCCAGCATGCTTCCAATGTGGGGGGTTTGACCATATTAGGCAACACTGTGCCACACCTTTGTGTTCTGTCTGTGGGAGGAGGGGCCATAACTCCACACAATGTACAACTGGAGTGGTCTGTAACCTTTGTGGCCGCCAAGGCCACACGTACCTTCTGTGTCCCGACGCGCATTATAACAAGTGGTATCCAAACTCGTACTCAAAACTCGTTCGCTGTCACCCTCATTTAAATCGAACAGATGAGGATTCATCGACTAGCCAATTTTCAGAGGGTGCTACTGCAAAACACGGGGAGAAGGACAGTAACGAATGTTTACATGAAGGGGGTTGGCAGGAGGTAAAGAGGACTTCGCACGATGTCCTTAGAGGCAGGGTAAGACGGGGAGTGTATAACCCGATACGAACGATGGTCAGCAACCGATTTGAAGCCTTGAATGTGACAGAAGAGGAAGGTACGCAAGATACGCCTCTGGCCTCCCTTACTACCGGATCATGTATCAACACGGAACAAAAACAAAGAGATGACATGCAGACTGATAGAAAGGCGGGATCGGAGAAACCTAAGATGAGGAAAGAGTCAAGGAAAGAGTCAAGGAAAGAGTCGAAGAAAGCCATATTCCGTACATACGAAAACCTTACAGAAAAGGAACTCCAGGTAATTACTGAAGAACTCAACGAAAAGATCCAAAAGGTGACCCAAGCACTTTCCGCTGCAGAAGGTGCATCTGAGGAGGTACAACTACGTTTAAGTCAAAAGGAGCATTATTGGAGAGATGCGGTTACCTGCATACAACGTGAACTGGCTAGAAGAAGGGACCGAGACCCAAACCTTACCGAGGAACCGTTAAGTGACTCCCAGATGATGATGGTGGAAGAAGCGCCAGAACAGGAGGCGATGCTGAACCAGGGAGACACACAGAACCAGGAACAGATACCTATGTATACAGATGGACAAAGACAAGAACAAATTAGAGAGCGAATTGCAGAGATAAGCGAGGACCTTGAAGGAGGGAAGACAGAATCGATGGAGTGGATAAGTGGAATATCTTTGGTGGAAAAGAACCCTGTGACAGGCGACCAGTCTGACTCTCCTCCTGACCAGGAAAAGGTTCCTCAACAGCACGAGTATCCTCCTCCTGTTAGCTTACCTGACTCAAGTGGAAACATTTTGACGCCGTGCGCGTCATTTCCGTGTAAGGCCACGCCTCCTGATCCGCAGGAGGAGGTGGAGACGATGAGTTTAGAAACTGTAGTGGAAGGCATGGAGGAAGACCGGCGAGGTTTGTAGGAAAATAATAGGAATAGGCAAAGATAAAATGACAGTCGATAAGTTCAATGGAACTGGATTTAAGATGGCTTATGGTTTTATTGCTATTGCTGCTATCTTATATTCATTAACAATACCAATGGAGTTGAACATACTTACCTGGAATTGTAGAGGGCTACGGCAGTCGGTGAGGAGAGAAGATGTTTATTACCACATTAGGAGGCTAAAGGCTGATGTTTTTGTCCTGCAAGAAACTAATATTAGTACTCCTAGGGAGAGGAGTGCAGCGCAGAATTCCTGGACTTGGGGGCCTTCAATTTGGTCTTTGAAAGAAGAGGAAGGAACGGGAGGTGTCGCGGTTCTCTTCTTATGCAATCCTGATCTTAAAGTTGTGAGGACCATCGATGCTATGCCGGGTCATCTTATAATAGTGGATTTCAATCTTAAAAACCCGGCAAAAGCGTTAGACAGCAAGTTTAGGTTGTGTGCCCTCTATGCTCCTGTGAAGGCAATTCATAGACGACAGCTGTGGCAAACATTGGAGGATCATATTGGTACAAAGAGGGCTCTACTCGTGGCGGGAGATTTCAATGTTCACTCCGAGCGAGAGGATAGAATTAATTTGAGAGCGGGTGCTCAAATGGGAACGTCTGCCCATGTATTTAAACAGCTGACAATGGAGGAAAAAAGACTGAAAGCCCTTCTTAAAGATCGCCTTGGCTTGAAGGATGCGGGGCTACAGAATGATGGGGAATTAGATTTTCTCCCTACGCATCACCGGGCAACGTTCCGACGTAAATTCACAGCAACCTTAGGGTGTAAGATGACTTATTATCACCCTCTGTCGACAAGCAGGCTGGACAGAATATGGGCCCCAGCGGCTCTCCCCCTTACGGGATGTAAGATTATTTTGACGCCGTGGTCAGACCACGCTATTCTTCAAGTATTATTTGCAGGACAACCCAATAGGAGGAAACACAAACCAGCTTGGCGACTCAGTGAGGCGGACCTCCAGACCTTTCGGATGGAACCGGAAATTGTTCTGACGCTTGAATGCCAGAAGCGTATAAAGTCTGGAATGGATGTCCTCGATTGGTGGGAAAGGACGAAAGATGCCATACGATATGCTTCGGTTCGGGCCAGGAGAGTGCAGGGCAGTTATGAACTGTCACAATATCACAGAGCGATCCAGAACGTACTTGCATGCAGATGGAGAATGAACAAGGGCCTTGACGTTGACAATGAACGGCTTCGACGCAATCAAGAACTTATTAAAACTTACCGCCTTACCCAACGTCGACGGCGTCATATGGCACGGGTGGCTAGAGCATCGGGGCCGTTAATTGAGAAGGGAGAATGGCAAAAAGATCGCCTGCCTCGATACAACCAGACTCTGTCCGCGTTAAAAGGAGGTCCGTCAGATGGACTACTTCAAGAACCGGTCGAGATAGCAGAAGAGGTCTCTAGATTTTATAGAGAATTTTACGCCGTTTCGGAAACCTCTCCTGATGAAGTACGCATTCAGTCCTATCTAGAAAGTGCCTTTGGGCAGAAACCGTTACCGCCAAACGAAGAAGATTTTTGCGAACTCTCTCGGCCCTTCGAGCAAGAAGAAATCCAGCGAGCCATTCAGGCGGGTAAACGTAACTCTAAGCCGGGACCGGATGGGTTACCGTATGGGTTCTATAAGAACTTTAAAGATCACTTAGTTCCCATCTTGACAGAGGTTTTTAATGAGATGCTGCAGAGGGCGAGGGTGGGACGGAGTTTTTTACACGGATCAATGAGTCTATTGTACAAAGGAGGAGATCCGACTCTGATAGGCAACTGGAGACCCATCACGGTTAACAACACCGATTACAGGATACTAGCAAGGGTCCTCAATAATAGGTTGAAAAAACTGGCTAATGCACTAGTGCAGGTTGGACAAACCAGCTCTGTACCCGGAAGGAGAATGGCGCATACCACCTGTGTTTTGAGACAGATTTTTGACCGGTTACAGCAAGAAAAGGAACATCTATGCATATTGCAGCTGGACCAGAGTAAAGCGTTTGACCGGGTTGACAGAGGCTACATGTGGGCTGTTTTAAAGTTCCATGGATTGCCAGAACAGTTGATCAAGCTCCTACAGGCACTTTACATGAATGCGCAGGTTACACCAAACGTCGGAGGGTGTCGAGGGTCGCCATTTCCAGTACCCACAGGGGTTAGACAAGGATGCCCTCTCAGTCCTCTCCTGTACGTCTTGACACTAGATCCTCTTCTTAGGGCGTTGCAGAGAGATCGGTTCATCAGAGGAATTTTTCCCCACGGTTGTCCGCAGTATCGCATCACCAGTCTAGCCCACGCTGACGATTGTTACGTCATCCTCCGGAACACAGAGGAACTGCTAAAGGTGCGAGAACATTTACGGCGCTATGAAATTGTTTCCGGAGCAAAGGTGAACGAGCTTAAAAGTCAGATTTACGATCTCGACGGGCGGACGGGAAGAATGGAAGTGACTCCCATGGTGCCTACGGAGAAGGATCATAAAGACCGTGAGGAGCTGGAAGGACAGGTAGAAGGAAAGGAGAACAGACAGCATGATGACGAAGGAGCGAGCGGGACAGGAACGGAGATGCTGTCTCTGAAGATCCTGGGAGTCACCTTTTCTTTGAGAGCTGATGGTTGGAGGGATAATTGGATTGTATGGCAACAGCGAGTTTTGGAAAGACTGGACAGGTGGAAGACATGGAGATTATCCACCGCACAAAAAGTTCAATATTTTGCCATATATTGCATTCCAGCTGGCAATTACCTAGCGAAAGTTTACCCTCCGCCAGAATCTACAGTAACCATCATCACCAGAGCGGTTTTTAAGTGGATTTTCGGGACGCTCCACTTACCTCTTGCGAGAGTAGTCGTTCAGAGAGGACACGGAGAAGGAGGTCTCGGGTTACCGGAGATTGGACTGTGGTTCCTATCCATCTTTCTAGTTTTTAACTGTGGAACTTGGCAGCAGAATGCGACGGGCTTGATTACGCAAGAAATGTACACCAGACAGTTCTTTATGGACAGTTGGGTAGACACCAGATGGGCAAAACGATGGTGGAAAGAAGGCTCTCTGCCGACCCGCTTGACGGCTTCGATGAAAGTACAGCTTCCTGACTTTATGGTTGAGGTAGCAAAGGGGATACAGAAACATGGCATTGAAGCCTCAGAAGTCAAGGGAACTAGCCCGGGAACTAAAGGAGTTACTGGAAAGTTGTACTGGACTGTTATGCGCCGAAGTCGGTTGGTACCCTATGATGAAGAGAGACGGAAGAAGGAGACGCTTTCTTCGTATTTGAGGAACCAGATCTTTCCTATCCCCACCTTCGGTGACCGGACCATACCTTATGCCCTACGGGATCTTCGTTGGAGGACTTACCATCAGATATTATATGTGGGAAGTAAGAAGTTTGGGGCGACAGAAGATCAACAGCGTTGCCCCAGGGTACTTTGTAGGTCTTTGAATCCACATACCAACATTCCTGAGACCATCCCCCATGTTGTGAAGGAGTGTGTAGCTGTAAGGAGGTCGTGGGCAGGAGTAGCCAGAGCATTGCAATGGCCTTTTCTGATATCACAACACTGGGAAACGATTGTCTCGGGATTGGAGCCGACAGAAGGGTTTGGGAATCCCAGGGAGCAGGGGAGCTGTCCGGGTGAGAAGGCTGGTATTAAGGTCCCTTGGGCCCTGGTTAGGTTAGTGAATCTCATCTTTGTTAGTACTGTGATGAAAAACAGAAGGGAGGAGGTGTATACCAAAAAGGCAGTACCCCTAGTTGAAACGGTACATACTGTAACAGATTATTTGGCGAAAATTAAAAGGTGGGAAGAAAAGAGGATGAAGGGCGTGAAGTGGCTGAGCAGATGGAGGTGGTTTCATGAGATCAACCCGCCAGTTCCTTGAAGTCAGATATAATTGCTTCCTACCTTGACTTCTCTCAAGTTGGATAGACATCTGTTGTATAACTTAATTCTTCTTAATACTTAATTCTTCTTTTTCTTTTATTTCCTTAATTAGTATAAAGTGAAAAGTTGATAGTTAATAGTTGATAGTTAAAAGTTGATAGTTCATAGTTAATAGTTAATAATGAATAAAGTTAATAAAGTTAATACAGTTAATAAAGTTAATAAAGTTAATAAAGTTTGAAACATGAACAGCCTGAATGTTGATGGCTTACATTTATGACGATGCTTGATGCTTAATGCTTTATGCTTAATGTTAATATTTAATGGTGATATTTAATGCTAGATATTTAATGCTAGAAATATTTACATGCCTATATTAATATGTAATATGTATGTATGTATATATGTATGTATATATTAACTGTATTTATTGTTTCAATCGTAATTATGCATCTTGGAATTTGTTGCTTACAGTTTGTTGTAGAATGGTTATTATTAAATAAAAATCTATTTTCCTAAGAAAAAAAAAATCTATTTTCCTAACCCTAACCCTAACCCTAACCCTAACCCTAACCCCACCCACCTTGAATAGCAGACGTGCGATCAAGGAGCTCTCACTTCCTGGTTTGGATTTTCGCTTTTTTTACCTATTATATCTCTCAGAAAAATTTCAAATTTGGTCAGACTTTGTTGCTAAGGGTACCCCCATCAGGGGGTGCGAATATGGAGCCCCCCCCTCTTGGGGGGGACTCCCAAATTGAGATCGAATTTTTGCCTATAGAAGACAATGGAGATCATGGAGAGCATGCTTCCCAGCGTGGCCTACAAGAAAAAGGCTTCAAATTTCATCTGCTGCCATCCGCTTTGGGGGTCGCGCCTTCTGACGCCGCAGATGGTAAGCATGTTCAAGGGCCCCTGGGGAATATAGACCGGACCTCCATTTTCGGGTTTGACCCCTCCCAGAAGACCCCTGCCGCTTTTAAGGAGCAACCCTTTTCCCTATTGCTTTCAATGGAACAAGCGACAGTACAGACAGGATTTTCCTCAGAGGGCCCTGGGGATCCTCTGGACCAGGACGTGGGGTGTAAGAGCTTGAATGACACCTTTACTCATGAGGAGACCCACAGCATACGTAAACCCGTTACAAGTGGCCCTACTCTTGAGGAGACCTTTTCTTCTAAGAACTCCCTCGCCTCTGGGAAGGCTCTTACACGTGTCCTTACTCACGAGGAGACCTTTGCTGTTAAGCAAGACTTGAATGCTGGGAAGGCTGTTACACGTGTCCTTACTCACGAGGAGACCTTTGCTCCTAAGCAAGACTTGGATGCTGGGAAGGCCGTTACACGTGTCCTTACTCATGAGGAGACCTTTGCTATTAAGCGAGATTGGATGCTGGGAAGGCTGTTACATGTGTCCTTACTCACGAGGAGACCTTCGCTCCTAAGCAAGACTTGAATGCTGGGAAGGCTGTTACACGGGTCCTTACTCATGAGGAGACCTTTGCTCCTAAGCGAGACTTGAATGCTGGGAAGGCTGTTACACGTGTCCTTACTTGCGAGGAGACTTTTGCTCCTACAAAAAACTTGAATGCTGGGGATGCTGTTACACATGTTCTTACTCATGAGGAGACCTTCATAACTCAGGAGGCCCAGAAGACTGAGAACATAAAAATCTATTTTCCTAACCCTAGTAACCCTAAACCTAACCCTGATTGTCCTGATTTTGATCCTAATGTTTCCAAGGACGCTGAAGAACGATCTCGAAAATTTGAGAAATATCTGGAAACTAATATGGACCTAGCTAAGTCTCCTAGAGATCTTAGGAAGACTTGTCAGTCTCCTGTGTTGAGCAAGACAGCTATAGTTAAGATGCCTACACCAGAAAAGGATAAACTTAAGGTATTGAGAGAACAATACCTTAGAATGAAAGAAGAAGAGAAACGTTTGGCCAGAGAATGTGATGAGAAGACGTCATACAGTTTTGACTTGTATTCAAGGCGAGATGATATTGAGGGTGAGTTGAAGAATTCTACGGACCCTGAGGAGCGGGCCGAACTGATGGAGGAGTGGAAGGAGGTGGATGCGTTGATGCAAATGGATGGAGGTACAAAGTCTTTAGCATACGAACTGAGTGTGGCTTGTCGTGAGGAACTGAAGCTGTTAGTGAAAGCATACGACCGACAGGAGGAGAGGGCGGCTCGTGAAGAGGCAGCTCAATACCTTGCGCAGAAGAGGATGCGGGTATCCCCAGAGGGTCACCCAGAAAAGAAGAGGATGAGAAATCGGATGACTCAGTCTCCAGTGCCATCCAAGCAAAATGAGTCACCGGTACCCTCTACAACGGGAACAGATACTGATATGGAAACAGACGGGGAAGTTAAAAATGCATCACGAAATACGAGGGAGGCGAATCTGTTGGAAGCCTGGCAAAAAGTAAAGCTGCAACCGATGTCTAAAGCCTTTGACATCCTAGTTCCCAAAGAGATGCAGAAAATAGATCTAGCCAAGTTTTGGGCCTTTCTGGTAGGTCACATGGCTTTGCCTATAGTGGACACTGTGACGTTGAAGAAGAAGAGCAAAGATGTTATGATTGGTATGCTGGACAAGCAGAGGATAGTGCTTGTGGACTGTTTGACCGGGAAGATAGAACCCGAGCCTCAAGCTTTGGAGAAAGCCGCTTACGCTAAATCTCTGACTGTGAAAGTCGTTGATAGGTTTGTTATTGGTCGGAAAGGTCGTACGTCAATGGAAACCTATCCCGATTGGCTGTCTGAAGAAGGACTTAAGGATACTTTGCGGATTTTTCAGAGGTATGCGGAGGAAAGCGTACAGGAAGAGTTTGCGGGCATTTACGACTTCCCCGATGATGAAAACTCTGAACTTACTTATGAGGACTGGGCGGCCTGGTGCGAGCAGGCTTTCTACTGGATCGACGTTCGACTTCGGAAGATGGATCGGGCGATGGAACCCACGGGAACGGAAAACAAGACTGGAGACAAGGGACCATCTGAAGGGAAGGCCGCGGGAAAGACGGATGGTCCGGCGGTCGTTCCGTCACAAGCCCAGATGACCACGATGACTGAGATACAAGAGGCCCAGATTGGAATTCAGGGAGACTCTGGTTTACAGGGTCTCCCGGAAACGGGTGAGGTTTTAGTTGCCGTTTCCTTGCCCAGAATCAGCAAGACGCTTTTTACAGAAAAGGGCGGGGGAGGTCAGGGTGGGAGGGGAAGTGGAATGGACGCTGAGGGCACTAGTGAGGATGATGGGGGTTTGTCAGGGGTGGAGTCTGCTCCTGCCTCGGATGGGGAACTGGAGGGTATTCCAGCTTTGGAAGATGAACAAAGGGGAGGGAAACAAGATTGGGAAGTGGAAGGACTAGTCCTTGGGAAAAGAAGTGTGCAAGAGTTTGCTGAGGGAGGGTATGCAGAGAGCACAGAAGGACTAGATATTCAAAGCAATGAAGGAGAAGGTGGGTGTGACAGGGAAGAAAGGAGGGAAATACAAAAAGTGGGGGTACCGGGGTTGACAGAGGCACAACCCCCTCGAGGGGTAGTTGATAGGGAAGATACTGGGCCTGCGGGCGTTTTTGCTTTCTCTCTTACAGTTGAGCCTCGGTTGTCACAGACAGAGGCGGGAGGGAACAGAATTTTGGATGGAGCGGCTCCTGACCAAAAGGGACTAAATGGAGCAATTTCTACTCACGATGAGAGGAACCAAAATAGGATTGCTAACCCTGTGACTACTCCTATTGGGACTGCTGCTCCTGGGACTGCTGCTTCTGGGACGTTTGCTCCTTTGATTTTGGAAGATGTTGAAAGGACAAATACGATGGGACTGCACGAGACTCGTTCAGGGGAGATAACGGCAATGGACATTAGTTCTACTGCATTATTTTCTGTAAGTAAACTCCATGTGGACCTGCCTGCAAGACCTCTGGGAGCCTTGCAGAAAGAACCTCCTGTGAATAAGGTTAATAATGTTACAAAAGGCACAAAGGCTGGGGAGGGATTGAGTATAGGGTCAACTACGACTACTGCAGATGATTTGAACCCCCAGGCAGTTCCAACCACTTCAGGTAGAAGCTCTGTGTTAACCTCAGGGTCGTCTTATGCCCAAATGCTTAAGGGCCCAGCAGGGAAACAAAAAGGGACAACGGGACCAAGGGGAGGAGAGACTATCGGGGAGTCTCTTAGACGTCGGGAAGATTTTGAAAAGGAGAAATTGGAGGATGAGGAATTCCTGGAAGAGTTCTTTAATATGAGGGAACAAGAAGAGTCTGAATTTGATCCTAGGCAGAGATTCGTGGTTCGGTTTAGATATAAAGGAACAGACCCTACAAAATTGACAGAAGAATACATGATGGATGCTCTGCTAGAATGTTTAAAAGTTTCCCCGCAGGACATACTAGCTGTTCTTATGCCCCCTGGTCTGAAAGAAACAGACGTATGCTTTGTGACTGAGCGGGCTTATCAATATTTCTGGCAAGTACTTAAGGCGTTCCAAAAATCTGAGAGGAATCCCTTTTCTGACTTTGATGTGGTGCCCCTATTTAGAGGCGAGTCGAGAGTTCTCACTGTTGCCTTTCGGACCACTAACATTCCAGAGGAGGATGTTGAGCGATGGCTTGAGAGACATTGCAAGGTGTTGCTACCCCCCTGGAAAGCCATGAATGCGTGGAATGTGTGGAAAGGGGAGTATAAGGCAGTCGTGTCATTACAGAGGGACCATCGTAGCAACATCAGTCATGTTCCAAAGTACTTTTACTTAGGGGGTGACAGAGGTGTAACGAGATATAGTGGGCAGCCTCCTGCTTGTTTCCAGTGTGGAGGTTTTGATCACATTCGACAAGATTGCACGTCGTCTTTGTGTGCCGCTTGCGGAAGGAGGGGCCACGATTCAATCCGCTGTACTTACAAGGTTACCTGTAATTTGTGTGGTGGGGAGGGACATACTTATTTACTGTGTCCAGATGCCTATTATAACCGGGCTTACCCTGAGGCTTACGAAAAACTTAGGCTGGCCCATGTCCATAAACAGAAGTCCCCTCGGGATACAGCTACTGAGGAGGAGAGACCCTCTGTGAATCAGGAAAGCACAATGCAAAAACAGAGGCAGAATGACGGGGAAGAGGGAGGATGGACACAGGTGAGAGGATCATCCCGAGGTAAGGCGAGGAGAGGGATATACTCTGTTACCCAGAAGTTAGCACCTAATAACAGAAATAGATTTGGAATATTGGGAGAGTGCGAGGAGATGGAGACTGAGTCACAAGCAGAAGGAGGAGGAGGTGGTGAGATTCAGACGGTGAGGCCCAAAGCTAGAAGGGAGACAAAAAGGGAGACAAAAAGGGAGGCTCAGATTGAGACAAAGAAGTCACTTTTCCGTACTATGGAGGATATGAGTGAGAAGGAACTCGAGGTGTGGCGTAATGAGACTAAGGAGAAGTTGGAGGGAGTGACTCAGAAGCTTCGGCAGTGGGAGGAATCTGGAGGGTCTCAGGAGGAGGGAAAGAGGTTGAAGGACAAACAGCAATTTTGGAGGGATGAGATCAATTTTTTAGCATGTGAAATAGAAAAAAGAATGGAACGAAGGGCGAGAGAAGGTGAATCTTCACAGACACAGGAAGTGGATTTGGAGATGGTAGTAGAGGAACAGGGGGAGGAACAGAAAAGAGGTGGAAACAAGGGACAAAGTAAAGACAAGAAACCAAGTAAAGGAGAGGAAAGGGAGCAAGGAGAGGAAAGAGAGCAAAGAGGTGCCTCAGCAGTGTCATCCCGGGAGTCTTCCCCCTCTGTTAATTTACAAAAGGACTATACGGTGAAGTTCGGACCCTCGCCTCCCCCCCGTAAGACAGGGGAACCCCTTGGTAACCCCCCTGGAACTTAAGTTTACCTTTACCCTTTACTCCTTTAAGTTAGGCCACACCTGCTATGATTTAGTAGGGGGTGGAAATAAAGAGACAGAAGCAGAAAATACAATTAAAGTAAAGTAAGTTTATTCTTACGAATGTTGAAGTCTTAATTAGGGATGTGCGTTTCGGCATTCAGAATGCCGAAAGAATGCCGAAACAAAAGTGTTTCGGCTTCTTTCGGGGAATGCCGAAACGTTTCGGGGAATGCCGAAACGTTTCGGGTAGCCGAAAGAAAAAAGCCGAAACGTTTCGGGATTCTTTCGGCTTTCTTTCGGCTTTTCTATGGGAAAATGCCTCCGTCTTCCAGGACGTCTGGAGGAGGCATTTTCCCACCGAATAAGGTGGGGACCTTCCTCTAACCCTTCTCTAACAACCACCCAAGTTTCAGACAGATTGGACTTTGGGGGGCCATGTTATGGCCCCCCAAAGCAGGTCCCCCCATCCTCCCATAAGAAAGCGAAGGAGCAGCATATTGTTAGCATGCTGCTGCTGATCTTTCTTCATTATTTCCTATGGGGAAAAAATGAAGAGGCAGGCTTCCTTTGCCAGGGGTGGCATTTTGCATGCAAAATGCCCCCCAGCCCTCAGGGGCCCTTCTCCCACCCCTCCTCCCACCCCCCACCAAGGCTCAGCCTGCTCCCACTTGGGGGGGGCCATTTCATGGCCTCCCCAAGTAGGTGCTCTAATCTCTACCACTGACAGCTGGGGGAGGCTTGTGTTGCCAGGGGTGGCATTTTGCATGCAAAATGCCCCCCAACCCTCTGGGGCCCTTCTCCCACCCCTCCTCCCACCCCCCACCAAGGCTCAGCCTGCTCCCACTTGGGGGGGCATTTCATGGCCTCCCCAAGTAGGTGCTCTGCTCTCATCTCTACCACTGACAGCTGGGGGAGGCTTGTCTTGCCAGGGGTGGCATTTTGCATGCAAAATGCCCCCCAGCCCTCTGGGGCCCTTCTCCCACCCTTCCTCCCACCCCCCACCAAGGCTCAGACTGCTCCCACTTGGGGGGGCCATTTCATGGCCTCCCCAAGTAGGTCCTCTCAGCCCCTAAAGTCCACCCCTTACAGCCCCACACAAACCCAATTCCCCCCCAGCTGCCACACACAGACCCAAATCCCCACATTAGCCCCTCACAGACCCAAATCCACCCCCACCTGCCCCACACCCATAACCCCAGGAACAGGCTGGCAAAGGCCAGCCCTCTCCCTTTGTTCCCTATGCTGGGAACTTCTAAACTCTCTTTCCCTAGGCAATTCTGCACAGCCCAGGGGTGCCACAATGGTGGGCACACTTCTGAGTGCCAGCTGGTCCCTGTGAAAGAGCACCTGAACCACAGACACCCTCCCTCAAATTCCCCCACCACCTACAGAGATGGCTGGCCAGCCAGCCCCATTGTTCCCTATGATGGGAACCAACTGCACAACAAAGAATAAAACAAGAACAACACAAAATAAACTTTTAAAAAAATTATATTCTCCCTTCCAAAGTACAAGTAGGCAAAGCATTATGACACATTACACCAGCAGTCCCCCACACAGAAAAATTAAAACAAAGCTCACTTCACATCAGAGAATCACAAAGCATGATTCCTGTCAAAAACACTTTATTTCTTGAACAGCTTTAGGTTACACAGCAGGGGGGAACACCAAAGGGCATGGCAGCACTATCTTACACAAAAATAACACAACTCACTTCACATCAGAGAATCACAAAGCACAATTCCTGTTAAAAACACTTTATTTCTTGAACAGCTTTAGGTTACACAGCAGGGGGGAACACCAAAGGGCATGGCAGCACTATCTTACACAAAAATAACACAACTCACTTAACATCAGAGAATCACAAAAACACAATTCCTGGCAAAAACACTTTATTTCTTGAACAGCTTTAGGTTACACAGTAGGAGGGCACAACAGGGCATGATAGCAATGTACTGCAAAAAATAATACAACCCACTTCACCGTTTTTGACAGCAATTGTGTTTGTGTGATTCTCTGATGTGAAGTGAGTTGTGTTATTTTTGTGTAGTACACTGCTTTCCTGCTCTGTGGTGCCTTCCTAAAGCAGTTACAGAAATAAAGTGCTTTTGACAGCAATTTTTTGGGGTGATTCTTTAATGTGAAGCGAGTTGTGTTATTTTTGTGTAAGATAGTGCTGCCATGCCCTTTGGTGTTCCCCCCTGCTGTGTAACCTAAAGCTGTTCAAGAAATAAAGTGTTTTTAACAGGAATTGTGCTTTGTGATTCTCTGATGTGAAGTGAGTTGTGTTATTTTTGTGTAAGATAGTGCTGCCATGCCCTTTGGTGTTCCCCCCTGCTGTGTAACCTAAAGCTGTTCAAGAAATAAAGTGTTTTTGACAGGAATCATGCTTTGTGATTCTCTGATGTTAAGTGAGTTTTGTTTTAATTTTTCTGTGTGGGGGACTGCTGGTGTAATGTGTCATAATGCTTTGCCTACTTGTACTTTGGAAGGGAGAATATAATTTTTTTAAAAGTTTATTTTGTGTTGTTCTTGTTTTATTCTTTGTTGTGCAGTTGGTTCCCATCATAGGGAACAATGGGGCTGGCTGGCCAGCCATCTCTGTAGGTGGTGGGGGAATTTGAGGGAGGGTGTCTGTGGTTCAGGTGCTCTTTCACAGGGACCAGCTGGCACTCAGAAGTGTGCCCACCATTGTGGCACCCCTGGGCTGTGCAGAATTGCCCAGGGAAAGAGAGTTTAGAAGTTCCCAGCATAGGGAACAAAGGGAGAGGGCTGGCCTTTGCCAGCCTGTTCCTGGGGTTATGGGTGTGGGGCAGGTGGGGGTGGATTTGGGTCTGTGAGGGGCTAATGTGGGGATTTGGGTCTGTGTGTGGCAGCTGGGGGGGAATTGGGTTTGTGTGGGGCTGTAAGGGGTGGACTTTAGGGGCTGAGAGGACCTACTTGGGGAGGCCATGAAATGGCCCCCCCAAGTGGGAGCAGTCTGAGCCTTGGTGGGGGGTGGGAGGAAGGGTGGGAGAAGGGCCCCAGAGGGCTGGGGGGCATTTTGCATGCAAAATGCCACCCCTGGCAAGACAAGCCTCCCCCAGCTGTCAGTGGTAGAGATGAGAGCAGAGCATCTACTTGGGGAGGCCATGAAATGCCCCCCCCAAGTGGGAGCAGGCTGAGCCTTGGTGGGGGGTGGGAGGAGGGGTGGGAGAAGGGCCCCAGAGGGTTGGGGGGCATTTTGCATGCAAAATGCCACCCCTGGCAACACAAGCCTCCCCCAGCTGTCAGTGGTAGAGATTAGAGCACCTACTTGGGGAGGCCATGAAATGGCCCCCCCAAGTGGGAGCAGGCTGAGCCTTGGTGGGGGGTGGGAGGAGGGGTGGGAGAAGGGCCCCTGAGGGCTGGGGGGCATTTTGCATGCAAAATGCCACCCCTGGCAAAGGAAGCCTGCCTCTTCATTTTTTCCCCATAGGAAATAATGAAGAAAGATCAGCAGCAGCATGCTAACAATATGCTGCTCCTTCGCTTTCTTATGGGAGGATGGGGGGACCTGCTTTGGGGGGCCATAACATGGCCCCCCAAAGTCCAATCTGTCTGAAACTTGGGTGGTTGTTAGAGAAGGGTTAGAGGAAGGTCCCCACCAATTTTGGGCTTATTCGGTGGGAAAATGCCTCCTCCAGACGTCCTGAAAGACGGAGGCATTTTCCCAAAAAAAAACCCCGAAAGAATGCCGAAAGAATGCCGAAAGAATCCCGAATCCCGAATCCCGAAAGAGATTCTTGTTTCGGCTTTCGGCTTTAACGGTAGAGAATCTTGTTTCGGGTAATCCCGAAACAAGAAAGCCGAAAGTTTTTTCCTTGCACACCCCTAGTCTTAATGTACTTTTTTATGTACCTTGTTTTTCTTCAGTACTGTTTTCTTCATTACTGCATTCTTCGTTACTGTAACGTTCAAATTTAAAAGTGTAAAGTGCAAAGTGCAAAGTTTTAATGTTCTTTATTGGTTTTTATTGTTCTTTAATGTTCTTGATTGTTCTTTAAAGCTTTTTCTCGTGTGTATGTAGAATGGTATTTATAAATAAAAAATCTATTTTCCTAACCCTAACCCCACCCACCTAGAATAGCAGACGTGCGATCAAGGAGCTCTCACTTCCTGGTTTGGATTTTCGCTTTTTTTACCTATTATATCTCTGAGAAAAATTTCAAATTCGGTCAGACTTTGTTCCTAAGGGTACCCCCATCAGGGGGTGCGAATATGGAGCCCCCCCCTCTTGGGGGGACCCCCAAATTGAGATCGAATTTTTGCCTATAGAAGACAATGGACATCATGGAGAGCATGCTTCCCAGCGTGGCCTACAAGAAAAAGGCTTCAAATTTCATCTGCTGCCATCCGCTTTGGGAGTCGCGCCTTCGGATGCCACAGATGGTAAGAATGTTCAAGGGCCCCTGGGGAATATAGACCGGACCTCCATTTTCGGGTTTGACCCCTCCCAGAAGACCCCTGCCGCTTTTAAGGAGCAACCCTTTTCCCTATTGCTTTCAATGGAACAAGCGACAGTACAGACAGGATTTTCCTCAGAGGGCCCTGGGGATCCTCTGGACCAGGACGTGGGGTGTAAGAGCTTGAATGACACCTTTACTCATGAGGAGACCCACAGCATTCGTAAACCCGTTACAAGTGGCCCTGCTCTTGAGGAGACCTTTTCTTCTAAGAACTCCCTGGCCTCTGGGAAGGCTCTTACACATGTCCTTACTCACGAGGAGACCTTTGCTGTTAGGCAAGACTTGGATGCTGGGAAGGCCGTTACACGTGTCCTTACTCATGAGGAGACCTTTGCTGTTAAGCGAGACTTGGATGCTGGGAAGGCTGTTACACGTGTCCTTACTCATGAGGAGACCTTTGCTCCTAAGCAAGACTTGAATGCTGGGAAGGCTGTTACACGTGTCCTTACTCAGGAGGAGACCTTTGCTCCTAAGCGAGACTTGAATGCTGGGAAGGCTGTTACACGTGTCCTTACTCGCGAGGAGACTTTTGCTCCTACAAAAACTTGAATGCTGGGGACGCTGTTACACATGTTCTTACTCATGAGGAGACCTTCATAACTCAGGAGGCCCAGAAGACTGAGAACATAAAAATCTATTTTCCTAACCCTAGTAACCCTAAACCTAACCCTGATTGTACTGATTGTCCTGATTTTGATCCTAATGTTTCCGAGGACGCTGAAGAACGATCTCGAAAATTTGAGAAATATCTGGAAACTAAGATGGACCTAGCTAAGTCTCCTAGAGATGTTAGGAAGACTTGTCAGTCTCCTGTGTTGAGCAAGACAGCTATAGTTAAGATGCCTACACCAGAAAAGGATAAACTTAAGGTATTGAGAGAACAATACCTTAGAATGAAAGAAGAAGAGAAACGTTTGGCCAGAGAATGTGATGAGAAGACGTCATACAGTTTTGACTTGTATTCAAGGCGAGATGATATTGAGGGTGAGTTGAAGAATTCTACGGACCCTGAGGAGCGGGCCGAACTGATGGAGGAGTGGAAGGAGGTGGATGCGTTGATGCAAATGGATGGAGGTACAAATTCTTTAACATACGAACTGAGTGTGGCTTGTCGTGAGGAACTGAAGCGGTTAGTGAAAGCATACGACCGACAGGAGGACAGGGCGGCTCGTGAAGAGACAGCTCAATACCTTGCGCAGAAGAGGATGCGGGTATCCCCAGAGGGTCACCCAGAAAAGAAGAGGATGAGAAATCGGATGACTCAGTCTCCAGTGCCATCCAAGCAAAATGAGTCACCGGTACCCTCTACAACGGGAACAGATACTGATATGGAAACAGACGGGGAAGTTAAAAATGCATCACGAAATACGAGGGAGGCGAATCTGTTGGAAGCCTGGCAAAAAGTAAAGCTGCAACCGATGTCTAAAGCCTTTGACATCCTAGTTCCCAAAGAGATGCAGAAAATAGATCTAGCCAAGTTTTGGGCCTTTCTGGTAGGTCACATGGCTTTGCCTATAGTGGACACTGTGACGTTGAAGAAGAAGAGCAAAGATGTTATGATTGGTATGCTGGACAAGCAGAGGATAGTGCTTGTGGACTGTTTGACCGGGAAGATAGAACCCGAGCCTCAAGCTTTGGAGAAAGCCGCTTACGCTAAATCTCTGACTGTGAAAGTCGTTGATAGGTTTGTTATTGGTCGGAAAGGTCGTACGTCAATGGAAACCTATCCCGATTGGCTGTCTGAAGAAGGACTTAAGGATACTTTGCGGATTTTTCAGAGGTATGCGGAGGAAAGCGTACAGGAAGAGTTTGCGGGCATTTACGACTTCCCCGATGATGAAAACTCTGAACTTACTTATGAGGACTGGGCGGCCTGGTGCGAGCAGGCTTTCTACTGGATCGACGTTCGACTTCGGAAGATGGATCGGGCGATAGAACCCACGGGAACGGAAAACAAGACTGGAGACAAGGGACCATCTGAAGGGAAGGCCGCGGGAAAGACGGATGGTCCGGCGGTCGTTCCGTCACAAGCCCAGATGACCACGATGACTGAGATACAAGAGGCCCAGATTGGAATTCAGGGAGACTCTGGTTTACAGGGTCTCCCGGAAACGGGTGAGGTTTTAGTTGCCGTTTCCTTGCCCAGAATCAGCAAGACGCTTTTTACAGAAAAGGGCGGGGGAGGTCAGGGTGGGAGGGGAAGTGGAATGGACGCTGAGGGCACTAGTGAGGATGATGGGGGTTTGTCAGGGGTGGAGTCTGCTCCTGCCTCGGATGGGGAACTGGAGGGTATTCCAGCTTTGGAAGATGAACAAAGGGGAGGGAAACAAGATTGGGAAGTGGAAGGACTAGTCCTTGGGAAAAGAAGTGTGCAAGAGTTTGCTGAGGGAGGGTATGCAGAGAGCACAGAAGGACTAGATATTCAAAGCAATGAAGGAGAAGGTGGGTGTGACAGGGAAGAAAGGAGGGAAATACAAAAAGTGGGGGTACCGGGGTTGACAGAGGCACAACCCCCTCGAGGGGTAGTTGATAGGGAAGATACTGGGCCTGCGGGCGTTTTTGCTTTCTCTCTTACAGTTGAGCCTCGGTTGTCACAGACAGAGGCAGGAGGGAACAGAATTTTGGATGGAGCGGCTCCTGACCAAAAGGGACTAAATGGAGCAATTTCTACTCACGATGAGAGGAACCAAAATAGGATTGCTGACCCTGTGACTACTCCTATTGGGACTGCTGCTCCTGGGACTGCTGCTTCTGGGATGTTTGCTCCTTTGATTTGGGAAGATGTTGAAAGGACAAATACGATGGGACTGCACGAGACTCGTTCAGGGGAGATAACGGCAATGGACATTAGTTCTCCTGCATTATTTTCTGTAAGTAAACTCCATGTGGACCTGCCTGCAAGACCTCTGGGAGCCTTGCAGAAAGAACCTCCCGTGAATAAGGTTAATAATGTTACAAAAGGCACAAAGGCTGGGGAGGGATTGAGTATAGGGTCAACTATGATTACTGCAGATGATTTGAACCCCCAGGCAGTTCCAACCACATCAGGTAGAAGCTCTGTGTTAGCCTCAGGGTCGTCTTATGCCCAAATGCTTAAGGGCCCAGCAGGGAAACAAAAAGGGACAACGGGACCAAGGGGAGGAGAGAATATCGGGGAGCCTCTTAGACGTCGGGTAGATTTTGAAAAGGAGAAATTGGAGGATGAGGAATTCCTGGAAGAGTTCTTTAATATGAGGGAACAAGAAGAGTCTGAATTTGATCCTAGGCAGAGATTCGTGGTTCGGTTTAGATATAAAGGAACAGACCCTACAAAATTGACAGAGGAATGCATGATGGATGCTCTGCTAGAATGTTTAAAAGTTCCCCCCCAGGACATACTAGCTGTTCTTATGCCCCCTGGTCTGAAAGAAACAGACATATGCTTTGTGACTGAGCGGGCTTATCAATATTTCTGGCAAGTACTTAAGGCGTCCCAAAAATCTGAGAGGAATCCCTTTTCTGACTTTGATGTGGTGCCCCTATTTAGAGGCGAGTCGAGAGTTCTCACTGTTGCCTTTCGGACCACTAACATTCCAGAGGAGGATGTTGAGCGATGGCTTGAGAGACATTGCAAGGTGTTGCTACCCCCCCGGAAAGCCATGAATGCGTGGAATGTGTGGAAAGGGGAGTATAAGGCAGTCGTGTCATTACAGAGGGACCACCGTAGCAACATCAGTCACGTTCCAAAGTACTTTTACTTAGGGGGTGACAGAGGTGTAACGAGATATAGTGGGCAGCCTCCTGCTTGTTTCCAGTGTGGAGGTTTTGATCACATTCGACAAGATTGCACGTCATCTTTGTGTGCCGCTTGCGGAAGGAGGGGCCACGATTCAATCCGCTGTATTTACGAGGTTACCTGTAATTTGTGTGGTGGGGAGGGACATACTTATTTACTGTGTCCAGATGCCTATTATAACCGGGCTTACCCTGAGGCTTACGAAAAACTTAGGCTGGCCCATGTCCATAAACAGAAGTCCCCTCGGGATACAGCTACTGAGGAGGAGAGACCCTCTGTGAATCAGGAAAGCACAATGCAAAAACAGAGGCTGGATGACGGGGAGGAGGGAGGATGGACACAGGTGAGAGGATCATCCCGAGGTAAGGTGAGGAGAGGGATATACTCTGTTACCCAGAAGTTAGTACCTAATAACAGAAATAGATTTGGAATACTGGGAGATTGCGAGGAGATGGAGACTGAGTCACAAGCAGAAGGAGGAAGAGGTGGTGAGATTCAGACGGTGAGGCCCAAAGCTAGAAGGGAGACAAAAAGGGAGACAAAAAGGGAGGCTCAGATTGAGACAAAGAAGTCACTTTTCCGTACCATGGAGGATATGAGTGAGAAGGAACTCGAGGTGTGGCGTAATGAGACTAAGGAGAAGTTGGAGGGAGTGACTCAGAAGCTTTGGCAGTGGGAGGAATCTGGAGGGTCTCAGGAGGAGGGAAAGAGGTTGAAGGACAAACAGCAATTTTGGAGGGATGAGATCAATTTTTTAGAATGTGAAATAGAAAAAAGAATGGAACGAAGGGCGAGAGAAGGTGAATCTTCACAGACACAGGAAGTGGATTTGGAGATGGTAGTAGAGGAACAGGGGGAGGAACAGAAAAGAGGTGGAAACAAGGGACAAAGTAAAGACAAGAAACCAAGTAAAGGAGAGGAAAGGGAGCAAGGAGAGGAAAGAGAGCAAAGAGGTGCCTCAGCAGTGTCATCCCGAGAGTCTTCCCCCTCTGTTAATTTACAAAAGGACTATACGGTGAAGTTCGGACCCTCGCCTCCCCCCCGTAAGACAGGGGAACCCCTTGGTAACCCCCCTGGAACTTAAGTTTACCTTTACCCTTTACTCCTTTAAGTTAGGCCACACCTGCTATGATTTAGTAGGGGGTGGAAATAAAGAGACAGAAGCAGAAAATACAATTAAAGTTGTCAGACTGTGGCTAAATAAGGCACTCACTACAGGGTTCCCTTTAGAAGCAAACACAAGTCCATTGTTTGGAAAAGGAAACTTTACTGCAGAAAAGGTCCATTATAGTCCACTGTCCTGAATAGGAGACTCAGGATGGTACATGATCATTGTTACCAATGAAGAGCAAGCATAAGGTACAGAGTAACAATACCCATTCGGATCAGCCTCCCCCCACAGTTCTCAAAACAACATCTCTCAGTCCTGGGAAGCTGCTCTCCTTCAAGGCCAATGCTTGGTGGAACGGCGTTAGACTAAACAGTCTCCTCCGGTGGGAATGCTGCCTGGGAACTGGTGCACCTGGGAAGAAAACACTCAAACACTAGAAGCATTAGAAAATGGAGTCAGTACAGTTTAGATATACACTGGACCTGACATTCTGCCCCCCTTAAAACAGATCCCCCCCTGGTTTATATGGGTAGCGAGTATGAAAAGTTTTGGTTAATCTAGGAGCATGAACATGTGCAGAATTCACCCATTCATCGTAACCAGAATCAAAGTCCTTCCATCGAATGAGGTAAAAAAGCTGATTTCGTTTGAGTTTAGAGTCCAAGATTTGTTGTACCTCATAGTGTATTTGGTCGTCAATTAAAGTTGGAATGGGTGGAGCTTTGACGTGCCATTTGTTGTCGGTGGGAGCCCTCTTTAGAAGACTGACATGGAACGTATCATGCACATGGCGCAGGTTCTTGGGCAAAGTTACAGCAACAGTCACTTTATTTATGACCTTGCGCACAGGAAAAGGTCCTAGGAATTTCAGAGCGAGTTTGCGGCTTGTCTGAGCTAGTTTCAGATTTTTTGTGGAAATATACACATGATCTCCGGGTTGTAATTCCCATTCGGCCACACGATGGCGGTCTGCGTATTTTTTGTAATCCAGTTTGGCTTTTTCAAGGTGTTTCTTAATAAGAGTCCATTGCTGCGCCGCCTCCCCCACCACGAAGATACATCTGGCAATTTAGAGGAATGGGGAGGGGGTGCGTCCAACGGGAAGGGGTTGAAGTGAGTTCCGTAGACAATTTTGAAGGGGGCCTCCCCCGTTGAAGCGTGTACACTGTTGTTATATGAGAACTCGGCCAGAGGGAGAAGGTCCACCCAATTATCTTGTTGAAAACTGATGTAGCAACGAAGGAACTGTTCTAATATTTGGTTTGTTTTTTCGGATTGCCCGTCGGTTTGTGGGTGGTGGCTTGAACTGATGCCTTGTTCAATATTCAACATTTTCAAAAGCTCCCGCCAGAAGTTGGCAACGAACTGTCCGCCGCGATCCGAAATCACCTTGGACGGAAAAGAATGTAATTTTACGATGTATTTTAGAAACAAATCTGCTAGTTTTCGAGCGGAGGGTATAGCAGTACAGGGGATAAAATGAGCTTGTTTGGAGAACAGATCTACCACAACTAAAATACAGTTATGTCCTTTTGAGATAGGTAGATCAGTGATAAAGTCCATGGATATTACTTCCCAGGGTCTGTTTGGCGTTTCCAATGGTTGCAGGAGACCCGGAGGCTTCCCTTTCCTGGTTTTGGCGCTGAGGCAAATAGGACAGGAACTAACGTATTGGGAAATGTCTTTGCGCATGCCCGGCCACCAGAATTGTCTTTGGATTAGGTGCAAAGTTTTCAGATACCCATAATGTCCAGCAGTGGGAGCATCATGACAGCGCTGCAAGACCTCCAGCCTGAGGCTGTCTGGGACATAAAACTTGCTCCCAGCTAGCCAATCCCCGTGTGGGGATTGGGTCAGTTTGTTTCTTGGAGCTCTATCCCCCTCCTTCTCCACTTCAGTTTTAAGTTTCGATTTCCACTCTTGGTTGGCCGGGAGGGGCTGCTTGGCACGACTGCGAGTAGTCACCACGCCCCCAAGTTGCGTAGGCGAGAAGACAGTGTCGACAGTCTCCTCCCGTTTGCTCTTATGTTGGGGCATGCGCGATAGGGCGTCCGCCAAAAAGTTAGTTTTGCCCGGGAGATAATTTAGAGTGAAGTTGAATTTGGAAAAGAATTCCGCCCATCGCAATTGCTTGGCATTCAGTCTGCGTGGGCTTCGGAGGGCTTCCAGATTTTTATGATCCGTCCAGACCTCGAAAGGGTATCGCGCCCCCTCCAGCCAATGTCTCCAGTTAGTAAGGGCTGCTTTTACTGCAAAGGCCTCCTTCTCCCACACATTCCAATTCCTTTCCGCCTCCGAAAATTTCCTAGACAAGAAAGCACAAGGCCGCAATCTACCATCCTCCCCCTTCTGTAGTAAAACTCCCCCTATCGCCGTATCGCTGGCGTCGACCTGTACTATGAAAGGGGATTGTTCGTTGGGGTGGGAGAGGATGGGTTCCGTTACAAATTGCTTTTTTAGAAATTCGAAGGCCGTTTGGCAATCGGGGGTCCATTGCAGTTTGGAAGAGGGTTTTTTAGCTTGGTCCCCTTTATCTTTGGTTTTCAGCAAGTCTGTTAAGGGGAGCGTGATTTGGGCGAAATTTGCTATGAAGTCTCTATAGAAGTTGGCAAAACCCAGGAAGGATTGTAGTTCTTTACGGGTGGTGGGTGTCTGCCAGTCTTGGATCGCCTGTATTTTGGCTGGATCCATTTTCAGACCTTCTTGGGAGATACAATACCCGAGGTAAGTGAGTTCGGTTTTATGGAATTCACATTTGGACAATTTGATGGGCAGCTTATTCTTCATCAGGGTGGCTAAGACTTTTCGTACCGTTTGAATATGTTCTTCCTCGGTGTCCGAGTAAATTAACACATCATCAAGGTACACCACCACCCCTTTGTACAGAAATTCGTGTAGAACTTCGTTTATCATGGACATGAATACAGACGGGGCTCCCGTCAAACCAAAAGGCATAACTAAGTATTCATATTGTCCGAGGGGCGTATTGAAAGCGGTTTTCCACTCATCCCCTGCCTTGATACGAACGTGGAAGTAAGCATCTTTTAGATCTAATTTTGTAAAGATCTTACCTTGGGCCACGACGTTGAGAAGGTCTCGGATGAGCGGTATAGGATAGGCGTTGTTGGTGGACACTGCATTCAATCCTCGGAAATCTGTGCACAGTCGAAGTCCCCCATCCTTCTTTTTCACGAAGAGGACTGGAGCGGCGTGGGGGCTAGTGGCTGGGCGGATGAACCCTCGTTGGAGGTTGGTGTCAATGAATTTCCGGAGCTCTTCGCGTTCATGGAGACTCATGGGATAGAGTCGTCCTTTGGGCAGTGAGGCTCCGGGTAAAATTTCTACCGCACAGTCCGTTCGTCGGTGCGGGGGTAGAGTATCAGCTTCCTCTTCAGAGAAAGCATTTAGAAAAGGCCAGTACGGTTCGGGTATTTGGTTGACTTCTTCTTGGGTGAGAAGGGCCTTTTCTTTATGAGTTGGATCTTCGCCCCAGTTTTGATTCCAACGGTGATTTTTACAGTTGGTATGACTGAAGGTAATACATCCTTGTGCCCAGTCTATGTAGGGATTGTGATCACATAGCCATTTACTGCCTAGAATTAACGGGTACTTGGCAGTAGAGCTGATGACAAAGGACCTCTTCTCCCAATGTTGTCCCATGCCTGTGATCACTGGGATGGTTTCAGTTGTTACAGGATTCATGTTGGTACCATCCATTTGCTCAAAGATTACTGGATTTTGTAGATCCCGAGTTGGTAGAACTAGTCCATTGACTAGAGCAGGGGCGATGATGTCTCTTGAGCAGCCGGAGTCAATAAGAGCTTGCACCCGAATGTGCATCTTCCTCTCTGGGTTGATTAGAGTCACTGGCATGAATAAGATGGACCCAGGCGGCCGGTTCCGTGCAGGGACGGGCTTAGGGCGGATCTGTCGTTTGGGTCCTTTCACGACAGATCCATTTCGTTTCCCGACTGGGGACTTTCTGGATTGGCTTCTGCGGTTGGGGAAGCGGGATCGTATTCCATAACTTCTTCCGCTTCCAGCCCTCTCTCTGAGGCTGGCCTTTGGGAAGCGCCGCGGCCTCTATTCGCTCGTGGTGCTGGAGTCGGGCGTTGGAGCGTAGGAAACGGAGCAAGGGTTGGACGCCGTAATTGGAGCGGAGGTCTTTGCACAGGCCGGTAAGGGCATTGTGCTGCAAAGTGACCAGCCTGTCCGCAGTGCAAACACAGCCCTTGTTGCCATCTAGCATCTCTCGCTCCACGGGTGGCGTAGCTAGCTCCCCGTGCTCCCCTCTGTAAGGTCAATGGTTTTCTTTGTCCCGTTTGTTGTTGTTGTTCAACCAAACGGACTTCCAAAATGCGATTCTCCACTTCGCATACAAGTTGGATCCACCCTAACAGCGTGGGGGGATTGTCTTGCATGAGGGCTCTGTCCAAAAGTCTCGGGTTAAGGCCTTGTTTGAACAGAATAATCTTGGTGGACTCCTCACACCTAGGGCACTTGGCTGCTAATTGCCGGAATTTTGTGACATAGTCTCTTGCTGACATGCTGCCTTGTTTGATGGCTTGCAATTCTGTTCGGGCCCTGGTTTCTTCTAAGGGGTCTTCATATTGGGCACGGATAGCATCCACCAACCCCTGGAGAGTATCGAGTTCTGGGGCCCCGACATTGTATAGTCCTACATACCAATCTGCTGCCTTGCCCTGTAAACGAGATCCAAGATGTTCGATTTGACTGGCCTCACTGCCGAAAAGGTGCCCCCATCGGTTGAAGAACTGTACCACTTGTACTAAGAAAAATCTCAGTTTGGAGGGATCCCCATCAAAGGTGGCTTCCAGCTTCACCCAGCCCATCGGGAGTTCTTGTCTCGGAGCAGGCGCTGGGTAGAAGTCCATCGGCAGTCTTAGTTGCGCCTGAGGCGCGGGAGGAGGTAACTGGAGTCTCGGTCGGGGCAACGGTGCCGGCTGTACTGGCGGCGGTTGAACCGGCGGTGCCGGCTGGGGTTGGGCTGGCTGTGCGGGCGGAGGTTGGACCGGCGGTGCTGGCGGAGGTTGCCGTGGTTGAGCTGCCGGGGTTGGTCTTGGTTGGGCCGGAGGCTGCAGTGGCTGGCGCGCAGGTGGCGGCAGTCTTGGTCTGGCTGGTAACACAGGAGGCGTTGGCAGTAGCTGTTGAGGTGGAGGAGGCTGGTGTGGTTGAATGGAGATCGGCCGCTGAGGAGGGGGTTGGAGGTGTCGTAGTGGTGCAGGCCGTCCCGGTTGGTTCGGGGGTGGTAAGACGGGCTGGTCCTGGGGCTGCTGCAACGGTATGAGCTGCGGTCGAGGTGAGAGGGGCCGCAGCGGCGAGGGTTGGACAGGTGGAAGGCCGCGCGGGCTTGCCCCTCCGGGCGTTGTTAATCTGGGAAGCAACGGCTGGCCTCGTGGCGCTGTTAGACCGTCTCCCGTAGGTTGCCCGACGGGGACAGTGTCTCGCGGTTGACGAGGGGCTCCCTCCTCGGATGGAGCCGCGTGTGCTCCCGCTTGGTCCGGCCGGACCGTTATAGGAGAAGTATGAGGGGGTATCACCGGTGTATCACTTGGCTTTTCTTCCCCTTCCGTAGGCCTCTCAACGGGAGTCTCGTCTGGCGGCACATCCCCTCCCTGGTTAGGAGGTTCGGTGGGGGTCTCTCCGGGTGGCTCAACCGGGTTATCCCTTCTCGGTGGAATTTCCTGCTGTGCGGGAAGTTCCTTGGGTTGTTCTCCCGATTCGCCAGGGTAGGTGCCCCCCTCGCCGGTAGGTGATGACCGCTGCTGAACTTCCTCCACCGGATAGGAGATGACACTTTGGAGGGTAGCTATCTGTATCGCCATCTCTTCAGGAGACAGTCTTTCTCCTGCTCCCATTGCCGAAATTAAATGGATGGCATGAGCCAAACTTTCTTCCATATCCATCAGTTTAGCTTCTAACTGTTGCATTCGACTTGGCCCCGGTTGCTCGCTTATGGAACCTTCATTCGTTGCACTCACCGGGGAAAAGGGGCCCCAAGGAGGAGGGTCCCCTTGGACGACTCGCGATCTCGCGGCTAGAATTCCCTTGGCCATACCCGTCACGGCCGAGATGCTGGTATTAACCGCATAGGTGCGACCTTGTATCTGCTCCCAACTTTGTTCAGGGACCTCCGTTGGCTCTTTCCACGGAGCAAGTTCAGAGTAATCCCAACTCAGGGCGCCGCGGCGAGACGTGTCCCCCTCCGTCTGCTCGAACGTCCTGTTCCAATATCGCCATGGTTGGCTGCGGTCTAGCTCAGGGACGGTTTCTAGGCTTCGGCGCCCGTCCATCGAAACTCGTGGATGGAGTCCACCTGCCCGACGCTCTCTGGTTTCTCAGGGTCTGGCTCCCCACTCCGACGGGGTGGGTACCGAAATCAAGGGGAGAGCGGTCGCTTTCGGCCTTGCCCCGAGGTCGGCTTCGGTCTCGTCCCGAGTACTGAGTTCGATGAGAGGCGGGGTGGAAGTGGAGGCTCCGGTTCCGTTCCCGGTTGCTCCCAGCTCCTGGGAGTCTTGGGCTTGCACAGGTTGATTGTCGGGAGACGCATACGGATCAAACAAAGGATCCCTGTCCGGGACAACCTTGGATTCCGCTGGGTCCGACTCAGACATGATTGGTAACAAAATGTCAGACTGTGGCTAAATAAGGCACTCACTACAGGGTTCCCTTTAGAAGCAAACACAAGTCCATTGTTTGGAAAAGGAAACTTTACTGCAGAAAAGGTCCATTATAGTCCACTGTCCTGAATAGGAGACTCAGGATGGTACATGATCATTGTTACCAATGAAGAGCAAGCATAAGGTACAGAGTAACAATACCCATTCGGATCAGCCTCCCCCCACAGTTCTCAAAACAACATCTCTCAGTCCTGGGAAGCTGCTCTCCTTCAAGGCCAATGCTTGGTGGAACGGTGTTAGACTAAACAGTCTCCTCCGGTGGGAATGCTGCCTGGGAACTGGTGCACCTGGGAAGAAAACACTCAAACACTAGAAGCATTAGAAAATGGAGTCAGTACAGTTTAGATATACACTGGACCTGACAAAAGTAAAGTAAGTTTATTCTTACGAGTGTTGAAGTCTTAATGTACTTTTTTATGTACCTTGTTTTTCTTCAGTACTGTTTTCTTCATTACTGCATTCTTCGTTACTGTAACGTTCAAATTTAAAAGTGTAAAGTGCAAAGTACAAAGTTTTAATGTTCTTTATTGGTTTTTATTGTTCTTTAATGTTCTTGATTGTTCTTTAAAGCTTTTTCTCGTGTGTATGTAGAATGGTATTTATAAATAAAAAATCTATTTTCCTAAAAAAAAAAAAAAATCTATTTTCCTAACCCTAACCCCACCCACCTTGAATAGCAGACGTGCGATCAAGGAGCTCTCACTTCCTGGTTTGGATTTTCGCTTTTTTTACCTATTATATCTCTCAGAAAAATTTCAAATTTGATCAGACTTTGTTGCTAAGGGTGCCCCCATCAGGGGGTGCGAATATGGAGCCCCCCCCTCTTGGGGGGGACCCCCAAATTGAGATCGAATTTTTGCCTATAGAAGACAATGGAGATCATGGAGAGCACGCTTCCCAGCGTGGCCTACAAGAAAAAGGCTTCAAATTTCATCTGCTGCCATCCGCTTGGGGAGTCGCGCCTTCTGACGCCACAGATGGTAAGAATGTTCAAGGGCCCCTGGGGAATATAGACCGGACCTCCATTTTCGGGTTTGACCCCTCCCAGAAGACCCCTGCCGCTTTTAAGGAGCAACCCTTTTCCCTATTGCTTTCAATGGAACAAGCGACAGTACAGACAGGATTTTCCTCAGAGGGCCCTGGGGATCCTCTGGACCAGGACGTGGGGTGTAAGAGCTTGAATGACACCTTTACTCATGAGGAGACCCACAGCATTCGTAAACCCGTTACAAGTGGCCCTACTCTTGAGGAGACCTTTTCTTCTAAGAACTCCCTGGCCTCTGGGAAGGCTCTTACACGTGTCCTTACTCGCGAGGAGACCTTTGCTCCTAAGCAAGTCTTGGATGCTGGGAAGGCCGTTACACGTGTCCTTACTCATGAGGAGACCTTTGCTGTTAAGCGAGACTTGGATGCTGGGAAGGCTGTTACACGTGTCCTTACTCATGAGGAGACCTTTGCTCCTAAGCAAGACTTGAATGCTGGGAAGGCTGTTACACGTGTCCTTACTCATGAGGAGACCTTTGCTCCTAAGCGAGACTTGAATGCTGGGAAGGCTGTTACACGTGTCCTTACTCGCGAGGAGACTTTTGCTCCTACAAAAAACTTGAATGCTGGGGACGCTGTTACACATGTTCTTACTCATGAGGAGACCTTCATAACTCAGGAGGCCCAGAAGACTGAGAACATAAAAATCTATTTTCCTAACCCTAGTAACCCTAAACCTAACCCTGATTGTACTGATTGTCCTGATTTTGATCCTAATGTTTCCGAGGACGCTGAAGAACGATCTCGAAAATTTGAGAAATATCTGGAAACTAAGATGGACCTAGCTAAGTCTCCTAGAGATGTTAGGAAGACTTGTCAGTCTCCTGTGTTGAGCAAGACAGCTATAGTTAAGATGCCTACACCAGAAAAGGATAAACTTAAGGTATTGAGAGAACAATACCTTAGAATGAAAGAAGAAGAGAAACGTTTGGCCAGAGAATGTGATGAGAAGACGTCATACAGTTTTGACTTGTATTCAAGGCGAGATGATATTGAGGGTGAGTTGAAGAATTCTACGGACCCTGAGGAGCGGGCCGAACTGATGGAGGAGTGGAAGGAGGTGGATGCATTGATGCAAATGGATGGAGGTACAAAGTCTTTAACATACGAACTGAGTGTGGCTTGTCGTGAGGAACTGAAGCTGTTAGTGAAAGCATACGACCGACAGGAGGACAGGGCGGCTCGTGAAGAGACAGCTCAATACCTTGCGCAGAAGAGGATGCGGGTATCCCCAGAGGGTCACCCAGAAAAGAAGAGGATGAGAAATCGGATGACTTTGTTCCTAAGGGTACCCCCATCAGGGGGTGCGAATATGGAGCCCCCCCTCTTGGGGGGGACTCCCAAATTGAGATCGAATTTTTGCCTATAGAAGACAATGGAGATCATGGAGAGCATGCTTCCCAGCGTGGCCTACAAGAAAAAGGCTTCAAATTTCATCTGCTGCCATCCGCTTTGGGGGTCGCGCCTTCTGACGCCGCAGATGGTAAGAATGTTCAAGGGCCCCTGGGGAATATAGACCGGACCTCCATTTTCGGGTTTGACCCCTCCCAGAAGACCCCTGCCGCTTTTAAGGAGCAACCCTTTTCCCTATTGCTTTCAATGGAACAAGCGACAGTACAGACAGGATTTTCCTCAGAGGGCCCTGGGGATCCTCTGGACCAGGACGTGGGGTGTAAGAGCTTGAATGACACCTTTACTCATGAGGAGACCCACAGCATACGTAAACCCGTTACAAGTGGCCCTACTCTTGAGGAGACCTTTTCTTCTAAGAACTCCCTCGCCTCTGGGAAGGCTCTTACACGTGTCCTTACTCACGAGGAGACCTTTGCTGTTAAGCAAGACTTGAATGCTGGGAAGGCTGTTAAACGTGTCCTTACTCACGAGGAGACCTTTGCTCCTAAGCAAGACTTGGATGCTGGGAAGGCCGTTACACGTGTCCTTACTCATGAGGAGACCTTTGCTATTAAGCGAGATTGGATGCTGGGAAGGCTGTTACACGTGTCCTTACTCACGAGGAGACCTTCGCTCCTAAGCAAGACTTGAATGCTGGGAAGGCTGTTACACGGGTCCTTACTCATGAGGAGACCTTTGCTCCTAAGCGAGACTTGAATGCTGGGAAGGCTGTTACACATGTCCTTACTTGCGAGGAGACTTTTGCTCCTACAAAAAACTTGAATGCTGGGGATGCTGTTACACATGTTCTTACTCATGAGGAGACCTTCATAACTCAGGAGGCCCAGAAGACTGAGAACATAAAAATCTATTTTCCTAACCCTAGTAACCCTAAACCTAACCCTGATTGTCCTGATTTTGATCCTAATGTTTCCGAGGATGCTGAAGAACGATCTCGAAAATTTGAGAAATATCTGGAAACTAATATGGACCTAGCTAAGTCTCCTAGAGATCTTAGGAAGACTTGTCAGTCTCCTGTGTTGAGCAAGACAGCTATAGTTAAGATGCCTACACCAGAAAAGGATAAACTTAAGGTATTGAGAGAACAATACCTTAGAATGAAAGAAGAAGAGAAACGTTTGGCCAGAGAATGTGATGAGAAGACGTCATACAGTTTTGACTTGTATTCAAGGCGAGATGATATTGAGGGTGAGTTGAAGAATTCTACGGACCCTGAGGAGCGGGCCGAACTGATGGAGGAGTGGAAGGAGGTGGATGCGTTGATGCAAATGGATGGAGGTACAAAGTCTTTAGCATACGAACTGAGTGTGGCTTGTCATGAGGAACTGAAGCTGTTAGTGAAAGCATACGACCGACAGGAGGAGAGGGCGGCTCGTGAAGAGGCAGCTCAATACCTTGCGCAGAAGAGGATGCGGGTATCCCCAGAGGGTCACCCAGAAAAGAAGAGGATGAGAAATCGGATGACTCAGTCTCCAGTGCCATCCAAGCAAAATGAGTCACCGGTACCCTCTACAACGGGAACAGATACTGATATGGAAACAGACGGGGAAGTTAAAAATGCATCACGAAATACGAGGGAGGCGAATCTGTTGGAAGCCTGGCAAAAAGTAAAGCTGCAACCGATGTCTAAAGCCTTTGACATCCTAGTTCCCAAAGAGATGCAGAAAATAGATCTAGCCAAGTTTTGGGCCTTTCTGGTAGGTCACATGGCTTTGCCTATAGTGGACACTGTGACGTTGAAGAAGAAGAGCAAAGATGTTATGATTGGTATGCTGGACAAGCAGAGGATAGTGCTTGTGGACTGTTTGACCGGGAAGATAGAACCCGAGCCTCAAGCTTTGGAGAAAGCCGCTTACGCTAAATCTCTGACTGTGAAAGTCGTTGATAGGTTTGTTATTGGTCGGAAAGGTCGTACGTCAATGGAAACCTATCCCGATTGGCTGTCTGAAGAAGGACTTAAGGATACTTTGCGGATTTTTCAGAGGTATGCGGAGGAAAGCGTACAGGAAGAGTTTGCGGGCATTTACGACTTCCCCGATGATGAAAACTCTGAACTTACTTATGAGGACTGGGCGGCCTGGTGCGAGCAGGCTTTCTACTGGATCGACGTTCGACTTCGGAAGATGGATCGGGCGATGGAACCCACGGGAACGGAAAACAAGACTGGAGACAAGGGACCATCTGAAGGGAAGGCCGCGGGAAAGACGGATGGTCCGGCGGTCGTTCCGTCACAAGCCCAGATGACCACGATGACTGAGATACAAGAGGCCCAGATTGGAATTCAGGGAGACTCTGGTTTACAGGGTCTCCCGGAAACGGGTGAGGTTTTAGTTGCCGTTTCCTTGCCCAGAATCAGCAAGACGCTTTTTACAGAAAAGGGCGGGGGAGGTCAGGGAAGTGGAATGGACGCTGAGGGCACTAGTGAGGATGATGGGGGTTTGTCAGGGGTGGAGTCTGCTCCTGCCTCGGATGGGGAACTGGAGGGTATTCCAGCTTTGGAAGATGAACAAAGGGGAGGGAAACAAGATTGGGAAGTGGAAGGACTAGTCCTTGGGAAAAGAAGTGTGCAAGAGTTTGCTGAGGGAGGGTATGCAGAGAGCACAGAAGGACTAGATATTCAAAGCAATGAAGGAGAAGGTGGGTGTGACAGGGAAGAAAGGAGGGAAATACAAAAAGTGGGGGTACCGGGGTTGACAGAGGCACAACCCCCTCGAGGGGTAGTTGATAGGGAAGATACTGGGCCTGCGGGCGTTTTTGCTTTCTCTCTTACAGTTGAGCCTCGGTTGTCACAGACAGAGGCAGGAGGGAACAGAATTTTGGATGGAGCGGCTCCTGACCAAAAGGGACTAAATGGAGCAATTTCTACTCACGATGAGAGGAACCAAAATAGGATTGCTGACCCTGTGACTACTCCTATTGGGACTGCTGCTCCTGGGACTGCTGCTTCTGGGATGTTTGCTCCTTTGATTTGGGAAGATGTTGAAAGGACAAATACGATGGGACTGCACGAGACTCGTTCAGGGGAGATAACGGCAATGGACATTAGTTCTCCTGCATTATTTTCTGTAAGTAAACTCCATGTGGACCTGCCTGCAAGACCTCTGGGAGCCTTGCAGAAAGAACCTCCCGTGAATAAGGTTAATAATGTTACAAAAGGCACAAAGGCTGGGGAGGGATTGAGTATAGGGTCAACTACGACTACTGCAGATGATTTTTTTTTTTTTGAAAAATTTTTTATTGGGTTAGAACATTTTTATTTTTACATTACAATCAATTTTCCCCTAATTTTTCATTTCTAACCCCCTCCCTTTCCCCCCCTTTTGTTGACTTCCAACAGCTTTCCCACCCTCTGTCCCTTTTCCCTTACTTCTATTAAATTCCTCTGTCTAAAACAGATATACATTTTCCATTATATTAAGCAGTGCATCATTAACTCCTTTAATTATTATACACCCAAACTATACGTCTTTAGATAAACAATTTATCCCATTTTCCAGTTTTGAATAATTCTATATAAACCTATAAAGATATATAGACCATAAAAATTTCCCACATTTAAATCAAACAATTTGATTTATTCTCTATATATTACTCATTTCAACTTTTTATGGTAATTCTATATAACTCCTCAGATACTCAACCAATTTAACTCTTCTATACATTCAGTTTGGTGCATATAAATCTTGTCAAAGAAAGAAAATATTATTAGTTAGTCAATCCTCATGTTTAAACCTTATCATTAATTATTCTCTATCAGTTGACCTATACATATCTATATATATCTCAATCAATTAATCTAACTGCTTATAATTTCACATTTCTCTTCCTCCCCCGGTAAAGTCACCCCTCTCTTTTATACTTTTATTATATTTCAGTAATTCTCAAACTGCCACAGTTTTCCTCCCACCTCCCATTTCTTCTCCAGGTATTGTTTCAGCTTCTCCCAGTCTGTGTTGAACTGCCCTGAGTCCAGATCTCTCAGTTTTCTTGTCATCTTGTCCATTTCAGCCATATACAGCAATTTGTAGATCCAATCTTCAATAGTTGGTACTTCTTGTACTTTCCATTTCTGCGCATACAAAAGTCTAGCTGCTGCAGTCATATAAAAAATCAACGTCCTATGATGGGCTGGAATTCCCTCCATTCCCAAGTTTAGCAGCAGGAGTTCTGGGTTCTTATTTATTTGAAACTGTAAAATTTCACTCATTTCTCTTATTATTTCCCCCCAGAACTGCCTAGCTACCTCACACGACCACCACATATGATAGAGGGGACTACTGCAGATGATTTGAACCCCCAGGCAGTTCCAACCACATCAGGTAGAAGCTCTGTGTTAGCCTCAGGGTCGTCTTATGCCCAAATGCTTAAGGGCCCAGCAGGGAAACAAAAAGGGAAAGCGGGACCAAGGGGAGGAGAGAATATCGGGGAGCCTCTTAGACGTCGGGTAGATTTTGAAAAGGAGAAATTGGAGGATGAGGAATTCCTAGAAGAGTTCTTTAATATGAGGGAACAAGAAGAGGCTGAATTTGATCCTAGGCAGAGATTTGTGGTTCATTTTAGATATAAAGGAACCTACCCTACAAAATTGACAGAGGAATACATGATGGATGCTCTGCTAGAATGTTTAAAAGTTTCCCCCCAGGACATACTGGCTGTTCTTATGCCCCCTGGTCTGAAAGAAACAGACGTATGCTTTCTGACTGAGTGGGCTTATCAATACTTCTGGCAAGTACTTAAGGTGTTCCAAAAATCTGAGAGAAATCCCTTTTCTGACTTTGATGTGGTGCCCCTATTTAGAGGCGAGTCGAGAGTTCTCACTGTTGCCTTTTGGACCACTAACATTCCGGAGGAGGATGTTGAGCGATGGCTAGAGAGATATTGCAAGGTGTTGCTACCCCCCCGGAAAGCCATGAATGCGTGGAATGTGTGGAAAGGGGAGTATAAGGCAGTCGTGTCATTACAGAGGGACCACCGTAGCAACATCAGACACGTTCCAAAGTACTTTTACTTAGGGGGTGACAGAGGTGTAACTAGATATAGTGGGCAGCCTCCTGCTTGTTTCCAGTGTGGAGGTTTTGATCACATTCGACAATATTGCACGTCATCTTTGTGTGCTGCTTGCAGAAGGATGGGCCACGATTCAATCCACTGTACTTACGAGGTTACCTGTAATTTGTGTGGTGGGGAGGGGCATACTTATTTACTGTGTCCAGATGCCTATTATAACCGGGCTTACCCTGAGGCTTACGAAAAACTTAGGCTGGCCCATGTCCATAAATGGAAGTCCCCTCGGGATACAGCTACTGAGGAGGAGGGACCCTCTGTGAATCAGGAAAGCACAATGCAAAAACAGAGGCAGGATGACGGGGAGGGAGGATGGACACAGGTGAGAGGATCATCCCGAGGTAAGGTGAGGAGAGGGATATACTCTGTTACCCAGAAGTTAGCACCTAATAACAGAAATAGATTTGGAATACTGGGAGAGTGCGAGGAGATGGAGACTGAGTCACAAGCAGAAGGAGGAGGAGGTGGTGAGATTCAGACGGTGAGGCCCAAAGCTAGAAGGGAGACAAAAAGGGAGACAAAAAGGGAGGCTCAGATTGAGGCAAAGAAGTCACTTTTCTGTACCATGGAGGATATGAGTGAGAAGGAACTCGAGGTGTGGCGTAATGAGACTAAGGAGAAGTTGGAGGGAGTGGCTCAGAAGCTTCGGCAGTGGGAGGAATCTGGAGGGCCTCAGGAGGAAGGAAAGAGGTTGAAGGACAAACAGCAATTTTGGAGGGATGAGATCAATATTTTAGCATGTGAAATAGAAAAAAGAATGGAACGAAGGGCGAGAGAAGGTGAATCTTCACAGACACAGGAAGTGGATTCGGAGATGGTAGTAGAGGAACAGGGGGAGGAACAGAAGAGAGGTGGAAACAAGGAACAAAGTAAAGACAAGGAACCAAGTAAAGGCGAGGAAAGGGAGCAAAGAGGTGCCTCAGCAGTGTTGTCCCGGGAGTCTTCCCCCTCTGTTAATTTACAAAAGGACTATACGGTGAAGTTCGGACCCTCGCCTCCCCCCCGTAAGACAGGGGAACCCCTTGTTAACCCCCTGGAACTTAATCTTATCTTTTACCCTTTACTCCTTTAAGTTAGGCCACACCTGCTATGATTTAGTAGGGGGTGGAAATAAAGAGACAGAAGCCGAAAATACATTTGAAGTAAAGTAAGTTTATTCTTACAAGTGTTGAAGTCTTTATGTACTTTCTTTATGTACCTTGTTTTTCTTCAGTACTGTTTTCTTCATTACTGCATTCTTCGTTACTGTAACGTTCAAATTTCAAAGTGTAAAGTGCAAAGTGCAAAGTTTTATTGTTCTTTATTGGTTTTTATTGTTCCTTAATGTTCTTGATTGTTCTTTAAAGCTTTTTCTTGTGTGTATGTAGAATGGTATTAATAAATAAAAAATCCATTTTCCTAAAAATCTATTTTCCTAACCCTAACCCTAGTAACCCTAACCCTAACCCTAGTGCTGCGGATTCAGGAGATCCAGATGCTAGTGTTTTTTTGTCCAACCAACAAATAAGAAGACAAACTTCACAAATAACTCGAGAAGATGATGATGACCTGATAAGGTACGAGCGCTATTTAGAAACTGACATGGAGCTAGCCAAGTCTCCTAGGAATTCCCGGAAGGATGGTTTTTCTCCTGTTCTGATGCGGACAGTCACAGTTCAGATTCCCATGTCAGAAAAGGCCAAAGGTGAGGAGATGAGGGAAAAACTTGACAGAGAAGTGGAAGATGAAGTGAATTTTGTTAATGAAAATTGTAGTGACAGTCCAATGGTGGAATTCGAAGAGGCTTTCATGGAAGGTGCAACTCGTCTGTGTGACAGTAAGAACCCTGTTTGTAAAGACCTTTCTGGTCACAGTAAACGTAATGGGCAGAGATATGAAGTAGAGGAATCTCTCTATGCAGAAATAGATGAAGCGGTTAGAGTCGTGGACAGATTCCAGGTTCTATCAGAGATGGAAACACATACACAGAAACAAGTAAATAAACAACAGGAAATAATGACCCAAGAAATGTTGGAGAATAGGAGGTTGCGAGTTTCTCCAGACGATCATCCGAAGAAGATGAAGAACCAAAAAACTCTGCTTTTGGAGCATTCTAGTCGGGATGTATCGCCTGCACCTTCTGCAACAGGAGCAGACACAGATGTGGATCTCGATAGTCAGGTTAAAGACAAAGACAAAGTTAAAAATAAGAAGGGGACAAGCTTGAAGGATGCCTGGCAGAAGCAGAGGACTCAACCTATGAATAAGGCCAGTGAGATCTTACTATCTAATGACATGCAAAAACTAGATCTTGCTAAGTTCTGGGCCTTTCTTGTAACGCATATTGGTCTATCTACAGTAGATACGATCGCGTTAGATAAACTAAGTAAAGACAGTATGATTGAGAAACTGGACAAAGTGAAGACTCGGCTTATAGATAGCATGACTGGGACGTTGGTGGAGCGCCAGGATCTGGACAAAGCTGCATATGCCAAATCGTTAACTATCAAGATTGTTGACAGGTTAGTCTCTGGCCGAAGAGGACGTACGTCGACGGAGAATTATCCGACATGGCTGACTGAAGAGGGACTTAAAGAGATCCTGGAAGATTTACAGTTATGCAGAGACACAGCTGCAGGAGGATGAGTCGGGTATAGAGGACCACCCAGATGTACAAGACACTAACCTTTCCTTTGGGGCTTGGGTGGCCTGGTGTAGGCAGGCGACCCAATGGATGGATGCTCGTATTCAAAGAAAGGAAGCAATGTCACCGGCAACGAGGACAATGGACACCAGGAGAACAAAGGATAAGACGGGGACAGGGCAGAGCGAATCACACGTCAAGAGTTCGGCACCCACTGTGTCACATGCCCAGCTGACTGCCGTGATTGGGAGACCAAATGCCGGATCTGGATGTCAGGGGGACTCTGTTTCTCAGAGTCTCCCGGAAACGGGTGAGGTTTCGGGTCCCTTACCCTAAATTGGCAGGAAACTTCGCGGAAGAAGGCGGAGGAAGAGAGGGTGGGAAGGGAAAGGGAATAGGGGAGGAAGGGAAAGGGGAGGATGGAGAGGATGAGGAGAGCGATGGGGTTGTGTCTGGGGTGGAGTCTGGGGTACAGTCCGTGGCTGCATCAGATGGGGAGCTGGAGGCTATTCCTGTGTCAGAAGATTTGGATGCTCAAGAAGGTGTGGGAGAGAGAGGGTGTGGAAGAGTAGGTGAGAAGAGTAAACTTGAGGCAAAAGATCGGGGAGCAATAGGGTTACAACCCCCTCGAGGGGTAGTTGAAGGGCATGATACTGGGCCTTCAGGCGTTTTTGCTTTTTCTTCTGCAGTCAAGCCCTGGTTGACATGTGTGGAGGCGGGAGGGAACGGAACATTGGATGGAGCGGCTCTTGACCAAAGTGGTCTGAAGGGAACAAGTTCTACTCAAGAGGAGAGAAATAAAAGTACGACTGCCACCCCTGGGACTAATGTTCCTGAGACTGATGTTCCTGAGACTACTGTTCCTGAGACCACTGCTACAGTGACTACGGCTCCTGTGACAGCCACTTCCCTGACTTTGGAGGATGTTAAAGGGACAAATATAAGGGGACTGTACGAGACTGGGATTGGGGAGATAACAGCAATGGACATTAGTACTTCACTATCTACTGTAAATAGACTTCATGGAAATCTTCCTGCAAGACCTCTGGGAGCCTTGCAGAAAGAGCCCCCCAGGAGTATACTGCAGTAACAGCAAAGTACAGACTCTAATAACATTACAAGAGGTACCAAGGCAGGAGAAGGTCTGAGTACAGGATTAACTATGACTGCTGTAGATGATTCGGACTCTCGGGCATGCCTGACCGCACCAGGCGGAAGCTCTGTGTTAGCATCAGGGACGTCTTATGCTCAAATGCTTAAGGGCCCAGCGGGGAAACAGAAGGGAACAGGAGGACCAATGGGAGGGGAAAACACCGGGGAGCCCCTTAGGCAGCAGGTGGATTTTGAAAAGGAGAAATTAGAGGATGAGGCATTCCTGGAAGAGTTTTTTACCATGAGGGAACAAGAAGAGACTGAATTTGATCCCAGGCGGAGATTCGTGGTCCGTTTTAGATATAGGGGAACGGACCCTACAAAATTGATGGAGGAATATATGATGGAGGCTCTGCTTGAATGTCTTAGTCTCACCCCGGGATATACTGGCTGTTCTTATGCCCCCTGGTCTGAAAGAAACAGATGTATGTTTTGTGACTGAACGGGCCTATCAGTATTTCTGGCAGGTACTTAAGGCGTTCCAAAAATCTGACAGAAACCCCTTCTCTGACTTTGACCTAGTACCCCTATTTAGAGGTGAATCGAGGGTTCTCACTGTTGCTTTTCGGACCACTAACATTCCGGAGGAGGATGTGGAACGATGGCTAGAGAGACACTGCAAGGTACTGCTACCCCCCCCAGAAAGCCATCAATGCGTGGGGCGTGTGGAAAGGTGAATACAAGGCGGTCGTGTCATTACAGAGGGACCACCGTAGCAACATCAGACACGTTCCAAAGTATTTTTACTTAGGGGGTGATAGGGGTGTAACTAGATATAGTGGGCAGCCTCCTGCGTGTTTTCAGTGTGGAGGATTTGATCACATTCGACAACACTGCACGTCTTTTTTGTGTGCCACTTGTGGAAGGAGGGGGCATGACTCAATCCGCTGTACTTTTGAGGTTACCTGTAATCTTTGTGGTGGGGAGGGACATACTTATTTGCTGTGTCCGGATGCCTATTACAACCGGGTATTCCCGGAGGCCTACGAAAGACTTAGGTTGTCCCATATACACAAACAGAGGTCTCCTCGAGCTACACCCACTCAGGAGGAAGAGGGGCCCTTTATGAGTCAAGAGAGCACATTGCAGAAAGATAGACAGGCTGGTGGGGAGGAGGGAGGATGGACTGAGGTGAGACGAGTGTCTCGAGGTAGAGTAAGGAAAGGGGTATATACTGTTGTACAGAAGGTGACACAATAACACAAATAGGTTTGGGATTCTGGGAGAGTGTGAAGAGATGGAAACTGAAACCCAAGAGGAGGTAGGAGGTGGTGAGACTCAGAGATTGGTAAGGGAGCTAGTACAAACAAAGGTGCAGAGACCAAAGTTGCAAAGAGAGAGAAAAAAGGGAGCAAAAGGAGAGACAAAGAAGTTGGAATTTCGTACCAGGGAAGATTTATCTGAAGATGAGCTTGGAAAGTTGTGTAGTCAAATTAAGTGTAAACTGCAACAGGTGGATCAGGAGCTTCAACGTTTGGAAGAATCAGGAGGAGCTAACGGATCAAGTGAGAGGTTTCAGAAGTTAAAGAAACAGCAGGATGATTTGAGGAATGAAGTCAATTCTATTGATCATTTAATAGGTGAAAAGGTAGAGCGAATGAGAAGAGAGTGTGATTCTCTACAAAGGGACAGCTCAGATTCAGAGATGGTAGTGGAAGAACAGCTCCAACAAAGCACAGAACAAAGCAAGAGACAGATGAAGAGTAAGAAAAAGTTGAATGGAAAGGCTGTGGAAGAGAAGGGAGAAGAGAACAGAGTGAAGGAAAGAATCCAGGAGGGAGTTCCAGTAGCCGTTGACCTTGTCGCACCTCTTTCTGTTAACCCATCGAAGGATGATGCAACTGAGCCTGGATCTATGGTTGTTCCTCAAGGGAAAGGGGGGGCCCTCTGGGAACTCCACAGATCACATGTACCCCTCTTCTGTGAACCTACAAAATTCAAGTGAGGATACTGTGATGGCCACCCTATCGCCATCATCCCTTTGTAAGGCCACGCCACCTGTTTTACAGGAGGTGGAAGCTCAAGTTGAAACACCGATGGACTTAGAGTCGACTGATGTTGTTCCAAACGTTTAAACTGTTAAACTGTTAGACTGTCAAACCATTTTACTGGAGTGGATCAATAACTGTTATAATAATAGCACTAATTCTCACTAATTCTCTTTCTTAATGGATATATTCAAGACTTTTAAGATCCCAAAGCTTTTTTCTTTGTCTTTCTTTTTTGTTTTACTAACAATAACCCTCATGGCATTGAATATTGTTACTTGGAACTGTAAGGGTCTGCGTCAGGCCATGAGGAGAGAGGATATATTTTATCATATTTCTAAGATGTCGGCAGACGTAATAATTTTGCAAGAGACAAATATTGCCACTCCACGAGATAGGTCTTCTGCACAAAAGGACTGGACTTGGGGTCCTTCTGTCTGGTCTCTCAAGATGGAGGATGGAACGGGCGGAGTGGCGGTTCTTTTTGCAACTAAATCTGACTTGAAAGTAGTGAAGGTTATAGACACGGTACCGGGCCATTTGCTTATTGTTGACTTTAATTTGAAGAATGCAACCTTTGAAGCCGCTGAGCTTAGGTTCCGTTTATGCGCATTGTATGCTCCTGTGACTGCCGACCAACGGAAAGATTTTTGGAGATCGTTGGAGGATTTCACCAATACTGGGTGATCCTTGCTTGTGGCAGGAGACTTTAACGTCAGATCTGAAGTGAACGATAGGCTTAACCTACGTAATGCGGTGATCTCTGGGGAGACAGCAGCTCCTCCGCCTGCTTTGAAGAAGTTAACTAAAGAAGAGACTTCCGGTTTGGGATTCATGGAGGTCTAACGCAGCTCCACTTGCGGAGCTGACCGGACTGCCGTTTTAACCGGCCGGTGGGGTGAAAATAGCCCGCGGCCGACTGCTCTCAGGCGGGGAGCAGGCAAAGAACGCTCAAGACCCTAGGGTGAGTTAGATCTCGGACGAGGGGGGGCTCTACATAACGGGTCCCCTCCCGATCCTTGAGGTCCCACCTTGCGACGGGTCGGCTATAATCTCTGCGGCAGTTTTGGGGCCAATTCGGCTGGCATAAGACCTACATACCCAAGCTTCGATTGGGGGAAGAAGCTGAGAGGAGAACTCAAAATCGAAAAAGCGATTACAACCCGAGAAAAGTGAAGAGAAGGTAAAGATCATTATCTTCCGATACGGGACAGATTGATAAAAACAGAGAAGGAAAAAAGTAGATTTTTAAACTGCAACAGACTAGTGAAAAGGAGGGGAAGACTCGGCAGGAATTGTATTTGAAAAGAGACTAAGCTTAAAGAAGTTATTAAAGAAATCGGACTATTGTTTTGAATACCTGTGGCTTTGGAGCTGTGAGAAAAAGACACCATCGCGAGATCTGCTGTGGGAAGACGGGAGACAGGAAGTGCGTAATAACAATAGAGTGGCTGGAGAGAAGCGGCCCTCGCTGGAGGGCAGGAAGTAGGGAATCGCCATTTTTGAAAGGGGAAGGGTCGCGGCTTCAGCGGAAGAGGAAGTAGGCCATCTTGGATTATAAAATCATAGAGAAACCATAGAGAAAAGACGCCCGACATTTTGGACTCTTTAAAATTTAATTTTTAAAAGAAGATTGGGACATTTAAAACAGAAAAACGTTAAATTTTACGCCACGGAGTTAAGGAAGAGAGCGGATTCGTGGGAGCGAGCTAAAGCAAGCCCCACGATGTCAAAAAAAGAGTGGCAATCGGCAATAGAAAACCTGGATAAAAACTTGGATAAAAAACTTTTAGATATGATTAAAGAACTTAAGGACACGAAATTGGAGCTGATAAAAGAGGTTAAAGAGGTTACACAGACAGTAAAATCGGAGCTGTCAGAAGTGAAAAAAGGCATGGAAACAATACGAAGTGAATTACAAGGAATGCAGCAGAGAGTTAAAACAGTAGAAGACGCGATGGAGAATTTAGTAGACACGCAACAAACAGAGATGAGATTGGTGAAGGGGAGAATGTCAGTTGCAGAAACTAAACATATGGAGAAGCAGCTACGTTTTCGCGGCTTGCCAGAAGTGGAAGGGAAGTCAGCGCAAGAACAGATGACTGAGGTGTTGGCTGAATACCTGGGGAAGGAGGAGGAAGTTGTGGCTATCCTAGACGTGGCATACCGTGTGAATTCGAGAATTGCAACCCAGAGGAAATTACCAAGAGATGTGATTGTGCAGTTTACAACACGAAATATGAAAGAGAGGATTGTGACAAAACAGTTTCAAGATCCATTGGAGATTGATGGCAAGACGATTATTATAATGAAGGAATTGCCCAGATCAGTGTTATTGGACCGGAAAAAATACAAAGTGCTAATTCAGACTTTGAAGGACATGAAAATTAGGTACAGATGGGAGTTACCGGAAGGAGTGTCCTTTGAGATTGGAGGTGCAAAAAAACGCATCAGATCTGAGCGAGAGATGGAGCGATTTATTAAGGACAATGAAAAAGACTTACCATCAAGACTATGAATATGGAGTGTAAAGTATTATCTTGGAATGTAAATGGACTAAACTCACCGAATAAGAGGAAAAATATTTTTCACTGGCTACTAAAACAAAAATGTGATATTGTTTGTTTGCAAGAGACCCATATTAGAAAACAGGATGTAAAATATTTAAAATCTGGAAAATTGGGCAAAGAATTTGCAGCGGCCTCTAACAAGAAAAAAAGAGGAGTGGTGTTGTACATAAAAGAGGAGCTACAGCCAAAACTTGTTATGAGAGACGTGGAAGCTAGATTTGTAGCAGTGGAATGCATTTGGAATTTAAAGAGTGTTGGTAGTCGGACTTTACGCACCTAACGGTGCAAAAGAAAGCTTCTTTGAGGATTTAAGGAAGCATTTAGACGATCTTGCATATGACCAGATAATTCTTGCTGGAGACTTCAATGGAGTGACAGACTTGGAACTAGACAAAAAGACTACAACGGCACAAAAGAAAAGAGGACTATTGCCAAAGCTTTTTTTTGAGTTGATTCAACAAGAGACTCTCGAAGATGTATGGAGGAGAGAATATCCTAAAAGTAGACAGTTTACTTTCTATTCTGCAAGGCATTCTACATTATCAAGAATTGATATGATCTGGGCCTCAAAAGACTTAGCGTTATGGACTAAGGAGGTAGAAATAATGCCGATGGTAGGCTCAGATCACAACCCAATTATGTGGAAATTTGGAAAAAGGAGAAAAAGGAAAGCATGGAGAATAAATGAGGACTTGTTACAGGAAAGAGAGAATATGGAAATATTGAGAAGAGAGACAAAGTTTTTTATACAATACAACGTGAATAAAGAAGTACCAACCAATAAAGTTTGGGATGCTTACAAGGCGGTTGTAAGAGGCATACGAATGGACTTAAATGGTAGAGCAAGAAAGAAGAAAGAGGAGAAAAGACAAGAGATTGAGGAGAAAATAAAAGCCAAAGAAATACAGCTAAAAAAGAGACCAGGGAAAAAGAAGGTATACCAGGAAATTAAAATACTTCAAGAACAGCTAACAGCAATGAGCAATAAAGAATTGGAGTGGAATCTTAAAAGACTGAATCAAAAAGTGTTTGAGGGTGCTAATAAACCTGGAAAGTACCTGGCATGGCAATTGAAGAAGAAAAGGGAAAAGAAAATAATAAATAAAATTTGTGAAGACAACAAAACGTATTTGGAGCAGACTACCATTAGTAGAGCCTTTTATAAATTCTACGCTAAGCTGTATAACAAAAAAGAAGTAAACAAAGAATCAATAGCGTCCTATTTGGAGAAAACCAAACTTCCAGAAATCTCGGAAGCCTGGAGAAATAAGTTGAACAGTGAAGTAACCGACGAGGAAATAAGTAAGGCAATACAATCTGCAAATCTAGGAAAGGCGCCAGGGCCAGATGGACTTACGGCTAAATTTTATAAGACAATGGCTAATGAACTGGCACCATTCCTAAAAGAGGTGATGAATGGGGTTTTAAGGGATCAAAGGATTCCAGACACTTGGAGTGAAGCGAACATATCATTGATCCCAAAAGAGGGCCAAGACCTGACTAATGTGAAAAATTATAGACCTATATCGCTACTCAATAATGACTATAAAATTTTTGCGAAGATATTGGCGGAGAGATTGAAGGGGTGGCTCTCGGAAGTCATAGAGGAGGAACAAGCAGGCTTTTTGCCAGACAGACAAATAAGAGACAATTTAAGGACAGTGATCAATGCTATTGAATATTATGACACGCGTTGTGACAAAGAGGTTGGTTTCTTCTTTGTAGACGCTGAAAAAGCGTTTGACAATTTAAACTGGGACTTTATGTTTGCCACTATGGAAAAGCTACAATTGGGAGAAAGATTCATCAGAGCAATTAAGGAAATTTACAGAGACCAGACTGCAGCAATTGTGGTGAATGATGAATTGACCAAGAAATTAACGATAAGTAAAGGAACAAGACAAGGTTGCCCGTTATCTCCATTGTTGTTCATTCTAGTATTGGAGATTCTGATGATACAAATACGTCAAGATGAGGAAATTCGTGGAATAAAAATAAAGGACTATTCGTATAAGGTCAGAGCATTTGCGGATGACATAATGTTAATTGTAGAGGACCCACTGGAGAATATGCCAAGAGTGATAGATAAGATCAAGGAGTTTGGAGACTTGGCAGGTTTCTTCATTAACAAAAAGAAGTCAAAGATACTATGCAAAAATATGACTAAGCAGAAACAACAATTGTTAATGGAAACAACGGATTGTGAAGTAACAAGTAAAGTGAAATATTTGGGAGTCGAATTAACTGCAAAGAACATAGATCTATTTAAAAACAATTATGAAAAACTATGGACTCAGATAGAGAGAGACTTGATTAAATGGAATAGACTGAATTTGTCATGGTTGGGCAGGATTGCAGCAGTTAAGATGAATGTGTTACCAAGAGTAATGTTTTTGCTACAGACAATACCAATCATCAGAGACTCTAAACAATTTGAAAAATGGCAGAGGAAAATATCAGATTTTGTTTGGGCAGGCAAGAAGCCTCGAGTGAAAGTGAAAGTTTTACAAGATGCAAAGGAAAGAGGCGGAATGCAACTGCCCAATCTGAGACTTTATCATGATGCAATCTGCCTAGTTTGGTTGAAAGAATGGATGACATTAAAGAACAAGAAACTACTAGCCCTAGAGGGATATAAAAAAATATTTGGATGGCACGCATATTTATGGCATGACAAAGTAAAGGTCAACTCGATGTTCCTGCATCATTTTATTCGGAGAAGTTTATACATAATCTGGAAGAAGTACAGAATTTATTTACAAGAAGGAACTCCTTTGTGGGTGGTTCCGTATGAGGTGATAGACCCGAGAGCTGTTGATAATGAACAACAATGATTAACGTACAAAGAAATAACTAAAACTGAAGCATTCAAACTCAGAATAAAGACACAAGAGGAACTATCACCTAACTACGACTGGTTCCAGTATAGACAGATCAGAGACTTATATAATTCGGACTCTGTAAAGGGAGGTATACGAATAGAGAATTTGGAACTAGAGCAGACCCTTCTTAAAGAAGATAAGGAAAGAATATCCAAGGTATACCAAGTACTGTTGAAGTGGTATACCGAGGATGAGATAGTCAAAATACAAATGGTGAAATGGGCTATAAACTTTAATAAAGAAATAACAATGGAGGCATGGGAATACCTGTGGAAAACTACAATGAAGACAACGACATGTACTAATATCAAAGAGAACATCTACAAAATGATCTATCGTTGGTACATGACACCAAAGAAGATTGCGCTAGGGAATTTGAATACTTCTAATAAATGCTGGAAATGTAAGAAGCATGAGGGCTCCCTCTATCATATGTGGTGGTCGTGAGAGGTAGCTAGGCAGTACTGGGGGGAAATAATAAGAGAAATGAGTGAAATTTTACAATTTCAAATTAATAAGAACCCAGAACTCCTGCTACTGAACTTGGGAATGGAGGGAATTCCAGCCCAATACAGGACGTTGATATTTTATATGACAGCAGCAGCTAGACTTCTGTATGCGCAAAAATGGAAAGTACAAGAAGTGCCAACTATTGAAGATTGGATTTACAAATTGCTGTATATGGCTGAAATGGATAAGATGACAAGAAAACTGAGAGATCTGGACTCAGGGCAGTTCAACACAGACTGGGAGAAGCTGAAACAATACCTGGAGAAGAAATGGGAGGTGGGAGGAAAACTGTGGCAGTTTGAGAACTACTGAAGCACTGAAGTAGAGGGGGGAGACTTTACCGGGGGGAGAAGAGATAAATGTGAATTAATAAGCAGTCAGATTAATAGATTGATATATATATAGATATATATAGGTTAATAAACAGAACATAGAGAAAATAATTAACTATAAGGATTAAATATAAGAATTGATTAACTAACAATATTTTCTTTCTTTTTGGTAAGTTTTGTACCAAACTGAATGTCTGAAGATATAGATGGGTCAAATTGATTGACTACGTGATGAGAGATATATAGAATTATTACAAAAAGATAGAATGAGCAATATATAGAGAATAAGTCAAATTGTTTGATATAAATGAATGTATGATCTATATGGTTTATGATATATAGAAATATTTGAAATTGAAAAATGGGACAAATTGTTTATCTAAGATGGAAACAGAGACTTACAGTTTGGGCATACAATGTTAAAAATAGTCAAGGATGTACTGCTTAGAATAATGGAGAATATATATGTGTTTTACATAGGGGAAGCTAGTAAAAATAAGGGAAAGGGGACAAAGGGTGGGAAAGCTGTTGGAAGTCAACAAAAAGGGGGGGAAAGGGAGGGGGTTAGAGATGAAAAAATTGGGGAAAATTGAATGTAAATGTAAAAATAATGTTCTAACCCAATAAAATTTTTTTCAAAAAAAAAAAAAAAGAAGTTAACTAAAGAAGAGATTGGATTGAAGGCCATGCTGAAAGATCGCCTCGGGTTGGTGGATATGGGCCTACAAATGGATGGAGAACTGGACTACTATCCTGTGCATTTTCGGGAGACTTTTTTGAAGAAATACCCGGCGGATTTGGGCACCAGAATGACGTACTATCACCCCCTTTGTGTTAGTAGGATTGATCGTGTTTGGGCCCCGCCAGAATTTCCCGTTACATCCTACAAAATTATGGTTACCCTGTGGTCAGATTACGCCATCCTTTGCTTTTCCTTTGCTGGACAATCTGGGAAGAAGCGTAGGTTCCCCTGGCGGCTTAGAGAGATTGATTTACAGACTTTTCATATGGAGCCGGAGATCCTGATGGCATTGGAATGGCAGAAACTTTTGAAACCGGAGATGGATATCTAGGACTGGTGGGAGAAGACTAAAACCGCTATAAAACATGCAGCTATGCGGGCCAAGAGAACTCAAGGGACGTACGAGTTGTCTTCTTATCACAGCGCCGTACAAAATGTGCTTGTGTGTAGATGGAGAATGTCTAAAGGTCTCGGAGTTAATACTGACTGGCTCAAAAAACATCAGGAGGTGATTAAAAATTATCACCTGGCATTACGACAACGCAGGAATTTATCACGGGCGGCCAGGGCATTGGGGCCGATCATCAAGAAGGGGGAGTGGCAGAAAGATCACCTCCCTCGTGCCGGTCAGTCTCTTTGCATATTAAGGAGAGTGGACTCAACAGAGGAGCTTATTCGAGATCCGGTGGAAGTTGCAGAGCAGGTCTCTAAATTTTACAAAGACTTTTACACCCTTCCTGAACATCACCCGGGTGACTCTTACATCAGGCAATATTTGGAACATCAGTTAGATTCAGAATCGACACCAAAGGATGATCTTAGTTTTCTTTCTGATCCTGTCTTAGAAGAGGAAGTCATCGTAGCTCTCCGAGCTGGTCGAAGGAAATCTGTGCCAGGACCGGATGGTCTACCCTACGGCTTCTATAAAAACTTCAAAGAACACCTTGTCCCAATTTTAACAAAAGTCTTTAACTCAATGTTGGAGGGCTCCCAAGTGGGAAGGAGTTTTTTGGATGGTACCATGAATCTATTGTACAAAGCAGGTGATCCCACCATCATTGGGAATTGGAGGCCTCTTACCGTGAATAATGCAGACTATCGCATCCTTACGAGAGTGCTTAATAACAGGCTCAAAAAGATTGCTGACTGACTCGTCATCATCGGACAGACGAGTTCGGTACCAGGGAGAAGGATGGCTCATACCACATGTATATTCCGGCAGATTTTCCACCGCTTACAGAGAGACAAAGAACATCTACGTCTTCTGCAATTAGACCAAAGTAAGGCCTTCGACCGTGTCGACCGGAAATACATGTGGGCAGTCCTGCGATTTCATGGTGTCCCAGAACCCTTTATTGATCTGCTACATGCCCTGTATACGGGCGCCAGGGTAACTCTGATCGTTCAGGGATGTCAAGGCTCCCCCTTTCCGGTGCCGACAGGTGTGAGACAGGGATGTCCCCTTAGCCCCCTTTTGTATGTGTTGACCCTGGACCCTTTCCTTAGAGCTTTGCACAAAGACCAACTTTTCAGGGGGATTCTACCATTGAATGACTCTACCTGTAGAATGGTTGCCGTAGCCCATGCCGATGACTGCTATGTGTTTCTTCGGAGTCAAGGAGAGCTTCTGAAAGTACAAGATCATCTGCGTTCTTACGAGAGAGCCTCAGGAGCAAAGATTAACAAAGGAAAAAGCAAGCTCTATGACTTGGATGGTCGCACGGGAATCATGGAGATGAGGCCTATGGAGTTTACGACAGAGAATGAGAATGAGGAGAGTGTACAGGAAAGCAAAGGGACAGGAAGGATTGAAATCACAGAGCTGAAGATTTTAGGGGTGAAATTTTCTGTTAGAGTTGATGGTTGGAAAGCTAATTGGGAAGGATGGAAATGCCGTGTGCTTGAATACTTAGAGAGGTGGAAAAACTGGAAACTATCCACAGCTAAAAAAAATACAGTTCTTTGCTACTTACTGTGTCCCCGCAGGGAATTACCTGGCATCGGTGTATCCCCCACCAGAAGCGACGGTGTCCGTTGTTACCAAAGCTCTTTATAAGTGGATCTTCGGTTCTCTTCATTTTCCCTTGTCCAGATTGGTCGTCCAACGGAAACACAAGGAAGGAGGCTTGGGACTGCCTGATGTTGAACTCTGGTTTCTTTCGATCTTTTTAGTGTTTAATTGTGGACCCTGGACACAAACGGCACCTCTGGAGGTGTCGCAGGCAACCTACACCAGACAATTTTTTATGAACAGCTGGACGGAAACCAAATGGGCTCAGAAATGGTGGGTGGAGGGATCTTTCCCCACATGGTTTACAGCCTACATGAAGGGACAGCTTCCTGATTTTTTGGTGGTGATGGCTGGAGGAATACAAAGATATCACATTAATGCGTCAGAGGTTTTGGAACGCCTTTCTGGCGTGAGGGGCGAAACTGGGAAATTATACTGGACTATCTTACAATGTGCTAAACTGACCCCCTATGATGAACAGAGACGCTCTAAGGATTCGCTATCTTCCTATCTTAAGGACCAGAAATTTCCCATCCCTACCTTTCAGGATTGCACCATCCCTTACGCCCTCTGGGACTTAAGATGGAGAGCTTATCACCAGGTTTTGGTGGTAGGAATGAAGAGATTTGGAATATCAGAGGAGGAATAATGCTGCCCCAGAATAGCTTGTAAGGTTCTCTACCCCGAACAGCACATACCAGAAACTATCTCCCATGCGGTTAAGGAATGTGTGGTGGTGAAAAGGGAATGGGCTGGGGTAGCTAGAGCACTCCAATAGCCTTCTTTAATTAGCCAGTCTTGGGAGACTGTGGTTTCTGGATTAGAACCAATAGAGGGCTTTGAGGGTCCTAAAGTAGATTGGCGGAGAGGGAAGGAAGGAAGGGAACCCAGACAAACTGGAGCGAGGAATATCAGGACTCCATGGGCTATAGCTAGATTGGTGAATCTTATTTTTCTTAGCGTCATTATGAGGAACAGGAAACAAGAAAATTATACTAAACAACCAGTTCCCCTGGTGCAAACTATCTCTTATGTAACCAGCTATTTGGGGAAAGTGAGGAGATGGGAGGAAAGGGCAACAAGGGCAACCAAGAAGGCACTGTGGTGGAATAGATGGAGGTGGTTTGCGGAGGTTAATCCCCCGGTTCCCTGAATTAATAGACATTAATAATACTCAATAAATAGACACAGAAGCATATTTTTACGTTAAAAAAATAGTAGTTTATTGATTACAATTATGCTTAGTATTTTGTATTTTGTATTGTATTTGATGTTTGTATTTGATGTTTGCTTCTTCACAGTTCTTCAGTTTTTCAAGTTTTTCACATTTCTTCGTATTTTTTCAATGTTTCTTAAAGTTATTCACTGTCTTTTAAAGTCTTTTATAGTCCTTTCAAAGTACATCTCTGTAACAAGTTGAAGTAAGTTAGTTTTTTGCATGTATGTAGAATGGTATTTATAAATAAAAATCTATTTTCCTAAAAAAAAAAAACTATTTTCCCAACATCTATTCTAGGCTGCAGTCCCCTTCCTTCCTCATGTGTTCCCTTTTCACCAGAGTGAGCACCGTTCCCCTTGCAAGAGAAGGCCGAGGACAAGCAGTTGTTCAGCCATTCTGCCCCTCTGTCTAGGAAATTCCTTGATGTTATTAGTGGAATTGTCCCTTTTTGCATCTTAAACTAACATGGAAGGTATTTCTGACTTTCCCCTAGAAGTCCCCTCATGCAGGAACCTCGTAAGACATGGAAGGACTCAGTAAAGGTGTAGCCTCCCCGAACCCTCACCTCACAGGGACCCCTGTTTTGATCCCCCGCTTTGGTTCTGTCATGAGGTAGAAAAGGGAGTCTGCACCCTGCTAAAGTTAAGTTACCTCCGGGTCGCCCAATAATCTTGGGGTCCAATTCAATACTAGAACCGTTGTCTTTATTTCTGGACTTCTTCCTACAACCATTGGTCATTAGAACTAAGAGCTATTTAAAAGACACCACCATGTTAATTACTATACTGGAAGCCTTGTCCCTCCCTGATTCGATGTATCTCATGTCATTGGATGTAACCTCCCTATATACCTCCATTCCACATGAGGAGGCCAGAGCTACCATCGAACGAACACTGTTTACCAGATCGTCCCAGTTTCCATCTACTCTGTTCCTCCTGAATATCTTAGATTTAATATTAGAACGGAACTACTTTAAATTTGCAGACAGGTACTATTACCAGATCAAAGGGGTGGCAATGGGGTGCCTGGTGGCACCCAGCATTGCCAACCTCTACATGGCGGACCTGGAAGAAAAATGGATTTTTAATAATCATAATCCATATAAAAATCATATATTATTGTTCCTGCGCTTCATAGATGATGTTCCGGTTATTCTGGAGAATGGACAGATAGCGGAACAGTTTGGTGTATGGATGAACTTGTTTAACCCGAACATTAAATTTATGTGGCAGGGTAGTGACACTTGCATTGATTTTTTGGATGTCACTATTTACAAACAAAATAACAATCATTTAGGAGTTCGTCCCTTTAAGAAAGTGACTGATAGGAACTCCTACCTTCACTATACATCCTTTCACACAGGACATTTAAAAAGAAATATTCCATATGGGCAATTTTTGAGAATTCGAAGGAACTCCACAGATACAAGGGACTTTTATACGAAAAGCTTAGAAATGAGCGCAGCCTTTGCCTCCAGGGGGTACCCCCAATCTTGCATACAAACTGCCTGGGTGAAAGCTTTAGATAGATCAAGAGAGGAATTATTGCAGCCACGTGAGCGCCCCAAAAAAGGAGGCATAGCATGGGCACTTGATAACACACCGCTGGCAGCTTCTATATGTAATATTGTTAGGGAACACTGGCACCTCCTCTCGAGATTCCAGGCTGTAAAGAGGCACCGGCAATTGGTCTACGTCGAACTAGATCACTAAAAGATTTCCTTGTACATTCAGAGTTTAAAAACATCGGAAGGCAATTACATATGCCGACTGGACATCACCCATGTGGAGGGTGTAATGTTTGCCAGTATATGGAAAAAATCAAAAATATGAAGATCACTTACCGTATGAAACCTTCCTTTTCTAATTGTAAGGCCCCTAATGTAGTTTATATCATAAAATGTACCTGAGATTTATGTTATGTAGGAAGTACCTCCCGCCCACTAAAGATCCAAATACAGGAACACCTTTCCCGCCTCTGTCATGGGGTGGAGGAAGCTCCATTAGTATCACACTTCTTAAAGAAACACCAGGATTACAAACAATTTAGAGTTTCAGTACTGGAAGTGGTGCAGGAACAAAATTTGGCAGATAACTCCAAGAAACTTTTACGAATTGAGTCTAGATGGATATTTCACCTTAAGACTTTAGTGCCACATGGGCTTAATAATGAATTAGACCTGTCTTGCTTTATTGGTCATTAGAACAGGAGCAGTTGTTAGCTGTGCATGCGACCCCTGATAAATGAGGTGTGTCTCCTCGCAAAACTTAAACAGCAATTAAATGGTTAAATAAGAGATGGTAGGCAGTTGAGTCACATACCACACACCCCTTTGCTACTTGGTAGAGCACAGAGGGAGCTGAAGCGCAGGCGACCATTGTGTGAGTAGTTATTCAATGTTTATTTGGGAGTTGATTATGTATTACATAGTATGTATGAGTCATGTAAACAGTTATGTAAACATATGTGTACCCACTCAGACAACCAGATATTTGCCCGGAGATGAAGATTTTTGAAACGGGAACTTGATAAAGTTGCTCTGCATCATCATCCCATTGGCAAATGGCTCAAAAGCATTAGAACCCCTCTTCTGAGGACTGGTGTTTGTCTATACCGGAGGTCACAGCTCTGCGCTCCTCATGCTCGAGTGATGGACTCTGTTTACAAAATTAGTTCATGAAAATTACAAACTGTATTGGATGACTTTGTATTGTGTGGCATGCGGATATTTGTAAAATTTGAATATTTATTCTGTATTTATTAGCACACTATTTATTAACACTATTGCACTCTGGCACTTTAATATATATAAAAAGTGTAAATTATTGCCTTGAGCATTTATTGTTTTTCCTGGTCTGCATATTGTACTAGTCAGTTGGTACCGGTAAACTCCCGTGTTTTGTTTCTGAAAGTTAACAGCAGTGGCAGTGAGCCATGCCAAGGGCAAGGTGGTGAATCGTTAAGCAGCAATGGATTATGCAGACCCACTCCTCCCTAGAGCCCACCTCAGGCCGATTAAACCAGAGGGCCATTCTCCCCAAGGACTTTGGAGCCTCCTCCCTGAATAATTTGGCCCTGATCCACAACCCAGTCTCCAAGGAAGTGAGCAATGGACTGCCCCAGCTAGTCCCCCTCCCCTTATCTAGTGGCTGTGCAGGAAGATTCCTGCCCTCTCCTTAATCTTGTTATTCGCACCCCACCACCCCACTTAGGCCTGTGTTTCTCCAAACCTCCTCTAGGAAACATTTTAAACTTTGATGCAAACCAGGAAAACTCCCCTTGTCAACATCAACCTCCTCCCTGCTTTAAACTTGGGTGATTCTGCAGAATTAGGTTTTCTGAAAGCCTTAATGCAGGGCAGGGTGTAGCAGGAGCTCAGCCTGATCGCAGACCCCTCACCCTCCCGGAGACAGACCCCCGTCGCTCCAGGTCTCTTGTTCACTTCATTGCTCCAACAAACCAAGGGTGGGAACGGTCACAATTGAAAACCAAGCTGAAGTGAAAACGGACCGTGAAAGGACGCAAATTCGTTTCCAAAGTTCTTTTATTGGTTCATCTCAGGCAACGTGTTGTACATCCAGTTTAGTAATAATCATACAGGGAGCAAACCCCCCACGAACAGTTGGGGGTTTCTCCCGGCGGGAGAGTGGCAACGGGTGTGCCTGGCTAAGTATCCCGTTTCGCTATATACACGCTTCTTCAAAAGCCTCCATACATTTGCCAATGAAACCTATTTTTTATTTTTTATATGAAGCAGGAGTCGAATATGTGAATTTCCTTATTTTAATCCTGGGCAAAACCTCTATCCTTTCTCGATCTCCTCTCCTCTCCGTTTTCACTTCAGCTTGGTTTTCACTTCATTGCTCCACCTTGAAACCAGCACAGTCAAGGTCATGAACATCTGTACCATAAATATAGCCCCCAAACCCCCAATACTTGGCAGCAGTTTTTCCAGCTACAGCCCCCGTGTAGCACAAGTCCCTTGGAGACACAAGCTCGTCTCTGTCTCTACACCCCACTCTCCTCCTCTTCACATCAGGATTTCTACTCTGTAGGACAGGTCCTATGCTCTCACTCCAAACCCCCCACCCCCCTTATTTTCCCTTATAGACAGGTAGCTGTTAGGGAAAAGATTTTTGGTTTGCTGCTCTACAATCTCTTTTTCTCATTTCTTGTAAGAGGCGTTTAATTTGGCTTATGTTATCTCAATAAAACTCCTTTTAATGTTAAGAGTGCGTATTTCCCCTCGTTATTCTGAGTTCTGGGCTGCATTTTGACCTTGGCATGCACAGGTTAAAGCTCCCCAAATAGTACCCCGCTGTACACACGTTTGTTCCTTTCTGGCAAGAGGACACCTTTGCTCATTGAGGGCCTCCATGTCTACAGCCATTGGGGTGACAACGGAAGCCCTAGCCGTCACTTTGCAGAACTTGAGCCAGGCTGTCACTGCTAGGATATTTTTTGGAGGCCATCAGTTCACCGAGGCACCACCAGGTGGAAGCGACTTGATGACACATAAATTGCACACACATTTGGGGTTTCCAAGGCAACTCCAATGGAAGACCAAGTTCATCCTTGGAGAAATGATCCAGTCTTTTGATCCAGGCCAGTTAGTTTATTTATGCAGAAAAATACTCTGTACAGTAGTGTCTGTGTAGAAAAGGCAGTAAACCTGCTCTGTGCCTGACACCAGCTACTTGCGGCATGAGAACAAAGAGTGTCAGCTGAACCAGTACAGACCAGACCGAAATCTGGATCACGTGAGCTCTTTCTTTCTTTGGTTGTTGGGGGTTTTCCGGGCTGTATTGCCGTGGTCTTGGCATTGTAGTTCCTGACGTTTCGCCAGCAGCTGTGGCTGGCATCTTCAGAGGTGTAGCACCAAAAGACAGAGATCTCTCAGTGTCACAGTGTGGAAAAGATGTAGGTCATTTGTATCTACTCAGGAGGGGTGGGGTTGAGCTGAGTCATTCTGTAAGAGTTTCCCAGGGTGTGGAATGCTAATGGCGGGAGGCTTCACTGTAACCTGAGGAGGTTCTTTTGCATATGGATTGGTGCTTGATGTGCTAATCTTCTCTGCAGGGCTATTGTCGGGTGTGGAGTGTTTTGTTGGCCTGGTGTTTTTCAGAACTGGAGCCCATGCTCTGTTCATTCTTAAGGTTTCTTCTTTCCTGTTGAAGTTTTGCTTATGCTTGTGAATTTCAATGGCTTCCCTGTGCAGTCTGACAAAGTAGTTGGAAGTGTTGTCCAGTATTTTGGTGTCCTGGAATAAGACACTGTGCCCTGTTTGAGTTAGGCTATGTTCAGCCACAGCTGATTTTTCAGGCTGTCCAAGTCTGCAGTGTCTTTCATGTTCTTTTATTCTTGTCTGGATGCTACGAAAATTGAAAATTCACAAGCATAAGCAAAACTTCAACAGGAAAGAAGAAACCTTAAGAATGAACAGAGCATGGGCTCCAGTTCTGAAAAACACCAGGCCAACAAAACACTCCACACCCGACAATAGCCCTGCAGAGAAGATTAGCACATCAAGCACCAATCCATATGCAAAAGAACCTCCTCAGGTTACAGTGAAGCCTCCCGCCATTAGCATTCCACACCCTGGGAAACTCTTACAGAATGACTCAGCTCAACCCCACCCCTCCTGAGTAGATACAAATGACCTACATCTTTTCCACACTGTGACACTGAGAGATCTCTGTCTTTTGGTGCTACACCTCTGAAGATGCCAGCCACAGCTGCTGGCGAAACGTCAGGAACTACAATGCCAAGACCACGGCAATACAGCCCGGAAAACCCCCAACAACCATCGTTCTCCGGCCGTGAAAGCCTTCGACAATACATCTTTCTTTCTTTGCCACTTCCAGAAACAAGAACAGAAGAAAATAAAGTAAGAGACATTGTGACTGACAACCTCTTCAGGGCATTCTCCAGGGCACGTCCACCGACTAGCAACAGGAGACAATTGACTGGACCGAGGATGTTAAAATACCGATTCCACATCGCCCATCTCCACGTAGACAGTCTTCAGTTGGGAGTAATAAGCAATCGCTGCTGTGCCGTTCTCTCGGCCAAAACCTGCAAGAGAGAGACCATTGAAGGCAGTTTCTGGGATGGTTTTTGCTGCTCTGGAGCAGCCCTGGAATCCTGCCCGGCAACAGTTTTTCTCCGTGGAATGCAGAATTTGGCATTCCACATTGAAGGCTGTTGCAGAGACTCATTCTTAGAAATCTGTGTGTAACCCATGTCATTTTCTCTTAAATATCTTATTTTTATTAAAAGATTAGGGTTAGAGCACGGGCAGTGAGTAATGTTGCTCCTTTATGACCCATAGAAAAAAACAGCACTAGCACGGTGAAAGACTAACTACAGAAAAACAATGTATACAAATGAATCAATAAACAATGTATGAAAGAAGATTTCAATAGCATGCATTCATAAACCATATACAGGCTGCCAAAATGGAACTCTGAGGCAATACATCAAACATACACCTGGACTGAATTGAGACCGAGGCTTCCTGTCTCATTACCAACGCTGATTTCTCCAAATCTACTACCCCTCTGCATACCTCACCCTATTCAATCACTCCTGCCTTTATCATACACCAGCTATTATTATTCAGCTTCTGCAATCACTCCACTCTCCAAGATATAAGGACAGATTGACTCACATTCTAGCTGTATCTGAAGAAGTGAGCTGTGGCTCATGAAAGCTCATACCTTACTACAAATTTTGTTAGTCTTATAGGTGCTACTAGACTCTTGGTCTTTTCTAGGTCCACATATGTGTGTTGTAACAGAAGCTGACTCTGCACCTTAAAAATTTCACATGCGTGCTAAATTTCTTACTGCACAACAGCTGTCAACCAATCATGCTATAATTAATTGCACTGATATTTTGATGTTACTGAAGGCTGTAAAGAACTCTGCTGCTCAAGGGAGGAGCAGAGGGAACCATTTTTCTGGCATCAAATTGCCTAGGATCTTCTCTCCTCTTATTGCAATAAAAGTTGTTATAAATCACTGTCTCTACTCCAGTCCTTTGTGTCCAATTTGGGAGGGGCACAGAGGGAGCTATCTTTGGCTTAACAAAGAGGCGGGGACTTTTTTGAGTGAGAGTCACAGTGGGATGTTTTGGGCGGGGGACGGGGTGTCTGGTCTCCCATCCTCTTTCTACTACAGATGTCCTTGTTTCTGAATCAAAAGATGCCCCCCCTCATGTTTTGCATAGGTTTGACATCTTTTTTAAAGAAAAACAGCTATATGTTTCTAGACAAGTAGATAAACTGTTCTGGTAAGGCAAGTTGACTTTGATCCTCATGGGGTAACTAGAACAGCACTGGGCAGCACAGCCAGCGTTCCCTGGGCTTGAACTTTGTGCCTCTGAATAAAAGTGACTGCACTTCCACTGTGGTCCACTCGTTAACTGCAGCAGGGCTTTTTTTCAGCTGGAATGTGGTGGAATGGAGTTCCGGCACCTCTTGAAAATGGTCACATGGCCGGTGGCCCCGCCCCCTGATCTCCAGCCATAGAGGAGTTTAGATTGCCCTCCGCGCTGCTGGTGCGGCAAGGAGGGCAATTTAAACTCCCCTCTGTCTGGAGGTCAGGGGGTGGGGCCACTGGCCAGGTGACTGTTTTCGCCGAGGGCTATTTAAACTTTAAAAAAACTTCCCACTTGTTCCAGCTGACCCAAAGTGACATCATTGTGTGGTCCTGAGTTCCACCACCTCTTTTCCCAGAAAAAAAACCCTGAACTGCAGTTACGTATCTCTGTGTACATCTTAACTACTATTAGCCATATTTAATCCCCCAGTTTATGTGTTTAGTGGATGAAAGAGAGAGTTTTTGATTCTGCAGACAAACCAGCCAACCTCTGCGCAAAAGAATAAATGGACACAAATCTGACATTAAAAATGGCAACGTCCAGAAACCAGTGGGAGAACACACTTCAATCTACCAGGACATTCCATCAAGGACTTAAAGGTCAATGTAGTTCAACAGAAACCTTTCAAAAACAAAAATCCAACGGGAAGCTGCTGAATTGGAATTCATATGTAAAGCTGACTCAGTCAGGCTTGGATTGAATAGAGACTATGAATGGTTATCTCATTATCAGAAGTAACTGATTTCATTATTAGAAGCAAACTGATCCCATTATCAGAAGATACTGATTGCATCTACTCCCCCCTCCCCTCTCCACCTATATATATCTGACCAGTTTCTTCTTACCCTCCACGCATCTGACAAAGAGAACTGTGGTTCTCAAAAGCTTATGCTACAGCAAAGTTGGTTAGTCTTAAAGGTGCTACTGGACACTTTTCTATTTTGCTACTACAGACTAACACGGTTAACTCCTCTGGATCTATATTATGGTTGTAATCCACTCTCAGCCCGCTTTTGGGGCAAGCAGACTATAAGTCTAATTAAATAAATAAATAGAATCCCAGCATGGGTTCCTCAAGAACAAGCCATGTCAGACTAATTATCCTTGGGGTCAGACTACCCTTATTCTCCTTTTTACTACTACTTTGTGGTAGTAACTAGAGTTACTACTTTGGTTGATTGGGGGCAGGGGGAATGCTGAGGACATAGTTTATCTTGATTTCAGTCAGGCTTTTGGAAAGGTTTCACATGATACTCTTGTTGACAAGTTGATAAAATGTGGTTTGGCTCCTATTACAGTTAGGTGGATTTGTAACTGGTTGACAGATCACAAACAAAGAGTGCTTGTAGATGGTTCTGTCTTATGGACCCTTTGTTGTTCAAAATCTTTATAAATAACTTGGATGAAGGAACAGAGGGGGTGCTCATTCAATTTGCAGACGATACTAAATTGGGAGGGGTAGCCAATACAAAGACAGAATCAAGATTCAGGATAATCCTGACAGGCTGGAAAACTGGGCTCAAACTAACCTACTGAATTTCAATAGAGATAAATAGAAAGTTCTGCATTTAGGTAGAAAAAAATCAATGGCATAATTATAGGACAGGGGCAACTTGTCTTAGCAGTAGTATGTGCGAAAACGATCTTGGAGCCTTAGTAGAACTTATACTGAACGTGACTCAACAATGTGATGCGGTGCTGTGCTGTTAGCCACAGCTTAGAAGCTTGTATTAGCTCTATAGCTTAGAAGCTTGTATTAGATCTATCAGAAATATGTGTGGCCTCTTTAAGGCTTTGAATGATGGGAATTGTAGTTTACACTACCACCAACAAGACGAGGGATATTTGAAGCCTTAATGACCTTGTTCCTGTTTTTAGTGTAATGTTTTACAACCTCTCTTCCTCCCTTTGTCTGTACTGAGCATCTCCCACGAGGAAAGGGGGGAAATGACTGCGTTTATCGCGATCATCTTGAATAAACTACTGCTATAAGACACAAGAAGCATCCGTCTCTTGGCTGAACTGTGAGTTAGTTCTGGGTCAGTGGGAATGGAATCCCTTGGGTCAGCGGTAGCTAAAGAGGAGTGGTAACCTGGAACTCCAGGACAGGTGCCTAAAAAGGCAAATGCGATTATAGGCTGTATCAACTGAAGTACAGTGTCCAGACCATGAGAAGTGATGGCGTTTGAAGGGCTGTCACAGAGTGGATGGAGCAGAGTTGTTTTCTGTTGCCTCAGAGGGTTGGGCCAGTAACCATGGGTTAAAGATAAACCAAAAGAGTTTTTGGCAGGACATGAGGAGGAGCTTCCTGTCATGGCAGTTCCTCAGTGGAAAAGGCTTCCTTGGGAGGTGGTGGGCTCTCCCTCTTTGGGGGTATTTAGGAAGAGGCTGGATGGGCACCTGACAGCGACGCTGATTCTGTGCCTTACTATGAAGTTAGGCAGATTGTGAGAGGGGGGGCAGGAAAGGCTGAGCCAGGGCGTGGCTCTCAGGGCCCCTTTCATACATGATGAGGGTAATGCCGATGGCCACTTTGGGGCCAAGAAGGAATTTTCCTCCAGGCCCGATTGGCTGGGGATCCTGGAGGGTTTTTGCCTTCTTCTGGGCGTACAGCAGAGGTCACTGGGATGTGTGTGTGTGTGTGTGTTAGGGGACGGAAGTATCTATGAATCTCCTACGCTGTGCAGGGGGGTGGACTAAATTATCCTTGGGGGCCCTTCCACCTCTGTGTTTCTATGGTTCCTAAAGCAGCATTCAGGAATTAATAACCAGCACAATTCCCAATTAAAATACAACGGCTTCCGTTTCCAAGCCCTTGCCAAGTTTCTGCCGGGACTGAGATACAACAGTCTGCCATGGTGGCTGTGAGCTGTGTCTGAGTTGGTCACCTGACATCTTATATCCTCCAAAGGGGAGTTCCACAGGAATGATGTTGTAATTGTTGACGAAGCACGTCCCTGCCTGGAGACCGGCCACCACCCGATGGGCCCGCTGAAGGTCCCTGAGGGCCAAAGGGGTGACAGGTCAAGCACAGCTTTTTCTTTCCCCACCAAAAGCACCTGCAGCATTTCCTAGAGGACACTGGATTCTGCCAGTTACATGTGCCACTTTAAGAAGGCGCCACTAGATAAGGATGGCACCTGATTCTGTTTGAGCCCAAGCAATGGCAGCGTAACTTGTTGCTCTCCACATCCAGGGCTGGCTTTCTGTCTCCTGACTCGCAGCTTTTATAAATGCCATGCTGCAGAGGAGCCGGAGCCTTCAGTGGGTCGAGTTTGGCCCCCAACCTTCTTCCCACCCCCTCCTCTTTCAGAAACAAAGGATTTTTTGTGGATGATACCTGGTGAAGACGCCCCCTGCCAGCCCAAAGCAGGTGTCGTTGGCTCTCCCTAGGGCCTCCTCCTCGGTATCAAAGGACAGGATGGACATGACCGGCCCAAAGATCTCCTCCTTCACACATGTCATGTTGTCTTCACAGTTTCCTGGCAGCAACATGGTGGAGTAATTCCTTGATGGTGCAACACTTCATAGAAAGCCCCTATTTTGAGTAAGAAACACCCTTCCCACAATGGCTCTCCTGCATCTGAGGAAGTTGGTGAGACAGCTAATTTACTTGATTAAAAGCCACAATTTGCTGCCCCAAGTGGAGAATAAGCCACTGAACTAGCAGCTCAATCCTATGTGATTACTTGAAAGTAAGTCAAGCTTTTTTTACTAGACTTCCAAGTAAATCTGCCCAGTATTGCAGCTGCAGTACCTGAGAGATGTTATGCTGAGACACTTACGTGCCAAGCTGCACGAGCCAGCATGGCGCAATTGTAATGGTGCTGGACTAGAACTGGCAAGGCTTGGGTTCAAATCCCCTCTATGCCATGAAGTTTGCTGGGTGAACCTGAGGCAGTTGTTTTTCCTCACACTAGACTCTCTCTCCAGCTTTTTGTGCTGAGAAAGGGAGGACCACACATGGCATCCAGAGCCCCTTGTAGGGAGAACACGATGCACTGATCGGGACAACCTGTTTACTCCACAGGTGCAATCTCTCAGTTGCAGCCTAAAGGCTTCCATAATCTGAGCTTCCTGTACATCAAACACTGAAGAATTCTGATCCTTGATATACTATTTCACCATGCAGAAGTTCTTTATTTAGGGAAGAACTCAAATGTGTGATATGCCCCGCCCGGAGTTGGAAGTCCTTGTCCTGAGCATGTAGCTTAAAGTCAGGGGCATGCCCAGAAATATTTCCCTTGGGCTCTTAACCTGAGAAAGGAATGTAAGTTCTTCCCATAGAAATTGGTTCTCACCTTCCTCTGCTGGGCTGAAAAATGACACTGCTTCGTCACCCATATTAATATAATTGAAGTGCTGTCTAGCAGGCTTGCCCCCCCCCCGCTTATGTCACCACCAGGCATTCTTGAGGCTTTGGCAGGACCGAGTGCTAGAAAGGCTCCACAGCAGCGCCCATACCTAATATACAGGGAGACATGTAAAAGCCGTCCTTCAGTTTGGGGTCATCTGGTACATACAGGTCTCCCCCGCACAGCACCTCTGCGCCCTGAAAACAGACACAACAGCAGGGCAGGCACCGTGTGTTAATTTTATTTCCAGGAGAATCATCAGCCAAAGCAAGAAGGGCTCTAGAAGGTGCGAAAAGCACAGCAGAATTCTGAGCAGTCTGACCACCCAATTCTGAGAGGTCGGTCACCGTCCGCGGCGGCATTAGTAAGTGAGCGTCCACATATTTACATGGAAAAAACAATGCAAGTCAAAGTCAATGGGGACACATCTAGATGAGAATCTATAGTATGTATACAAAAAACACTCCGACAGTCATTCTGAAATTCCTATACAGATCTCACATGAAACTTATCAGGTTGGAAGAAATCAGAACTGTATTATGGTTTATTACATATACCACAAAACTTTAATTCCCATATTCCAAACAAGCTAACTAGAACAAGCATTTACATTGGAGCATTAATCTGCAAAGACTCAGCTGCCTGTTCTTTGAACACGGAATTGTGTGCATGCACCCCCCCTCCCCCCCTTCCAGACTCTGCAAATAACAGGGAGCTCAGTGTGCCCAGAGCTGTCAATCACAGCCATAAGAATTACCATCCAGGGTCAAACCGAGGCCCTTCTAGTCCGGCAGTCTATTTCCAAGAGGACCCAGCATCTGGCAATAGGTCTGTCCAGAAAGAAACGGATCAAGCAGATGCCTTGGCAAAGGGACAGGGCCTGTAGACTGTACTGTTGTATACGTGTTATTATGTGCCGTCAAGTCGCCTCCGACCTATGGTGACTCTATGAATGAAATCAAAAAGAGTCCAGTAGCACTGGTTAGTCTTAAAGGTGCTACTGGACTCTTTTTGATTTTGCTACCACAGACTAACACGGCTAACTTCTCTGCATCTATGAATGAAAGACCTCCAAAACATCCTATCATCAACAGACTAGCTCAGATCCTGCAAACTAGAGCACATGACTTCTTTTATTGAGGCAAGCCATCTTGTTTTAGGTACTCCTCTTTTCCTACTGCCTTCCACTTTTCCTAGCATGATTGACTTTTCCAGAGAATCTTGTCTTCTCATGATGTATCCAAAGTACGATAGCCTCAGTTTCGTCATTTTAGCTTCTAGGGAGAATTCAGACTTGATTTGATCTAGTACCCATTTATTTGTCTATGATGAGACTATACTACTAGGTACTATTGTTCATGTCAAACTACTTATGCTTTGTTTCTGCCGTGCTTCATATCCATGTTTGGTTCTATGTTTTTTTTTCAAATTTCTGCAATCCCATTACCCTTTTTTACTGTTTCTTCGGTTTACCAGACGCGGATTGTGTTGACTTACACTGTGTGATCTCAGGGAGAACTAACACAAATAAATAAATAGAGGTGTATACATAAAGCAAATAACTGTCTTTTGAAAATATAATCACATTGTCCTGTTTCAGAGCACAGAACTATAGGCCACCTGTCTGAGTGTCCAGCCTCTCCTGCACCTGGTGCTCTTACCTGCTCTTTTGCTTGTGTAACAAAGCTCAACACCTTCTCCAGGTGGGGGCGGTTGATCAGCGCCCCCATCCTCGTGTCACCCAGCAGAGGGTCTCCAATTTTGATTTTTTGGGTCTGGTTCACAACCTCCTTGGTAAAGGCATGCAGGATGTCACGCTGTACGAACACCCGAGTTCCATTAGAGCAAATCTGAAAGACAGGCAGAGGTCTCAGAGTGAGCCTCCTGGTTACACCTCACTGATCTAGAAGGTCCCCTGCTTACTGAGCCACTGGCATTGACCTTCTCACTTGTGGCAATACAGATTAGCAGCAGGTGCCGAACCATCGGACCTCTTCTCTGCACACCAACACAGGCACGGGAGGAGGGAACGGAGGGACCCCCCCCCCCACAACTACAGCAGCGCTACTCTTTGTACGGCAGTCATCTGAGGACAGACAAGGTGCAGCCGAGAGGGTCCTCTGAGTACTAAGAAACTTGGGCCATAGCACATGAACATCATACAAGCTTGATGTGTTTGAACAAAGAGGTTTTCTTAAGAGTTCTGTGAGGGAACTGTAAATAGCCACCAAGAGTGCTTTCAGTAGCCGCCCCTGGTAGAGCTGACAATGTACGAGGGCTGAGGCCAAAATCCCCAGAGGATGCCTGCTCCTCCTGATCATCAAAAATATAACCACATCCTAGATAATTAACATTTGGCTCCCTTTTAATGGCACCCTCCTCTGCTGGCTCACCTAGGACAAGACCTGCAAAGGTATCTGTGGAGAAACGCCATTCTGTGGGTGGAGTTAACTTACTATGGGCTGCAGAGGGGAGGGGCCAATTCTGAAATGGAATGTGATTGGAGGGAGATCGAGTCCGTTGGTGGGGCGGGAGTTGGAAGTGGACAGTTGGTGGCTGGGGGGAGCTGAGGGGGAGATGGCTCTGAGGGGAGAGGTGGATCTAGTGTGACCCCAGGTGTCAAAGGACTGGGCCTGCCCTACACAACTTCTAATTAGGGCATGAGGGAGAGAGAGGAGGGGTTTCTGTGTAGGTTTTATTCGTCCTTCCGTTCACTGTATATTTGCCTGTGTATAGTTACAAGTTAAATACATGAGTTTTGGAATTGATGATGGAGGACAGCCCTTCTGTTCCACATAGTCCCCCAACCACTTGGGCCCACTAAGAGAGGAGGGGGGGTTAGGAGGCTGTCCCACCTAACCAGGACCCCATACAGGGACAGTGGTGGCAGCGGATCGGGCCCGTTGTGGGACCCTGCAGAGCGCAGGAATGCTCCCGCGCTCCGCAGTGGCCCTGATCCAGGCCAAAACAGGCATCCTGGCAGCAGCTGTGCAGGGGCGCGCAGCCCTGCAGGGGGGCGTGCATGGAAGGTGCACGCCCCCCCGCTGGCCAGGTAAGTAGGGGCGGGGGTGGGAGGGTGGGGGAGGGGGATCCCCCGCCCCCACCGGGGGTCTGGCAGCAGCGTACCTCGCCTTGGGTGAGGAAATTGGCCATGAGAGCTCCTTTCACCGCATTCTCCAGTACACAGTCAGAGAAGACGAGGAGGGGGGACTTGCCCCCTAACTCCAGAGTAACTGGTTTGACCCCTTTGGAAGCCATCTCCATTATCTAGTGAAGAATAACAAAAACAATTTCATGAGAAAGATGAGCAAGTTTATACCAGGCAGAAGGAACAGGCTATTCTCAGCTGCTGACTGAAGGCCCACAGCCACCCTTTCCTCGTGAGGCTCATAGGAACACGTGCGGCTGCCTGCAGCTGATTCTCACCTGGCCACTGTGGTGAATGCCCTGGTCACATTGAGGCTAGATTACTGCAATGCGCTCTATGTGGGGCTGCCCTTAAAAGTGTTTGGAAGCTGCTGCGATGGGTGCAGAAAGGAACAGCTGCACTCACCATGAGGGCCCCTTCTTCTCTAAGGAGGGGGGGGGGCATCTTGACATGGGTGATTCCCAGCTGTCAATCAAGGAGGCTGGTCTACTGTTCTTCCTGAGTGGAGTCACTCATTTCCTCAGTTTGGTAGTTCCCCAAACAGAATCTGTGCTAAAAACTAGGTTAACCATTTTAGCAAAGATTTTAAAACAGGAAGCAAGAAGGCAACAACGCAGAAAAAACCCCAGTCTGCCACCCCTCTTTTAAATCCGGGTGTGACAAGTTCAGAGCCTCTGTTTGCTTTGCTCCCACCCTCTGGAACCTGGAGAAGGATCTGGGCCCAGAGGGATCGAGGCCGCAGATGGAGAGGTCTGCCTCTGGGTTCCCAAAACGTTTGACAGTCTGAAGCAAGATGTCCCTCTTGAGAGACCGTCCACTGCTGTCCAGCTGTCGTCTGCTCAGTTAGTCCCCTGGCACACTCTGCTCACCCCCGAGGGGCTCTGCTGACAGAGACTTGAGGGGTTGTTCTGACCAGCACGTGGTCCGCTCCGTCTCTGTGTTGGGCCAAAAGCTTGGACCAGCCCAGGTTGCTTACATGGGAGTTGGCTGAGGCATCACCTGTTCCTATTAAGACACGATCGTTCTTGATCATGTCCCAGAACCTGACTTCAGCCAGTCTAACGGCTCTGCTCTTTGAGAGCCTCCATGTTCCTTTTCTGCTCTGTCCAGCACCAGGTCCCTTATGCTTGTCTTCCCTGGCAGGTGGCTGCCCAGCCTCTTAGGTTCACACCTGTAAATACCGGGATGGTGCTGGATGATGTATTCTTGCTCTTGGTCAGGTTGGACCTCTGAGTCCCCTAGACGAGGCCCTGTTGTAGTGGGGTAGCTCAGATCTGAAGGCTCTGTAGCTGGAAGGATCTTGAGAACCGCTGCAGAGGACAGGAGTGAAACCTGGCCCAGAAAAATTCTGTTTTCTGTTCTCTCGCCCATATGATCTAGGCATGGCATTCTTTTTGTCCTTGGTTTCTACTGGGATGTTGTCCAAGTTGTCTCCAAAGAGCTTTTCTCCCTGGAATGGAAGGGGTGCTAAGATTGATCTGACCTGATAATTGGCTTGCCAGACACAGCGCCACAGGTTTCTATGTGTGGAAACACAGCGTGTGCAGGGTGGCCTCAGCACTGCTTTAAGGAGCCCACTGGCACTTCCACTGGCCTTTTTGTTCTCCTCCAGGATCAGCTCAAGCGGCTTCCTGACCCAAATGATGGAATAGCTCACAAAAGGGGGATGCTGTGCGGGACGTCATAAGAGCAAGAGCTGAGGCCTTGTGGAGTGTTCTGAGAATGACGGTCTGACTCGGGGTCCAGTTGGTCACACAGGCCTCCTTCCGCATCTCTAGTAGCCACTGAGGCCCCTGAGAGGAGAGCTGGAACAGGAGCTTCTGCTAATGGTACTGGCAAAAGATCCACAGCATAGTTAGGCAAAGGAATAAAAGCTTTTACCGGGAAAAGGGTCAGCCCGTTCCTCTTTCATTTGAGTCTCAGAGAATTCTGGGAACGGCACTTCTTTCCCCCCATGAAATAATCTGGGGGGGATTCTTTATTCCCTTTGAGGTTGGCTTTAGGATTGGTTTCTGGGGGCTTCCCTGGCTTCTGGGGGCTCTGAGAGATCCAGCACCGACACAGCCTTAGCTAGCACCCCGATAGTCTTCTTGGTTAAAGAGGTGTTTGGGCCGCCCTGTGGCTATTGTCCCATTCTCCCTTATCAGAATAGATATCGGATCCCCCTGAGCTCCAGGAGGTTTCAGCAAGTCTGAGGCTGTTCGACTGCACCAGGGAGAACACTCTTCCCCCTGTTTTTGGGAGGAGAAGGGGGTCCCCGTCCTCCTTGGAGATGAAGCCGTCTGAGGATTTGTTGAAATTCTCCAAGTCTTCTGTTGCCTCAGCCATTCTGTCCTCAGGAGGGAGAGAGAGAGAGAGTGTAGGGGGAGAGTAAGCAAAAGGGAGGAAAGAAGGTAGGCAATCTTTTTGTGCTGCCTTAGTCTATCAGGGTTGGTGCCTTGCCCCATATGTACCCCAGAGGATGCTTTGTTCAACAAATAAACAACTGTTGGTGGTCCCTGACCTCGACCAGAGCCAGGGCCTTTTCGGTCCTGGCACTGACCTGGTGGAACTCTCTGTCTGAGGAAACCAGGGCCCGGCGGGATTTATTATCTTTCCGCCGGGCCTGTAAGACAGAGATGTTCCACCAGGCACATGGTGGAGGCTAGGTTGGGCCGCCATTGGCCACGCTAAAGATCTGTCCACCACCCCACATATGAGCCAGGGCTTGAAAAGCAGTATTTTATCATCGCCATCTGAAGAGAAGCTGTATTGTATAAAGTTGTTTTAATGTTATTTGTATACTGTTTTAACTGTTTTTAACTGTATTTATGTAATTAGAAATGTTGTACTCCACCCTGAGGCCTCCTGGCTGGGAGGGCGGACTAAAAATCTAATGAATGAATGAATGAATGAATGAATGAATGAATGGGGAGCATTCAGAAAATGGGGGTGGGTGGAAGAGAGGGTGTCTCTCTGCCTTGTTCCACGGTGGAGTCCTGCCTCCCTGAGCGCTCTGCTGCAGCCATGAGGTGCTGAGCCCAGGCATCCACCATCCTTAATTGCACAGAGGATCTTCCCGCCAAAATAAGTTGCTGACAAAGAGGCGTTGCCTGAGGCGGTCGAATTGTGCAGAGGAGTCTTGTTGCCACCTCTGCTTGTCCACCACTGGCTGCTGTTGGCAGGTCTGCGCCTGCTCATCCACACTGGGGAGGTGTCCCGTCCCCCCATTTTTGGGAGAAGAGGGTCCCCACCCTGCTCAGAAATGAAGCCCTCCAAGGCTGTGTTGAAATTCTCTGTGTCTTCTGCTGCCTCAGTTGCACCTCCCTCAGAAGGTGGGGTGGAGGAAAAGAGCAGGCAAAGAATGGAGGACAGGGGTGTAAGGAATAAGTAGAAATATGCAGAAACAAGGGGTCGCCATAAGTCAGTTGTGACTTGAGGGCATGTGCGCACGCACACACACACAAAGTAGAAATATGGCTATTGACAGTCTCCTGCTGAATTGTAGGGGCTTTCTGAGCAGCTGCTACCAAAGGCCTGCTCTCCCCGGCAAGGCAGGAAACACACTGAGGAAAGCAGGTGACTCCCCCCGGGAGACTGGGAGCCTAGAAGAGCTTCACTCCTGCCTCCTTGAATGGCAAATGGCCCATGTCTCCCATGTCAAGATGCGCACCCCCCTCGAGCGATAACTCTGCAGCCAGGACGCTCACTGGAGTCACGCCAGTCTTGGCCTGTCTACACTGACTCCCCATCAGTTTCTGGGCACAGTTTAAGAGCCGAAACAGACGAGACGAGTTCCCTCAGTTCAACCTGGGTTGAATTGCCTCAAGGTTTGACGGGAAATGTAGGCATTTCTCCTTCCCGTCGCTCAGAGGAGGAGGGGGGAGGAGGAGGGCTCCTCTCGCCCGGCCGCCGCCATTCCCAAGCATGAGGGACTCGAGGAGCCTGGAAAGTGGCAGGGGGATGCTCTTAGGCTGGGGCGTGGTGGCGGCGGCGCTCTTGCTGCTGCCACTCGCCGCCGCCGCCTCTCTCGCCGCTGGAGAAGGAAGCCGAGAGGAAGGAGGACGAGAGAAAGAGGCTGGGGTGGGGGGGCGGGGGGCAGCTGCAGCAAGAGCACTGCCACTGCCGCGCCCCAGCCTAAGAGCATCCCCCCACCACTTTCCAGGCTCCTCGAGTCCCTCGCGCTTGGGAACGGCGGCGGCCAGGTGAGAGGAGCCCTCCTCCTCCCCCCTCCTCCTCTGAGCGACAGGAAGGAGAAATGCCTACATTTCCTGTCAAACCTCAAGGCAATTCAACCCAGATTGAATTGAGGGAACTCGTCTCGTCTGTTTCGGCTCCAAGGTACTGGTGTTCACCTTTGAAACCCTACACACCTGTCTGACCTCTATGTAGGTGTATTTTATTCTATTGTATGTGCATTTTAACTTGTTTTCAGTTGTTTTAATGATGTGTTCTGTTTTTCATGGTTTTTAAGATGTTTGTTAAATAAGCATGTTTTCAGTCTCTTAGCTGCCCTGATGAGGGCAGAATGGTGGGGTATGCATTTTATAAATAAATAATTATACTTCTTAATAATTACAGATTTATAATGACGATTGCTTTATCAAAATTGGTACTGCCTAATCTGACTGGCACCCTGGACAGCCCAGGCAGGCTCAATCTTATCCAGTCTCAGAAGCTAAGCAGGGTCAGCCTTGGTTTGTAATTGGATGGGAGACCTCCAAAGAAGACCAGGGCTGCAGAGGCAGGCCATGGCAAAGCCCCTCTATTAGTCTCTTGCCTTGAAAACCCCACTGGGGTCACCATAAGCCAGCTCTGACTTGAGGGCACTCTTCACTACCACCATCTGACTGGCAAAAGCCCCCCCCCCCCGGCTTCACGCAGCCCACGACCTGATGCTTTAAATGAGGGGTGCCAGGCTGCAAACCAGGATCTTCTTCAGGGAAAGCAGATGCTCGGCTACTGAGTCGCAGTCCCTCCTCCACTGATCAGTCAGAGCACTGGGGGGAGTTTGAGCAGTGCTGAGCTGGTCCATCAGATGCAGCCCCCATGCATAAAAGCATCGTGAAGAGTTCAGGGGGTCCGTGGGGGGGGCTTTGCAAAGGACCGCCTGCCCCCAAAGTCGGTAGCTGCCGCCAGTTCCCCTACTGACTCCTAGGCAGAATCTGGGGAAAGAAGGTTCAAGCCATACAGGACTGGATCTGGGTGCCAGATGTGCTCAATCCCAGCCAAAAAGCTACAGGGGGAGCAGGGGCCTTAACTGGCTTGAGCTGAATAACTTAAAACCTCACACACCTGACAGAGTCACTCTACCAGCAAACGCAGCATTTCGCCCAAAAGTTTCAGGGCTAGTTGTAGGTCCAGGACATCAAGGGTAGGATCCAGACTTGACACCAAACTCGAGAAAAAGGGATAATCCAACTGACCTTCCTTATCTTATATTTGCCAGTGGCCTGGGAGGCTCTAGTTGACCCACCAGGTCCCCGCAGGGACACAATAGGGTGACGCTGCTTCTGTGTCATGCCCAAAGGGCATTGCACCAGCGCCTCCCGAGAACCGAAACTAAGTCCGGAGAAGCCAGCGGGCGGAATGCTCCAGCTTTGGGTTTCCTGTTTTCCCACCACAAGGGCTTCAGCCTTGCCCTTGGGGCAGAGACCAAGCCTGGAGGCGTCTCTGGAAATGAGCTCACACCGAATTCACAGGCATCGCCATCGCGCGTCTCCACTCTTGTCAAACAGGTCTAACGTTTGAGTGCCGTTGTGGGCCCCAGCAGGCCTGTTTCTTCACCTGCAAATGGAAGATCTGTTGCCACGCAGGACTGGAACTGCACCTCGTTCTCCAGTGTCACCCTGTCAATAACCATTCAGTTCTCTTCCAACGGGGATTCCAAAGGAAGGACAGGGAACGATGTTTATTGCATGTATTATCCTGGTTCTACTGCGTTACTTTCTAACTTGGGATTCCAATTGCATCGCGCTGCTTATTGTATGTATTTACACTGTTTGACTGGATTGTTGCCTTCCTTTGAATTTTGTAATCTGTCTTGAGTCTCAGCAAGAACTACTTTCTCCCCTAACTCAAGCACTGTGTCTAAAAGTAGTGTGAACAAGTCAGGCATTAGCTCTCCCTATCTGAAACTGACTCATATATCACTTTCTACTAACATCTACCACCCTAGTGAATTCGGCACTAGTAAGTGGCGAAGAGCACAAGGTCTGTGGCGCTCCTGAGCTGGCCTTCACACCCCATGGATGCACTTCAGGAGATGACAGGCCATGCTGGGGGGAGCAGGCTTTGCCGCCCTCAGACCCCTTGGAAGCTACAGGGGGGCTCTCCGACCCTGGGGATTCAGTGGTCCTAACACGAGCACTTATTACCTTGATTCCTGTAGACACACTTCCAGTGAAAGAGACCTTGGACACGCTTGGGTGTTGGCACAGGAACTGGCCCGTGGCAGCTCCACCTTGCACCACGTTGAAAAGTCCGCTGGGTAGGCCAGCCTGGCTGTAGATCTCGGCCAGCAGCACAGAAGAGATGGGGGTGCAGGGAGAAGGCTTGAAGACCATGGCATTACCTGGGGGACCCAAGCCACAGGATTAAGGGGAAGCGAAAGGGCACCATTCGCCTCTTCTAGACAGGAATCAGGAGGGAAACTAAACAGAGAGGGCTTGGGGGTACCCCTCCCCCCAATCTCAGCACACCTCCGTCCGGACTTTAATAGGTTAATGTGGGCCAGCCTCAGCCTCCACTAAGACCAAGGCAGTGCAGGGCCCATCGACTCAGTCTCCGGAAAATGGTGCAGCCAGATCATTGCCAGCCCTACACATAAATAATTTTTATTCCGCATTTTTATTGAAGGTCCACAAAGTATCCATTACATTTGTTCTGTCCCTCCTCAGCTGGTCTTTTAAATTATACACTTCTGGGTGCCAAAGAGAGTCAAGATGGCAGTACAGAATTTTGTGCCATGGCTCACCCAGCGGGTGTTGTTTCTTGACTTTTGCCTCTGGGGCTACATGACCCCAAAGGTCCTCATCCCTAAACCAGAGCCCGTTCTTTACCACAAGCCAAGGCAGGGGCTGATTTCCAACAGGCAATCTGGAAAGGGTAGTTCCAGGCACCAATCCCAACACACACCCCGAGAGGCTCTCTTCTGGTGTAAGCGAAGGATCCTCCCGGGAGCTGGATGTGCTGACCTGAGCAGGGACAAGAAAGCAGAAAGCGTGTGAGCTGCGCAGAGCGGCAACCATTTTTAGTATTCCAGGCAGCCAGAATTCAAGAGATGTTTGTCAGTACAGGGAAGCCCTGCAGAGCAAGGAAGCAGAGGCACGGGGAGGGGATGCCGGCTGGCTCCATTCTGTGTGACCCGCTGTGAGACGCTTTCACTTCTCAGGGAGGCACTGGCCACAAACACTGTGCTTGTCCCACCGGGAAAGGCTCCACTTCCCAACGCTGCAGTTCAGGTCAGCTGGTCTGTGGGCTGGGAAGTGGTGAAGGTCATTTTCTAGGTCACGCAGCTAACAAGTATACGTTACAGCTCTGTGTTGTGCACAGAGCAAAGCACAAACAGATTAAAATAACATAGAGGAGTGCTGTGGCGGTATGTGTGCTGGCTCACTGCAGAGTGATTCCGCAGTAAATAATAAAAGAAAAGCACAGGGTTAAGGTTTAACATAGTAAAACCATAGTTGTGACCTGCACTGGGGACTGTAAGCCTAATAGAAGAACTGGTTTCTGGGCACCTTAGCACAAATGGAATTTACAAGAACTCGATAAGAAAAGTCATACATTTTAAATGTAGTAATTCCTCCTAGGGAAATAACCAGCCCTAATGAAGGCCTAGAGATATTATTGAACTAGTTGGGGACACGTAAAGAACCCAGCGAAGCACAGCTTCTCACCTGCCAGACAGCCGGCTAAGCCTGCAAAATATTGCAGACTTTGCCAAGATATGTCAACATCCACCAAGGCTTCAAAGATGGACTTCCCATTATTGATTGTTTCCACGGTAGCAATTTCTTCCCTCCGTTCCTGGAATTTGAACACATGCACAATATTTTCCCACCGGTGACAGTTCAGAATACACCAGAAGCTGATGGAACCAGTCCTAAGCATCTTGGAGGCACTTTGCTCCTCTTGCCCACCCAAAGGAAACCAAGACAATCCAAAGCGTGTCAGACCGACCGAGGCACCCACCTGGGCATTTGCCTGACCCTCAGGGGCAGCCTCTTTCTATCAGAGCAGCTGTCCTGAAATAGGCAGATTCAAAAGGGGCCCCAGGCACATGGAGGGTGACTTTCCCTTATCCTGTGACAAAAAAGGCCTATCCCAATATATCTATATATATAGGCCATATTATCTTAATTGATTGATTAATTAATTAATTAATAGTCTGCCTTTCTCAATGATGGATTAAACAGTGCAAGTGAAATATAATCAACAGCTTTGGCATTCACTGAGCAAAGTACAATAATGAACAGCGCTTAGGATATTCAGTGAGCAGGTACAACAGGATGCAGTAGCAGACAATTTGAAAACAAGCATAAAGCTGAGCACAGAGATGAAATCTTTCCGAAACCTACAAAAGCCAGTGTCGAGACTAGAGTGTCACGGCACGATCTGGAAACCCAGGTTCAGCCCCCCACCGTGCCACGGAAGCTCCCTGGGTGGCTTTGATCGAGGCACACACTCTTCAGCCTAACCTACCTCCCAGGGCTGTTGTGAGGATAACAGGGAGAGAGGGAGGATGACGGAAGCCACTTTGGGTCCTCATTATGGAGGAAGGCAGTATATAAGCAAAGTAAATTAATACATATAGGGGAAGAAAGGGGAGATAGATAAAAGGGGTGTTTTTAGTGGGTTTGAAGGCGAGAGGGTTGTTGGGAAAGGTGGGGGAGGGGGAAAGAGGAAATGGCATGGGGGAGGGGATACAGGGGAAACCCCCAGCAAACTCATGCAGGTTCCCCACAGGCATGGCTCAGCCAGGCCCAGTTGCCGACAGAAGGACAGACAAAGGTAGGCAGAAAGGCAAGAAGGAACCAGGGAAAGAGGGAGAGGCCAGGAAGGGAAGGGGACATGGCGAGGGAGGGGGGAAATGAGATGCCCGAGCAAGTCCCTGCAGGTCTCTACTTCTATATTTTTAAAGGTCATGCAATGTTTTAAACTCAAATGCAACTGCTCTTTAACTGAGGAGCAACACAATTTTAATGAAGATATCAGTAAATTGGGTTTAGTATGGCAGCTTCGGGAATATACGTTGCTGGGTCAACAGTGGTGTGAGGTGGTTTTGCTTCCAAAGATCAATTTCTGTGGATCGCCTCTGGACAGAAAAGAGCTGAGAGTTCTCTCTGGAAACTTGCCCACTCCAGAGGGAAAAAAATCATTAAGCTTCAGGAGGTAGATGAAGCTGGAGTCTCCAGTCCCTGGTGTGGGCGGGGGATTCCCTGCTCCTGCCCCTCGCCACCACTCACCTGGCTGCTGGTGGGGAAAGGCATGGAAACAGGCCTTACGGAGTGTGCTCCCAGCACGGTGCAACAACGTCAATCCCAGGAGAACCAGCCTGGTGCAAAGCGCAGGAGCACTCCTGGGGCCTGCGTGATGACACAACTTCCGGAAGTCACATCATCGCATCACAACGGAAGCACGGCATGAAGACGACCTAGAGCTGAGTGCCAGGTCCAGCCAGGAGGATAAGGGGACCTGGCAGCCCTAGACAGAGCACGCACATCACTCCCCTTCTGCAGTCACTCCATTGGCTTCCCATCAGTTGCCAGGCTCAATTCAAGGTCATGACTATCTCATTCAAGGCCCATCGTTGCCTGAGCCCCTCACATCAGTGCAGCTGCCTCTCCTTCTGTCTTCCACCACGGCAGCATCTCTCATCAGGACGGGGCCTTCTGCAGAGACCGCCCTGCAGTTGGGCAAAACCAACAGCTGCCCATTGACCCTCTTTCTCTGTGGTGGCCCCCACCTTAGGGAATGGCCTGCCTGAGGAGGTCAAGAAAGCCCCCACTCTCCTGGCTTTCTGCCAACTAGGCAAAACTGAATCATTCAGGAGGGCTTTCTACTCATATTATAGGGCTGTGCCACGAGAAATAGCTCAGAGAAGCCTCAGTACAGACCATGTCTGGTGAGGGAGATATGTTGCTATCGGGTGGTTTCCACTTTGCTAAAGATGGCATGTTAATTAGCTATGCTTTGTTTCAGAAAGGTTTTATCTCTGTGTTGAGTTTCATGCTCGTTTTCAAATTCTCTGCTACCATACCCTATTGTGTCTGTTCACTGAATGTCCTTGTTATGACCTTTACTTTCTTTTGGGTAGATTTTTCCTTTTATCTTTCCCTTAACACCCTCTGGGTAGTTTGCTGCCACCATGAATACTATATTCCAAGGTATTTTATTTAAGTTTTCCCTTTAGTAACGTGCCTAAGCGTCAGGCTCCTTCGTGGTTCTATGTGACCCTGAGGATAGGAATGGGATATAACAATGACAGCTACTCTGGGATATAACAAAACAAAATAAATGTTTATTTTTCAAGAAGCGTATTGGTTTCATAAAAGTAGTTCTTAGTTCTTAAAGTTGCTTCATTTACTCTCATTCACACAGATCTCCTATAAGGTTTCACACACAGTTAGCCTTTTTCACTAGACTCAATAGTTCTCTCATAGAAATGCTTAAAACTCCTCAGGCAGCCCACAGCTGGCCTCCCTTTCCCTGACTGAGTGTCCTTTCACAGACATGCTCAGTTCAGGTTCCACACAGGTCATATTTCTCTCATAAATACTTCAACATATTCAGGCAGCCCACAGCCAGCCTGCTTTCCTCTGACTGCCACCTTTCTCTCTGCCCTCCCAGTCTCAAACTGCATTCGCTCCGCCCACCCTCTCAGTCATCAACCAATCACATCACTCACTCATCCCTCTCCTTCACCCCACTCTTCACCTAGCTCACACCAAGCATTTAAAGACACAGGCACCCATTTACTTGGAATCATTACAGTCCTAATAGTTGACCATCCCGCATTTGCTCAGTGAACCTTCTGGCTGCTGATTCTGCCCCCCTTCGGTCTCAGTAAGACAGGCAGACTAAGACTGGCACTAACCAGGTTGGTTCAGCCAGGCAGAGCAGGCCTATTTAGAGAGGAGGCTGGGTCCTTCATTACTGGCCACCAGGCAAGTACTTTTCTGCTAGCACACCTCTTCCGTCATGGTTATTTTTTGTAAGTCATATTTTAATTTTAAAACATAAATGTACAATAAATTTACAAGTATAACATTACTTATAAAGTACAATGCATAGCTTATTAACAATTCTAATAACTATATACATTATAGAACTCTCTGTCTAGGGCAGTGATGCTCTGTATTCTTGGTGTTTGGGGGGGGCAATCAGTGGGAGGGCTTCTAGCGTCCCCTCCCCACTGGCTGACCTCCTGAGGACACCTGGTTTTTTCTGGCCACTGTGTGACACAGAGTGTTGGACTGGAAGGGCCATTGGCCTGATCCAACATGGCTCCTCTTATGTTCTTATTATATATAGTCGGTTATCTTACTGATAACTAAAAGTGGGAGTATACTTTGATAGAACAAGTCTGGGGGTTGTATATCCTTACTGTAAATATAATCAAAGAACGGCCACAATTTGTCAAAGCATTGTGATACATTTGAAGATGTGTTTTTGTTGTAAGTTAACTATTATTATATTGTCGAAGGCTTTCACGGCTGGAGAACGATGGTTGTTGTGGGTTTTCCAGGCTGTATTGCCGTGGTCTTGGCATTGTAGTTCCTGACGTTTCGCCAGCAGCTGTGGCTGGCATCTTCAGAGGTGTAGCACCAAAAGACAAAGATTTGGTGACACTGAGAGATCTCTGTCTTTTGGTTCTACACCTCTGAAGATGCCAGCCACAGCTGCTGGTGAAACATCAGGAACTACAATGCCAAGACCACGGCAATACAGCCCGGAAAACCCACAACAACCATTATCTATTATTTTTTCAATAAGAAATTGGTTCCAAACTTTTGAAAACCATTGATTTATTGTAGGAGATAATTGTATATTCCAATGTGATGCTATTAACATCTTAGTGCTGGGATTCTTGTATCTTGCCATAAATTTAGGAAGATTGAGGGTTTAGTGGAATTTTATAACCTGTAATATGTTCGATTTGATCTCAGACTTCTTTTCAAAATATATTAATTATGAGGCATTGCCAGCACCAGTGAGCATATGAAGCAATATTGCCACATTTTTTTCCAACAAAGAGGAGATGTGGTTGAAAAGATTGCACCTAGTTTTTTTGGTGTTAAATACCAACATGTCATGATTTTAAATGTCTGAAGCTTTGTATTTATTGCTTGAGTTTTAAATAAATCAGAGGACCAGACTTCTTGCCATTGATCTTGTGTAATGTTTGTTTCACAGTCTTGTTGCCATTTACTTTGATAATTAAATAGTTTGGGTTTGTTAATATTTATAATAAGTTTATACTTTTTAGAAATGATTCCTTTATTTTTTGTGCCAATGTTTTCTAGTATTTCTTTAAATATTGTTTTAGGGGTGTTTATTATATCCAATAGTTTGATTTGATTTGCCATGTCTGACAATTGAAGATAGGTAAACCGAGGAATAGTGTTGTTTAATTTATTTTCTAATGCGTTTTTAGCTAGTAAACTTCTATGTGATGTTATATCAATTAGTTCTATGTTATCAAGTAATTTCCATTGATTATGAGACAATATTTTATTTCCTGGAGGGAACCACTGTTTTGATAATAAAAGTTGTGTGACGTGATATATTAGGGTAGTTTTCGTCAGTTTGGTGTAGTGGTTAAGAGCACGGGACTCTAATCTGGAGAGCCGGGTTTGATTCCTCGCTCCTCCACTTGAAGCCAGCTGGGTGAACTTGGGCCAGTCACAGCTCTCTCGGAGCTCTCTCAGCCCCACCCACCTCACAGGGTGTTTTGTTGTGAGGATAATAATAGCATACTTTATAAACTGCTCTGAGTGGGCATTAAGTTGTCCTGAAGGGCAGTATGTAAATTGAATGTTATTGTTATTAGTCTATATTTATCCCAGGTTTTAAGTAGATTTAACAAAAAGATATTATTATTAATTTGCTTTGGACGCTGATTAGGTTTACACCATAAAATTTCTTGGAGGGACCTGAGGGTGCAAAAAAGTTTCTAATAATGCGGTTCATATTGATTCTTCTTTATCCATCATTATTTATTTTATTTTAGAAGTGCAACTGGATTGCAGACAATAGAGCAGAAATGCCATAAGCCCTGTTTGGAGCTTCAGGATATATGCAAAGCTAATCCCACCAGGGGCTGTAGGGGGAGAGAAAGTCATCACAGGGCCTGCAGTATCTATTCTGAGCAAAAGTCATTTGATTACCTGAAGATGCTGACAGAATATCTATTTTCACATAGTGTTACAACGAGGGGGGGGGTCTAAAATCACGGTTGCCTGTGGCAACGATCGCTCCAGCCCTGGCAACCTCCTCTTCCATGGATGAAGCTCCCCTTCCCCTCCTCGTCCTGCGGGTGCTGAAGGTCAGGTGTTACCCCCCCCACACACCTGAACAGACCAGACTTCCTGGGGAAGCAGGAAGAAGCAAGGAGGACTGATGCCTGCCTCTGCCGAGCTGCCTGGCAGGAAGAGAGAGAGCAAAGACTGGGCTACTCTCACGAGTTCGCTCTGGGCACCCTCTGCATGCCGGAAGTCCTCAAGGGAAGGAAGGCGTCTTGAGAAGGCAGAAGTGGCCCCTCTCATGGGTTCTGCTGCTGCTGCTGCAAAGTCCTGTGCAACATAAAAGATGGACTCCTCCCTCCTTGGAATTCTCTGCAGACATCGGAGAATTCAAACATCTGGAGGGATTGAGGACAACTGCAAATAATGTTTAGCTAGTCAACTAAGCCAAACTTTGTGGATGTCAGGGTCTTGGCATCCCCTGTCATGCTTCTGCTAAAAGCCGGTGTGAAGGGCTGGGACTCTAATGCTGTTTGAACTTTCTCCCGGTCCCGGGAAAGCTAATCGGTCTGTCTGCTGGAGAAGAACCGCTGTCATGGATACTTAACCTTGGAGCTCCTGAACTTTCTACACCTTCCTTCCTAGTTGCTTTGCTCTGCTTGTTGCTTTACACATGGGGGGTGGGAAGTGGGGACTTAGAACGCAGGCAGTTAAGGGGGTGGACACTGGGCTGTAGTACAGGCTTGGCGTGGGTTTCCTTATTCCTGGCAAAGTAGCTGTACTGAGTAGCTGTATAGGATTGCTGAACTTGTGGATTATCCATAAAGCTTTAACTCATGCAGTTCTGGACACATGCAGTGAAGTCATTAAGATCTACCTGTCAGAACCCGACAGCGGACAGCTGGTTGCGAAAATAGCAAGCACTTCCAACACAGACTCCCAGAAATCTGGGCGGGCCCTGCACTTTGACTACCTACCCGGATGAGACTGGCAGCCTCCCAGAGCGCATTGCCCCGCTCCATGCCCGATTTCTGACTCCATACTTTAAAGGCAGCCTGGGCGCTCTGCACAGCCAGGTCCACCTCCTTCTCACCAGAGAATAGACACTTGCCAATAACACGGCCTGTGGAAGAAAAATGAAAGTCAAGTTCTATGGTTTGTAGACTTCTGAATGACAACAGACACTTCTATGAGTACAGCTCACAGGAACTGTGTGCTGGACCTCTGGGCTCTCACAGCCGCATAATGCAATATGCATCAGTGCATTTATTTACATTTATTCCTGCTATCTCTGAATGCTCCCTTACAGTTTGAAAAATGACCCAGAGAGAACAAGGAAAGAGGACTTCACACAGCCAAGTACTATACTTAAAACTACAACCAACATTCTGTGACAAGATAATTTAGATTTGGCATGAAGAAAAACAGAATTCTGTGTCAGATATGCCTGCCAACATATCTGTCATGAAAGTGTTCTGCATATGATGCTGATCCTCTGAGAATACAGTAAGTGTATGTTGTGCTTTGTATGGATAAAATAAAAGCATGTGTCATGCCTCTTGCAGCTAGGCTTGGAGCTGCTTCCTTCATCTCGCAGTTGGCTACTTTCACTTCTGGAGCAGGCTGGAGAATGGCCTTGGAGGCCAGGCAAAGTCTGGGAGTTAAATGTGACTTCTTTCTTTCTTTCTTTCTTTCTTTCTTTCTTTCTTTCTTTCTTTCTTTCTTTCTTTCTTTCTTTCTTTCTTTCTTTCTTTCTTTCTTTCTTTCTTTCTTTCTTTCTTTCTTTTCTTTTCTTTTCTTTTCTTTTCTTTTCTCTTTCTTTCTTTCCCAGGCTCCTCACCCTTCCCCCCTCCCTGCAGAATCCTAACCATCCCTATCCTAAAGGTGGGAACTTTCCCTACAACTAACCTGACCCTTCATACCCACTTCACTTCTGCCAATTTTACAGTAGTCTGTGCACTGAGCTGATGGGTCTCTAATAAAGCAACTTTAACCCTTGCACTGAAGTGTCTGGTGTGAAGTATTATTGGGATCTAACTGCCAGAACCTCACATTTTAAGGCAACTACAAAATCAAGGAGGTAGAACCAAAAATGTATACACAATTTAAGTATATCCAAAATTTTGCAAAGTGCAAAATGTAAGTCATGCAATTCTCAATACCCAAGTAATACAATACAGTCACAACAACCATCAATCAAGAACCAAATCATCCATAGAGATAAATAACAATATACATGTGCCAACTGGTGGAAGAACAAGAGCAATCAAAATTCACAGTTCATATTTCCATATTTCCATTTTGCAGAGGGCAGACTGTCCTCCAGATGGAAACGGAGCTGTAAAGACTCTTCAAGAACAGCCTACGGGTCTTTGGCCAGCTGAGTCTCAATTCCCATTTCGTACGCTAGACTTCCGCATGGGCATATTTCTATAAACTATAATAAAAATATTAATATCATACAAATGGTCTATAACTAATAAAAACATCCTCAACCCTTATTGGAAAGTACTCACTGGTCTCTCACAGTATACAAACACATCAACCAGTTGGTGGAATCCGACGGAGCAAGGCCGTAAGACTCCCCCATCAGTGCAGCACTGTACACACAGCCGTTTAAAGGTACAGTAATCAATGACGTAATAGCAGCTCTTAAACTGATACAAACCAGGTAAAACGATCCTAATACTACAACAGCTGTTAACAAAATATGCAGAGTTTAGAAATAGCAGAACGAAGCCATAAGGCTCCCTAACAATGTAACAGTATATAGAGTTATTTAAAGGTTCAGTGAACAATTATACAAAAGCAGCTCTTAACCGATACAAAGAGGGCAAAAGATATCATGATTAATCTACGAGAGGAATCCAACAGGGAACTTGTTTCCAATACATACAGGACCGATACTCTCAATTCCCTAGCCTTATGGCAGTGTTCCCTGTTGGATTTCTCTCATAGATTACTCCAACTGGAGACAGAGTGTATATTTTGTGAATAACTGTTGTTGCATCATTATATTTTTTCCCTCTTTGTATCGGTTAAGAGCTGCTTTTGTATAATTGGTCACTGTACCTTTAAATAACTGTCTATATACTGTTATATTGTTAGGGTTAGGGTTCCCTCCCCCGCTCTGCTGGTAGACGGCCAGCCACACTACGAAGTTGAAGAAATTCTGGACTCTGACATGAAGAGGGGACATTTGTTTTACCTGATCCTATGGGTGCATTTTGATGAAAGCAACGTGGAGTGGGTAAAGGAGGCCTTCAGATGTAAAGGCCCCTAGACTTGTACGTGAATTCCACAGAACCTACCCTGAAAAACCAGGTCCTTCATGACAGGGGGGAGGGCCTTGGGGGAGGCAGTATGTCAGGTATGCCTGCCAACATACCTGTCATGAAAGTGTTCTGCATATGATGCTGATCCTCTGAGAATACAGTAAGTGTATGTTGCGCTTTGTACGGATAAAATGAAAGCATGTGTCATGCCTCTTGCGGCTAGGCTTGGAGCTGCTTCCTTCATCTCGCAGTTGGCTACTTTCACTTCTGGAGCAGGCTGGAGAATGGCCTTGGAGGCCAGGCAAAGTCTGGGAGTTAAATGTGACCTACCTTTTTCTTTCTTTCTTTCTTTCTTTCTTTCTTTCTTTCTTTCTTTCTTTCTTTCTTTCTTTCTTTCTTTTTTTTTCTTCCTTCCTTCCTTTCTTTCAATTTTACAGTCATCAGTGTGCACTGAACTGATGGATCTCAAATAAAGCAACTTCAACCCTTGCGCTGAAGTGTCTGGTGTGAAATACTATTGGGATCTAACTGCCAGAACCTGACATTCTGCAGTTGTGCTCCTTATTATGCAATTGTTTAGCATAATGTATCGTATTTGCAGGTGACCACTACTACTAAAAACCACATTCTCCAAAAATACACAAAAAGAAACAATTCTATTTTGCAATCACTGAAGCTCCCGAGAGTTCACCAGGTATAACCTACATGCTTTTAAGAATATCCCAGGGCCAAACTATGCAAGATGTTTTTCAGTGAGTCGAGTCTGGGTCTTCTGGACTGCGCTTGCTTTCCTTGTAGTGTTGTTTTAAAGTCTGAGCAGGACTGACTAGGCTCATGATTCTATGCATGTTATGCTCCAAAACGAGGCAAGTGACTGGGCTCAGAAAAATGGTGTAGGGGAAAGCAGGTGCCTCTTTCCCCCCCCCGCCCCCCATCCCCGAGGTTCTGAGCCACTGGCCCCCACAGTTAAAAGTGAGAGGAAAGTAAGTTGCACTCAGTGGGTGAATGGAAATCTCTGGCAGATCTAAGCCCAAGCGTTGCCTCATCAGCACGATAGTAGTACCAAATAAATACAACAAGAACTCCTGTGGGGGATTCCTAAGCCACCTGCTGCTGCTGCCTGAACTCTGGCAAGGGATGAGGCAGGCTGTCCCGAGTCTGTCCCTTGGCCGCCCTCCCTGGACTGAACATCCCAGCACATCTCCCTTGGAGGCAATTACCAGTTGCTGGTTCATACAGTTCCTCGCTGTGGTTCCCATCCAAAGGCTGGACGCGGGCACCAGCTCGGTAGTTGAGAGGCTGCTGCAGCTGGAATGTGCCAGTAGCAGTGCTCATGGAAGCACAACGGAGCAGACGATGGGCGCCAGGCCGCAGGGACAGCAAGGCAGAACGGAGAAGCATCTGAGCGCCAGCCCGTGGGGAAAAGAGGGTGCAGGAAGGAAAGCCTCTCAGTATGTGACGACGTTTCCCCTCCCAAGGCATCCAAAAGCGAAAAGATCTTGGACGGTCTCTGTTGCTGGTGGCAGGCCTCACAGTGCTTAGAAGTCTGCCTAGAAAAGTACAGATGCTGAAGCCACTTCTGAGCATAACTGACTATAGACTGTCCAGATCTCTATCATGAAGCCAAGCCCTTTCCTGGACTGCAGGAGCTTTTTCCAGGCTGGAAGGGCTAACCACCCATTTGCTCCAGTCACTCTTCTCTCTCAAAGCCAAGGGCTTGCCCCTCTGCAGGTAAAAATGGGGCCGCTATGGCTGTCATGAAGGGCTCTGCAAACCCAGGGCCTCCCCACAAGGCTACAAAATAAACCCAAAGCGTTCAACGTGTGGGGGAGGCAACTCCCTTGAGGTTCAGATGACATCTCAGTGTGCACAGCGATTGCCAGCCACCGTGCTGCAGTTCAGGGGTAGCGGCAGCGATCCAAACGGCTTAGGGCTGGGTGGCCCAATAACAAGGGGGTGCCAACGGCCATCCTGAGCCTGTGAGCAGAAGCTGCCTGCTGCTGCTCCCTCCCCCTCCTGCCAGCTTCCCCCTCTCGTACCCACAATGGGAGGGGGTGATGCAGGAGAAGGAATGAGCAGGAAGGGCAGCCGAAGGGAGGTGAGCAGCACAGGTGGGCAGGAGGGGGGAGCTGGGGGGGAGTGGGCAGGAGGGGTCTGGGAAGCAGCAGGTGGGGCAGCAGGTGTGGGGCAGGGGTGCTGAGCAGTGGCAGTGGAGGAGAACGGGGATTTTCCTTCCCCTGGGACTCCTCATAGGCCATCACTTGTTTTATTCTACTGTATATTTCAGTAGGCTTGTCCTTTAGCTATGAAGTAAATGGCTTTATTTAAAAAAGCAAATGTGCCCCAAGGCCACTCAATGTGCCCCTTAAAACAGTCATTTCTGGGGTTTTAAAATCCTGACCGGCTGAACAATCTCCTTGGGAAATGAACACCGCCACAGATCACGGACCTCGGCCTCATGCGATGCCAGTGGCAGAGGAGGGGGCAGCTGAACCCCCAGGGCCCCCCGCTTCTCCCAGGCCCCTCACTGCCAGCAGGAAGCATTTCAGCAAGCATCCCCCCACCCCACCCCCATACTCAATTTGGGATGATCAACACGCTGGCCTACCTCGCAGCACAGTTCTGGGATGAACCAGATCCACTTTCAGTCCATGTTATAAAGGGCACCTATGACCCTTAAGGGGGGAGAAGAGACTCTGCTGGGGAAGGCTGCAGCCCTTGGGCCTGTTGACAGCACGGAAGTAGCAGCAGCTCCTCCGGGCAACTGTTCCCCTGGGTTTGGAACACTGGAGGGGAAGGGGGAGTGAGGGGGGAGGAGGAGGGGGCCAGGGAAGGGAGAGGAAGCCGGGAGTCCTTCTTGGGCCTCTGACCCAAAGCCCAGGGGGGCACCAGGAGATCGACCAGCCAGAGCTTGTTAACGTCGCCCTGGCAACACCCTGCCCCAAGGAACCTGGAATGCCCAGGAGAAGATGGAATCTACCTTGAAGCAAAGTGGATTTTAGTCATTTGAAAATCGTACATCTGTGAAACATGTTCTGTAGAGGTTGTCTGCAGGGAGCATGAATTGACAAGGGCCAGAGACCTCTGGAGTAATTTGCTTTGGGAATCTCTTCATAGTAGAAATCAACAATAAGGGCTGACAGACATGCCCTCGAGCCCCTTATTCCGTGAGCAAGAGGACAGGCTGACTTTACAGGAGACGAAGGTTGGTGAGCACGAAGAGGAAGTGGCGCAGGTGCACGGGTGCGCCACCACCTGCCACCGCATCTTTCCCAGGACAGGTCAACACTGCCCTCTACTGGATGTGTGAAGAAAGTGCCCGGTTTTGAATAAGATAAATTTCAGGGTGAAGGGATATGAAAAGTTTAATTTCTGGGGCCGTTTTAAAGGCATTTTGCTATTATTTGCAGGAATCCAATGCATGTGCAAATGAAGGGCAGATTCTATAAATAAAAATGAATCCAGAGTCTGGAAATTTTATCTGAAAGTCTGATATTGCTTGACTTTCCCTTCACTGGCAGTTTTCAAGACAAGGCTGGATGACTATTTGCCAGGGTCCGGCTTTAGGCTCATCCTGCACTGGGCAGGGGGTTGGACTAGAAGGTCTGTGTGGCCCCTTCCAACTCTGTGATTCTGTGACTTGGCTCCTCAGTTTGCCTGATACGACTTTCTTGTCTCTCAGGGTTGTTTGTCAGTCGGCCAGATTCCTGGGCCTCCTCCTCATACTACTTTCCATAGTCAGCACCCCTACCTATTCCACGCGAGAGTCTCTGGCGGATCCTTCCCCATTACGGGCAGTTCTAGGGTCCTCCTCTGATGTCCAGCAGACTCCAGCTGCCCCCAAAGTGCTCTTGGCCAGCGACTTGTCTCCTGGGTGTCCTTTCACTCAGCTGGCAGAATATTAACATATAATTATAGCCTTTTTGATATTTTCTCCAACCCTCAAGCTTCTACTGAAGTCGCATAACTTTTGTGTTTCAAGATGCACATGGGCCAGTCACTTACATTTTTCTAATGCCTGCATCCAAATATTTTGATTGTAACATCTTTTAGAATGCACATCATTTAGAATGCACCAGGGTGAGCTGAGTTACATATTCTTTACTTCAAATCACTCCTATTTCTTCCTCTCACAATTATGTTCTGTGAAGAGGACTCACTTTATCAAGATCCAATGTAAGGCAAAGGTGGTCCACTTAGAGGGCCCCTGACCGTATACAGACATTCCAGTGCAGGTGATATTCCCATTAGTGGCTGTGATGAAACGGCACTTCTCCCATGTGAGAATTACCTGAATTTTCCACTTTGCTTTGTGAATGCGGGATTACACTCTGTGAATGCTCAGAGGTTAAATTCAAACTGCAAGCAAAAGTACCCTGTCAAGAGTTAGACTCCCTCCTCTCCCTTTCCAAGTTCCACCCTGAGAAGGGGGCAATAAAGCAGTGCACCAAAAGGAACGCAACCTGCAAAGGCAGCCGAGAGTTGTTGCTTGTAGGCCACAATGAAGTTCCTTGCTCTCCACACCCTGGCCTACTTGGTCAAGGGTGCTGCTGGGAAGAGGCAGCTCTGCCTTTAAGGGGGGCAGCCATTGTTAGGAGTCCTTCAGGGCAGCCACGGAGAACTTGAGAGAGAAGCAGCCATGCAAGAGGGACGTGCTCGAGAGAGTGGCCCTACACCAGCACGCGGTCTGAGGACAGGGGACCAGCCCTAGGGAGAAAGTAACCAGGAAGATCTTAATCGGAACCAATCTGGAACTGGGGTTGCCAACCTCCAGTTGGGGCCTGGATTTTCCCTGGAACTAATCTCCAGGCCACAGAGATCTGCTCCCTGGGAGAAGACAGCAGCGTCAGAGGTTGGGTTCTGTGGCCTTCTCTCCCTGCTTTGCCCCCTTCTCTCCCAAGGTTCCAGGAATTTCCCAACCCAGAGTTGGGAACTGGTATATTTATCACCACAGAGATGTTAGAGCTAAGGAAACAGGCCACATTTCTAAATATTTGATTTTCCTTTGCTCAGATGTTGTATTTTCAAGCTGATCGACTAGATTTTTGGGGGGAAGAGTGCTATATTCCTCACAACAAAAAATTATTTTTTCTGGAATTGGAGTCATTTGGGTCTCTGCAGCAACAAACAAAACCTCATGATTTGGGTTTGTGCTTACTAAGGTAAAAGAGCGCTTGCATGGTTGGGAAAACCTCTAGCAAGTGAGACATCTAAGTTTCTGTCCTTCCTTTCACGCAGGCAGAGCGGGGGGGAGGATTCTGGTACTCCTAAAGAGAGTCCAGTTCAGGCTGAGGGACTGCAACCCCAGCAGTGGCCTGTAGTGGCAGCAGAGAGGAGAGAGGCACGGACTGGGTGGGATAAAGGGGGTGAAGTCCATTCTGGTTGGGCTCCAGCAGCTAAAGACCAACGCTAGCCGTGCAAATCCTTCATTTCAAGCGAAAAGACCAAGGGTCTTGTTGGAATAGGCGACTCACCCTGCCTTTGGACACTGGGGGGCGCTGCATGTCTCTTTGAATGTATAAGTCTAGCAATCTGCCACTCTCTTGTCTAAGGTGGGAACGCCTCCTGACTCCTCCTCTCTTGCCTCTGTGCCTCTTGGGAGATCTCACACCTTCCCTCATGGTCTTGCAAAAAGAGAAAGGATGTGAAGCCACCATGCTCCTCATGGAGCCCTTCTCTTTGTCCACAGACCCGCACCTACAGCCTCGCTGCCTAGTTTCAGGCCGTGGCATTAGACTAGGGAATGTAACTCTTTAGAAGAGGATCTTTCCCTTGTTATTACCAGAAGATATTGCTATGGAAGAAATCTGCTACAATAAACTGTAAGTTCTATCTTTCTATGAATTTTGTCTGAGGATTAATTAATACATGTTTGTAAGGGTTTAAACGCTTCTGACTAAATTGTTCTGCTATATTACTCTGCTAAGTTACTAAACTAAACTAAATATATAAAGTACATAATCTCTAACAGGTCTAAGGGGTTGTTTTGCCCCTGTGGCATTCTCTTGTCATCTGGGGAGCAAAATCCTCCTCTTATTTATAGATTTAGAAGGTGGAGTGAAAATTGGTGGAAAGAATATTAAGAATTTGAGATATGCAGATGACACCACGTTACTGCCAGAAAATAATGAAGATTTGAAACGACTAATGAAGGTTAAAGTAGAAAGCGCCAAAGCAGAATTACAACTGAACATCAAGATGATGAAAGTAATGACTACTGAAGAATTACACAATTTTAAAGCTGACAATGAGGAAATTGAAATGGTTCAAGATTTTCCATTCCTTGGCTCAATCATCAACCAAAAAAACAGACTGCAAAATCAGAAATCAGGAGATTGAGACTTGGGAGAGCAGCCTTGAGGGAACTAGAACAGATCCTTAAGGATGTCTCTCGAAGGACCAAGATCAAGATAATCCAAACTATGGTATTCCCCATTACTATGCATGGATGTGAACATCGGAAAGTGAAGAAAGCTGACAGGAAGAAAATGGATCCGTTTGAAATGTGGTGCCAGAGGAGAGTTCTGCGGATACCACAGAGGGCCAAAAAGACGCTCACCAGTCAGCTAGCCCAGCGCCAGCAGTGCCTTGACAAAAATATCCTGTTGGGACTGCGAAACGGAGGGAATAGTCCTTCTTCTGTTCAAGGGGGATACTGCAGGCCCTCCCCCAAAAGTCACCCCAATGCCTGCTGACGCCAACAGCAGCTTCCCACGTCTCCCCATAGTGCCATACGGAATACCACGTCTACCACCCACACTGGCCAACTCTTCCCCCTTATGCCACCCTTGCGCATCCTCCCACCACTTTCCCAAAGAGTCAACATCTCTGCTGAGTTTCTGCGGAGGTTGTAAAGTCTCTCTTTTTAATCTGGACGGTGTGGCTTCCGAGCTATTGCTGCTTCAAATGGAGAGGTTTTTTGGACATTAATCCTAATGGGATCAGTTGTGTTCATCTGATGCAGCCAAAGAAGCATGCTTGCACACCTTAAATACCAGAAAACCTATTGTGGCCTAAACGTTAGTGATCCAGAGTCCACTTTATCAGAGGTGGGCTCTTGCTAAAAAGGTTCATGTTATGTGCCGTTACTTAGGTCTTCTGTAAAAATACCGTTTTTAACTATCTGAGCTGTTTTTCTAAAAAACGGATACTGTCTTATATTAGATACTGCATTTATTGCTTATTTCCTTTTTGTTCCTGTCCTGAATGCAGAAAGGTGCAATACAAAAAAAGAAAACCTGAGCACAGCCAAGCATGCCCGGACAGCTACTCTCTTCCACCATGGCACGCCCTGTGGCCTCCTGCAGCATCGACGCCTCAGCCACATCCTCCGCTCGTGTGTGTGTGAGGCTGCCTTCACTCAGCACGGCAGTCTGGACGGCCTACCCATGCGCTGGCCTACCGGGCCGGAGGGGGACCCCTCGGCTCGGCTCTCAGGACCTGCCTCAGGCTTGCCTGTCCCACCCTGACTCTCTGCTCCTTCCCTGTAAGGCCTCTCTGGCATCTTTCGTAAGCTACCCACAAGCAGGGTCTCTCTTTTTATCTCATTAACTGAGAATAGTTTGTTTTATCAATAAAAAAAAAACGTTAACATTCACGGTGTGGCTGCAGTCTGAACCCTCTGGCAAGTAAGCAACACAAAGCCAAGAAATGCTGGGACTGCTTAGAGCAGAATAAGTTATCCGACCTGTTTTCCAACACTGTATTGAGAAGCGGCGTTTACACTGCTAACGGCTGGGGTGGGAAAGCCTTTTGTTATTCCCTTTGCTTTGGCTCGTGCAATGGGTTAAGGCCCCATCCCGGCTAGCCAGAGCGCCCAAACCTGTCTGGCTGAAACTGACAGCAGCTTCCTGAATGGGAGCGGACAAGATCCCGACGTGTCCCAGCACACCAGGGGTAGGGGCGTCTTCTTAACGTGCAGGTGGTCCCAGGCTCAATCCCAGGCAGAGTCTCCCCTGAAACGTGGTTGGTGATGTGAAAGACTCCTTCCTGAGACCCTGTAGAGAGCGCCGGCGCCCGCCAGCGTGAACAACACGGACCTTGATGGGCCAAGGGTCTGGCTTGGTAGAAGGAAGCTCCGTGTCCTCAGTGGGGAATTCCCAGCCTCCCCCCTCCCTCCCCCCAACAGGGCATGTCATGCAGCTGCCGGCCAGTCCTAGAGAAGGAGCTCCAGCTCCGAAAGCCTGATGGCCCCAGAGTCTCTCCGCAGCCTTTTCCACGGGGCCTCCTGGGCACTGCTGTGGGCGTGTGGCACCCTGTTCCCTTTGCGGCACTCTGCAGCACATGCCAGGAGCTGCAGCTGGAGCTAAAAGAGCGTAGTAGAGTCCTGAGAATGTCCTACTCAGCCGGAGAGAAGCAGAGGACCAAGTGTGAGACATGCAGGACTCCTTGCTTCCGCACCACCAATGTGGTGGCCTCTATGGGGAGGACGAGGTTTGGACACAGTCTGTCCATTTCTCTGGCTCCGTAAACACATTCCTCAAAGTGTAGCAGGGCCTAGAGGACCAGAAGGCTCTTGGGAGGCCTCTCGGCGGTGTCGAAGGCTCTTCTCCTCATCCTGAAAGAACAGAAGGCGTGGTGCTGTGAGCCACTTAGAAGGTACAGTAGAGAACTGCAGCCAGAAATCAAACGGACACGCGGAACGCAGCCCTCTGGGCAGGCCTGGCCTGTGTCGCCTCTGCTCACGGAGCCCCTTTACCTGCCCACTCTCTCCCCGCCCAACTCTCTGGTGAGCCAGCATTCCCCTCCCTGCACAGGGATCGTGTTTCAGAGGACGAGGTGCGCATCAAAGGCTTTGGGGGAAAGGTGGGCTTGAGAGGAACTGGAGGAAGGCAGGGAGAGAGGCAGACCCTACGAGACAGACTCAGGGTGACCTTCACCGTGCACCGGAACTGCTGTGATCCCTGCAGCTCCAACGGAGCGGAGGGCGCATTTCCCTTTTCCTGGGCCTGGACGCTGTTTATAACTGAGTCATGGTCCGGTGAGGGCAACAGACAGCAGAAACCTTACCAGCCTCCCTAACAGGTTCCTGTCCCTGAGAACTGACACGTCTGCAGCAGCCACTAAGAGATTCCACAGACATACAGCAAGACCACGGGAGGGAGAGAAACAGGCCCCCAGCACTGGGGAGTGAGAAAATGCAGGCACCGAAGGAGTCCTTGCCTTTCCCCCCGACCATGGCTAAAAGCAGACCGGGGGCTCGTTTCCAAAGGGGGAAAGGGCATGGGAGGAGGTGGAGTTCATTGTTTCTTGGCCCACGGATACGGTGCATGCTTCTCCTGCAGCAGCGCAGTGCAGTGGCTAGAGCGTCTTTCTAGGAGCTGGGAAGCCCAGGTCTGAATCCCTGCTCTGCCACGGAAGCTTGCTGGGCAGCCTTGGGCCAATCACTCCCTCGGCCTCTCTGACGGGGTTTTTGTTGTGAGGACGAGGAGGAGGAGGGAAGGATGGCGCCGGAAGCCCCTTTGGGCCCCCACTGGGGAGAAAAGCAGGGCGCAGGCATCTCAAGAAATAAAAATGTGTTCTAGAGACCGTAAGTGACACCATGTTTAAGAAATGTTCTTCATTATACCCTCCTGACCTGCATAGCTATTATTTATTTAAATATTTGTATCCCCTTAGATTCAAGGTGGCTAATAATATAACAGGCTACAAGGGAACAAAACAATGTAACTACTTGTGAAGAAACCAAACACGGGGCGCCATCAAAACCCCGGCTAAACCTTACCGTTTCAAAGGCGGCATTCTGCTCGGCCGGAGCAAAGAGCAGCTCCTGCCCTTCCTCCTCCTGCGTGGCCTCGATTCCGTCCTCCTCGTACTCAGTCAGGTAATCCGATTCCTCCCCTGCTTGGTGGGCAAAGAGACATTTCGTCACCCCGGGACGACTCCGGATGTTCACAAAGCAGCACCCTTCCCTCGGCACCAGCCCCGCTGATCGTCTCCTGCCCCGCAATCCCCGTACATTTCTGCAGGTGCCTCATCAGGTGCCCCCCCCTCTCTCATGCTGAACAGTTTGTGAGTGTGTGCGCATGCAACTGCACACAGGTGAGCTCTTCAGTCAACCTACACAGCACTTGCTATGACTGTCTCCACAATAAAACCATGAAGCTCTCAAGAGCAACAACTGTCCACACGTGTGTGCTTTCTCTGTTGTGGATCCACCCTGTGGAACGGCCTGCTGGAATGCCGCACCTCCAGGGTCACAGCTGTGGGCAGCAAGAAGGTGAGACCCTTCCCCTCTTGACGCAGGAAGGTCTGAATGACCCCGGAAGAGGGGGGGGGATGGTGGGCTCCCAATCATAAATTCCCGGGGGACGTTGGGATGCAGCTTCTTCCCTCCCATCTTGATCTTCTCCTTGGATGGGCACAAGCCATGATGGCATAAGTCTTCACCTGGGGACTGCATCTTCTCCACAAGGTGACGGACAAGGGGCAAAAGTCCCAACTCTGGAAACTAAGATAATGATGGACTTCTAAATGCCATAACTTCAAGCAGGACTGGCCTATCCCAGTTAGACACAGTTTGGGTAAGTGCCGAGAGGAGGGTAAGAAGATGGTGTCTTTTCACCGTTTCCTTATATCTTTTCTAAGCCTGATGCTTGAACACACCAGGTAAACTCTTTTACTTTTTGTTAATTAAACCTTCTTATCATTTGAATGCTTGAAGCATGATCTCTGTCATGCTTTTTTGTTTTTGCTACTTGAAGGGTGGTAAAACAGAGGGGCAAGTAGGTAAACTCACCAGCCCTGGAGTGTGACAGCTTGAAGCTATGGAAGTGCGATAAATCACTCCCATACGAGCTCGAAGGAGCAGAGTGGGAGACGTGGAAACTAGGCAGAGCCTCTAAATGGCAACGTAGGCACAGAGCGCTGGATGTCCAGCTCTGGCCAGCAGGGGAGACGTTCTGGGCTGCTGGTGGCCGCAGCGATGACCCAGTTTGTTTTTAGTAGCACCCAAGAAGGGAGGGAAAGGGACAGCATTGTAGAATGAAAACCTGGGACAGCTGCAAGGTCTTCCGACCTCACACGGGGCTTGCGAGTCCATCCACAGCATGGCTGAAAGGGATGGAAAATCTTGGGAACAGAACAACCCGCTGTGGGAGATCCGGGCTTAGTTTCTATCTCCATCCCTGTTGCTGGTATTAAAGTCTAGAAGTGGCCGGAGGTGTCTTTTGGCAGGAGCCAAAGGGCCTCTGGCCCTCAGTTTTTACAGAATCACAGAGTTGGAAGGGGCCACACAGACCTTCTAGTCCAACCCCCTGCCCAATGCAGGGATGAGTCTAAAGCATCCCTGACAAATATTCATCCAGCCTATCCTTGAAAACTGCCACTGAAGGAGAGCTCACCACCTCCCAAAGCAGCTGATTCTACCTTTGAACTACTCTGACCGGGAAAAAGTTTTTCCTAATATCCAGCCGGTACCTTTGTGCATGTAATTTAAGCCCATTGCTTCGGGTCTTACCCTCTGCTGCCAACTGGAACAGCTCCTTGCCCTCCTCCAAATGACAGCCTTTCAAATATTTAAAGAGAGCAATCATGTCCCCTCTCAACCTCCTCTTCTCCAAACTGAACATTCCCAAGGCCCTCAGCCTTTCCTCGTAGGGCTCAGTCTCCAGACCCCTGATCATCCTCGTCGCTCTCCTCTGCACCCTCTCGATTTTGTCCACATCCTTTTTGAAGTGAGGCCTCCAGAACTGCACACAATACTCCAGGTGAGGCCTGACCAAGGCAGTATAGAGAGGGGCTATGACCTCCTGCGATTTCAACGATATGGCCCTTTTGATCCAACCCAAGACTGAGTTTGCCTTTTTTGCCACCGCATCACACTGACTGCTCATATTTACTTTACAGTCCACTCTTATCCCAAGATCTCTTTCGCATACACTATTACCCAGAAGTGTATCCTCCATCCTGTATTTGTGCTTCACATTTTTGTGGCCCAGATGTAATACTGTGCACTTAAATATGTTGAATTGCATCCTGTTCACAACTGCCCACTTCTCCAGAGTCTTGGGTGTTTGCCACTCCTCCCAATTTGGTATCATCAGCAAATTTAATGGGTAGCCCATTTACCCCTTCATCCAGATCACTGATAAAAATATTGAAAAGTACCGGGCCCAAAACCGAGCCCTGCAGCACCCCACTGGACACCTCCCTCCAATCCGCTAGGCCTGCTGAGTTTTTGTTCTTGTTCTCTTTTTGGTTTTATTGTTTGTTTATTTAAATCATATGCCACTTTTAATTCCCCCTGAGGAGAAAAACAGGTTAAAAATAACTAAATATAGATAAATATTTCTGGGGCCTCCAGCAGTAGCAAATGATGTCAAGCAAGGTGGCGAAAACTACAGTGCTGTGCCGTAAGGAAGCTGTGCTAGACATGCTGGATAGGGGAGAGGGAATGAAACATGCCGTTGTTTACAACAGTGGTCAAACGGCTAATGTGACTCGTAATGTTTGGCCTCGGAACAACAGCGTTGTAGCCCCACGACAACCCTCTGTGTGGTAGCACACTATGAAATACCTGCTTGGCCGAAGGGGCCACTCAGAGACCATCATGGCTCAGCAGGGATCTCTAACCCCCCCCCCCCCAAGCCTGGCTCTCCAGCGCAAAGCCCCTGTTTGGAGCCGTTGTGTGGCAGCAACCGCCCTGCCTGGCTTTGCATTCATCTCGCCAAGCCTTTTTTGCTGGCAGTGATGGACACGGCGATTGGGACAGTCCCCAGAGGACTGGGTGTGTCAGGCGTGCTGAGAATGACTACAAAAGCATCTCTATGGAAAAATCCTGGTCTGCTGCCACACAGGGACGGGAGCCGAGGCTTCCCACGTACAGGAGTTCAAACCCTTCCACGAGTGGCACTCACCATCTGCATAGCCATCTGACACGTAGCTCTTGGCAGGCTCAATGCGAGACACGATCTCAGCCAGGTCTGTGAATCCTGCACTGGGACACGTCAGCACCTGAGAAAAGGAGAGGGTTGTCTGGCTACGGGTGACAGGACATGGCGGACAGGTCCCTGTACCATGGCAACACGAAGTCCAGGCTCTTGGTTAAATGGTTTTATTCAGAAATCAAATCATTCCCATAGATATGTCCATAGGATTACTCCGAAGCAAGGTAAGCATCCAAGCAGTAAGAGCAGCATTGACAGGCATAGTGACATGGGGGGAAATCCCTCCTCTTAACTCGCACGTTTGCTCCTTCCCCCTCCCAACAATAAACAAGACTTTTGGCGCACGCTTTGGGTGAGAACGTTTCACATATTTATACTATCCAGTAGAGTCAGTGAGAAAGCAAAAGATCAGAGTCGAGACACAGCCATGCCTGGGAGTGAGTAGTCCACAAGGCCATGAACACTGAGGGCCAAGCTACAAGTGACGAATGACACTAGAACGGCAAGTGGATCGAGTGGAGAGCAAGTGGAGGGCAAGTGAACAGGGAGGAACACACTTGCCGTTCAAGTGTCATTTGTCACTTGTAGTTTGGCCCTGAAAGTTTCTACAGTCCGTTAGATAAGCACCTGCACAAAGTCTGTGAAAGAAACAGTTATGGCACTGACAATGTGACGTCAAGTTACAGTATGAAACCCTGGTTCAGAGTTAGCACTGGCACGGGTGGGGTTCAGACACGACAAGGCTGGGATGGCTCCCCAGAGCAGCCGAGAAAGGAGCCCGCTGCTTGCACTGGGCATCCTGAGGCTTGAGAAGGCTGCCGGGGGCGGGGCGGGGGGGGGCTGCTGGAAGTGCTGAGGAGCTGTAATTCCACATTCAGAGAGCAAGCCTAATCGTCTACTCAAGAGTAAGCCCATTCTATGCAATGAGGCTTACTCCCAGGATTGATTGATTGGATTTCTAGCCTGCCCTCCCCGCAAGCAGGCTCAGGGCGGGTTACAATCATAGATAAATTACAACAAATAAAACCAGTAAAATACAACTCAGCACCAACATGGATTTCAACATTCCAGGTGGGGCACCCTTCCCCCTTCCCCTGCCCACCATATACACAAGGGAAGAAAAGGGTGGAGGTGTGGGTTGGCGAAACTCTAATCCCTCAAGCATGGGGAGGCAGATAGACCATATGCTCCCCCCCCACCCCCCACTGGCAGGAGACCGGCAGGGAGGCTAATTCAATGGATCCCGTGCTGGCCTCAACCGTATGCCTGGCGGAACATCTCTGTCTTACAGGACCGCCGAAAAGATACAAGATCTGAGCGGGCCTGAGTGACTTCCGACAGAGAGTTCCACCAAGTTGGTCGAAGCCAGCCGAGCCTCCCTGGGGCCAGGGACCACCAGTGGATGTTTCCTTGCAGATCTAAGAGCTCTCCGAGGGAGCCCCCGTCTACTGCCAGGGACTCAGATTGACGCGTGCCCTGGGTTTCTCTGATCCGCTCCTCATTTTACAGACAGGAATGGAGCCCAGGCAAGCCAATCGGCATTCCTGGTGCCCCCTATATCCAAAGGGCCTTCAAGGAGCTCCCATGGCCATCTGTTTTAGCGCATTCAATTCTTTCCCCTAGGCAGCCGGGAGTCCTGCTTGCTGGCCTGCCCCCTCCCACTTCCGGGGTTTCAGGCAGCTCTGTGGGTCCCAATGTGGCAGGGGAGGGAGGGGCATTTTAACGGGGAGGGGGGGGCTACAAACACGGCCTGGAGCCACAGGCAGGGCTCATGCTGGCCAGGTGAGTCCGGCCCAGGTAGGTCCTTCCTCTCCTTTGAAACGTTAAGCGTAGCAAGGTATTTCCCCCCCCAAAGAAAGACTGGAGACAAGGATTCAGGGAGAGGTAAAATCGGACTCCTTGCTCTAATTCCCATGAAACCTGGGAGGTATTTAATGCAGGGAAAGGACCTGCTCCCCATGCATCTGTGGAGCTGTTACCTTTAAAAACAGTTGCCCCAGACCCCTGGCTTCACTCCCTCACAGGAAATAATGGCCTCAGAATTCCAGAATCCAAAGGGGAAAGAAAACACACCAGAATGGAATCCCAGAATGGTAACAGACACCCAGAAAACCAGGATTAGGGATGGGGTGGGGGGCGAATTAGGGCTCCTGAATCCCAGATCTGAAATGTAAACAGCATTTCTTTCAGTGCACAGCCCACTCCTGTCTACTCTGACTAGCAGCGGCTCATCTACTAACCAATCCTGCTGCTGGGGTCCGAACCGGGGACTTCCCGCAGGCGCAGCAGGTGCTCTTCCACTGAGCCCCACCCACCCCGCTTTGTCTCAGGGGAACCCAGGGTCAGGCGGGGAGAGAAAAGGGGTTCAAAGGGATATTCCTTCCTTCCAGTTAGCTGGAGGAGCCCCACACTTGGCCATTCTCCATCCACCTCCACTCCCGCCCGCCACTTACATCCATGCGCTTGCTCTCATAGAAGTCTGCAGAATGCCAATCTTTCACCATTTTCTCAATGATATCCCCACGACACCAGCCACCAAACACCACTTTTCCATGTTGGTAACCCACATCCTATGGAAGAGAGCAAAAACAAGGTAATCGACATATTGGTTTTAAAAATTTTGTTGTAAGCTGCATTGGGATTCTTACAAGCAAGGGCATAGATGGGAAACACTATTTTTTTAAAACGGAAAGTTGCAAGAAGGAGTGAGTCACTTCAGGATACTGGAAGCCCTCCCAAGACCTGTGCTTGAAGAAACAGCGCATCTAGAACAGGCTTGAGTCTTTCCAGCACACGCCTGGTCTTCCCAGCAAACAGCGCCAGGTTGAGGCAAAATATGAGACAGATTTCCTAACTATACAAGCAGACGAGCACGAGAACACACGGCCTGGGAAAGATGCTTCCCAGACTCTTTCTTGCATCTTTTCAAGCAACAATGAACAGCCCCTCTTCAAAAACCTGCCAGACAGGAGTTCAAAGAGGCTTTGCCCAGTCACGCGTTTCACCAGGAAGTAGCCTGGCTTGGCCCCAGGACTCACATAGATCTCATCGAACTTGCCAAAATCCATGGTTTTGAAGCGATCGATGGGAGGACGAATGTATTCACAGTATGAACTGCTCTTCACCACCTCCAGCTGCCGCACGCACGAAACGTAGGCCAGGCGAGACTGGATCTCTGCCATGTCTGGCACCTGGGAACGAAGGACCAAGCCGCATGAAGGCACAGGTGGCCCCTGGACAAAGCAAACCAGCAGTCCTCCTTGCTTTCCCTTCCCAACCAAGTCTCTCTCTCTCATACACGCACACCCATCCATTCCAAGGAGTTATCCATATTAGTCTGTAGTCACAAAACAGTAATGAGTCCAGGAGCACCTTTAAGACTAACCAACTTTATTGTAGCATAAGCTTTCGAGAGCCACAGTACTCTTCATCAGATTGCACCAGACGAAAAGAACTGTGGTTCTCGAAAGCTTATGCTACGGTAAAGTTGGTTAGTCTTAAAGGTGCTCCTGGACTCTTTACCATCCATTCCGGTCTCTCTTTTCTCATTTATCCTTAACGCACATGCTTACAATTCCCTTTTTCTTTCTCTGCGTTTCTCTCGTCTCGACCTGATTCTGATATACTTCTGAATGGCTCTCTCCAACAAGGATGGGGGCCAGGGCGGGGGGGGGGGGGAGGGGTCTATCCAAATCACAGTGGAGTGTAGAAGCGAGTAGGGTTTTAGCCTTATTTTTCCCCCTTGCATCCTTTTCTGAAATGCTGCCCTTCCCCGGACTGTTATTACTCCAGAGAGGGGACGAGAAAGAGGGAGAGGTTGTGTCTGTTCTCCTTGCCATAGCTAATAACGGGGTGGACACCATGGCTCAAGCGATACCTTCTAGATCCTAATCCCCCCCCCCGCAGGTACTTTTTACTTTAACAATGATCTCCCAGGAACCAAAGAATCAATAGCATCATATTTGGAGAAAACCAAACTTCCAGAGATCTCGGAAGCTTGGAGAAATAAGTTGAATAGTGAAGTAACTGATGAGGAAATAAGTAAGGCAATACAATCCGCAAATCTAGGAAAGGCGCCAGGGCCAGATGGACTTACGGCTAAATTTTATAAGACAATGGCCAACGAACTGGCACCATTCCTAAAAGAGGTGATGAACGGAGTTTTTAGGGATCAAAGAATTCCAGACACTTGGAGCGAAGCGAATATATCATTGATCCCAAAAGAGGGCCAAGATCTGACTAACGTGAAAAATTACAGACCTATATCACTACTTAACAATGATTATAAAATTTTTACGAAGATATTGGCGGAGAGACTGAAGGGGTGGCTCTCGGAAGTCATAGAGGAGGAACAAGCAGGCTTTTTGCCAGACAGACAAATAAGAGACAATTTAAGGACAGTGATCAATGCTATTGAATATTATGACAAGCGTTGTGACAAAGAGGTTGGTTTCTTCTTTGTAGACGCTGAAAAAGCGTTTGACAATTTAAACTGGGATTTTTTGTTTGCCACTATGGAAAAGCTACAATTGGGAGAAAGATTCATCAGAGCAATTAAAGAAATTTATAGAGACCAGACTGCAGCAATTGTAGTGAATGATGAACTGACCAAGAAATTGACGATTAGTAAAGGAACAAGACAAGGTTGCCCGTTATCTCCATTGTTGTTCATTTTAGTATTGGAGATTCTGATGATACAAATACGACAAGACGAGGAAATACGAGGAATAAAAATAAAGGACTATTCATACAAGGTTAGAGCATTTGCAGATGACATAATGTTAATTGTAGAAGATCCATTGGAGAACATGCCAAAAATGATAGACAAGATTAAGGAGTTTGGGGACTTGGCAGGTTTCTTCATTAACAAAAAGAAGTCAAAGATATTATGTAAAAACATGACTAAGCAGAAACAACAATTGTTAATGGAAACAACGGACTGTGAAGTAACTAGTAAGGTGAAATATTTGGGAGTTGAGCTGACTGCAAAAAATATAGATTTGTTCAAGAATAATTATGAAAAATTATGGACTCAGATAGAGAGAGACTTGATCAAATGGAATAGACTGAATTTGTCATGGTTGGGCAGGATTGCAGCAGTTAAGATGAATGTGTTACCAAGAGTAATGTTTTTGCTACAGACAATACCAATCATCAGAGACTCTAAACAATTTGAAAAATGGCAGAGGAAAATATCAGATTTTGTTTGGGCAGGCAAGAAGCCTCGAGTGAAAGTAAAAGTTCTACAAGATGCAAAGGAAAGAGGCGGAATGCAACTGCCCAACCTGAGACTTTACCATGATGCAATCTGCCTAGTTTGGTTAAAAGAGTGGATGACATTAAAGAATAAGAAACTATTAGCCCTAGAGGGATATAAAAAATTTTTTGGATGGCACGCATACCTATGGCATGACAAAGTAAAGGTCAACTCGATGTTCCTGCATCATTTTGTAAGGAGAAGTTTATATACAATCTGGAAGAAGTACAGAATTTACCTACAAGAAGGAACCCCTTTGTGGGTGGTTCCATACGAGGTGATAGATCCGAGAGCTGTTGATAATGAACAACAATGTTTAACGTACAAAGAAATAACTAAAACTGAGGTGTCTAAACTTAGAATAAAGACGCAAGAGGAACTATCACCGAACTACGATTGGTTCCAGTATAGACAGATCAGAGATTTGTATAACTCGGACTCTGTAAAGGGAGGTATACGAACAGATTATTCGGAACTAGAGCAGACCCTTTTTAAAGAGGACAAGAAAAGAATATCCAAGGTATACCAAGTACTGTTGAAATGGTATACCGAGGATGAGACAGTTAAAACACAAATGGTGAAATGGGCTATAAATTTTAATAAAGAAATAACAATGGAGGCATGGGAATACTTGTGGAAAACTACAATGAAGACAACGACATGTATTAATATTAAAGAGAACATTTTCAAAATGATCTATCGTTGGTACATGACACCAAAGAAGATTGCGCTAGGAAACTTGAACACTTCTAATAAATGCTGGAAATGTAGAAAGCATGAGGGCTCCCTCTATCATATGTGGTGGTCGTGTGAGGTAGCTAGGCAGTTCTGGGGGGAAATAATAAGAGAAATGAGTGAAATTTTACAGTTTCAAATAAATAAGAACCCAGAACTCCTGCTGCTAAACTTGGGAATGGAGGGAATCCCAGCCCACCATAGGACGTTGATATTTTATATGACTGCAGCAGCTAGACTTTTGTATGCGCAGAAATGGAAAGTACAAGAAGTGCCAACTATTGAAGATTGGATCTACAAATTGCTGTATATGGCTGAAATGGACAAGATGACAAGAAAACTGAGAGATCTGGACTCAGGGCAGTTTAACACAGACTGGGAGAAGCTGAAACAATATCTGGAGAAGAAGTGGGAGGTGGGAGGAAAACTGTGGCAGTTTGAGAACTACTGAAGTACAATAAAAGTATAAAAGAGAGGGGTGACTTTACCGGGGGAGGAAGAGAAATGTGAATTTATAAGCAGTTAGATTAATTAATTGATTGAGATATATATAGATATGTAAAGGTTAATGGATAGAATATTGATAGAGAATAATTAACGGTTTAAACATGAGGATTGAGTAATTAACAATATTTTTTTTTACTTGATAAGACTTATATGCATCAAACTGAATGTATAGAAGAGTTAAAATGACTGACTATGTGATGAGTTATATAGAAATACTATAAAAAGAAGAAATGATTAATATAGAGAGAACAAATCAAATTGTTTGATTTAAATGTGGGAAATTTTTATGGTTTATGACATACAGAAATATTTAAAACTGGAAAATGGGATAAATTGTTTATCTAAAGAAGTATAGTTTGGATGTATAGTAAGTAAAAGAGTTAAAGATGTACTGCTTAATATAATGGAGAATATATATTTGTTTTAGATAGAGGAAATTAATAGAAGTAAGGGAAAAGGGACAGAGGGTGGGAAAGCTGTTGGAAGTCAACAAAAGGGGGGGAAAGGGAGGGGGTTAGAAACGAAAAATTAGGGGATAATTGAATGCAATGTAATGTAAAAATATTAATGTTCTAACCCAATAAAAATTTTACAAAAAAAAAAAAACAATGATCTCCCAGGGTTTCTATTTTTAGTTCAAAGCAGCCATGTGGGGGGGGGGGGAGAATGGGGCCTGGATCAGGGAAGCAGTGTTGTGGGCGGGACTTCTAATTGCCAATTTTTATTCCCATTTGCCCAACCTGAGCACCCTTCTGCCCACACCTTAAGTAAAACTAGAGATGCCGGCATTTCCACCCCACTCGCTGCCCAGCTCAGGCCCTTCCCTTCTTGGCTGGAGCCGCAGCTCCCGCACCTCGGCCCTTTTCTGCTTGCAGCTGAGTCTGAGATGGCCCAGCAGAGCAGCCGCGGGCAGACGCCAGCAGGCCGGGCCATGGCTGGCAGGCAAGCAAGGAAGCAAGCAGCCTGCACAACCCCCCCCCCCCCAAGCAGGGCAGCGTCCTGGCGGGCCTGGCCGGGGGCCCCTGATGGCCGGGGGCCCCTGCGCCTTTTGTCCACTGCAGCCCTTATAGGGCAGCTGCGCCCCTCTTCCCAGCAGGGATCCAACAGAGTGCCTCATTGTGTCTGTGCCCTGCAGCTCACGGAGGGATGTCCCGCCTCGATGGCCCAAGGCGTCCATTACAAGATGCCTCGCTTAACTCCTACAGAGTTTTCTGGGGTGAATGTGGACCAACTCTCATGTCTGACACATGATTTTCGATTGTGAGTCCCAAATCAACCCTACATCCGGTTCTGAGGGAGATGCTTCAATTACTTTTCTTTTTGGTGTATGTCAACAGAGGAAGCTGCACAAATGAAAGCACCCACTCGTATTTGTTGTGGCTATCTTCTTCTTCCTATGCTACATTAACAGAATTCAGCAGTGAGCCCCTCTGCCACAAACACCATGGGGCAGGTCCCCTTTTACTACTGCCCTGATTCAGCAGTCCAGCATCCTGTCCCAACATGGCTTTTCACGAGGAGGGGCGGCTGTACCCCATTTTTAAAGGGTGTGTTGTGTGCCCTCTAGTGCAAGGGGAAGGGAGACCCTAAAGCAAAATACAAAACGAAACAAAACAAAACAAAAAGGAAAAAAAGGCGGGGCGGGGAGATAGCAACAGAATAAGGCAGAGAATCACGAGGGGCAGAAAGAATCCTTTCAGGTGTTAACTCACTCTTTTCGTTTATTTAAAGGACTACATGAGCGCTCACACACTGGAACAGTATAATGTCAACAACTAAAGTAACATGTTCACAAAACGCTACGGGCAACATCCCAGGCACAGGGGTGATCTGTCGTCACAGCAGCACAGCCACTCCCGACACAAGTCACAAGCCCCTTCTCACAGGAGCCTCGGCCTCTCGGGCACTTGCGCTCTGTGAGGAGCATCACAACAGACCGGCAGCAAGGGGCCGCACATTTCCCAGAAAAACGTTGCAGGAATAATAGTAACAACATTAGATTTATATACCGCCCTTCAGGACAACTTAATGCCCACTCAGAGTGGTTTACAAAGTATGTCGTTATTATCCCCACAACAATCACCCTGTCAGGTGGGTGGGGCTGAGAGAGCTCTGAGAAAGCTGTGACTGACCCAAGGTCACCCAGCTGGCTTCAAGCGGAGGAGTGGGGAATCAAACCCGGCTCTCCAGATTAGAGTCCCACACTCTCTTAACCACTATACCAAACTGGCTCTCTGGAAGAGCGCTGGGAAAATGTGTCAAAAACATTTGTTGAGAAACAAAGGCCTGGATCCCTTTCAGCAAGTGGGCAGCCGCTGTGCATTTAAGGGGCATCCTTGAAAGGAAGCAGGCGGCCTTCTCAGGGCATCTCTGCAAGAGATGCAGCAACAGTATTGAAAAATAACCCTTCTGTCAATGAACAAATGGAAAATTTAAGAAGAAAAATGAGGTGGGCAACAGGAAAGTCCTTGAAGAGACTCCACCCGGCTAGCACCCTCCTGGCGGACTGGTGGGAGATCAGAACGGAACGGAGCCCCTTACCTTGACCTTCTGTGCCCAAGGGTTGAGGCGTTTCCAGAGCAACCACCAGCCAGACAGGCTGTCCCCGTAGTTGCAGAGGTCGGTCTCATCCTGGCTGCCCACATCAATGGCAACGACCGTCTTGGCACCCATGTTGCGCGCAATGTCAGCTGTGTGGGGGAGAGAGAGGCCTCAGAAGGGCTGACAGAAACAGAGATTGCTGGATAGCCGTGGAGTCTTTCTGAGAACAGAACAATGTGTGTGTGTTTTTGGGGGGGGGGGAAATAATCATTAGGGTTGCCAACTGCCTGAATGAAAGAAACATCCTGTCCCTTTAAGACAAGCCCCACAAGGTGCTCTTCACCTCCATGCTATGGAATCCTTGTTCAGGTGACAGGACATTCTCTTCATGCCTGTTGGCAACTCTAATAATCATCACTGCCAGCAACTGAAGGGGGATTCTCCATGCCTCACTCCCCCTCCCCATCTCAAATCTCACCTCAAGCATGTGTGTGCACGTGCACAAATCTCACCTCAAGCATGTGTGTGCACGTGCACCCTCCTCACAGCCCCCCCCCAGGTGCCCCGTGGGCTTTGAGGAGGAGCCCCTATGAGCAGCCGTGTCCGTCTGGCAGGCCCCACCCTCTTTTCACCGGGAGCAAACCCCCACGGCCAGGAGACGGGACTCATCTGGGCAGAAGCTCTTTTTAGTAAAGGAACTCTGGACAAGGGGGAGTGCTGGCTTTAAATTAACTGGTTAGACTGGCAGGTAGCTCCAGCCTATACGACTGTTACAGGGGACAGAGTTAAGGCCCACCGGCCTGCGTATCCAGCTTTGTTTCTCACTTCTCACAGCGGGAGGGTGCGACCTCCCCCTTGTGTGGACAGTGCCGGGGTAGCGCTGGGCTAGGATCTGGGAGACAGAAGGCCAAGTTCCACTCTGCCATGGAAGCCGCTCACCGGGTGACTCACTCAGACCTGCTGATCTGAGCAGCACAAACACCGGCTGTTTCTGGTAATTGATGCTTTTGGAGTGGCCGCCTGCAGATTCTCTTTCAGCCTAACCTATCACATGGGGCAGCTGCCCTGAGGCTATCATGGAGCTGGGGAGAGCAATACTGTCAGCTGCTTTGAGTCCCCATCAGGAGAAAAGTGGGAGATAAAAGACCGGAAGTCATGCAAAAAAATCCCAGTTGTAACAGATAACAAATCAAACACGGAAGTAACAAGAGGACAAGAACTGCAGTGACAGAAGCAGCAGGCAAACGGCACCCCCTCCGTTCCTCTGCACAGGCTGCCGTCTGAATGCCTCAACCCACGAGGGATGGGGAAAGATCCAGAGGAGGGCTGCAGGAACAGAGAGGCCCAGAAGGCAGGCCACGCGAACCAAGGCTGAAGGAGGCTTAAGCCAGAGAAAAAGGGGGTCCGGCCACGCCGAGAGGCTTCCAGGCATTCGGCAGGAGAAAGGACAACTCTGCTCATCGGGACTAACACACACACACCCCACAGGTGCACTCGAGCCTATTTGCCTTTTACACATCGGAATAGTCTGCCGGAAGATGTGCTGCCGTTCTTCCTGGGCTGGCCTTTGGGAAGGGCTTGAAACTCTCTCCTATTCCAAAGGCCTTGATCAGCCGCGGATGCCTGACGCAGCCACGCGCACCACGTGGCTTATGCAGGTGGCCAGGGATGGGGCATTTCAAGGGCAAGGTCCTTTCTTGTGCGTGTTTTATTATGGCAGCTGCAAACTACCCTGAGTAATTTGGAAAGGTGGAGAAGAGATGCTATAAAAAAACTGAACACAGAAAATTTTAAACACTGTGGAAAAAACAGTGACCGAGTAAAGGAACAAACGGCACGCTCAGTCGCTGCTGAAAAGGTGGTCCCTGCTTCCACACTTCACACAGGGGCTTCCTTGTACGTGGCCTTGAGGAACAGCATCGGAAGTGGGGCGCGCAACCGTCACCCAAACCTCCACCTTCCCAACCAGCATCATTTCCGTCTTACCTGGGCTCACTTTCAGTCGGTTCCCTTTCAGACTATTAACCAGTATAACCACAGCTGTTATACTGGATCCAGCATGGCTGCTGGAGAAACAAGCGGACGCAGCTGCTGCAAAAAGGGCCTTTCTCCTGTCAGAGCCTGTTTAACCTGAGTAAAGCCATGTTTAATTCTGTGGTGTTTAGTCTTTCTTTCCCTCCAGGCCTCAACACCTGCACGGAGCCGAGTCCGTGGGAAAGGAAACTCTCTTATCTGTCTGCTCGACCTTGGCCAGCACATCGTGCCTCTGAGAAGCTTTGCTGTGTGATTTCAGGGGGGAGGCTGGGCTTGGGAGTGTGAAATGTAACCACTTTCTTTTCATGAGTCATTCTTGTCAATCCTTTGGTCGGCCAGGATATCTATCCCGGATTATGCATACTCGGAGATGAATGCTGTCTTTCACAATAAACCTTTTGAAACCAAAAAGACCTTGTCTTCTTGCAGAGGGGAGTGAAACAGACTATCAACTCTGGAGTAGCATAGTCTGACATCTCCAACTCAGTCTGGCCTGAAAGACGGCCGGGATTCCTGGCTCCTGGGACCCCCACTAAAGTAACACTGAGACTAGACTACCGTAACGCACTCAACATGGGCCTCCTCTCAACGTCAACTTGGACACTCCAGCCGATACAGAATGCTGCCTCTCAGTTATTATCAGGAGCTACGTGAAGCATGCCTATATCGCCCTCACTCTGCAGTCACTCCACTGCCTTCCCATCAGTTACTGGGCTCAGTTCAAGGTCTTGGCTGTCACATGCAAGGCCCTCCACGGCCTCTCCCCGCCATGTTCCACCAGGGCAGCTTTGCTCATCTGAACAGGGCCCTCCCTCTGCGTGATACCACAGGGGCCCATACACCTCCTTTCTCTGTGGTGGCCCCTGCCTTACGGAATGCCTTGCCAGAGTAGGTCAGGAGAGCGCCCACTCTCCTTGCTTTCCGCAAAGTATGCAAAACTAATCTTTGCAGGAGGTTTTTTTTTTTTACTCAAGTAGGAGACAAGGACTGTAGACTATAGTCTACTGCACAGTCTCTGTTGCAGCAAGTATGCTCCTACTAGGTAATTTCTGCATCGTGTGATGTTTAACTGTTTGTGACTTGTTTCAGCGTCGTTTTAGCAGCTCTGTGTCAGATTTCTGCTTGTTTTCAAATGCTACGCTATCCAAACCCTTCTGCGTTGTTCACTGGATGTCCCATTGACTTACACTGCACAATCGGCCCCAAGTCTTAATGAGCAAGGCGGACTGTTAATGTCAATCCATCCATCAAAATCTAAGACCCCTTTAAAGCCTCTGTGCTTGAGGCTGTCGCTAGATCCACTGGCAGTGAACCTGCACTTCAGTCACCTGCCGAACGAAGAAGTCCTTCCTCGCAGTATTCCAGGAACATGGAGTGCCACTTGCCCAGGGTCTCCAAGCCAATCTTATTCAATGCAGGGATACATTTTAAAGACAAAGTTTTCATTTTAAAAGGAACATGGCCATGTTTCAAGACCTTCCAAGACATACAACCCACTAGGAGTGAAATCAGGTAATCTAAAAATAGCCTTTCCGTAGCTGCAAAGGCTCATCTCCTCAGCTGAGATGACAGAGGCGCCCACCACTGAACCACAGACCAGCCCTAGCTAGCTACCCACTGGGCTCCTCCTCGGATGTTTCAGGTGAGCCCGTCTTCTGAAATGTTTAAGAGTCACTCAGACATGCTTGCATTTGTCCATACACCTGTTGCCTTATAAATCTAAACATCTTTCTTGAAGGACAAAAGTATTCCGTTGAGATGGGTGAAGGTTATTCTATGCCCGTTGTCTGTTCTACGTTTGCAGAGCTTTTTCAGGGCTCAGCTGGAAAAGGGTGGGGGGTGGCTCAGTGGCAGAGAATCTGCTTGGCATGCAGAAGGTCGTGGGTTCGATTCCTAGCATCTCCAGTTAAGGTTCAGGCCACAGAGCATGTGGAAGACCTTTCTCCGCCTGGGACCCCGGAGAGCCACCGCCAGTATGAGTGGACAATACTGATTTCGAAGGACTGATTGTGCAAGCCAGTATGAGGCAGCTTCATGTGTTCAAGGAATACATTTGTTTAGAAGATTCACCCGAGAGTGGCTGAGTCCAGAGTGAGCTCCGTGGCTCTAAAAAGGTTGCCTCAGTACACGGAATCCTCTCTGCTATGGGCGTCTGTGGTGGAGAGGCGGCTATGGGGCCTCTTGCTGTCACACAACAAATGCCATGTGAACGCCAGAGCCATCTTGTGACGGCTGCAGTAACGTCCCATCCGTTTTCAGAGAGCTGATGGTACGTCGGGGAATCAGAGACTCATAGGGTTGGACGGGACCTCTAGGGTCATCTAGTCCAAATCCCTACACAAGACAGGCAATTCACAACTACCTCCCAACATACACACCCAGTGACCCTTATTCCATGCCCAGAAGATGGCAAAACACCGTCAGGATCCCTAGTCAAATTGGATGGGGGGAAATTGCTACCTGACCCCAAGGAGAGCCCGCCACCTCCCGAGGAAGTCTGTTCCACTGAGGGACCGCTCTAACTATCAGGAAGTTCTTCCAAACGTTTAGCCGAAAACTCCTTTGATTTCATTTCAACCTGTTGGTTCTAGTCCAACCTTCTGGGGCAGCAGAAAACAACTCTGTGCCATCCTCTATATGGCAGCCCTTCAAGAACTTGAAGTTGGTTATCCTATCCCCTCTCAGTCATCTGGGCAGTTGGCAGTGAAGGCCCATCTCTGGCAGAGCACAGACGATGCCCAGTTTAGGGCTGGCTCTTGCACTGAGCAGACGTGCTTAGTGGGAGGTCTGCCTCTGAGAAGGAGTGGACAGGCTTGTTTAGTGTCCGACCTGAGAGGAGAGCAAACTGCAATGACAGTCTGACTTCAGGGTGAAGGAGTGAGCAGAAGCCCTGTATGTCACAGGCTCATTTTGGTCCCTGTGCAGTCTGCCTATGGGAGGCCAGCAAGCTTGCTTACCTGGAGAGGGTTGCTGACGTCACCTTAGGAGAAAATGGCTATAAATGTGCACCTGGTCATGCTTGGGTGTCTGAGTATTGCCATAGCCCAGCTCGCAGCTCTACAGATTTCTTCCCTTCCAGAAATGCTAAGTAAGAGTCCACTGCTTTCACAGGGCGCATTCACTGCTTTATGTTAACAGTTGCTTTGCCACCTGGTGTTAGCACAGGGTGACGGTCCTGATCAGCCACTCTGAGAGCCTTTGAGGTGAGACCCTCTCACGCTTTCGGGGGCTGCTATAACAGAGAAACACGTGATTGTCCTTATAGTAATCCTCAGATTTCCCTAGAAAGAATATTAGCGCTCTCTAGATAACCAACAAGCAGAGTTTGCTCGGCCTCATCTTTAAGCTGTGGAAAGGTACGTCTAGAGATGAAACTGGGAAACAAACTTTTGGAGAAAGTAGGGAACATGGTGCAGAAAATCTCTTCCAGTATAAGAAAAAATAAACAACGTGAAGAGAGAAGAGTCACGCGCAGGGCTCACAAGCTGGTACAATAATGACCAAGAACATTGTCCTGTATGTCACAATTCTGAGGTCAGGTGTAGCCAATGGGTTGGTCCCATTAACTGGGACAAAATAATTTATCTAATTATTGCAGGAAGGACGTGATTCAGGCTTCTGAGGACACATTTGACCATGCAAATTTAGAACAGTTGTGGAGGGGATCACAGAAACCAAGATGACTACCAGCTGGCCCTTCAGAGAAGAGAAACTCGGTCCAGACTGTTGGGGGAACAACAATAATCAAGGATATACAGAACGGGAACCAAAGCGGTGGCGAGGCAAGAAGCAGCTGCTCTTGAGGGCAACCCGGAAGCTCTAGCAGATAAAGAACAGGACTGCCATTTTCTGTCTAGAGTTCTGCTGTGGGAGATTATTATTCCATCTCAAAACAACTTCATCGGTTACCCCTATATTTCTAGGTTCAATTTACAGTGCTAATTCTTACCTGCAAACTTAGCTATAAAGCCTGACATGAAATAGGGCCTATGTGAAGGACCAGTCTTTCCTTCACATGGGCCCATGACAGTAATAATTGTGTGCTTATACACTACTCTTCTGGACAAATTGGTGACCCACTTGGAGCAGTGAACAATATTGTCGAAGGCTTTCACGGCCGGAGAACGATGGTTGTTGTGGGTTTTCCGGGCTGTATTGCCGTGGTCTTGGCATTGTAGTTCCTGACGTTTCGCCAGCAGCTGTGGCTGGCATCTTCAGAGGTGTAGCACCAAAAGACAGAGATCTCTCAGTGAGAGATCTCTGTCTTTTGGTGCTATACCTCTGAAGATGCCAGCCACAGCTGCTGGCGAAACGTCAGGAACTACAATGCCAAGACCACGGCAATACAGCCCGGAAAACCCACAACAGCCAAAGTCAATATTATCATTGTCCCCACAATACAGCTGGGGAGCTGGGGCTGAGAGGAACCGCAGGAGCTCATGGCAGTAGTGGGATTCAAACCAGCAAAGTGCTGATTCACAGCCTGACCACTTACTACAGCTGATCCTCTCAGAATTTCCTCCTCTTGGTGCCCTCCAATAAACTCAGTTGATTAGCCATGGCCCTAGAGGCCCCTGAGGTATGAAATGGTGCAGAAACGTTGTTCTTTTTCAGTATCAAACTACTTAGGATAGAACTCATTCCTCACTGGGGGAACAGGACAGGGCCCATCGCTCCTTTCGCAAGCAGCAAGGAATCACCTTTCTGTAAAGAAGGGGTGAGCTATGTTGGCACACAGTGGCATGAGAATAGAATTATCACTGAATTTTATAAGCACACCCATCATGCATGAGCCCATGACGAGTGAGTCCCATTCTGGGAAAAACGGCTTCAATCTGGTTCCAAGCCAAAGGGAGAGGGTGGTATGACTTTTGCCAGATAGCTAGTGATTCTTTCAAGGGATGGAATCACAGAGCAGGATAAGACAGGGCAGAAGGATAGATGGGGACTAGAAACAAGTGTCTAAAGAACCTTGGTAGTTTTAGGTGGATAGCTGAGTTGGTCTGCAGTAGATCAGCAGGGTCTGAGCTTCACAGAGTCAGAGCTCCCTTCTTCAGATATCCTAGAGAACCTTGATGTGACACTTCCAACTTCTTCTCCTTGACTACTTTTTCCAGGACCTCATCTGAAGATGCTTGTACTACTGGAGGGTGGATCTCCAGTGCACATCTTGGTATCCAAAGCAAGAGAAACAGAATGCAACCATGAATAGCGATGAGGGAAACACTGCAAGCTCTATGGTGGATTGTATGGATCCATGGATCAGTTTGAAGATCTCAGCCTGGAGAGAGAGAGGACCACTTCTCTGGTCTTCTGCAAGCAGTCGAAGCTTCAGAGCAAGTTGGTCTCATACATGGTAACGATAACCTGGACATCCACACCAGGTAATTAAGGATATGGACTAAAGCGCTGTAGTCAAGAATAATTTCCACCACAAAATACCAGTTTTTCATGCCTCCCTATCTGGCAGTACCAAGTGGGGATGTGTCTCCCTTTCGAGGAGCATAGCAAAAAATATGGAGCCTAGTTCTTGAACCCGATACCAATTCTTGAGCCTGCAGAATGAAGACGGCACTGCTGCCAGTTTCAACCCAGCATCTGGGGTCAGTCCCAGCAAGAGGGACACATGGCAAGGGCAACAGATGAAGTGACCTCTGACAGCCAGTGAGTCTTTCAAGGGATGTAATCACTGAGCAGGATCAGACGGGGCAGGAGGATGATGGGGACCAGAAACCCAGATATGGCGACTTGCGGGAGGGGTTGATGTACCTCCCATCTTGAATTCCAAAAGAAGGCATTTGGTGAGATCTTTGTAATGCCTGATGTACTTAAGACGACAAGGCATCTTCATGGCCTTCAGGTCCACGGTCCAGTGAAAATTCAGGGGTGACCTCCAAATATGTTGAAATTGATGAGCCCAAATAATTGAGAGAGTCAACAGATTTAGCACATAAACTACGAGCCAAACTCAGCATCTGAACAGCAATACGGTCAGGTTTAAGAACAGTTTGGTGTTGTGGTTAAGAGTGGCAGGATGCTAATCTGGAGAACCGGGTTTGATTCCCCACTCTTCTGCTTGAAGCCAGCTGAGTGAACACACCCTTAAAACAATGTGAAAATCTGCATTCATGAAATAACATTGACTTGAGCACATATTGAAAGACTTTTTAAAAAACACAGTGCTTCTTTATCATCACTGGCAGACCGATTCGCTTACTGTTTGTTTATACACACGGTTGCCAATTAAGAGTGCAGTGACGATAAGTTCATGGGATGAGGGGTGGGACCAGGACTTCCGTGGGATGTGCGAGAACGTGCACATGTGGAATATTGCTGACTGCACGTGACTGTTTGAATAAATAAAAGAAAACTGACTGATGGTTGATTGAGAACAGCCAAACTGCTAGGCAAAAAACTGGCTCCCTGGTCATCAGCAGGATGCAAGCCAAACCAATGGGGCCCATGTATCTACTGGACTGCCATTAGAAAAGGCAGGAGCATGGGATGCAAGACGCCTGAAAGGTCGGAGTCTGCGGGAAACCACCAGTGGAGGACTAGTTCGCTGGACAGAAGTGCAGGGGGAAGTCAAAAAGACATGGAAAGCTCCAGCAATTTCCCCCGTTTACCAAGGCATAACCTTGGGAGATTCAACTCCTTCTCGCCTGTTTCCTGGATCACAGTGGGCACAAGAATCAAAGCAACAGGCTTCCTGAAAGCACAAGAGGCAGAGGTTGTGTCTGTAACTAACAGGGGGATTCCCCCTGCAGACAGCAATGCCTAAATACAGGATGCTGAACCATGTGCAACCTAAAGGAAGGGGGTAACGTTAAGAGTGGAGGAAATGGAGACAATATCCAAAGGACTAAAATTTACTATTAGAAATAATTTTAATGGGTGAAATGAGAGAGGAGAAAAAGGAGAAGAAATGCAGAAGTGACAACAGCGAGACAAGTAAAAGAGAACTGAGTGGGGAGGCACCCTCCCCGCCCCCATCAGGTGTAGGAGCTCAGTGTCTTTCTTCAAGGGGGGGGGGGTTGGGTGCCCTTTTTAGACCCAGGCTCTGGATCTTTTGAGTGACACTTGTACGTGTGCAGAATCCCGTATGTGGTACTGCACAGTGACCTTGTGTGACCTGCCCCTCCTGACTTCTCACACTCTTTTGAAAGAAGAGATGAGAAGTCAGAAAGCGGAAACAACCCTGGTCATATCCTTAGGAAGGAGCAACCATGTTTGCTTGTTTGCCATCAGGGTGCATCACTTGTTTGGGTGGCAAGCAAATGAGCCTGAACAGAGAGGCAGAGGAAGCACGGGAAAAAGCAGCCCATCACGTCAGACCAGAGAGAGAGTCCCCACGGGAAGCTCCCTAAGGAACACCAGCCCCCAAAGCCATTTCTCCCTGTTGATTCCCACCAGTAAGAGGTTTGTTCCCAAGCCCTTCCCCTCGTCTCTCTAAGTTGCTAGCTACTGCTGAGAACAGCACTCGAGGGCTCGCCTCACAGAAAACAGTGCTTCAAGGCCAAGGAGGGTCTGCGAAGCCCTTCTCCTTCAACGGCAGGGGGCTGCCCTACTGTCACCCATACTTGCCTGGGAGGTTGTTGATGTAGCCGCCGTCCATCAGCAAATTGCCGTCCTTGGGGTCGCAGAGTGGCGGTAGGTACCCGGAAAGGGTCATGCTAGCTCGCACGTACCGCCAGAGCGAGCCTAACCATGTGGAACAAATGCAATCAGAAGAGCAGGCAGAAACCCAGACCAGCAATGAGCCCTTGGGGAGAAGCGCAGAAGGACAGCCGTGGGTGGCCCCCTTGTCCGGGTGAGAGGGTTCTGCAGGGCGTGTTACGGAGCGGTCCCGCTACGTGACGCATAGCTGCCCTCCCGGCCTCGAGCCCACCACCTCCAAGCCCACACACATGCGGCCAGGCAGCTGACCAGAAGGCCGCGTCTGCCTGGCTCTCCCCGCTGGATGTTGTCCGTGCCCTGCAGAAAGGTCCACCTGGACAAAAGGGGCCTGCAAGCGGGTCCCAGGCTCTCGGCCCTCTTGAGCCTGCCCTGCCCGTCCCAGCCAAAAGAGGACAGCCGTGGCTCGGGAGCAGGAAGGTGCGTCCCAGGCAACGGCTTCACACACGTGCCTCAACCAAGCCACGCCTGCCCTCAGTGTCCACCAGCCAAGGAAGGGAGGCGAACGCAATGCTGACCTGGGACATTGTTAACATAGCAGCCATCCACAAGCAAGTGACTGTCCTTTGGGTCGCAGATAGGAGGCAAATAGGGGGTGTAAGATGCACTGGCCCGGACGAAGCGCCACACGCTGCCTGCCGGATGAAGATGGAGATTCAATCAAAAGGAGTGGGGGGGGGGAGGAGAGAAGGGGGTGGGAAGGAGCACAGGACAGGAAATGACACAATGACAGAAGCGTCAGAAACACAAAGGGCACGCAGTGTGTGTGTGTGCGCGTGGGTGGGAGGTGATGCCGGGAATGCTTTCTTCATTGGAGGAGGAAAAACAAAGGTGCAAGGCCTCAAGGCCACAAGGACAGAGCAGCCGGAGCACAGCCTCCTTTCCCGGGGCCCAGCACTACCCTCCTGCTCGGCTTCTTGGTTCTGCTCCCAGCCCATGTCTGCTGCTCCCTCCCGTCCCACCCTTCCCTCCATCACGTGAAAAGGACAACGTGGCCTCCCCTCAAGCTCTGGTCCTTTCAACGAGAGCAACGAGAGGGCTGCCACAGAGGGCCCCACGTTCAAAACAAGGCAAAAGGCCGTCTTTTCACCCCGTGAGCCAGCAAGACTGCAGCTTCTCCCTGCAACCCCTTTCCCCCTCCCGACAGGTGGTTTCGGGGATAAGGAGGGGTCATAGGCTCACTACCAAAACGATGCAAGGTTTGAGCTCAGGGCACCTCATCTTCGGGGAAGAAGGAAGACCAACGCCTTCTAGGAATTAAATAAAGCACATCACATGGGGATAATATGCTCAGCGGGGCTCTCCATCATAACTAAGAGGGTTGAGTCTCCTCCTCGAGTCTCAAAGGGGAAGGTGGTAAATGAAGTGAACAAATGAACGAGAACTCTCAGCACGCAGATCGCAGTTTGAGGAAACAGAACAGGACTTCCTGTATCACAAGTGATTAGCAGTTGGGGAAAACCTAAGAACTTTGGCCCCACAGAAGTGAATGGGACCTGTGCAGGAGGGAACGCCACTGCTCCGAGCCTCCGGGAGCACGGCGAGCTACAAGCAAAGCTGCTAAAAAGGAAAATATATAGCAGGGAAAAAAAAAACCCCAGAGAGCTGCATGTACAGCATGCACGACACAGGCAGACCCAACTCAATGCTTCAGGGGTCTCCACAGCAGCGGCCTCCGGCGGTTGGCTCTTCCTCCCTTGGCCAGATGGAGCAGCACCACTTGCTGCCTCCCCAGGGAAGGAGGCCAGGAGCCTTTCAGCACTGGGCAGCACTGGAGACTCACACATCCCAAAGACCGGCATTTGCAGCCGGACACCATGCCGTGCTCCTGGCCCCACGCCAAGCATCCCCCCGCCCCCCCCCCCACATTTGCAAAGGATGCCGGACCTGCAAGGAACCTTCCTCACCTGGGCGAAAAGGCCTGAACTCCTAGAAAGGACAGGCCACGTGCACTTACACAAACCCACACAGAGGGCCAAGCCGAAAACTCAGTGCCTGCTGGGGGCGGGGAGGGGAGGGTGTTAGCTGTGTTACAAAGGAGAGGCAAGAGAATGAAGAAAGCCAGGCAGTTACAGCCCCTACAGCCCCCGCCCTGTGGACAGGCACGGCTACAGACAATGTCCCAGGTGAGATCTGATGTTTGCCACAGCCAGTGAGGCAAGGGAGGGCGTACCACAAAGCCCGCCCCCCCAATCTTCTCCACCCCAGACAGAGCCCCCCTTCCTTCCCCTGGAGCCTGGGGAGGGAAGGGTGGGCCTGGCTTGTGTAGCCCGCTGCTTAGAAACCCCGTACTGTGGCCTAGCTGCTCCAATCCAGTAGAGAGAAAACAAGGCACCATTAGTAGGTTTAGTGAAGAGCAGAAATGTTACCAGGAGAGGGAGGCCCAAAAGCTGGCTGGACAGTGAGCAGGATACTACCCAGGAGGTGTGAGAAGCAATCCAGAGGTTCATCAGATTACACAGCTCTGCACTGCTTACTTTGGTGTTTGAGCCAAAGGAACGGAATCCATGGAGGCCGCAGCTGGGGGGGCGGGGGTGGGGGTCCCAGAAGGTGCTGCTTAACCCAGAGGGGTTTGCTTAGCCTGCCTCTTTCCGGCTGCCTCTAGAGAAAGACAGGAGGGGGATCCCCCCCCCTTTCACGTCCTGTCTCAAAAGCCTGCCGAGCCCACCTCTCCTGGGCTACACCCCTCAGCAGGCTCCGGCCCCTCCCCTTTACTGTGCTGGGCCTTCGATCCAGGGACGAGCCTCAGGCAATGGGCGCGGGAAGAGGAGCTAGGATTTGCGGGGTGTGTGTGTCAAAGTCTCCCTTGTGAGAAAAGCCCCTGCTCCCCCGTCTGGGGCTGAAGGGAAGGGCCGACCGTGTGTGCGTGCACGTGTGTGCGTGTGTCAGAGGGAGGTGGCATCTCTGCTCTCACCTGGGTTGTGATTCGTGGCAACAGACTTCCAGCCACCAGGCCCTGGGGGATTGCTGGGCATGTCCCAACCACTGAGCCTTTTCAGCACCTGCCCCACCGCCCACGCCCACGCCCAAGGCATGAGGAACAGGTTCTGGGCAATGCCACCTCTCCACCAGCCCCCGCAGCACCAGAGGCCCAGCCCGAGCACCCAACCGGGGCTCTCAGGGACAGCTGCTTCTGGCCCAGCCGTGGGACCACCCAAAGCAGACGGGACCCTCCCCCTCCCCCCTCCACCACACACACCCCCTTCCCTTTCCACGCAAGGAGCCCAAGTGGGGGCATGCCTGCACCCCGTGGGTCACTGGCAAACTTCAGAGCACAGATGAAGCCTCTGCTAAATCCCTCCGGTCACTCATGGCTTCTGCGCTACTGGAAAGGCGCACTCACCATCCTTGTGGACCCTCATGGCAGAGGCGGTGATGTCTGTTGTCACATTGAAGTAGGGGAGCCACAGATCCTGCAAGAGACAGAGGAGGAGGAACTGACACCACCCACTGGGCCACACTGTGACAAGAGGTAGAGGGCAGGGAAGAAGCCACAAAGGGGGAAATACTGACCATGCACATTCTGTAGCAAACATTTTGTACCAGCACCAAATTCTGCAACGTGAAGAGATTGTGCTCAATTTTAGGAATCACACTTGTTTCTGCCAGGATTGGAGGCGAGATAAAAGAACGACGACAACGATGAGCGTTGCCCGTCTACCCTGACCCGACCCAAGCTATGGACGTGTCGCCCGGCAGCTTCAGGGGGGGGGGGAGATAAATAAACAAGAGTAAGATCCAGAGGAGTTAGCCGTGTTAGTCTGTAGTAGCAAAATCAAAAAGAGTCCAGTAGCACCTTTAAGACTAACCAAGTTGATTGTAACATAAGCTTTCGAGAATCAAGTTCTCTTCGTCAGATGCATGATCCCAACTGGTCAAATACAGCAGAGGAGGGGAGATAGGGGAGAGAAGGAGACATATATCAGAAGGGGACAGGATGCAATTAGCGGGGAGGCAACCAAAACATTCCTTTGCTAGTAAATGTAAACATCTCCTTTTGGTGTGGAGTCAGTTTGCCGTGTTAGTTTGCTGCAGTAAAAGCCTCCAATTCCTATGTAGTATAAGCTTTCGATGCCCTTGAGAGATTTTATCAGGACTTCAATAACTTTCACCCTACTATCAACCTAAGCCTGGACCACTCTACACAACAGGTACACTTCCTGGACACCACTGTACAACTACATAATGGGCGAATAAATACCACCTTATACCGGAAACCAACAGACCGATACTCATATCTACATGCCTCCAGCTTCCACCCTAAACATACCACTCGGTCTATTGTCTACAGCCAAGCCTTACGTTACAACCGTATCTGCTCCAATGCTCTCGACCGAGACTCACACAAGAGATTTACAACAAGCATTTTTGAAACTACAGTACCCACCAAATGAAGTAAAGAAACAAATCAACAGGGCCAGACTAGTACCCAGAAACAGTCTGCTCCAGGACAAACCTAAAGGAACTAACAACAGAACACCACTGGTTGTCACCTATAGCTCCCAGCTCAAACCCATCCAACGTATCATCAGTGAGCTACAACCCATCCTGGAAAATGATACCTCTCTCTCAGAAGCCCTGGGTGGAAGACCTTTCCTTGCCTACAGACAGCCCCCCAACCTTAAACGACTTCTCACTTACAATCATGAATCGGCCAGCAGAGTCACCAGCACAGGTACCAGGCCCTGCAACAGACCCAGATGCCAGCTCTGCCCCTATATCTACCCAGGGAATATAATTACAGGACCCAATGGCATCAACTACACTGTCTCTGGCGCTTACAGCTGCTCATCCTCCAATCTGATATATGCCCTCATGTGCCAACAATGTCCTTCTGCTCTGTACATTGGACAAACCAGCCAACCTCTACGCAAAAGAATAAATGGACACAAATCTGACATTAGAAATGGAAACGTCCAAAAACCAGTGGGAGAACACTTCAATCTACCAGGACATTCCACCAAAGACTTAAAGGTCGCTGTGGTTCAACAGAAACCTTTCAAAAACAAAATCCAACGGGAGGCTGCTGAATTGGAATTCATATGCAAATTTGACTCTGTCAAGCTGGGACTGAATAGAGACTATGAATGGTTATCACATTATCACAGGTAACAGATTCCCTTTACAGAGGCGTGGTCTGGGGGAGCCCAGTGACGCCTGGTGTGGGCTTTCGGGGACCACAGTTCTCTTTGTCAGATGCATCTGGCAGGGAGAGCTGTGGTTATCGAAGGCTTATACTACATAGGAATTGGAGGCTTTTACTGCAGCAAACTAACACGGCAAACTGACTCCACACCAAAAGGAGATGTTTACATTTACTAGCAAAGGAATGTTTTGGTTGCCTCCCCGCTAATTGCATCCTGTCCCCTTCTGATATATGTCTCCTTCTCTCCCCTATCTCCCCTCCTCTGCTGTATTTGACCAGTTGGGATCATGCATCTGACGAAGAGAACTTGATTCTCGAAAGCTTATGCTACAATCAACTTGGTTAGTCTTAAAGGTGCTACTGGACTCTTTTTGATTAAACAAAAGTAAGAAATCCTCAGAAGGGCGGGTTCTGCAAGAGGCCTCGGATCCCGCACTGTGACATAAACCAGGCACCCACGGGGCGTTCTCGGTCACGGCACTGAAATTCTGGAATTCCCTCACCGGGGAGATTCGTTTGCCCCCCTCTTCCAACTTTAAAAGTCTCTCTCTCTCTCTCTCTCTCTTAGCAGGAGGCAGACAGGAAGCCAGGTGCTTTCAAGTATTGCCCAAGCACCCACCATCAAAGCTTCGGGAACGCTAACGGCTATCTTGGCTGGAGGCAATGAAATGTCCAGCTCACACCTTAGCTGGAATCTGATACCCAGAAGGGACACGGGGGCATGGCGGGGGGGGGGGGGCAGGGGCAAGGAGCCAGACAGCATCTTCCTGGAGATTTCAGAAAAGGATTCTTTGACCCACAAAAAGTGTGTGTGTGGGGGGGGGGGGGACAGAAGAGATCAAATCTCTTGGAACACAGGAAGGGGCTCCATTCTGACAGGTCCATCTTGCCTGATTACAGCTAGCGGAAGAAGCGCTCAACCCGAGTTGCTTCTTGATGGCTACCATTGCCGCAGGGAGCAGACAAAGGGCGGCCTGCCTGGATAAAGACTCCAAGGTAAAGGGAAGCATCTAGATGGCTGTAACTTCTGTGCGGAAGAGCCTGCCACACAGTCAGACCAGCTGGGGCATGTGCAGAGGGAGGGTCAAGTGAACTGCACGTTCGCACCTTTCTCTTGCATTCCTTGCTCAATCCTTTGCTCTTCAGAGAATGTGTGTGTGCAGACTTTTTATTTTCACTAAATTCTTTCTTATATAAAACGCTGGTAGTTGTTCTCCATAACACATAACAATGTTCAAATACGCTATTTAAAACACACTATTGAGAGAGCTCCTAGAAGCTGTGACTAGCCCAAGGTCACCCAGCTGGCTTCAAGCGGAGGAGCGGGAAATCAAATCCGGCTCTCCAGGCTGGAGTCTTTCACTCTTAACCACTACACCAAAATGGCAGGGTGCCAAAGGAAAAGAGAAGGAAACGCCATCCAAGGGTCGGGGAAGAGTGGAGTACGGCCAGGCAGGTACCCAGAGTGGTCACTGGGCATCTCGAGACTTCAGAGAGCTGAGCCTAGTGGCGCTCACGGGTCAGTGGAGCCATTCTTCCACAGGCGACATAAAAATGTTTTATATACCATTTTAAGTAAACAAATAAAGGGACATGGAGCATAGAAGAGCTGCAGGCGCTGAGGGGGCCCTGAGTGGAAGAGGAATCTGTTCGTTACCTCGGAAGCTACGATCAGAGCGGCAGCAACAGCGGCAGCAACGTACCTCAATCTGCTTGTCCTGGAACACCTTGTGAATGCTGGCGTTGAAGGCAGAGCCAGAGAACATGGAGGTGATGGGGTAGGTGAGGTCCAGCACTGTTGCAAACACAGAGTTCATGCTCTGTGGGAGGGACAGACAAGCATGTGGGAGGGAGACACTCTCGGGACACACAAGCCAAGGGTTAGGGAGAAAACCACACTCTTTAAAATTCCAAACTATTCATCTCCTCTATAGCAGGCAACCAAGGGAGGTGTCTGCCTGTGCCCACCTTCACCCAAACAGGTAAGCGAGTAGGAAACTGTGCACCCAGGAGGCAGTGCTGCAGGCGGCAGCGGTGGCCAGGACCTCCCTCCCTGGGCTGGGGACTGCATGCTTCTCACAGGCTGGCCCACAGGCCTGCCTTCCACGCTTCCCTGGTGTCCCAGTCCCCCCTTGCTGCCCCCCCCACTCCTTGCTCACTTTGGCCCATTCTCTGGCTCGCTGCTTTGTGCGCACCGCACTCCTCTCTTCGGCATACAGGGCGCCAATGAAAGAGCCGATGGAGGTCCCGCCAATCAGGTCAATGGGGAGGCCGGCTTCCTCCATGGCCTTGATCACCCCAACGTGAGAACAGCCCCTGCAGCAGGGAAAGGAGAAGCCACCGCTGAAGCCCACCTGCCTCCTGAACCCACGTCACGCCAACCCCACGCCCACTCGCGGCAGGGGGAGCTCAGCCAGCCCCCTTCCGGCCTCCTCCCAAGAGCCAGAGGCTGAGCTGGGTCTTCACCAGCTCTTCTTCTGGATTCACAGCAGGTGTGGCAGAGACTTCCCTCTCAGCTGCTCTAACCAGGCATTCCTGCTATGGAACACAGGGGTCCGGAATGGACCTCCCGTGTGGCAGAAGCCAACCTGCAGCACAGGGTGGGGGCCCTCTGCCTGTGGGAGGCAGGCTTTGTCCGGCTGGCCCCGCTGCCACCTGACAACTATCCCCTTGGTTCTCCAGAGCCCATTTACCTGGCCCCACCGCCACCCAGCACCAAAGCAATGGTGTTGCCTGTAAGGACTCGTGCAAGACGGGAGAAGTCGCTGTGGCGATCGGCATTTTTCTCAAAAACCTTTTCGTACATTTCTCTCTGGGATGGAGAAAAAACAGAGGCTTATAAGGATGTAAGAGCAGCGGTGCGGGATCAGACTCGTGGCCTGTTCTAGGCGAGTCTCCCGTTTCACACAGCGACCAGCCAGGTGTCCCTGGAAAGTCTGCAAGCAGTGCATGGAAACAAACGCCCCCCCCGCCCCCCCCCCGGATGGACCAGCCTTCCATGAGTCTGTCTTATACCCTTTTGAAGGCAACTGAGCTAGTGGCCCTCACTACATCTTCTGGCGGTGAATTTCACAAGTTAATGGCATCCTGATGCCCTCTGCTGTAACACCCCACCCAACTTTCGCTGGGATATGAAGGCTGAAGGATCTCCATTCTGACTTGTGTCTGAGGAAGGGAGCTCTGACTCTCGGAAGCTGACCCTCTACAGTGCCCCTGGGCTCAAATCCTGCTACTCTACTGCAGACCAACATGGTGACTCACCTGAACAGATCTGTACCAGAGCACTAGGATACCAGCCGTTCTGTTTAATCCCTTCCCTCATAACTGATCTTCTCCTGCTGAGCTGACGTGCTCCTACAGCTGATCACCATGCAAGAACTCTTCCCTGGTCAGTCCCCACCAGTACAGAACCGCCAGTACCCATTTAAAGTTAGGATGTTTTGCCCTATTCTGCCCCATTCTGTGCTTACTTCATTTGGACTCCGTTTGTCACATTGTTTCCTACTAACCCACTTTGAAGAAATCATCTTGGCTCCTTCCATAATCCCCTGAAAGGGAGTCCTTGAAATCTGTCTCAGCTTCGGTCTGTTTCAGGGCACTGGATTTTCCATCAAAAGATTACCCTGGGGACCATTTAACCCGCACATCTTCCTCCGCCACCCCCCACCTATGTCCCTTCAGCCTTTTCTGAAGCCAAACCAGAGGGAAGGGGTGGGGGACACGGTCAGGCTGAGTGAGGCTGCAAGGAGCGTGGGAAAGGGAACGGGGGAACGGAGGCCTGCGGGGGGGCTTTGGTCACGCAAGGGCACGGAGGGGAGCACAGGGGTGGGGGGCAGAGGACAGGCACTTGGGTTGCAGGAAGGGGGTGGAGAGGCGCATGCGAGAGACAGAACGGCTGAGCACCAGTACCAGCTTATTCGGGCTGCGCCGGGAAAACACTCTACGTGGACATCTGATGTGCAGATGCCCTGAGCACCAGCTGCGCATGTTGAGCCATTCCACGGTGCGGGCAGGGCTGGGCCCATCTTCACGATGCAGAAGGATGAGTTGCTTCAGGGCGCGCACTGCCGTGTTCTCCAGCATCTGTTCCAGCTGAACAGAGAGAAAGGAAACTCCCTGTGTCACACGCAGGCCGGCTGTTACATATCTGCACAGTGAAACTTCACATGGGATACCGCAGCCTCACATTTGGGAGATAATTCCTAGAAACTCTGCTTTCTTATTTCCCCTGGACAACCCTTGCTGCCAGTTCCCCACAACTGAGGCATTCAGTGGTTGCCTTGGGGACTGCCCCTCCGCCCGGAGAAGGGGCTAGGGCCAGCTTGAATACAATGCTGAGGGCCTCTTCTCTCTAAGACTACACTGGAAAGAGCAGGAACAACTTCAAAATGCTTACAGAATTACTGTTATTGTTTTTCAACAATAAACTCCAAATAAGAAAGAAGGGGCCACGAGAACTAAGCACTGATGTAACCCTTCCTGCCCTCCCCTTCATGATCTGCCCAGGTTCACAGAATCAGCATTGCTGTCCGATAGCCATCCAGCCTCTGCTTAAAAACCTTCAAAGAAGGAGAGCCCACCACCTCCCGAGGAAGCCTGTTCCACTGAGGGAATGCTCTAACTCTTCAGGAAGTTCTTCCTCATGTTTAGCCAAAAACTCTTTTGATTTCATTTCAACCTGTTGGTTCTGATCCCGGGGCAACGGAAAACAACTCCGTGCCGCCCTCTCTATGGCAGCCCTTCAAGTACTTGGAGAGGGCTATCCCCTCCCCTCTTGGCCGCCCCCTCTCCAGGCCTTTTACACATGCATCCTCTGTTGAGACCCCCACTTTAAGAAATGTCCTGCCTGAGGAAATCAGAAAGGCTCCCACATTTCTGTCATTCCACAGACTACGTAAAACAGAACCGTCCAGGAGGGCATTTTTATAAGCTTCCTGGGGATGTGGTATGACAATAATTTAGGAAGGCACTTCTGCAGAGAAAAAAAATCCTCTGTGTATATACTCTGCTTTTTGTTAGGGAATTTTTTTAGTCCTCATTTCATAAAATCTTATTCTGAGCATACATTCAAGCTACCAGCACACAGAAATCCGTAAACAAGTAAGAAAGCCTTGAGCTAAGTGTCACATTCCTTCTTCTGAGATATCCTGCTTGTTACATATGTCGCTAGTGAATGACATAGGTCACTGAGCAATGTGTAAACATTTTGTTGATTTGGTTATTCTAATTAAGTAAGAAAGATTTCAACCCTGAATGAATTCCTTCCCAAGGAATATATCAGACACATGGCAACAACAGCTTCTCAAATTGTTTATATAATTCTTTTGTCATTGAAGCTTGTCAGATGTCATGTTCTCTGGGAAAATGCGTCATTCTGTGTCTGTCTGACAAGGCGTATGCATAATTTTTTACAGGGTTTCATCCTAACCCTTGATCTTTTACTCTGTAAAGAAATAGCAGTTATTCTGTACACAATCAGTACTGAAGGATATACGAGGCTCTCCAATGCTACTGGTCTTTACACGTCTCTGAGAAATGGAGAAGGTGTCTGGGGTTATTCCATGACAGAAATAAATCCATTTTTCCGCTATAATCACTGTGTTTGGTGGGTTAGTGGTAGCAGGGGATTTATAAATTGGAAGCAGAGGACTATTACAAAAACCTCCACTAACCGGTTGGTGCCATGCCAGTGTCTGAACCACGTTTTTTTCTGTGCTGATTTTGGGATGCGGAGCCGTTGCTGGATAACAGAAATGCGGCTGCAATATAAATTCTGGGACTTTCCCCCTCTAACTTTCTGATTTCCTGCACTGGCTTTTGCGAATTACTGCAACTGTTTTCTACTTTTGTAATTCCATTTTCTGTACTGCTTGATCACAGCCCTTCTTTCCGCACTGTCTCTAATTTTTGTAATCCTCATCCTGTTGCCTTCCTTATCAGATATCTCTGCAGTTGCGTTATTTGTACTGTGTGATCTGCCTTGAGTCTCAGTGAGGAGGGGCTATAAATAACAGATAAATACAGCACAGCTCCCTTTGTGCTTAACAGCAAACTTGTCAGAAACGCAAGTACCAGAAGGGGTGCAGCAATAACCAGTGCTCATCAAAACCAATTTGGACCTTGACGGTACCCCTTTAAAAGCAACAACCTCCACTCAAGTGCCTCCAAAACAGGGGCAGAGAAGCCACTGACCGAGATCCCCCCAGCACCGGATCCCCCAGGCCAGCCCCCTTCCTGCCCCAAAGGCCCCCTTTACCTCCCCCAGCATAGGTTCGTGGTCCCCCAGGCCCACGATGAGAATGCAGTCAGCCTGGCGGATGCAGCGCACTGTCCAGGGCGTCAGGGTGCAGTCAGTCTGGTACAGCACAATGCGATGGATGTCTTCTTGCTGGGCCAACCAACCAGAGAGTCGATACTCATGGATGCTGCGGGAGGAACAAAAGGAAGCCGGTTTCCCCCTCGTGTCCCTGTCCACCAGCACTCAGGGGCGTAGTGGGGAGGACTGCGGAGCCAACCTCTTCCTCTCTTCCCTGCTCATCACTAGGGGTGCGTGTTCGGATATCCCTGAGATGAAATTAAACCCAAAATAGCTGTTTCAGGTTGGATATATTCAAAACGGCCCCAAATACTCCAGAAATTCTGGGAGTAACAAAATTTTGTGTTTCAGAATTTCCGCAGTGTTTTGGTTTCAGGGCAGCACAGGAGTGGCAGAGTGAGAGAGGAAGCCGGCCCCAACCAGCTGCTGTTAGTTGGCACTGCTGGACCTTTTACATTTTAAAGAGCTATTATTTTGTATGGGAGTAGACTGGGGCGGCCTTGGGGGCTGTCTTCCCATAGAAAAGAATGGCCCTTTAAAAGGGACCAGAGATACGGAGTAGCAGCTCTTTTGGCCAGGCATGCTTCCTCCCTCCCTCCTCCCCATTCCTGCAGCCTGGCGGGGGTGGGGGCGGGGGGAATGGAAACTCTCTAACAGTCCTGAAATTCCATAATCTGAAAATGTACCTGAAACAGAAGGGCTTTTTCACTCAGGTAACAGGCCTGTGCTGTAAGAAATGGCTCAGAGAGATGCTTTGGTATAGGGGCAGGAAGGCTCTTCCAGCTTTTCTCCTGTGCCAAAATCCCTTACAGAGCAGGCTACACATCTGGAGAACATCCGGACCACGGGACTCCTCTGCTCACAGGCATTGCCCGGTCACACACACTCTCCCTCTCCCACTCACACAGTACCTGTCCAGGGCGGAGGCCCCAAGCCGAGCTCGGATGATGTCACTGGTGAGCAGAAGGGTCGGGCCTGTGAAACCAAAGCAGAATGGGCCGTGCTGAAGGAGGTGGGGCCAAGGAGCAAGAGGGGGCAGAGGGCAGGGGAGCACATCCGGGAAAGAGCTCTTCTCCTCCCCATTTTATTTCCTGGCAGATGCTGATGAGGGTTGGGCCCGAAGTGAACATCAGAACATAAGAGAAGCCATGTTGGATCAGGCCAATGGCCCATCCAGTCCAACACTCTGTGTCACACAGTGGCCAAAAATACAGGTGTCCTCAGGAGGTCTGCCAGTGGGGAAGGGACACTAGAAGCCCTCCCACTGATTGCCCCCCCCCGCCAACACCAAGAATACTACAGCGTCACTGCCCTAGACAGAGAGTTCCATCTCTACCTTGTGGCTAATAGCCACCGATGGACCTCTGCTCCATATGTTTATCCAATCCCCTCTTGAAGCTGCCACCACCTCCTGTGGCAGTGAATTCCATGTGTTAATCATTCTTTGGGTGAAGATGTACTTCCTTTTATCCGTTCTAACCCAACTGCTCAGCAATTTCATTGAGTGCCCACAAGTTCTTGTATTGCGAGAAAGGGAGAAAAATACTTCTTTCTCTACCTTCTCTATCCCATGCATATCCCATGCATAATCTTGTAAACCTTTATCATGTCACCCCTCAGTCGTCCTTTCTCCAAGCTAAAGAGCCCCAAATGCTTTAACCTTTCTTCATAGGGGAAGTGTTCCATTCCTTTAACCATTGTAGTTGCCCTTTTCTGCACTTTTTCCACTGCTATCATATCTTTTTTGAGGTGTGGTGACCAGAATTATACACTGTATTCCAAATGAGGCAGTACCATTGATTTATACAGGGGCATTACGATACTAGCCGATTTGTTTTCAATTCCCTTCCTAATAATCCCCAGCATAGCATGGGCCTTTTTTATTGCCGTCGCACACTGTATCGACATTTTCAATGAGTTATCTACCACAACTCCAAGATCTCTCTCTTGGTCAGTCTCTGCCAGTTTGGACCCCATCACTGTGTATTTATATTTGGGATTTTTGGCCCCAATGTGCATTACTTTGCACTTGGCCACGTTGAACCTCATTTGCCACGTTGACACCGACTCGCCCAGCCTCGACAGATCCCTTTGGAGTGCCTCACAATCCTCCCCGTGTCATGTCTGTAGCCCCTACATCCATGTCATATTTCTAGGGGATGCGAAATGCTAATACTGTGTTACTGTCTGATTCCATATTGCAACTGTGATGTACATCACTGTTTGATTTCATAGTACAAAGACTGTATGCATCCCTTTTGATTCTCCCTCCCACAGCTGGGAAAGCTGTGGGTAATCTCTTTCTTTGAAGCTCACTAAAATGACCTTGTAATGTCTGAAATGTTACAGTTCTCTATATCTTGTCTAGCTAATGTATAAACTCCAGAAAAGTTTCCCAGACTTCTTCCCGCTCCAACTTGTGGGCTAGAAGGGAGGGGGATGTTTGAGTATTGAGACCTGTACTTTCCTCAAGCCTTTATTCCTTTCAAAGAAGTTGTACTGCTCAGATGCATCCTTGCTTCTAAGTAAACCTATGGACCTGTGCATATGGAAAAGATCTGATTTCCGAATAAGTCATTTAACCAAGGACCCGTGTCTTGCTGTAATGATCCAGAGATCTGTCTGCCATATCCTGTCATCCATAGCCTGACACCCTGGTTCTCACCACCCTGAACAATTTAGTGTCATCCGCAAACAGCCACTTCACATCTTACTCCCAACTAGAGATGGGCACAAACAGAAAAAAAAGTACGAACATGATGTTCGTTGTTCGTTGCCATCCACAAACAGGGACTCACGAACAACCACGAACATGACCCTGATCATGAACGTGTTTGTGGTGGGCTGTTCGTGGGGGCCAGAAGGCTCTCCTCCAGCCATCATCCAAGTCAAGATCCCTACTGCACCACTCCCAAAAACCTGACCTGAGCAGGCACCAGGAAAGGTACTAATAATAAATAATAGCTTGGCCCCAGAGCCTGGCAGCAGCCCTGGAACTTGAAGGGGTAGATCCCTACCTCACCACTCCCAGAAACCTTACCTGAGCAGGCAGCAGGAAAGGTACCAATAATAAATAATAGCTTGGCCCAGAGCCTGGCAGCAGCCTTGGAACTTGAAGAGGTAGATCCCTATCCCACACACAAAGAAAATTCAAGCTCCAGTGCACTCTCTCTATCAAAATGTCAACAGCAACTGTCTTTCCCTCTCACTGTCTGCAAACTAAGCCAGAGCTGGGAGCCCCCCTCCCCCCTGCTCTTTGCTCCCTTGTTGTAACAAATTTGGAGCTCCACACTTGAAAGGAAGACCAGCCTATCAAGCTAAATTGGGCTTAGATCGGGGTTTCCAGGGCAACAGCAGGAGTTCAGACAGAATTCAGACAATCCCTGCCTAAGTTGCCAAGGGAATTGATTGCAGGTGCCAGACTGCCTGGCTTGACGAACAGCAACAAAACGACCACTTGTTCATTTAGAATAGGGCCTCACGAACAGCTTGTTCGCGAACAGCAGATTGGGCTGTTCATGGCTTTTTTTTGTTCATATTGCTGTTCGTGCCCATCTCTAGTCACAACTCCAAATCATTAATGAACAAGTTAAAAAACACCAAACCCAATATGGAGCCCTCTGGTACCCCACTGCTTACCACATTCCATTGTGAATATTGACCAGTTTGGTGTAGTGGGAGAGCCAGTTTGGTGCAGTGGTTAAGAGAGCGGGACTCTAATCTGGAGAGGCGGGTTTCATTCCCCCCTCCTCCACTTGAAGCCAGCTGGGTGACCTTGGGCTAGTCACAGCTCTCTCAGACTCACCCACCTCACAGGGTGTTTTGTTGTGGGGATAATAATGACATATTTTGACTGGGCATTAAGTTGTCCTGAAGGGCGGTATATAAATCGAATGTTATTATGTTGTTATTATTATTATTTATACTCACTCTCTGTTTCCTATTCATTAGCCATTTTTTGATCCACAAGAGGACTTGTCCTTTTACCCCATGACTATTGAGCTTACTTAGCAGCCTTTAATGAGGAACTTTATCAAAAGCTTTCTGCAAGTCCAGGTAGACAACATCTATTGGTTCCCCCTTGTCCACGTTTGTTCACTCTCTCAAAGAACTCTAACAGGTTTGTGAGACAAGATCTTCCCTTACAGAACCCATGCTGAGTCTGTAGATTTGAAAGTTACTGTTCCTACTTTTAAAAAAAACCTTCAAAGGGAATATGCACGAAAATGCTGAATCGTCATCCCGGCATCATTCTAACACCCCAACAGCCCCCACCTTTTAAGAATTTTATTACACTGCCGTTAGCATTCCATAACCTTTCACAGATGGCAGTTAATGCGTTGCTTCTTTCTTAATTAGTTTATTTACCCGACTTTACTACACTTTTGTTAATCTTCACTGCCTAGGGGCCAGAATCTCTGACCTCTGTCTTCATCAGGGATGGCCTACCAAGCAGTTCCAGTCCCTGGCCAAGAGAATCACACCTGGTTCATGAAACAAGGCCTCCTTTTGCTCAACTCCCGCCTTCTCCCCCTCCCCTTCTGTAATTTTCTGGATAAATGTGAGGGACACAATTTTCTTTCTTTCCTCTGCCTCTCAAGAAGTGATCTCTGACTCTGGAAAGCTCACGCTGGAAGAAATGCTGTTAGTCTTTAAGGTGCTCTCGGACTTCGGCTTTGCTCTGTGATCTAAACCATTTATGATTCTATGTTGTTAGTATATAGTGAATCTGAACTACCCTTAGTCTGTGCCTTTTTGTACTTAACACAGCAACAGGAGGAGTTTTAGAGTTGCATTCATTCTTCTATTTAGTATTCAATGTCGTTTTTCTTGCATTTTTAAACTGTTCTAATTATTAAATTTTGTGACAATGCACTTTTTTCTTGTTCTCTTTTAATGTTATTTTTCTTTTCTCTTTTTAACAGAATGTCATCAATTGAATGAACAGCAGATATTTTTAACCATTTAAATTAAATTGTTCTCATACACATATTTGCAAAAGGAGGGGGAGGAGGAGGAGGAGGAGGCAGCAGCAGAGCTCACCAATGGCATTCAAGGCATGTTTGAGCTCCAAGGTGAAGGCTGCCATGGGCACATCATCACACACTGGGAGGACAGCCACGGTGGACAGGTTGCTGGCGGGGTTGGTCAGCTCCGAGCTGGAGGCCACACTCAGACCAGAGCCTGCAAGAGACATGCAGAGCGATCACCACCCAAGTCAAAGACCTTCAAGCAGGCGGCCTGGACGTGACAATGCCTGAGAACAAGAGGCTGCACGGCAGAGCACGGCAGCCCCTCAACCCCCCCCCCCCCACCGGGACACCGTGCAGGAGAGAGATTCCGCATCACAAGGCAGGAGGGCGACGCAGCCCCTCAACCCCCCCACCCCCCCACCGGGACACTGTGCAGGAGAGAGATTCCGCATCACAAGGCAGGAGGGCGACGCACGCCTCAAGGGCCACCTGCCCACCTCGGAAAGGGCCACGCAGCTGCTGCAAATTCCCCAGGATCTTCTGGCTCAGTATATGGATCAGGCGGGTCACAACCTGGGCAAAGAACAAGCAGGTTTTAAAGGCAAGGGACACAAAGGAAACGTCCAGAATCTGCAGTCCATTTAGCCTAGTCAACAAGAAAGCACAAGAGCGATTGCCAGCTCTTGGCACGCTCTCGTGCGTCCTGCACTTCCCCTTTCGCTCTATTCATCTGTATGTTAAGAAGAAGAAGAAGGTGGCGTGTCCATTCATGCGGCTTCTGCCCCAGAGCAGCCCCTCTCCCAAAGCAAAGCACAGAATTCCTGATCGCTCACCTGAGGATAACGCCGTTTGATGTTGTTGAGGGTCCCTTCAGGGAGCTTGGCCAACTCTGTGTCCCGCACGGCATGGACCGTGGTGGCTCGGGCTTGGCGGGTCAGGGCTTCCACCTGAAAGCACAGTAAGCGGCAGGTTACAACAGGCAGCCCCGATCTCAGGGCGCCGAGCAGGGAAAGGCTGAGCTGCTCCTCAGGGGTGAAGGCCCCGGCAAACACAGCACGTTTTGAAAATGTGTTTCATCTCTAGTCTGCCTTTCCTGCTGAAACTCAAGACGGATCACACAATTAAAAATAACACTGGAAGAACAGTACAATATATAACTAAGCGACAACACTGGAGTACCAAAAGAGGAGAGAATGCCATAGCAACAGTATGATAATAAATACAAGGACAGGAACTGCAGCCCTATTCTGTTTCTTAAGAAATGCCCTCCTCCTGTCCAGGATCTAAGCCCAAACGAAAGGACGTGCCGGCTGCCAGCGGCTCGGGGGCGCTCTGCGCAAGCTCTGCTCTCTGTGCCCCCATCTGCAGATGTCACGTGAGCGTCCAGCAGACACAAGAGTTTTTGGGGTGAGGACACCTCGCCTTGGGAATGTCCTACCCCTCGAGGCTCGCCTAGCACATATTTTACTTTCCTTTATGCACCAGGCCAAAATATTTATCTTTACTCAGGCTATTTAACTAAACCACAGACCTTCTCATTACTGCCCAGCAGATCATGAGAATCAGCACAAGTGCAGCTCAGTGACAGCGAGCAAACCCCGCAGGCTGCCAACAGAGTCACAGGCGTTGGTGGGAGAGAACAGGTGGGTGCAAAAGCGTTTACAAAAAGATCCACTTTGAGTCTCAGTGAGAAAAGTGGGGGACTATAAATGAAGCAAACAACCAACAACAACAACAACCCCAAGGCAAGGCAAGGCAAGCAGCTCTCGACATTCGCCCGTTTCCCTTGCCAGCACTCACCACTCCAATGAGGTCCCCACGCCCATATTCCCCGACCAGCTCCTTTTTGCCGCTGCCTTTCTGGATCACGGAGCGCAGGCGCCCATTGAGGACAATGTAGGTGCAGTCTGACTTGTCACCTTGCCTGGGAAAAGGGACAGAGGAGGGAAAGCCTTTCAGCACCCACTGTGCTGTCAGCCGGTGCCAGGCCCCCTCCGCCACCTTCTTTGGACAGAAGGGTCATGGCAGGACACAACGCGTGCACGAGAAGATCGCCAGCTCACTGGGGCCTCTTAGGAAAAGGCTCCCCCCTTCCGCCTCTGGCTCCCTACTCCAATCCCAATGGAAGTCACTGAACTGAAGCCTCAGGAAGAATTCCCATGTGCAGGACAAGCTCAAAGCCCCTCCCTTTGCTCAGGAAAAAGGGAATCTGTGTGAGAGATGAAAAATGGGCTGAAAGCCCACCTCTCTCACCTGTAAAGGGCCCGTCCGGCTTCCACAGCCATCCAGTCGATAGCGAAGTCCATCTGGCGCACAAAGGGAGACATGCGGGCTGCGACTGTGTGGGCGACACTCAGTACCACGCTGGGTTGCTCACGCATAATCCTGGGAGAGCCAGAGTTGAAAGTCAGTTAGCAGCAGAGGCTGCCAGTTCAGGGGCAGCATGCAGAAGGGGCCGATTCAGGCGCCTGCAGGTTCAGTTTCAAAGCAGGCCAAGGCAGGACCTCTGATGGAGGCGCCGGAAAGGCCCGACCCGGCTGCGCTGGCAGGACTAGCACCAGCTGCTCGTCTCAGAGGAAGGTCCAATTGGGACGCTACTTTGGGGGCAGCAGCTGGAAATCAGAAACACACCCAGAGCTGTGACATGGGGAAATCTACGTGTGAACGGTTGCATATGTGGTTGCAAAAGTTGTACCCACCCCAGTAAAATCCTTGTCTTTTAGAGAGATCAGGCTGCGTGACTGAAACGAGAAGGGTCTGGATTTTGGGTGCCTGCCACGATGCATTAAGTAAGAGGGTAGACAGCTCCTCACGCTGGCAGTGCAGAGAGATCCCCTTGAGGAGCTGGCCTCTTCTCTGCGCTCTTCTTGCCTTGGGTGGCAAGGCAGAGGAGCACAGGAAGGCAGGCCTGGGAGAGGAGAACCGGAGGCTTTAGCCAGCACTCGGGGAACTCTCTTGCCCTTCCTTTATTTCTACCGTGCCGCTGGACTCTGTGGCAGGGCACGTTCACGTCCTTCCTGTGCTAAGCACGTCCTGCTCCTGAAAGAATCATGCCCCACAGTGGAGCACTGCCTCTGCAGTGGAGGGCAGTGGCGTGGAAACAGGAGGTCAGGACCCCAGCCGCTGCTAACAACAGGTGGCGGAGACGGGACAGAACAAGGGCACGCTATGGCAAGGGCATGCCTGCGACTCACTCGTAGAAGTCAGACTTGGAGATCTTGAGGAAAGTGCAGTCGCGGTTGGCCTTGATGGTGAAGATCAGGGGCTCTCCAGTGAGCACAGCCAGCTGGCCCACCATCTCCCCAGGCTGAGTCAGGAAGAGGCACACGTCTTCAGCCTTGTCAATCATCCTCTGGTACACGTGCAGGCACCCCCACAGCACAAAGTGCAGGCTGACATCCTGCCAGGAGAGCCAGCATGGAAGGAAGCAGGGAGAGGCTGGATGCATGGAGAGCGGGAAGGGACCCAAAGGCCACCCAGTCCAGCCTCCCACACCATTCACAGCCACCCCCTTTCCCCCCAGTGACTCCTGCTCTGTGCCCAGAGGAGGACAAAAAACCTCCAGGATCCCTGGCGAATCTGGCCTGGAGGAAAATTCCTTCCTGACCCCGAAGTGGCGATCAGCATTTCCTCGAGCACCTAAGAAAGGGCCCAAAGAGCCCAGCACCGGCTCATCCCTTCCTGGCCTCCCTCTCACCATCTTCTAAGTTAACCCCCTGAGTCACAGAATCAGCAGGGAAGAGGCTCCAGGACACGCAGGGGCAGGGGCGGCACTGTGAGGGGTATGCAGGAGGCAAGCAAAGGATGCCTCCCTTGGGGCATGGAACTCATACAACAGTCGTGGAAACATCACTGGAAACTTTAGCAACTTCTAAATTTAAAAAACCATAGATAGCCCAAAAAAGCGCTGCAAATGCCTATCCTCACAGGCTTGTTGCAGACTTCCTGCTGCCAGAGCAAAAACTGCTGCAACAAAAATGGCTATTTATTCCGTTAGCAAAACCTTTTCCCTCTGAAGAACGCAAGAAGAGCCCTGCTGGGTCAGACCAGTGGGGGGGGGGGGCATCCAGTCCAACACCCCGTTTCACACGGTGGCCGAACCAGCTGTCCTGGAGAACCAACCGACAGGACGCAGAGGCCGAGGGTCTCTTCCCGAGACTGCCCCCTACCGCTCGTCCACAGAGGTCTCTCTCTAGGGAGGGTCTCTCGAGTCACCAAGGCCAACAGCTGCCGACGGACCTGCTCCTCTGCGGAGCTGCCCAGTCCCCTTCTGAGGCTATCCGTGCTCAGGGCCATCATGACTCCCACTGGCAAGGGATATTCCACCGTTCCCTCATCCGTTGCACGGAGAAGCATTTCCTTTCATCCGCCCTGAATCGGCCGCTCACCAACTTCCTCGGATGCCCCCTCTGGTTCCAGCATCTCTTTTCTAAACTAAACAATCTAAACTGAGCTTTTCCCAATAGTGAGAAGTGGAGTGCCTCAGGGATCTGCCCTCGGCCCTGTGCTGCTCAGCATCCTTATATAATACGCCTCGGACGAAGGAATAGAAGGGGTGCTCATTAAATCTGCAGACGATACTAAACTGGGAGGGGGAGATTCAGGGTGATCTGGACAGGCAGCAAAATGGCTCACACGAACAAGAGAGATAAATGTAAAGGTCTGAATGTAGGTAGAAAAAAATAAAATGCATAATTATAGGGTGGGGGAGACTTGACAGTAGTACACGTGAAAAGGGCCTGGGGTCTCAGCAGACCACACACAGGTCAGGAGTGCACGTGAAAAGGGCCTGGGGTCTCAGCAGACCACACACAGGCCAGGAGTGCACGTGAAAGGGGCCTGGGGTCTCAGCAGACCACACACGGGCCAGGAGTGCACGTGAAAAGGGCCTGGGGTCTCAGCAGACCACACACGGGCCAGGAGTGCACGTGAAAGGGGCCTGGGGTCTCAGCAGACCACACACGGGCCAGGAGTGCACGTGAAAAGGGCCTGGGGTCTCAGCAGACCACACACGGGCCAGGAGTGCACGTGAAAAGGGCCTGGGGTCTCAGCAGACCACACACGGGCCAGGAGTGCACGTGAAAAGGGCCTGGGGTCTCAGCAGACCACACACGGGCCAGGAGTGCACGTGAAAAGGGCCTGGGGTCTCAGCAGACCACACACGGGCCAGGAGTGCACGTGAAAAGGGCCTGAGGTCTCAGCAGACCACACACGGGCCAGGAGTGCACATGAAAAGGGCCTGGGGTCTCAGCAGACCACACACGGGCCAGGAGTTAGCCGTGGGATGCAGCAGCTGGAAGGCAAAGGCTACCTTGGATAGTGTCCAGAGGGTGTGAAGTGATGGTACCACTTCACTCTGCTCTGCTTACATCTCACTTGGAGTGCTCTGTTCTGTTTGGGGCACCACAGTTTAAGAAGGATGTTGACAAGATGGAACATGTCCAAAGGGCTACAAAGACAGCGAGGGGTCTGGAGACCAAGGCCTGTGAGGAAATGTTGAAGGAGTCGGATATGTTTAAGCCTGGAGAGGAGGCGACTAAGAGCGGTAGGAGAGCTTTCTTCAAGTTGTGAAGGGTCATCACACAAAGGATGGAACAGGGTGTCTCCTGATGCCCCAAGGGACCAGGACCAATGGGTTAACATGAAACCAAGAGATTTACTAGAAACAAAAACAATCCAGAAAGCTATATTTTTCTAAAATCAAAAATGTCACGAGAGGGAGAGAAAGGCAGGAAAATTAATAATAAGGTTATTTTATTCATTTATTTACAAAGTTTATATGCCACTTTTCTGCTTAAGAAGTGCCACAAAGGCAGCTAACAATAAAAGAACATTATAAAACTATATTTTATAAAAATATAAAAACATCAGTTAAGACCAAAACTAAACATACAGAAACAGCCAATAAGGAAGTGGCACTGAGGGAATCCCGACTGAAATAAACTGGCAGGAGACAGTGATAGGAGAAGGCCAACGTCTCTCCCTGGGAAGGAAGTCCCGTCCTTTGGGCGCCACCGCTGTCAAGACCCTCTCTTAGGCTGCCACCCATCTAACCTCAGAACAGGGCAAAACTAGAAGCAGGGCCTCGGAAGATGACTGTAGCAGTCAGGTGGGTTTGTATGGGAATAGGTGGCCCCTTAAGGGATGCTGGCTCCAACCATATATGGTTTTCAAGTCCAACACCAGCAGCTCAAATCAGACCCAGAAATAAACCGAGAGCCGATGAAGGTGAGCAAAGATGGGAGTGGCACGGTCCCTACGACCCACTCCGGCCAGCATCAGGGCGGCCCCATGCAGCAGCAGTTGGAGCTTCTGAACCCTTTTCAAGCCCCTTGCTTGATCTAAGCAACAGGAAAGCTAAACCTCATCTTCTATATACACAATCTGAAAATAATGCAAGCAACACCAGCGTTTTCTCTCTGTGCCACCAAACCTCATTACGAAAAGTTGGGTCATAATACTTGGTGGTTCCGATGACTGTAACTGAGGGAAGTTTTCTCTCATTGTGAAATCCAGTTTATTGGGGCACTGTTCCCTGTTTGTGCAATCCATTTAATGGGATTTATTGTACTATTTTATTTCATTGTTCTTTAATTATGTAATCTAGTTTTACTACATTGGCCGTTGTATGTGTACTACTGGCCTATATTGCATTGTTCTTACAGCTATGTAATTCACCTCAAGCCTCAACAAGATGTTACATTAAATAAACAGAGAGGCCTGTCTGAAACCGTTCCCAACCAAAGAGGGCAGAGTAGAATCAGCATAAAATTAGATCTAATCAGGGAAGGTGGCATGTGAAACACATTAAACAAATCCAGTTAGGACAGTACAGAGACTCTATAAGGTACCGCTGAACTAATTAACATCTGTAAAGGGTGAGTCTTGTTGAGCTCTTAGCACTTATGATGAGCAAGGGGAATAATTATTATTCAGGCCTGAGGGAGAGATAATGTCTTGGATGTCTTGCTGAATCTCCCCACTTCTGCTTTTCTGTTGCTTGATACAAGTAACTGTGGTTAATCTCTGAAGAGCCACTGGACTTACGGATAGTTTTAGGTGGGCAGCCGTGTCGGCCTGCAGTAGAACAGCCGGATTTGAGTCCAGTGGCACCTCAGAGACCAACAAGATTTTCAAGGGGTGGGGTGGGGTGGGGGTGGCGCTTGAGGGTCAGAGTTCCCTCCTTAATTTTCTGCACTGGACAAACACGGCCACCTCCTGGCATTCTCATCACAAAGCAGGTTCTTAAGGGAATACCGAGGCATGCCTGCAGTTGCCACGTCCTCTTCTTTCTAGGCAGGTTAGGGTACATCATTCACAGCCCTCACCTGATCCCCTTGGCGGGCAATCACCGTCCCAGCCTTGGCATGATGCAGCAAAACTCGATTATTCAGCAACGAGGAGTCCTGTGCGAAGAGCAGGAGGATGGCCAGGGATCACATTTGATTTGAAAAAGCCGATTTAAACCACAGCTTTCCCTGTACTATTATTTAGATACTGCCTAAATAAAAGTGCATACTAATTTGCTGTTACAAGTGTATTTGAGACTAAGCAGACCCACCCATTTTTTAAGTATACAGAGGGATCCGCAACAAAATGCTGTAGGATGTTGTGTGGTTGCCAAACACTGGCTGGCTGCAAGAGTGACAGCCATCCCTGCCTGCAGCCGCCCTCAGCTGAGCAGCCAACAACCAGGTCCCCCCTAACCCGTCCGGGCACCCTCGAACCTCTGCCCCCATCGAGAAGCCAAAGGGGAAACCGCGCCCAGGCAGACTACCCTGAGCAGCTCGGAGGAAGGGCATCACACCTGGTGCGAAGCATCCCAACCAAGTGCCGCTTCTCACGGTCTGGGTTCCACATGCAGGAGAACGAGGTGGGAACGGGGTGCGAACTAGAATCGAAGGATCGTGGAAGATCGCCGTTTGAGAGGAAATCTCTCCTTTGGCTTTTTCTGTTACGCCACTGGGATCTACACCTGCAGCCGGATGCGTCTGCCATGTCTTTTACCAGCTCAGAGCTCAGTCCCTTCCATTCTCCTGCACGTGTGAACCAGACCTAAGTCTGCACCTTTTCCTTTTGCCTCATGACTTCCCAGCCTTGCCCCAAAGTAAAGAATCTCAACAAGCCACAATGGCTGCCAGAGGAGGACGGGCAGGACAGCGTCTTCCATCAGAGGGAAGGTAACAGCCCCCGTCCTTCGGCTCATAAACACGGACGGAGGGCACTGAGCCCGCTGCAGAGACCAGGCACTTCCCTGGCATACAATATCCCGCAGACGGATCGGCGGATGGCATCTGGATTGCGGCATCCAGCCCTGACGTAAGGGCACGATCTGCTGTGCCGTAACGGGAACGAGGACGCCGAAAACCGTAACTGTTCAGGGTGACACTTTTTTATAAAGGGAACAGGATTGGATTTTAACCCCACAATTTCACAGTCCATCATGAGTCCCAGTGAGAAAGGCACAGCACTAGGAACATTAAACACATGGGAGGAGGTTCAAAATGGTTTAAAGGGGGAGAACAGACATTCCCTGACATAAACCAAAGAGCAACCGTTCCTGCTCTTGCTCTTGGCATGGGCTTGCGGCAGAATTCAAGTTCCGCAAGGAGAGGGAAGCACAACTTGGGGCAAGAGGCGAAGCCGCTCCGTGGCCAGCCACCAGCACCGTCTGCTCCGACGGGCGGGGAAAGCAGGAGATGGCGGCCCCTCCTCCTGTCCCAAACAAGCCCCCCCCCGAAGGGCTGCAGAGAAGAAGGCAGCCTTCCTGCAGGAATCCCACCCGGAGGGGCAGAGGAGGTAGCTCTACCTCGATTTTCATCAGTTTGACCAGCTCCCGCTTGGCAGCCTCAAAGATGGCGCTCGTCTGGCGGCCCTGGTATGGTCCAAAGAGGCAGTCGCCACCGGCCGAGTCATCCTCGCAGTAATTGTAGTGGTAGATCCCAGAGGGCTGCTCCTCCACCGTCACGGTTTTCCGTTCCCGGGGCTCGTGGGAGACTGACTGCCAAGGATAAGGAGAAACCTGGGTGAGCTCAGGGGAAGCGGAAGGGACAAGAACTGAGCGGTACAGAAGGAAGACTGCTGGGGAAAGAACTGCAACGGCACTGCAACCACCTCCCTCTGAGAGCTCAGGGAATCTTGTCTTCCGCCCCACCCAGCGACACTCGGCTACAAACACACATCCAACCAGCCATCTCTTCTGGTGGCACAGCTCCCACTACAGCCCCGGGCTAGTAGGACTACCAGCAGGTGCCAGGAGGGAACCCTGGACAACAGACACCTACTCGGGCAAAGCCAGCTAAGGAGGCACTGCTGTCTTCCTGGAGGGAAACGGAGATTCGCCCGCGCTCGTAGGCCATGTCAAAGTCAGATCGAGGGCCTCTCTGGATCCCTAAGGGGAGGAGAAACCAAGAGCTGCTTTACAGTTGCCAAGGCACCCAAGATGACAGACGACACGCCTCTCGGGAAGAGCCGCAAAGAGGCTGAGGCAGCTCCGTACCTGAAATGTCAACCGGCATAGAGATGCAACGGCTCAACAGGGGGACAGAAGGCGGCTCCAGTAAACCAGGCTTCGAAGGGTCACCTAGAAGAAGAAGACACAGAGCGAGCACTTCTGCGCCGTGCCCACACAAACATGGAGGAACCCAACCTCCTTCCCCCACCGTGGGCCAACAGCCACAGATTCATGACCAGGGGAGGTTCTGGCCTGCTGGGAACCCCCAGGCACACTATTGTCATTGAACATTCGCTCAGGATTGTGAATATTGTGTGGACGGGAAACGTGGCCTTTCCGGCTCGAGTGCTCCATGCAAGGCCTGCCTGTGGAGGTGCTGGTGTGCCAGCCAATGAGAGAGGAAGGGAGATGGGGGCTCTGCCTGACCGGACCGGAGCTCTGCTCTGGCTCATTCCCCCTCGACTGTACCCTGGCTTGTGAGGGGCAGCGAGGGAGTTGCCAGGGCAAGACCAGCCGGGCTGAAGGACAAAGCCCGAGGAGGAGACAAAGGGGCAGGCAGCAAAGGCATCTGTGCTGACTGTCCTGCTGCCAGGGTCTCCCTAGAGAGACGGGACCCAGCCCCACAGAGAAGCCCCCTGGCACCCAGGGAGGGGTCCCCTACCTTGGTCCTTGTAGGCCCCGTCTGCCTGCTTCCCAGCACTCTCTTTGGCCTCCTCGACAGAGGAGGTGCTGATGACACGCTTGGTGTGCCGGACGGGGCTCGTGCGGGAGGTGTGGCCCGGCTGGGGGAAAAGCCGCAGTGGCTGCATCTCCTGGGGAAGGAAGCAGACCCACACCCATGACACTGGGGCCTGCGGAAGCCGGAAGCTGCAGAACCCGGAGAGCAAGGACCGCCCAGCCTCCTGGCACATGGAAACAGCCAGCCACGGGAGAGGAGGGGGCTCAGAGGGGGGGCGCACTACGCTGCCCCCTTTCAGGGCCAAATCCGAGCACCAAACACACGTCCCAGCTTCAGTTAAGCCTCGGTAAGACTTAAGGCCTATGTGGAAATACCTGGAAGGATGGACTCAGCAGCAACCCAGTCTGTCAAATGCTTGAGTGTGCCAAAAGAAGCGTTGGTGGAAGAACGGTCCACAGCCCCCTGGCACCCAGCAGTTCCAATCCCAGACGTCCCCGGGCCTACCAAGATTTGGGAAAGGCTTCTGCCAGAAGCCCCACTGAGCAGTGTCTAAAGGAGCAGAGCCCAGTCTGAAGAGGTGAACGGCCTGGCTCAGCAGAAGACGCGTCACAGGCATATGTCTCTGCTAACTATCAGTCTCCATCAGAGCTTCCCCAACTGTTGGAGGGCCTTACGTAATTTCAGGAACCATCAGAGGTGACGGATCGTCTCTGTTTCCCACAAGAGGTTTAAAGACAGACAGAGGACTGATGGGTGCTTTAGTGGCATAACGAACACGCACACTTCTGGCAGTACACGGGAAGGACAGGGCTTGTTTGCCCGCCTGTTAAAGGTGGGGATGGGACGCTGTGTAGGCCGGAGCAGGCATGCCACACAGCCTCCATTAATTGCTCTTTACATTTCTACATTCCTGATCTCCTTGTCAGTTGGCACACCACAACAGGAATCAGGAAGTAGTTGTAGTATGTTTTATCTCGTTCTCTCACCCTTCACAGAGCAAAACATTCCCATACACTCTAAGTAATATTCTTCTATGCTCAGAAGCTCATGATGTACCTTTCTTTCCGTTATGCTTCCTAGATAAGACAAAAGTCTGATCACAGCATATTTTGCTTAGTTGGCTGAGAATGGAATGTGTAACTTGTAACTGTTGCTATAACCATATTTGGGCATCCGGGACTTCCTGAATACGAGCTAATAAAACTCTCACCTCCATCTTTGGAGGGACAGACTTTGCATCCAGATCCTGTCTTGTGTCGTTACTACACCCTCCTTTCCAAGCGACAAACACCACTGAGGCAGGGTGCCCCCCGGCGGGCCTCAGCTGCTCCCCTCCTTGCCACCACTTCCCCTGCAGACATGCTGACTGTGAGGCTTAAAATGAATGCAACACGCCTATCTCTGTGTACAACACTTCGTCCTGACCCCGCCATGCTCTGAGGACAGAGAAGGAAGGCGAGGGAGCCAGGCACGCACCACCTGCCTCAGGGGCAGCAATAAAAAATCAAGATAACAGAAAGATCAAGGTCCCCGGCCTAGGGATGCTGCGAATTTCACCATGAACATGTGCGACGGTTGAACTGACCGTGTTCGAGGGTGGCGATCAGATGTGAACTGATGGCTGTGTTTGTTTGGTGTGTGCCAAGCAACGCGAACGCCTGCCGATCCAGGGTGCAGCGGGTTTTCCTAAAACTGCGCATGCGCAAGGAAGCGTCTGATTCAAACGGACTGGCAGCCATTAGCGTCACTCAAGACTACTTAGAGGAACCCGAAGGCTAAGATGTTATTGAACACAGCATTCGCTGATGGCTGGTTTATACGATTCGTGATTGCCTGCCTGATGAATGGGGCATTTACACAACAAGGGTGAGGAGGTCGCAGACCTCAGTTGGGCTGGGGGAGAACCCGCACGTGCAGAAAGCCAACTGCATGGCATTGCATGGTGAGCAAGAAATAGGGTGGAACAGCCTATGGAACACCACCACACACAGACCGATGAACTGGCAGACTTGCTGCTGAAAATATCATGTCTCTGCTCACAGCTGGCAAGCAGGCGGGTTTTGAGCATCCCTCGTCTAGCCGCTCACAAAAGTGACGGGACCTCAAGGCAGTCCGGAACGCTCTGCTCAAGGGAAGGACACAGGCAGGACCAGAGTTCTGGGCGAGGAAAGAACCCAACGAGAACTTCCCCGAGTGCCTACAAACGACAAGGCGGCTCTCACAACTAAATTAACAATTCTCTCAAGAACCAGAGAAGTTTTGGCTACGCCAGATGCCTCGAGAGGTCCTGTTTTCACTCCTCCTACAGGAGGGGGAGGGGGAGGAGGGAGGGAGAAGAGTCACCAAGGGAGCAGCTGAGCCGGACACTCACGTGGCTGAAAAGCTCATTGGTCAGGCCGAGGTAGTTGTGCAAAGCCAAGAAAGTGACTCTCTGCAGGCGCACCATGATGATCTGAAAAGAGAGGCGGCAGGTCAGGCGGACACCGAGGACGACGAGCGCAGGAGTCGGGTCTGCTAAGCGGCAAGGGCGGAGCACTCAGGCCAAGTCCTGGGACTGCCTCACCCTCCCTAAGCTCACTCCAATCTCAGTCTGAGGGCCGCAGAGGCTGGGATCTCTTTGCACAAAGTGTATGCAAGGCCCGGGGCAAAGTCTCTTCACCGACCACCCCTCAGGGCCAATTCCAACGCAAGAGAAAATAAGGATCCCTACATTTCTAACCTGGTTTTGTCACATTTCAACCTTTGGGTATGTCGGAAAACACACGGTGAAAGAAAGAAGAAAAAACACCTGAGCAGCCGTCAAGTACTTGGGTGTGCCTTTGCTCTGTGTTTTCAGATGCAAACGCCCTTGAAATGTTACACAGAAAATGTGATACTTTTAAATTCACCTATTTTCCTTCCTTCTTTCTTGCTCTGTCACTCATGGGACACGGTCCACCCCTGGCCACTGGAAGGCCTGCTCAACCCCTACCGCGGTCCCCTGTGAGCCCTGGGCCATGACCTGGAGACCAGCTGTTGTGGACACACACAGAGCTAAACTCATGCAAAAATGGGACTGCCCAGGAAGCAGATGGAAAATGCACAGGAGGAGGACAGACAAGAGAGTCCAGAGGCGCCAGGCTTGGGTGGGTGCCTACCTGTACCACACGGACAAGACTTTCGGGGTACTTCTCAAAGACGGCTGAGAAAGCCTCCACGGGCAGGCGCAGCACTGTGGAATCCTCAGCGGCCCGTGCAGACACAGTGCGATACGGCCGCTGGTGACCCTGTGCCAGGAAGACGTCCAAAGGCTCTGAGTGCTTCGCAAAGGCCACGTACTAGGTGTGCGAGGGTGCGCATGCCTCATTCCAAGGACCCAATCAACGTGGACACCCGCCCGCCCGCCCGCTTGCCACAGCACCAGCTCGGTAGCAGATTCTTCTCCGTCAAACAACTATGAGAAGCGGACCACTCAAAGATCCCGCTAGGTGGGCGTGAAAGTGGCAGTGACTTGGCTGATACGCATCTGGGGGGCATCTGGGGGGCAGCCTCCTTCAGACAGCAAAGACATGAGCAGCAATGGGAGAAAAGCAGGGAGGCTGGAGGGCACTGGGTGGTCCCAGGTCTGCTGTAGGACAGGCTGGGAGGCTGAAGTCCCCGAAGTGCAGGGCGACAGAGAGAGAGAGAGAGAGAGAGAGAGAGAGAGAGAGAGAGAGAGTCGGGGGACTGTGACTAAGGATGTCTCTGAGCCCGTGCAGAAGAGCGAATCCTACCGTGATCACGTCCAGGATGCTGAGGAGACTGTGCACGCTGTCCCCTGGGAACACCTCCTTCACGAGGGTCTCTTTCCCATCCTGAATCACACCCACACAAACACGGATGAGTGTCCAGCCACGGCCGGAGCGAGCCCACCGTGCCCAGAGAGGCCTCCTCCTCCTCCTCCCCCCTCCCTGACACGGAGCCCGGCTCACCCAGGGCAAACCCCAAGCCAGCACGCCCCGAAGCAGCGCCACCACTGGCAGGGCTGACGCGGAACCCGCTTTGTTTCAGCCAGGCTGGTTGCAAGGAATGTCAACGTGCGTGACACACTTGCCCCGCGGACCATGTGGCTGCAGGTATTTTATTTTATTTATTTAATCTACAGTCCGCTCTCCCTGCCAGCAGATACATCCCTGCGCTCTCCCCTCACCTGTTCAGACAGGAAGAGCTCCAGTTTGCCATCCTGGACCACGTAGATGCTGGTGTCAGGCTGTCCCGGGCGGAAGACATACTCCCCCTGCTGGCACTGCTGGAAGGTCATGTGCTTGCACAGCTCCAGGAATAAGGGCTTCTCAAAGTGACCCAGCACCCTGCGAGGGAGGGAGGGAGAGTGGGCCATCATCACAGCCGCCCTTCTTCGAAAGAGGTGCCCAGTCAGACCCACGGGCCACCCACCGCCCACCCACGTTAAACGAGAGAGGAAACCACCAGGCAGAACCTGGCAAGGGTGGGACGAGTGGGATGTCTGCCATGTAAACTGGGCCTTTTATGTTTGCCCGCTAAATAGTAAAAGTTCACTCATGCCAGGCCGTATTCCCAGGAGTCTCCTGGCACAGTCGTATTTATATTTATTATAACTTATAGCCCGCTTTCCCTGCAAGCAGGCTCAAAGTCAATGTAAGCCAAGCCTGGCAGCAGGAGTCCAGATCCTCCACTTGACTGCCACAAGCCCCACTGGTGACCTTCCGATTCCCACAGGCCCGTTCCTGGGCACAGTTTCCCCTCTGGGCCACGGGGTTTCCCCTTTGGGCAGAGGGGCTAGTGAGCAGGCCCCAGGCACGGCTAGGGCCTCTGGAAGACTTGAGGGAGCAGCCCAAAGAGTTCGCACTAGCTCTAGCTCCCACCTCAGAGAGAAAGAGAGGCAGGGGAGGGAAACCGGGTGTTGTTCAACCCCCACCCCCCTCCACCTGAGTCGGCCCCTGGGGCACAACAGCCTTGGCCCGGGACCTGACAAGTAGGCAACGCTGCCCATGTGTGTGTGTGTGTCCCCGTGCGAAATGGCCTTCCTGGAGCCAAAGTCACCCGTTCCCACCCAGCCTCTGCTCTACTCCAGGAAGGGCTTCAGTCCTGAGAGCCGGAGAGGACAGGCGCACCACCGGGTCTGGCCATGTGCTAGCTGCCAAGGCCCTCCCTGCGGCGCCTGTGGATTTCCACCTGGCCCCCCCCCTCCCTGGGGACGCAGGAACGCTCACCGCACGTTCTTCAGCATGTAGAGCACCTCAGAGGGGAGGTGAGAGTTGGCCACATCGAACTCCGTCAGATCCGCCTCCAGGACGGAGGGGGGGGGCTCCTTCTGCTGGAGGGTGGGGAGCTCCTTCTTGATGCGCAGGATTCTGAGCAGAGGGAGAAAGGGCCGCAGTGTCCACGGAGGCAGGAAAACGCCGACCACGGGCTGCCTCCCCCGCCCCCCCCGCCCCAAGCCTCTAAGCCACTTCTACGCCCGTTTCCCTCTGTGCTGGTTCTGGCTGTGGGGACTCCAGCACTCACCACTGCCCATCTTCACGTGGTCATCCTTCAGAACACAAAATGAATCTTCAGGTTCTGAAAGTGACCCGGAGCAACAAGCACCCCGCCCCCACCGCTCGCCTCCCCACGGCTTGGCCTTCCCAGCCCCTTTACAAGTCCTCTGGGGTCGCCTTTTGGGGCAAGTGATGGGCATGATTAAGAGGCACAACGCACACTCTCTTTTCCTAAATCTTCCAGGCTGCAGAACTGGAAAGAATTCAAAGATTTCCCTAACTCAAGTGTGATATTAGCTGGGGTGTGTGTGTGTGGAGAATAACAATTTGACCTGTCTACTGAGGTCAGGAAAGAAGAAGGAGGGCTTTAAAATAGGAGGAGGCAGAGTTCAACAGTATTTCCAGCCTGCATGCACTGCCTTAAGAGGAGTCTCCTTCTATGGGAGTTTCCAGCGAGTGATTCCTTGGGACCAGGGGCAACGCGCCCGTGCCCGTGAAGGGGGCGGGGGAGGGGGAGGGATTCAGTGCTCTTCGCAGCACGCAGGCCCACTGCCCGGGGCTACTACCCCACCCTCCTCCTTCCTGCCAATATCCAGCTCCTCACAGTTCCCAACGCTTCAAGGACACGATCCAAGTATCCCACCCCCCCCCCTCCCGCAACATCAACATGCCCAGATCTCCCCCTCTGGCCCACTTGCTCACTTTTTGGCAATATTTAGCATCTTGAGCTTCTTCTTCATACGGGGCCGAGAAGCAGAAGAGATGGTGGTATCTACCAGGGAGGACGTGGACTGAGAAACCTGCCAACAGAGCCGAGAGGGTCACCGGAAAGGGCCCTGCGGACGCAGCCCGACTCGGCTGCCTTTCGCCCTGCAGGCATCAACACCAACACGTCTCCGTGGCCGTGGAGCTGTCCCCAGGAGCCTCGCTCTTCCTTCTGGGAGGAGGCTCAGTATCCCTATAAGGAACTCCCACCAGCAGGGTAAGGCCTGGTCCAGTCGGACATGGGCCTCAGCAGCATCCCCCCCCACAGAAAACCCTCTGCCTGTCCAGGAGGCGCCCTGGAGGCGCACGTGGAAAGGCCACAGCCCTGGGGCCTGATCCAGACTCCACAGAGTTCCCTGCTGCTCAAAATCCATGCACCAAGATGCTGCTTCAGCTGCACGGGGCCCAGGAACCAGTTCCTCTCAAAGCAGCCCCGGCGTGCCTGCTCCTCAGTCCCTCCAGCTCCGTGCTCTCCCCTGTGCCCCCTCCTCCTCCCCCTCACCTTGCGCATAATCTTACGCCCATAGAACAGCATTTTGTCCCGTTTGCGAAACCGATACTTGGGCTGCTCCTGGGCCTGAACTTCTGCAAGAGAACCAGATAGGAGTTCACAAGATGAGAACAACGGAGTGCCCCCCCTACCGGCCCTCTAGGATGCGTCCCCCCCCCCCCGCCGCCTACTGCAAAGGGAACTCACTCTGAAGGTGGAACCGGCGGATCAACAGCAGGATCAAGGCAGCAACTGACAGCCCGACGCCTATCATCACCCCCAGCACCTGCAGGGGAAAGAGGCAGCGCTCAGTTGGCTTGGGGGCCACGGCAGGCTGGAGAGGCTGCAGAGATCTCCTCCCCACACACACACACACACACACGTGTCAGTGCTGGAGCTGCGCATCACACACACACACACCCGGGGCCTTGAAGAGGAAGCTCCCCACCGGGCGCCGATGCAATGGCCTAGGCAGAGACTCATCCCGGGAAGAATCCCTCGGAAGCCCGGGAGGCTGAGGCGCACCTTCCCCTGTGCTGGGCTGCTGCTCTCCGAGCTGAGCTACGAGGGGGCTTTGCGGGCCTCTCTCCCTGATTCCACAGACCCGCTCCCTGGGCATGGCCAGAGCTGGATCGGAGAGCAGGAATGCCACAAGCAGCACAGGAGGAGGGGCTCCCATCGGAGGGACGCAGCAACGGCCTACGGGCAACGTGTTCAAGGGAGCCCACAGGCCTCCCGGCGAGCGTCACGTTCCCGCATCATCTCAGCCGAGCAGCAGCAGGAGTCCACAGGCAGCAGAGGCGCCTCTTGAGCTGCTGGAGGAACTACTCGGTTTCCGCAGGCGTCTTGCTTGCTCGGCTCCGGGTGAAGGGAGCGGGGAGACGGTGCCTGGGGGCTCTGCTCTCGCCCAGGAGGAGGTGTGGCCCAGGCCTGCAGTCATTCCTTCGTGCCCTTCTTGGGCTTCTAGGGAGGCAGCAGGAGGCAGCGGCCCCCGAGAACCTCCAGCCGGCCTGAAAGCCCGGACGCTTCCTTTGGCTAGAGGGAGGTGCTCCCATTCCCAGTCAAGCCAGAACCGGGCCAGCGGGAGCCACAGTGGTGCCACTTGGACCAGGCTACGACGGAGAGAGTTCGTTCGCGCAGCAACATGAAGAGCCGCTTCCCAAAGGGCCACCGAAACAGACACCTCCTCCCAGCACGCTGTGGCCCGTCCCTCCAGACCGCGCAAAGAGGTCCTGTTCCTGTCAGCAGAACCCATCTAAGGCGCCCCTCCTAGCCGCCGGTCCAGTGGCTGGGAGAGGCAGCCTTGCCCAGCCCCTGCACAGAAATCTTCACACCCTCACCATGCTGGTCTGGAGCTGATCCTCCACAAAGAGCTTGAGGCTGGGCAGCACAGCTGAGACGGAATCCTGCAGCGGGAGGAAAATGCAACCTGCGCTGAAGAGAGGGACCAGGACAGAGAAGCAGAGAGGGCCCAAGGCAGGGCAGGGGACGTAATGACGCCATGGCCCCTAGGCCACACTGCACCGTGCACAAGCGGACACCCCAAGCAGCCATCCCAAAGAGCACGCCTCACGGTGGTCCCTTATGTCAGCAACCAGCTGCGGGTTAAGCCCCAAGATCGGTCCCCCCCACCCTGCCCCTCGTGAAGAGAGCTCGAGAGTTAATGAGAAAGCCTGGAAACAAGGTGGGGGCCTCTGGGCTGGGCACACACTTAAACCATAAGGATTTAAGAGCTGGGAAACAGTGAAAGCCACGCAGTGCCCCCTGCCCACTCCAGGGGCAGCCCAGTCAGACAGTGAAGCAGGACTGGCTTACTGGGTCATGAGCACCGCTGCTCCCACATGCAAGGCAGCCCTACCTCTTGCTCCGCCTGTGGCTCTGATCCGCTCTGCCCCATGACTGCTCTTGGCTTCCGGGCTCAGCCCATTAAAGACTCTGCAGACCAGGGAGAGAGAGGAGAGAGAGAGAGAGAGAGAGAGAGAGAGAGAGAGAGAGAGAGAGAGAGAGAGAGAGAGAGAGATGTGTTTAGCACCCCCCTGCCCCGGAACACCGAAGCCTACACCGCAGTTTAATTGGGCGTGAAGCGTGGCGTCACTCAAGAAACAGGGTGTGGCTGCCAGCTTCACTGGGTCCCCCCCGCCCCCACTTTTCACCGTGGCAGATTCTGCATCCTCTGTGCATGTTCCCTGAAGGGCTCTGGGACGGGGCACTGGAGCTGCCCAGGGAGCCGAAGCCTGTGCAGCGGCCCCTTGGGAGTGCTCAGGCTCAGCATCCTGATGTCCAGAAAAGGCCACACCGCTTGCGTCAGACCCAGAAGTGTGCGTGCATTCACCTGCCGCTTTTCTCCCCGGTGGGGGGACGGGGACTCGACAGTGTCTTAGAACCGCGTTCTCCCCTCCCCTCTCTCCCAACAAGGACCCTGTGAAGCAGGGCAGCCTGAGTGTGTCTGCGGTGGGCTCAAGGCCCGTTACGAGCTTCCAGGATCCCCGTAGGGGCTTGAAGCCGGGTCTCCAGGGTCCTGTCCCAGCCCTCTCCCCACCACCAGGGCACACAGGCGGCCAAAGGGCCACACAGCACCAGCCCCTCCCGGTACTCTTCCTCATTTGTCCCACGAGCTTGTTCATAAACCTGTAGGCTGGTTGCGAGGGGTCCCTGGCACCCGCCTGGAGCCAGAGGGCCAGGGTGGGCCACACAGAGACTCTGTAAGTCGAGCAAAGCAAGCTCATGCATTCACTGAGTCATGTTAGCCCCATCGTCTCCCATCATTTGACAGTTTTCGCACATTAAGCAGTAGTGGCTTTCAGAGAATGGAATTCTGTTAGATCTGCTAGTGCAATTTACAAAGGATGCTTAGAAATATTCATGTCACAAGTATTCCAGGGGGCAGCCCTGTTAGTCCCCCCCTTGGAAGCCAGCGGGGTGACCCTGGACTAGTCACAGCTCTCTCAGAGCTCTCTCAGCCTCACCTACCTCACAGGGTGTTTTGTTGTGGGGATAATAATAGCGTACTTTGTAAACCGCTCTGAGTGGGTGTTAAGTCATCCTGAAGAGCGGTATATAAATCAAATGTTCTTGTTGTTGTTATTATTACATTACATAATGCAGAAAATAGTACGTATAAAACAATGCAGTGAGGGCAAGGCCACCCATACAGCGGACGGAAGAGACTAGGCACAGGGGCTTAGTTCACAGCCACCTATAAAAAGCCCCCTCCTGGGAAATTCTGTTTTACGTCGCTGGCCGAATGACGGCAGCGTGGGGGCCTTCTGGGCCGCGTCAGGCTGGCCGTTCCACAAAATGGGGCCCACAACACAGACCACACTTGCAGGGGCAATGGTTGGATCTTGCCCATTTGCAGGGGAGCACCGGCAGAAAGAGCCAAGCTGCTGCGGTGAAGCATAGGAGAGGGTGGCCCTGCAGGTGCCTGACCAAGGCCACAAAGGGCTTCGTACGCGATAACCAGGATAAACAGATGGAATGATTGGGCGCCCTCTGCCCGGCTCCCAACAGCAGCCACACTGTGGCACACTGAACCAACTGAGGTCTCTGAGCTGACTCAAGGGCAGACCCACGTAGAGGACATAACAAGCCCAGTCTGGATGTTACCGTGGCGTGGATTCACTTGGCGTCTCCCTTCTTCGGTGTTCCCCATCTTTTCCTCCCACCTCCACAGCATTTAATTATGCTAACCCACAAGGGGGAGACTGGCACCCAGAAGCCCCCGGAGGGACCAAAGCAGATGGGGAGGCGAGGCAGAGCAAGACTCTGTACGGAAGCCACCGCAGCCTGTAGTCTGTGGCTTGGGTCACTTCCCTGAGTTCTCTGCGCTTCCTGTGTTTGAAGATAGGCTTCGATCCCATAAAGAATTTCCACAGATTGGGGGGGGGGGGGAGAGACTTTTAACGATTTCCACCCATCTTGCCAAAGACCTCCAATTCCCCAAGGAGCCGCATTTCTGGGGGTATTTGGGGCTACAGACAGAGTGGGGAGGTGGGCAGTCACAGTCCACGGATGGAAACCACTTCAGTAAGCAGACGTCTCCAGTGGGTCCAAGGCACTGCCTCAGAGCGAGCCACAGTGTGCCCTGACTGTAGGTGGGTGTTTTAGACGGGGTTTTGGCACGGTTGCATCTCCGACCAATGCATTGCGCCCACTCCACCCATCCCACGCCGGACTCCTGAATATGCTGCACAATTTCAAACGCACAAGGGGGGGGCACCCTGCCGCCCCCCAGGAACGCTCCGGATTCCCACACGAACCCTAACCAGGCCCTACCAAGAAGGCTCTGCGTGGAGGAGGCCCTGGCTCTCCTCTCTTCGGAGTGGCCTCTTTGGGGGAGGCCAGCTCCATTCCCCTTGGCCTGTCCAAAGCGACAAAACTCCACCCCCCTTTCAATTAAGTCCCCGTTTATCAGGGATTTCAAAAATCTTTTTGTTGGTTATCTGCCAAACATGTATTTTCAGTTGTTGGCTTTTCGTTCCAGCTGTCGTATCTGTAAACTACTCTGCAAATTCCTTTATTTAAAAAAAGCACAAAAACATCTTAATTGACAGGCATGAAAACATCCCGTTAGTCTGTGCGTCGTCTGCAGCTTGCCTGGCCTGCAGCCTGCTCTGGGGTGGGGCCTGATGCCAGCATGCATGAGAGGCGCTGCTGAGGCCTTGGTGGACAGCACCCATCCCTGAGGAAGGTATGCAGGTGTCTGAAGGAGTGAGCTGTGAGGCTCACGGAAGCTCCTACCCCACCACTAACGCCGTTCGCCTTAGAGGTGGCCCCTGGACTCTGGCTCTTTTCCAGCACCCATCCCTGGCAGGTACAGCTCTCCTGAGCCGTCGGGCCTGGGCCTGAGAGTTGCCGTTTTGTGATAGGCCCCGTATTTTGAACGGCTCCAGCTGGTAGATGCCGGGGCTTCGAACAGGACAGGCGAACTCCACCCATACCTCTTGGGTGGGGCATCCCACATTACACCACATGCACACAAAGAAGAAATTAGATGGTCCATTTGCACAATGAGCAGCAACACGCCTGCAGGATGCACAACGTCTGCCTATACACTCACGCGGCATTTCTTCCAACACCCCTTGTTCACACAGAGCCCCTGCTGTCCTTCCACGCTTCCCAATCCTTTGCCAACACACCCACCCACACCCACCCATGGCACGAAGGCAGACAAGGGGTGGGGCCAGTCCTAGGAAAGCGTGTCAAGGAACCTGCTCCGCCACTCCTCTTGCTACAGCTTCCAGGCGCTCACAGAACACGACTCGCAGGGCTGTTCTCATCGGAGTCCGGAGTCCCAGCCTTCGCTCAAAGTTCCCACCCATCGCCTTTTCCCTGCTTTCGAGCAGTCCAGCCTCCGGAAGCAGCTCGGGCCAGAACCCAGCCACGCAGCCCTTCCTGTGGCTCTGGCACGGCAGGAAGCTGGGCTGTCCCTGGCCAGGGTTGTGGCGATGGCTTCACCCCCAGGAGCGCAGCGCCTCCCACATGCTCCCGAAGCCCACACGCCCACAAGCTGCCTCTCCCGCCAGGAGACGGCCGTCTGCAGCAACAGACAGACAGACAGCCCAGAGCTGGAGGGCCACTGCTGACCCGTCGAGGATCGTAGCGCTGCCAAGGCGGAGCAACACTCACACACATGGGGGGGCTACGGGGAAGGCACGACAGCAAAACAACACACCCAGGCTGACAGCCGGGAATTTAAACATCCCCTAACTACACTGGTGCATCAAAGCATCAGTAGGAGACGTCCCCCAGAGGGAAGACAATGACTTTGTGCAGTCAAAGAACCCCTCAGAAGCCTAAATCAAGGGGTGGGGGAAGTCAACGTAGCCATGAACGAATTCCTGAAGCTTCCTTAATGGGGCTTTCTCGAGACTTCCTTGCCACAGGCACGGAGGACCAGGGCAGCACTATCTGGTCCATCTTTACACTTCCCGATTATTGTCCGGTGCTTGCCATCACCTGTCATGCCCAGCCACACCTTGCTGTTATGGCGGCAGCCTAATGCTCGTGTTACGGTTAACTGCTGAGGCCACTCTTTGCTCGTACTGCAGATGTTACTTTTTTGAACCCAAGATGTGCTACCCTGCAAGGGAGGTGTGTTGTCCCTGCTGCTATTTCTGTACTTCTCTCAATGGCACCAGAGGCCTCCCTCCTTAGCCTGGGAAGAGCCTCCACGACCTTGGGAAACCCCATACGTCCTTCCTGCTGTTTTTTCACCACTTGGAGACTTTCCTGCCAAGCTTAGCTGACTGTTGCCGGGCCGGGGGGGGGGTTTGAATGCCCGCACTTTGGAAGCATGTATATGCTGACGCCTGCATGTGAACGTCATTCCTGGCAACGTTGGAGTCAGAGCATGACGCTAGCCGCTTTTCAGTGAAATACTTTTGCTGCTTGCAGTGAAGTCTTTGAGGGTTGCTTGGCATCCTTGCGATTCTAGAACTGAGGTCTGATGCAATCAGCTTCAGGCAGCCAGAAACAGGCCGCCGTTACCATCCATGAAATGTATACAAACAGGAACACCAGCACGGTGCAAGTCGGCTGCAGTGAACTCTTTCGAGGTGCTCCGCTCTGCATTACCCAGAGCGCAGGCTAGTGGCTTCCCTGTCTTCTAAGATCTCAGGTGATGGGGGGCAAGGAGGTGGCCGGGGGGAGGCACAAGGTGTCTGCTCTGGGGCAGTGGAGAGAGAGAGGACACCTGAAATGAAACCACCTGCATGGGACAGTCTGCCCACTTTTGCCCCACACCATGACCTCCTTCGCCTCAGCCACGAGGGCGTGAAGGAAGATAGACGTGCAAAGCCCGCCTTCTCCCTACTGGAGATGGGATGAGGGAGGACTTGAGGGGGGAGCTGCTCACTGATGCCCCCCCCATGCTTGGAGCTCAGCCAGGAGACTTCCCTGTCAAGAAACCATGGGGGGGGGAGTAAAAAACCGACCTGGCGTTGGTTAGGAAAGGATAAATGCGCCCTCAGAATAACAGTGGTTTATCCATTGGAATGGAGCAAATAGATCTCCAGTTACATCCCAGGGAGGGAGGGGCAAGTATACAGTGATTGTTGGGAGGTGGGAAAGGAATCCTAGACTCAGTTTCACCATTTGGCTAAGCTCTCCAAGTGTCATGGTGAATTGTTACTCGGTTTCCCTTTGGTGACCTAGACTCTGTTAAACCACCCTTCTGCATTGGCTGGTGAAGGGTTGGCTAGGAGGGGAACTTTGAACTGCTGCCTGGATTCTGACTGGCTCCTGGAAGAAACTCCCCAGCTTTAGAAAAGTCCATAAATATGCCAGGCTGTGTTGCAGTTCTGTGACGAGGAACTGGGGAACAGAGCACACCCTCTGCCAGTCCAGGCAAAGATTCTGGAACCATAGAGATAAGAGCTGACTGTCTGTCTCTGTCTTTGACTCCTTCCCAGAAAGGGGACTATAAACGCTTTTGTAAGTATAGCATTCGCTAGCAAAATACTTTTCATGTTCCTTCGTAGCATTCTGTCTAAAGCCGGCATGTCTACATTGTACCTAAGTATCTGTACTTTCTAGGATTTCTGTGAAGTTACTGAAGTCTTGTTATAGCCATAATTTTTAGTTCGGTTACAGAAGACTGCCAGGAAGAATCTCATTCACATTTCACCAAACTCTTCTGTTACGCTAAGCAGAGCGAGCCAGCGCTGAGGGATGACTCTAACGAAGAGAGACACGAACACTGAGAGGTCCAAGGGAAGCCCCAAAGCCTCCTTCTCATGCAAAACACACACAGGCACACAGGCAGACCTACGGTTTGCAAAGGAGACAGAACCACAGATAAAAACCTAGACTCTTTGGCTCTCTGCCAGCTCAGAGTGCATAGCCTCAAGCTATGGGGTAAAGCTGGGCAGCCTAGGGCAGCTGGGAGCCCAGAGGGTTTGTGACCGAGTACCCCAAGCCAACATCTGCTGAACACACTTGCAAGGTGTGCCACGCCCCCAGCCTCCCTTGGCACGAGTGCTGAGAAGAGCCACGGAAGAGAGAGAGAGTCAGCCACGCAGCGAACTCACTCGCCATGGCTCCAGCCCTCCGCTTGTTCCTCTCTATGGTGCACCTCCTGGGGCCTGGTTTGCGTTCCCAGTCTCTGCCTCTATCTGGTCTGCCATCCGTGGCCCTGTATTTTTAATACTGATCATTTTTGTTACTGTTTTTATTTGTGGGATTCAAAAATGTGGAGAGGCACCATATCCTCTACAGAAACAGGTGTCAGATAATAATCGTGAACTTATTTCTCAGTCCTAAAAAATATCTTAAACACAGGAACCCAGAGATCAGCACAGAAAGAATCACGCACACAACAGGCATACAAGAGCCACGGTGCCAGGTCTCCCCCACACCCAATTTCTGAAGTTCCTGTGTGTGCCGAAAGAAATATGCAAGTGTGACAGTAAGATGGCAACAACCAGCTATGGGTGCCTGGCCTCTCTTCATTTGGATACCAGCCTCTGCCCTTCAGTCTCTATATTCTGGATCTAAAGTACGCAATACTTACCTTCCTGTCACACCAAGACTGGAGTCCAGTAGTTCTTTGAAGACCAACATTTTTTTAGGTCCAAGCTTTTGAGAATCAAAGCCCTCTTCATCAGATATAAGTACACTGAGACTTTTGTATCTCACTGAAACTTATTTTGCTGAATTAAACAGCGTAAAATGCATAATTTTGTACCCTAGTTAACATATAAAGAATATTATCTGGCTGGCATATTTTTGGAATTTAAATGTATAAATGGAATTTTTATAAGGAAAAATTACATATATATTCAATATGTGAGAAAGAGTTGCAAACTGCTCTACCCTAGGCAACCATATTACAGGTAACCTAATTTTGTCATCTGTGAGGTAGGATAAAATTAAATTGAGAAAGAAAAACATTTTGCAGCAAACAAAAGAAAGTGTACTATTTTGACAGAAGTGCTCCCATGCAGTCACTACATAGGACTACTAGTATATCTGGATATCAAGCTGAACTTTGTAACACTGAAAATACAGAGCATTTAAAATCTGTATCATCATTAAACACACTATAATACGCTAATTGTTACCAAAATTATTCAAGTTTTGACTCTAAACATGCTTTAATGGATGCTGTGTGTCTACGGCCTATATTTGGGGGGGGTGGTAAAAAGTGCCCTCAAGTCATAGCTGACTTATGGCGACCCCTGGTGGGGTTTTCCTGGCAAGAGACTAACAGAGGTGTTTGGCCGTTGCCTGCCTTTGTAACCCTGGTCTTTGTTGGAGGTCTCCAGTCCAATTACTAACCAAGACCGACCCTGTTTAGCTTCTGACGAGATTTGGCTTACCAGGGTTATCCACGTCAGGACACAGTCTATATAGTATATACAAATTATCATTATCTAATGTTGTAGATTGTTTTATATAAAAACATTTCATATTACATTTTTGAGTAAAACTTTGCCTTAAAAACATGTTATTCATTCTAAAAGGGAAAAAAACCAGAGTTTTTTTCCCCATGCAGCTTCAAATTTCCAAATTTTTCCATTGAAAAATTTGAAAAAAGTCCTAAGAACCCCCCCCCTTATTTTTCTCCCCACGGGCCTTCCCGTCTCTACCCTGGGCAGCAGCACCTGGGAGACAACAGAGGAGGGGCTGTGGGACTACGGCCCCTCCTCCACCCTCCTCCCCGCACGTCCAGCATCTCCTCAGACAGAACCTCTCCGCGATCGTCACCCACAGCTTCCTGCCAGGCCTTGCGCCCTCTCTCTCATGGCAGCCTATTTCCCACACATCAGGCTGGGTCCTTTTTATTTATTTATTATTATTAGAAAGCTAATGGAAAAGAAAAGCACCATGCTGAATGCCATCTCAGAGTTCCACGTTCAGCTGCTGTGGAAATGAGGAGGCCGGGATGGGAGGGGGGGCAGCATACCTTTTAGGAGGGCACTCCAAAGACCAAGAGCAACAGCCTCTCCCTTGTGGGAACCCTCCTCACTTCACTTGGGGGACAGACACGGAGGACGGACAGCCTCCAATGCCAGCCTCGGGGGCCAGGTAGGCCAACATGGGAGGGGACAATCTTCATACCTGGTGGTCAATTAAGATCTTTGAAAACTGGGCTGAAACATCGAATGTAACTGACCCTAACTAACCGATGGGCAGCTGCACCTTGGACCAGCCAAAGCTTCCAAGTGTCTTCACATGAAGCACACTGCAGCTATCTAATCTGAATAAAAGAACTTGTGGGCACTCAATGAAATTGCTGAGCAGTCGGGTTAGAACGGATAAAAGGAAGTACTTCTTCACCCAAAGAATGATTAACACATAGAATTCACTGCCACAGGAAGTGGTGGCAGCTTCACACATAGACAGCTTCAAGAGGGGATTGGATACACATATGGAGCAGAGGTCCATCGGTGGTTATTAGCCACAAGGTATAGATGGAACTCTCTGTCTAGGGCAGTGATGCTCTGTATTCTTGGCGTTTGGGGGGCGATCAGTGGGAGGGCTTCTAGAATCCCTTCCCCACTGGCAGACCTCCTGAGGACACCTGGTTTTTTGGCCAGTGTGTGACACAGAGTGTTGGACTGGATGGGCCGTTGGCCTGATCCTACTTGGCTTCTCTTATGTGCTTATGAAGGTGACTGGTGCATGGACTATGGCAGCTATAGCACTAGCAAATGCCTGTTAAAGATGGCACACTGAATATAAATAAACGACCTTCAAGTTGGCTGGGTGGGAGCACACGAGGCTGCCAGAATGGATCCAGGTTGCCCAGCAACCTAGGCAACTTGTAATTCCTGTCCCAGTGTTGTTTACCCTCCTCCTTCCTTGGAACAAATGTCTGCTGGACCCCTGAGAACTCCATCCTAAGACAGGCCAGCCAGCAGCTGCTCCTCTCAAGGCTAAAACCGGAACACACACCTGGCCCTTCACCCACCCAGACACCTCAAAGCCTTCCCAGGTTCCTCCAAAGCATCCACTCAACGCCCCCCCCCCCGCCCCACCATTCAGTGACGCTGCCTGCGAATGCAGAAATGCTGTCTTGAGGATCTCCCACTGCCTTTCAGGGCCTCCATTTGAGCTACCCAGTCACGCCTTGCGCAGCCCTACTACTCATGGGCCGGCCCTGCTTTCTCCTCCTCTTCCCCAGCCGAATGCAGACTGCAGGCCCTGAAAGGCAGGTGCTAACCAATCACTTCAGCAGTTGATATGTCACCCAAGAACATCTTTGCAGCGGCACAAGAGACAACTGGGCTAAAGGGAGAGGCGCAGCTTTGGCCCCACCTCCAAGCCAGTTCCTTCACAGTCCACAGGATGCTTTGTTAGCATAAAATGGCACCCTCTTCTTCTCAAAAGGAGAAGAGATATGTCTGCACATAGCACACACTCCTCTCAGCCTGAAGAAGCCCCGATGCCTGCACTTAAAGGGAGGCAGCCGCAGCCCAGCCCAGGGCCTGGATTCTGCATCGCTTTCCCTGCAGCTCGGCAACGGAGGAAGCCACAATGTTCCATGGGATGAAGCTCACAGCACTTTCCACCAACAATGTATCTGGTGGTGCTTCTGGAGAGCGCTCACTGCCCCAAGCCAAGACTATGCACAGGTCTTCCGAGTGACGGCAGAATGATGGGATACATGTATAGGAATACTTTGCAGAACACTCTGTGAGGACAGATCTCGGGCACGCAGCTTATGAGGGCCTGCGGGCAAGGTGGGAAGGGGTCTCACGAAGGGCTCCCCTGCCTTGCCCCCTGTAATTCAAGCACTGAGCCAGGCCAAATTACAGACGCACGACAGGAAGACCATTCCGTACAAGAGGCACCTCCTCGTGTCCAATGATTTTGTGCAATCCCTAGGGCAGCAATTGGGGATAAGGAATCTGATCATGTTCTGCACTCCGAAATCAGTTTTAGGCCAGGCCAACCCTTTTATCTTTACGCCCTTCAAGCCGCTTCAACGCTGTTGCTTGTTGCTGGTCAACTCCGTCTCCAGCGGCAGGCCCTTCTCACGCTCGCCCGCTGCAATTTGGTGCCACCAAACCACCTCTGAGGCCACGCAGGCCCAACCACGGCCCACTCCGCTCCCTGTTCTGTGTGGCAGGTTTGTGCGTATGTTTACTGAATGTTTAAAATACCATCTAAAATGTTCTTTTAAAAACAAATTGATGGTTAATGCTTAAACGTCTGCCTCCTCGGGGACTCTATTTTGGGTAGAAAAGTAGCATTAAAACGTTTTAAATCAATGAATGTATACATACAAAAGTGTGCCTTCCCACCGTCTGGGGAACGTGAACGGGTGGAAGGGGCAGAGCTGAGAAGTCCGGGGGCCGAGAGTCCCCCTCCCCGGCCACCACGCGCCCCCCCCCCTCCTCTCGGGAAGATCGGACCGGCAGGCACGGGACCGAAGAGAAGGAGCGGGCCCTTTCCCCACGTGAGCCGTGACCCGCCTCACCCCGGCCAGGCGCACGGAGAGCGCACCGGGGCAAGCCGGGGCAAGGGCCGGCTGAAGGGGGGACGCCGTGCAGTCCTGCGAGGAGGGGGGAACTTTCCGCGCTGGGTCCTCGCGGGTGAAAGGGGGGCATTTCAAAAAGCCCACCGGCTGAGGGGGAAACGGGACAGGTTGAAGGGACGGTTGGGAACCCGCCCCGCTTACCTGCTGGCGGGCGCGGCCCCGGGGCCCTCTCCGGGCGCCCCCTCCCCGCGGGACCTGCCGCCGGCCCGGAGGGGAGCGATCCGCTCGGGACTGGCGCTCTGGAGGCGCCGCTTCTCCGCCCGCCGCGCAGGGACCTCGCCGCAAGGGCATCCGCCGGGGCCAGGAGGGGCCGCCCTGCCTGCCTGCCTGCCTGCCTGCCTGCCTGCCCGCAGCCGGGCGGGGCGCCGCCCTCCTCTTCCTGCCCCGCCTCCCCGCGCCTTCTGAGCGGCCGCCTCAGCCGGGGGAAAGCGCCGAGCGGACCGGCCTCGCCCCGCCCGCCTCCCCGCGAGGCCCCCGCAAGGGGGGGGGGGGCGGAGCCAGCCGGAAGTGGCCCCTCCGAGCGCCCGGCCGCACTGGAAGCGCCGCATCGCCCGGGGGGGGGGCGGGCCCGGCCGGAGTGGGCGCTCTCATTGGCGGACGGGCCGGCTGGGGGCGGGGGTATCGGGAGTCCTGCCCCGGCCGCGCGCATCTGGTTGGCCCGCGCAGGCGACGCCCCTGGTGGAAGCGCGCGCGAGGGGAGAAAGGAAGCACGTAGGAGCCCCCCCCCCCCGAAACTCGCTCCCGCGGGAGGCGCCTGGGCAGACCGAGCGGCCGGCGGGGAAAGGCGCCCGAGGGGGACCCGGTGCTGCCGGTGTGCAGCGCGCAAAAGCAGGCTCATTAGGAAAGGTGTAGAAAACCTTCCGGTCCCATATAGAGGTTTTCCTTTGAGGGGTGTGTTTGCGCGCGTGAGAAATCAAGACTCAAAGCTGGAAAGTGAAGCCTCCACCAGCATCTTTGACTAACCCTCAGCTTGAAACCAAGAGGCAAATCCCAAGTCTTACAGGGGTTAAGCAAAGTAGGACACTTTGTAGACTAAATTGCAGGAAACGATTACTTGGGTAGCTATGGCAAATTGGTCACGGTGCTGGATTGCAATGTTGCAAACCCAAATAACTCCTCAAAGATATAATTAATAAAGTTTATTGAAAGAAGTGCAGTAAAATATAAAATATAGAAGTGTGCAATGCAGAAGAAGAAAATAACAAGCTAAATAACTATGCCGGCAATCATATTAAAGGCTTTGAGTCGTAAAGCAGATGTTACCTTCCAGCTGGGTCACAGAAGTCCAGGCCACACTTCAGAGTCCAAAATCCAGAGAACCAAGGCAAGACGGTGCGTGGCTACAGGCCCCCACCAGCAGCAGCCATCCCAACAAGAGCAGCAGCCAGGAACCAACGTCCCACCTCTAGCCAGGATCGAACTGGAGTGAGCGAGGGTTCAACCTTTAAGGCCCCCTGCTCGCACTGTGGCCTGGCCAGCTGGACCGGTCAGTGAAGTGCTCGTCTTGGGATGGCATGCTGCGGCTAGCACGTCCGCAGAGGTGGGAGCGAATCACTCCACTCCCAGAGTGCCACATGCGATAATAAGACGGAATGTGGGTGCAAGAACTCCCTTCAGCGTCCTGTCTTTGAAGTTCTCTGATCCCGCACCTGTGGTGGCCGAGTCCATCCCATCTCCTTATCTGTCTGGAAACTTGCAGTGTCATTCCGACCGTGCTTTCCCAGAGAAAGTTTCCTTTGCTTTTAATTAGCTTCTAACTAGGCTGAAAAGCCTGAAACAAAGTATGACTGGGCCAAGAAGGAGGCTAGGCATTAAGCTTGCCAATCCCCCAGTGGGGGTGGGACATGCCTTGCCCCCAGGCTCTGCCCCCTGCCCCGCCTCCACTCGCCTGGCAGGCAGAGGGGGAAAAAAGGTGTGGGAACATGGTGGCGAGGGCAAAGCGCGCTCCCACGTGCTCTGGGTGCCCAGACGTGTGCCTGCATCGTGCCAGGAATGACATCACCCCTGGTGCAACACAGGGCGCTCTGGAGCATGCGGACACTTTGCTCACATGCGATTCTCTCCACTGGATTCCCCTGCCCCAAAGGAACTGTAACAAGTTGCTATTAAATGGAGTCAGAATGAGATAGTAACTGTGGGGTGGCAGAAGAGCCAACTGCAGTGGTGAGCCAGTGGCATGGTGGAAAGGGGGAAGGAGGGGCGCACACATGGAGAGGCACTGGAGCCAAGCATGCGAATGGCCGGAGGAGGTCTCGTGTACCACCCCCCCAAACACACACCCCAACACACATTGCATGACCTTTAATGGTGGACCTGAATTAGGCTCTGGCCCGCCTAATCAACTGCAGTTTAAGGCCAGAGGTGAACTTTACAACATCCAGCAGTTACTTACTCTGGACGGCCTCCTGTAGCTGACTTGAGATGTAACATTTCTGGAAATTATGAAGCCATAAAAAAGCGGTTTTGTTGGGGGGAACATGAAATCTATACAATACACCACGAAACCTAAACTTGTTTTATTGCTTCAACAACATAAGATGCATAGAGAATGGAACTCTGACATATTTATGAATGTTAAAAGTATAAATGTCTTTGTTTTTTACAAGAAACATCGTGAATATATATTGAAGGGAAAAAATCACAGAAGTTTTTGTTAGTACTTTCCAAAACTTGATAAAAGTCCTTGGAGGAAAATGCTCCCACTACACACACAGTCCCCTCTCCTCTTCCCCCCCCCCCCACCCCTGGTTTTTCCTCAGGCCTTCATATTTCTATCACACGCTGACAAATAAGGGCCTTGGGATATTAAGCAATATTAAGTGGGGTAGAAGCAGGAAATCTTCACTCTGCTGGAGAGAGAAGACCGTGTGGCTGGCTGAATACCAGCGTAGAGGCAACTGTGCCCCTTTTCTTTAAAGGATGCCAAGGGCTGTTTGAAGAGTCCATGTATTTTTATGGCCACTTGGAAGAAACCAGTGGAGTGCAGGGGGCCGTTCTCTGGCATTGCTCTTGGCTGATGTGGATGCTCCAGGCAAGGCTCAGGAGCCGGATCAGAAACGGCCCAGCACCAGAGGGACTCGGAGAAGGGTTGCCGTGAGCGCCTGCAGCCTTCGCGTTCATCAGCGCGGGACAGCAGAGAGCTGGTACGGCTTGGGGGCCACGGTCAGGAACCCAGTCATTGGGGAGAGGTCCAGCTGCTCGGAGGACCCCGGAGACTTCAGGGCAAAGTGCTGTAGAACTGCCACCAGGACCACAGAGATGCTCATGCAAGCCAGCTTCTCGCCAACACAAGCCCGCTTGCCTGGAAGCAAAAAAGGTAGGGTGTGAGGGTTACCGCCTCTGCAGCTGGTCACTTGGCAAAGAAAATGGTAGGATAGGCCTCTGGGTCAGTCTAAACAGGAACCTGACAGGACAGAGAGCAGAACCTAGCCTTCGTTGGCCTGTAGCTACCCATCCAAATTGGCATATTGTGTACTCAGCAGTAATTTCCTAGAGTAAGTTTGGTTATTTCTTCTGTTCCCCTGAATACAAAAACAAATGAACTCCCAACATTTGAATTAGTAGGATGTAAATATGAGTTAGGAAGATTTGTCTGAGAAAATCTGTCCCGCCCTCTGTGTTGTTCAACATCGTAAATGACTTAGATGAAGGAATAAAGGGGATGCTTATTAAATTTTCAGATGATATTAAATTGGGAGGGGTAGATTCAGGATGCTCTTAACAGGCTGGAAAATGGCTTGAAATAATAAAATGATTTTCAACAGAGATATCTTTAAAGTCTTAGTTTTACATTTAGGTAGAAAAAAAAAGAATAATTATAAGATGGGTGAGACTTGTCTTGAAAGTAGTACACATAGATCACACACAGAACATGAGCCAGCAGTGTGATGCTGTAGCTAAAAAGGCAGATGTGATTTTAGGCTGTGTCAACAGGAGTAATCAGCAGTGGCGTTGGCTGCCTAGGAGTGTGGAGGGTTCATACACTCATACGTAATCGGTCTAGAAGAGCGATATATAAGCATGTGGAAAGCGGTGGAAAGCATATGGGTAGAAATAAGGGGAGGAAAGACAAAGGGTATTATTGTTGGAGTCTGCTCCAGACCACCTGGCCAGCGAGAAGAAACGGATGCTGCCCTCTTTGAACAGATTGGTAGAGTATCCAGACGTCAGAACCTTTTAATTATGGGTGACTTCAACTTCCCTGATGTGTGCTGGGAGACGGGTTCAGCAAAGGATCATGAATCATGCAATTTCCTGACCTGCTTGGCCGATAACTTACTTTTTCAAAAGGTGGAGGAAGCTACAAGGGGCTCGGCCATACTAGACTTGATATTAACTAACAGGGAAGAATTGGTAGATGAGGTGAAGGTGGTGGGGACCTTAGGGGGAAGTGAACATGTCCTCCTTGAATTCCAGTTGCTGTGGGGGGCCAAGGAAGTTCGTAGCCAGACTCGTAGGTTAGATTTTCGTAGGGCCAACTTTGATGAACTCAGAGGCTTGATGAGAGTCATTCCGTGGGGGAGTGTGCTGGAAGGGAAAGAAGTGAGTGAAGGGTGGGCTCTTCTCAAACACGAGCTTTTGCAAGCTCAAGCCTTCACTATCTCAGCAAGACGGAAACATGGTAAGGGCTCCAAGAAACCGATGTGGATGTACAGAGAGCTCCAGAATAAGCTAAGGGAGAATAAGGAAATGTTCAGGAAATGGAGAGAAGGACAGACCTTTAAAGAGGAGTATATGAGGATTACTAGGTACTTCAGATCAGCCACCAGAGAGGCCAAAGCTCAGTACGAGCTCGGTCTGGCCAGGAGGGCTCGCTACAATAAGAAAAACTTCTACAGATATGTGAGAAGCAAACGCAAGGTAAAAGAGGCAATTGGACCGCTGCTGGGAGTAGATGGAGAAACTCTGATGCAGGACAGAGAAAAAGCAGACAGGCTTAATGACTTTTTTGCCTCTGTTTTCTCCCTGAGGAACTCAGGCACATCTAGAGATGGTAGTAGATATGACAGGACACCTGGGGGGCTAGTTGACGTTGACAGAGAGGTTGTGGAGGGGCACCTGGCTGCATTGGATGAATACAAATCCCCTGGGCTGGATGGGGTGCACCCAAGAATGCTGAAAGAACTTTCTAGAGAACTTGTAAAACCCCTGTCCATCATCTTCAAGGCCTCCTGGAGGACTGGGGATGTGCCACAAGATTGGAGAAGAGCGAATGTTATCCCAATCTTTAAGAAAGGGAGGAAGGATGACCCGGGAAACTACAGGCCGGTCAGTCTGACTTCTGTTGCTGGGAAGATATTAGAGCAGATTTTAAAGGGATCAATCGGTAAGCATCTGAAGGACCACACAGTGATCCGGGGAACTCAGCATGGTTTTGTTCCTAACAGATCTTGCCAGACCAACCTGGCTTCAATCTTTGATCGAGGGACCAGCTTACTGGATCGGGGGAACTCTGTTGATGTGATTTATCTGGATTTCAATAAAGCTTTTGGTAAGGTCCCCCATGACATTCTGATGGGCAAACTGGAAGACTGTGGACTGGACTATGGGACAGTTCGGTGGATAGGGAACTGGTTAGAGGACCGCACTCAAAGAGTGGTGGTCAACGGCATTTCATCAGATTGGAGGGAGGTGTCCAGTGGGGTGCCGCAGGGCTCGGTTTTGGGCCTGGTACTTTTCAATATTTTTATCAATGATCTGGATGGAGTGGAAGGGCTGCTCATTAAATTTGCTGATGATACCAAATTGGGAGGAGTAGCAAACACCCAAGAAGATAGAATTAAAATTCAACAAGACCTGAATACTCTGGAAAAGTGGGCAGCTGTGAATAGGATGTAATTCAACAGTATTACACCAGGGCCACAAAAATGGGAAGCACAAATACTGGATGGGGGATACACTTCTGGGCAGTAGTATATGCGAAAGGGATCTTGGGGTAAGAGTGGACTGTAAACGAAATATGAGCAGTCAGTGTGATGCGGTGGCAAAAAAGGCTAATTCAATCTTGGTTTGTATCAAAGGGGCCATAGCATCGAAATCGCAGGAGATCATAGCCCCTCTCTATACTGCCTTGGTCAGGCCACACCTGGAGTATCGTGTGCAGTTTTGGAGGCCTCACTTCAAAAAGGATGTGACCAAAATCGAGAGGGTGCAGAGGAGAGCGACAAGGATGATCAGGGGTCTGGAGGAGGTAAGGCTGAGGGCCTTGTGAATGTTTAGTTTGGAGAAGAGGAGGTTGAGGGGGGACATGATTGCTCTCTTTAAATATTTGAAAGGCTGTCATTTGGAGGAGGGCAAAGAGCTGTTCCAGTTGGCAGCAGAGGGTAGGATGCGGAGCAACGGGCTAAAACTACATGCACAAAGGTACCGACTGGATATTAGGAAAAACTTTTTCACTGTCAGAGTAGTTCAAAAGTGGCATCAGCTGCCTAGGGAGGTGGTGAGCTCCCCCTCACTGGCAGTTTTCAAGAAGCGGCTGGATGAATACTTGTCAGAGATGCTTTAGGCTGATCCTGCACTGGGCAGGGGGTTGGACTAGATGGTCTGTATGGCCCCTTCCAACTCTATGATTCTATGATTCTAAGCACAGTTGTTGTTGTTTTTTGTTGTAGTGGTTAAGAGCGCGGGACACTGGAGAGGCGGGTTTGATCCCCCACTCTTCCACGTGAAGCCAGCTGAGTGACCTTGGGCCAGTCACAGCTCTCTCAGAGCTCTCTCAGCCCCACCCACCTCACAGGGTGTTTTGTTGTGGGGATGACATACTTTGCAGACTGCTCTGAGTGGGTGTTAAGTCATCCTGAAGGGTAGTATATAAATCAAATATTATTATTATTATATTATTATTATTATATCCCTAGGGATCCCTTCCATCTCTCTGATTCTGTGCACTTATTCACTCCCATGTTCACTCATTTCCATTGTAAAATTCATGCGCCCGTACCTGTTGAGAAAGGAATGAAGAAGTCACTCTTCCGAAAGGCCCCGTTTCCATCCAAAAAATGCCCCGGATCAAAGTCCTGTGGGTTTGGGAATTCTCGACTATTGTACAAGGAGGGCTTCAGAGCAGGAAATATCGTTGTTCCCTGATTGGACAAATCCAAAATTGAAGGGATTCTTCTCAAGGACAAATCCACACGTGCCTATTTTAGCAGAGATCCCCACAGTCCTGAAAGGGCTAGTCCACTGGGGCTTCGTTTCAGGTTGGTAGCCATTTTGGTCTGTAGTAGAACAGCAGAATTTGAGTCCGGGGGCATCTCAGAGACCAAGAAGATTTTTCAACAGTGTTAGCTTTCAAGAGTGCCAGGCTCTGCCAAAGGGATGTCGGAGCCGAGGGAGGGGGGCTCACTAGGGTTGCTAGGTCCCCATACCTTCCCACGGGGGGGGGGCTTGGAACTTACCTCGTGCCGGCAGCTAGGTCCTATTCGCATATGTGCTCCGGCGATGGCATGGTGACATCACCACCAGAAGTGATGTCATTGCGGCGGCCACGGGAGCGCTCCTGTGCTCCATGTGAAGCTGATTCGGTCCATTTGTGGCCCCACACGAAGCACAGGAACGCTCCTACAGCTGGTGCAACAACGGCACTTCTGGGAGCACGCACATAGCACGCGTTCTTGAGGTGCCTGCCCGTGGAAGGACAGCGGGCAAGGTGGCAACTCCCCAGGAGTTTGCCTACCACCAGCGGGCACCTGGGAAGCCTGGGGCTCTCCCCCAGGGTGCCCTCCTGTTCTCAGGCGCTGGGCCAGAGTTCTCTCAGAAAAGGGAGAGAAGGGGGTAGTCAGCACCCCTCACACCCTCCCTCCTCAGAGAGCAGCCTGGCCTACGTCAAGCCTTCTGGTCTGTCTCCTCTCCTCCCTGGCACCCCAGCCCAGGCTCCTTTTTATAGGGCCACCCTGTGCATGCTTCCAGCCCTCCCCCCAGGCTCTGACTTCTCCCAGGGGCTGCTTGCCCCTCCCTGGCCGATTGACAGGCCTGCTGGCCCATCCCCAGGCAGACGGGGTTTCTCCCTCCCCTAGCCATTTCTGGCCACATCTGGCCATCTCAGGCCTCCCTATAGGGCAGGGCTGGCTGCCCCTTTCCATGCTCGGCGTCGCAGATGCTGGGGTGGTACAAGCCATCGTGGCCTTGCCTTGACTGACAGCAGTCCCTCTGCTCACCTCTCCACCTCCTGGGGAGGGTCAGGGGGCCTGCCATTTGATGATGCCAGGGCTGCAAGGTGGCCATGCCTGGGAGCCACCAGCCCCCACAGGGCCTCCTGCAGCTCCCAAAGATGCTTCGTCTGATCTGCCTGCAGCACTGAACTCAATGACGTTGCCACTGCTGGGCGCCATCACTGCCTAAGGAGCTTCAGGCACAGGGAGGAGGGGAGATCCCTAAGCCCCCGAGAGCCAGTCTGGTGTAGTGGTTAAGAGCGGCAGGATGCTAATCTGGAGAGCCAGGTTTGATTCCCCACTCCTCCGCTCAAAGCCAGCCGGGTGACCTTGGGTAACACACTTTGTAAACCACTCTGAGTGGGCATTAAGTTGTCCTGAAGGGCGGTATATAAACTGAATGTGGTTGTGGTTGTTGCCATTGTTATATCCCAGGCAGGAGGCAGGAGGGGTGAAGCAGAGAAGAATGTCAGGATGCAAAGGTACAGTGGTAGAGTGCAGCTTGATTAGAGCTGAAATTTGCATCTGTAGTGAGATAAGAATCCGACATGAGATTGCTGAGTTTGTTCACAAGTTCAGAATAAGCACAGAACAAGGCCACTCCCGGGGCTGAACAGAGACGTGGGTTTCTTATTTCACGGCACAGGCTAACTGCTCTGATCAGGCTCCATGCACTGTACCCTTGTGCCTTTACACCCTGACTCCCTGCTTCCTGACTGGGCTAGAGGCGCTCAGGGGTCTCCACTGCTCCCCTGTATCTGGAGAAGGGGGCTCTGGCTCTTGAAAGCTTCCGCCCTGGAAGTCTGGTTGGTCTCTCTCTGTGGTGCCACGGGACTCGGATTTTGCTGTTCCGCCAGCGCTGTCCTCCTGCAGCAGCCCTCCCACCCTCAGCCCAGCCTTAATAACTGCTAGCAGTTCTCTGCCTGATTTGGGGTCATCCGATGGTGAGTCTCCACTGACAGAAGTGGCCACGATGGATGTGCCGAGTGCTGCTAAACACAACCGAAGTGTTTGGAAGGAAGAGCCTGCGATGTGCTTGCTAGACTCCGAGGCAGCCATGCTGTCCGGTTCTGTCTCCAAAATCACTTTCCCAGCTAATGTCAAGAATCCCCCGTGTTGCCTGCTCATGAACACGGAGAGTGCAGAAACACAGAAGTCACGTGGACCAGACACAGCCCCCCCCCCCCTAAGAAGCTGGCACACTTGCGGGCAGAGCATTTGGAGCTCCCAGTGAACTGGTGACAAAGGGACACGACAGTTAAATATTAAACCATGTTTAGAGTAACAAATTTTTCTGCAGCCAACTAAAGCTGTATATTCCTGTAAGTGAATGACAGTTGTTTTCACTGGACAATTCATAGGAATGTGCATTGCAAGCTAATTCTAGAGGCCAGAATTTTATCTCTTGCTTTTCAGGTTAGAAGTCTTGAATTTTTTGCTTGTTCTGAGAACTGACCTTGGGAATGAGATATTGTTTGAAGTGAGTGTCCTTTGTCACAGCCCGCGGCACATTAAGGGGCACGAGGGCAATGAACCGGAGGATCTCGTGGACCACGGCTGCTGTGTAGGGCATCCTGTCGAGATCTGCCATGCAGGGTCTTTGAGACCGGCCAATCACATCATCAATTTCTTGGTGAACTTTCTCTAATGTGAAAATAAGATGCAATGTCGTGTGAGTCGTAAAAGGAGCCACCCCCGCCCCCTCACAAAGATAACATCATTTTTCAGAAGCATCTTTCGCTAGACCTTCTTGAAGTGGCTCACAACAATAAAACAAGACCAAGCAAACAGACAATAAAACTATAAAAACAAATCATACCAATAAAAATGTAAAAAAACCCAATCCAAGTCAATAAAACAAACCAAGGTGGAGAAAAATATCTATTATGATAGCGATCAGACCGTCCTCGGGCTAGGAGCAGACTAAAAAGCAAGTAATAAAACTAAACTTTTAAAAGCTTACAAAATACTATTTGCCTTTTTTAAAAAAGCACCAAACCTTGAACTGCACTCAGGTGTGAGAAGAGCCTATTGTGAATACACAAGCATTATGTAGTCCAAGGACGTCTACAGAGCCTCTGACCAGCACTTTGTAATTGTATGTATGTATTTCTCTTCGGAGGGTGTGGTGTATGTGTGTGTTGATGGGCAAGCAAAATAAGTACCACAAAAATGTGCACAATGAAATGAATTTGCCATGAAGACTGACAGAATTCTGAATACTTAAAGCTAAAATTACAAGACATTTGGGGGTTTTCTGAAGTTTTGTTCCACTTTGATGCAAGAGGCAGACAGTGGAACATGCTATTCTCGTGGTTTGCATTGCCAATGTATTGGCAGGCGATTCCTGCTGAACAGAATTCTGAAATAATAATCAATGCTCAGACAAATATAACTACTGTCTAGGATTACACTGATGAATTCATTAAACAGACACAAACACAGCCTTAAGAGCAAGCTGCCTACCTTCTATTTCTGGGTGTTTCAAGAGAATCAGGAGCCCATATTTCAGGACAAGGCCGACTGACTCTGCTCCTGCAACGAAAATGTCTAATATGCTTCTCACTAAGCTCTGATGGTTGAAAACTGATTGGCTCTTCTGTTCCTCCTAGAGAAAGGGTTGGGACACATGTTAAATGCGCTGGATATGCTCCTGCATGCGCAAGATAACTCTACCTGACGATATTTCTCCATCACACATCCCACCCACCTCCAACCTTGGAGCAGTTCCACATGTTGCACTGATCTGTCTAGAAGAGTGGTACATAAGCACAGTTCTTATTATTATATTTGTCAAGATTAGGTCTAGAAAACTGAATTTTTAGGTATCTTGACTGTGAGCCCTGCTCTTTGATTCATCCAGCCTGCCTCGCTTTGCATTTGGGTTCCGCTCCACCACTCGGCCTCCCTGCCTCCTGGGCTGCTTGCTGTTCCCCTTAAGGCCTCAGGTCTGGAAGGGGAGGGAATCTGAGAGAATTCAAGAAGAGAGATAAAATTTCCAGAATTTTTAAGTTTTGACAGGGGGAGTGGGGGAGGCGGGCGGGACTCAAATTTTCTCAAATAGTTTTGGGGAAACTGAAATATATGCAATATTTACTCTCCTATCAAATCTAAACTTATTTTACTGATTTAACACAAAATCTGTAATTTATAACTTAGTTAGCATATAAAAGAGTACTATTTGAGAGCCAATGTCATACGGTGGTTAGAGTGCCGGTTAGGATTTCCAGGTCCCCATGATGTCATGTCCGGAAGTGACATCATTGTCCTTCGCGCTGGAATGCTCCCGTGCTTCATGTATGGCTGATTTTTGTAGAATTGGCCCGTTTGGGGCCAAAACCACCCCCCACAAAGAGCAGGAGCACTCCCACGGTAGGCACAATAATGTCACTTCAGGAAGTGACATCATGACACGCCACTGGGGGTGCTCCCACTACATGCTTGCCCAGGTTCCCTCTGATCTGCAGGCAAAGGGCCAAACCACTATGGCACTTGCCTGCCACTTGAAGGCAGTGGGAACCCTAGTGCCAGTCAAGGATCTGAAAGAACCAGGTTCAAATCCACAGTCTGCCATGGAAGCTCACTGGATAACATAGGGCTAGTGACATCTACCTCACAAGGTTGTTGTGAGAATAAAATGGATGAATGATGTAGGCTGCTTTGGTTACCCACTGGGGAGCTAAGTGGGGTAAAAGTGTAAGCAAAAATCATCAGCAAGAACACTGCCATATTACTAGCATGCACTTCAAAGTAGCTTAGCTTGCTTAGGTTTGAATGTGCAGATATGCAGGACGCTCTTGTCCACTGGATCTCAAGAATCGTTTTGAGGTGCTTGAGATGGCGACGGAGACGGAGTGGAAGGAGAAACACAAAAACATGGAGGAGGGAGTGAAGAGGGTATGGGGCCACACGGAAGTGGAAGAAAACAGAAGGTGGTGGTCATCGGGGACTCTCTGCTAAGGGGTATGGGACATCATGTGTCCAGGCCAGATCCCCTACTCCGAGAGATGTGCTGTTTGCTGGGAGCCAGAATTCAGGATATTACAGACCAAGTGCCGAAACTGATCAGACTGACTGATCAGTACCAGTTTGTGCTGGTTCACATGGGAACGAATGACATGGCCGTGAATACCATCGCAAGAATTAAAGTGGACTATGAAGTTCTTGGAAGGCAGTTGAAGACAGTGGGGGCACAAGTAGTATTCTGTTCTATCCTTCCTGTCAAAGGAAGAGGGAGCTGACCATATTCTAGGTGAAGCGCTGGCTGAGGTGGTGGTGCCAGCAGGAGTGCTTTGGGTTCTGGGATCATGGGATAAGTTTTCTTAGAGAAGGCCTTCTAGCACATGATGGGCTTCACCTCTCAAGGTCAGGGAGGAAAATGTTTGGAAAGAACCTGGAGATCTTCAGGAGAGCTTTAAACTGATGCCGCAAGGGGAAGGGCACAATCAACAAGGGGATTTCAATGAAGAAGTGATAACAGCGGGGGCCCACCTGGGGAGGACAGATGAAACAAAGGTACAAGGCTACAAGTGCCTATATACCAATGCCCAAAGTATGGGTAATAAGAAGAGCATGAGCTTCTATTGCAAACAGAGGGCTACGATATAGTAGGAATTACTGAGACTTGGTGGGATGATTCCCATGACTGGAATGTGGAATGTGGTAGTGGATGGGTACGAGTTCTTCAAGAAAAACTGGAAGGGTAGAAGAGGAAGTGGAGTGGCATTGTATGTGAGGAGAGGGCTTGATTGTCAGGAAGTTCTGGAGAATGTGGTTGACAGCCCAGTGGAAAGTATGAGGATGGAAATAAGGGGAGGAAGGACAAAGGGTATTGTTGTTGGAGTCTGCTACAGACTGCCTGACCAGGGAGAGGAAATGGATGCTGCCCTCTTTGAACAGCGACAAGACTCATGCAATTTCCTGACCTGCCTGGCCGATAACTTCCTTTTTCAAAGGGTGGAGGAAGCTACAAGGGGTTTGGCCATACTAGACTTGATATTAACAAACAGGGTAGATGGGGTGAAGGGTGGTGGGGACCTTAAGGGGAAGTGACCATGTCCTCCTCGAATTCCAGTTGCTGTGGGGGGCCAAGGAAGTTCGTAGTCAGACTCGTAGGTTAGATTTTTGTAGGGCCAACTTCGATGAACTCAGAGGCTTGATGAGAGTCATTCCGTAGGGGAGTATGCTGGAAGGGAAAGGAGCGAGTGAAGGGTGGGCCATTCTCAAACACGAGCTTTTGTAACCTCAAGCCCTCACTATCCCAGCAAGACGGAAACATGGTAAGGGCTCCAAGAAACCAATGTGGATGCACAGAGAGCTCCAGAATAAGCTACAGGAGAAAAAGGAAATGTTCAGGAAATGGAGAGAAGGACAGACCTCTAAAGAGGAGTAGATGAGGGTTACTAGGTACTGCAGATCAGCCATCAGAGAGGCCAAAGCTCAGTACGAGCTGGGTCTGGCCAGGAGGGCTCACTACAATAAGAAAAACTTCTACAGATATGTGAGAAGCAAATGCAAGGTAAAAGAGGCAATTGGACCGCTGTTGGGAGTAGATGGAGAAACTCTGATGCAGGACAGAGAAAAAGCAGACAGGCTGAATGTCTTTTTTGCCTCTGTTTTCTCCCTGAAGAACTCACGCACATCTAGAGATAGTAGAATATTTGGCAGGACGCCTGAGTGACTAATTGACATTGACAGAGAGGTTGTGGAGGGGCACCTGGCTGCATTGGATGAATACAAATCCCCTGGGCCGGATGGGGTGCACCCAAGAGTGCTGAAAGAACTTTCCAGAGAACTTGCAGAACCCCTGTCCATCATCTTCAAGGCCTCCTGGAGGACTGGGGATGTGCCACAAGATTGGAGAAGAGCGAAAGTTATCCCAATCTTTAAGAAAGGGATGAAGGATGACTTGGGAAACTACAGGCCGGTCAGTCTGACTTCTGTTGCTGGGAAGATATTAGAGCAGATTTTAAAGGGATCAATCTGTAAACATCTGAAGGACTGCTCAGTGATCCGGGGAAGTCAGCATGGTTTTGTTCCTAACAGATCTTGCCAGACCAACTTGGTTTCCTTCTTTGATCGAGTGACCAGCTTACTGGATCGGGGGAACTCTGTTGACGTGATTTATCTGGATTTCAGTAAAGCTTTTGATAAGGTCCCCCATGACATTCTGATGGGCAAACTGGAAGACTGTGGACTGGACTATGGGACAGTTCAGTGGATAGGGAACTGGTTAGAGGACCGCACCCAAAGAGTGGTGGTCAACGGCGTTTCATCGGATTGGAGGGAGGTGTCCAGTGGGGTGCCGCAGGGCTCGGTTTTGGGCCCGGTACTTTTCAATATTTTTATCAGTGATCTGGAGGAAGAGGTAATCAGTCTATTCATTAAATTTGCTGATGATACCAAATTGGGAGGAGTGGCAAACACCCAAGAAGATAGAGTTCAAATGCAACAAGACCTGAATTCTCTGGAGAAGTGGGTGGTTTTGAACAGGATGCAATTCTACATAGATAAGTGCACAGTATTACATCTGGGCCACAAAAAATGTGAAGCACAAATACACGATGGGAGAATACACTTCTGTGTAGTAGTGTATGCGAAAGAGATCTTGGGATAAGAGTGGACTGTAAAGTAAATATGAGCAGTCAGTGTGATGCGGTGGCAAAAAAGGCAAACTCAGTCTTGGGTTGTATCAAAAGGGCCAGTGCATCGAAATCACAGGAGGTCTTAGCCCCTCTCTATACTGGCCGCACCTGGAGTATTGTGTGCAGTTCTGGAGGCCTCACTTCAAAAAGGATGTGGACAAAATCGAGAGGGTGCAGAGGAGAGCGACGAGGATGATCAGGGGTCTGGAGACTGAGCCCTACGAGGAAAGGCTGAGGGCCTTGGGAATGTTTAGTTTGGAGAAGAGGAGGTTGAGGAGGGGGGCATGATTGCTCTCTTTAAGTATTTGAAAGACTCTCATTTGGAGGTGGGCAAGGAGCTGTTCCAGTTGGCAGCAGAGGGTAGGACCCGAAGCAATGGGCTTAAATTACATGCAGAAAGGTACCAGCTGGATGTTAGGAAAAACTTTTTCAGGGTCAGAGTGGTTCAAACGTGGAATCAGCTGCCTAGGGAGGTGGTGAGCTCCCTTTCACTGGCAGTTTTCAAGAAGAGACTGAACGAATATTTGTCAGGGATGCTTTAGGCTCATCCTGCATTGTGCAGGAGTTGGACTAGAAGGTCTGTATGGCCCCTTCCAACTCTGTGATTCTGTGAAATAGGTGAAACAGCAAGACCACAGAAGCCGTGAACAAAGTCAGTCAGAACGAGCAAGATAAGGAAGTAGGGAAATTCCACTTAGAACTGAGAAGCAAACCCAGAGAAGGGGGTGGGCTTTTCCTCAGAAAAGCAAGGTATAAAAAGACCCTCTCCACCAAATTTGGGCAGGAACAGAGCTATTTTGTGTCATGAAGCTTTCCCTCTTCACGGACTGACACCTGCATACCTACAGGACCGCCTCTCCCATTACGTCCCCTGTCGGGCTTTGCGCACTGTGGATAGCCTTTGGCTCGGAGCCTGCAGATTGTCCCCTTTCCTAACTGCCCCACCTGCTGCTGCCCTGGGCCTACATCAGGGCCGTGCCCGTGGTTTTATAGCAGCAGCCTGGTAATGTCCAGAGGTACCTGGATTTTAGCTGTTAAATTGGTTTTATATTGTCGTGATGTCTTCATTGTTTTTTTGTTGTAAGCTGCCCTGAGCCAGCTTGTGGGAAGGGCGGGGTATAAGCTGAATAAAAATTAAAAAAAAAATTCAACTTTCTCTAGACTGGTGTAGCTACAGGGCAGACCACACCAGGGCAAACAGACTTGCTAATTTTGAAACAACGGTACAACCCACCGATGCAACATTAGAATCACAGCCCGCCCAGCCGAGATGCTTCCCGGAAGGCCCAGCGCTGCCACTCCCTTCACCTGCTCCATTTTGATCAGGAAGGCGTCAATGAAGTCTCGAGGCTGGCTGGGGTCCAGGGTCTCCTCGTGCATTTTCACTCGCTTTGAAATAAACCTTTTTAACTCCTCTGTATTTTCAAATATTTTCTGATGAGGTCCAGGGAAATAGTCTAGGAGTGTCGGGAAAATATTGTACAACTGGAAAGAGCAAGAGGAAGTTGCCGTGATTGCCTGGACACAGCAGAGGCGCTTCGTTCTGATGCAAGCAACGCTTCTTCCGCCTCTGAACCAAGGAGGCGCCTGCTTCTCCCCCCTGATTTCCACATGTGCCTGAGTCACCCATGACTGACGGTGCCGTGGCACGTTTGACCACCACGCTTTACTGATCCGTTTCACTCACAATGATTCCATATTGTTTCTTTGGGTCAGTAGCATGGGTATGGCAACCGAGGCCACCACCTCATGTCAACACATTCATGGCCGACTGTGGGCAGCACTTCCGTAGCTCCTCCTGCCCCTAGGTTCCTCTCCTCCTCTTGATGACATTTTTATTGTCAGGACCAAAGGAAAGGATTTGAATCCCTTGAGACATTTCATCAGGACTAGCTACCTCTGGCACCCCACCCCAGTCTGAGCCTGGACCAATCCATGCAGCAGGTTTGGTTTCTGGGTGCCGCTTTAGAACTAAGCGATGGACACAGAGATTTTGTAAATTCCAGAGCCTCCAACGATGTCTAGCTGGGAAGAGCCGGTGCGAGGCTCTCGTGGCCCTTTCTTACATGCCCAGGTAATGCCGATCACCACTTTGGGGTCAGGAAGGAATCTTGCTCCAGGCTAGACTGGCCAGGGATCTCGGAGGCATTTTATCTTCCTTTGGGCATAGAGCGGGGGGGGGGGGGGAGTGTCACTGGGGGTGGGTGGGAGAGGAGAGAGCTGTGAATTTCCTGCGTTGTGCAGGGGGGTTGGACTAGATGACCTTTGGGATCCCTTCCAGCTCTAGGCTTCTCTGTCACATCTGGCTTTTATCAGAAGTGACATCCGTGCCACATTTGTTGCAAAGTCCAAATTCTTTTCTATAGACATCTTTTGAAATGTGTTGCTTGGTTCTACGGGAACAAGAATCTACGCTTCAGGCACCACCCCCACGCTCTGGACCCTTCTGTGGCTAGGAGGCTGTTCTCCCTGAGCATGCTGTTCTCTCCAGCACAGTCACTGAGATCAGGCACGGGACCCCGGCTTTGGCTTTTCCATCATGTCTTCATCGTTTGCTCTTTACTTGCCTGAACCACGTACCTTTCAGGACCCCGCCCCCCCTTGCCTACCACGCCTGGGCAGAAGAACTCCACTTTGCTTCCGATCTGCAGTGGAAACTGCGCTGGCCACTGAATTCTACCCGCCCCGGGACTCACTTGCGCCATGGTGCAGGACTGCAGTTGGGAGTTCTTCTCCAGCAGATGGGTGAATCTCAGGAAATCTTTGTCTTCATAATCAAAGCGGCTCCCCATGGTAATGGAGCAGAGGATGTTGGCCGATGCCTGGCTGAGGAAGAGGGTGGGGTCAAAGACCCTCCCTGCAAACGGACCAAGTCGGGTCAGTTCAAGACCAAGAGCCCCTGGGCATTGTGCATAGGTGGGTGTTCCTAGATCACACCCATCCAAACAAGAGCTTGAAGGGCTGCCCTCCCCTCCAGACCAGAACTAGGAGGGCTTCCTTTCCGTTAGACGGAGCTTGCAAGCATGCCCCTTGCCCAGAGCCTGCCAACCTGGCTGCTCTGATACATGCTACTGTGCACTCTCGACTGGACTACTGCTAAGTGTGCGGTAAGAGCCTGCCTTGAAGATGTCTTGGAAGCTCCAGTCAGTGCAAAATGCTGTGGCAGGGTTCCTCCTGGCGTGGTGGGCGGCTGCTCAGAACACAGCTCCAGCACCACACCAGCGGTGCTGGCTACCTGTTTGCTTCCGCAGCCAGTTCAAAATGCTGGTTATTATTACCTCTTAAGCCTGTCATACCCTCCTCCCTAGATCTGTCCCTGCTGGAGTTACATTCTGCAGCCGGCCTCCTCCTTACGATGCTGTCCAGTTACGGGCCTTTTGGGTAGTGGGCTCAGTCCTTTGGGACAGCCTGCCAGAGGGGGTGAAGAGCCCTCGTTCATTCGCTACATTTAAGGAGGCATGGGAGGCAGTCTTGTTCCAAAGAGCATTTGGTGGAGGGCAAATTGTTTCAATAGATGTGGCTGTGCGCTTTTCATTCTTGTTTTAGATTTGTAATTTGTGGATTTTAATCATTTGTTGTTGTTGTTGTTGTTAATTGACCTACCATAACTTTGGGTCCTCACAACCTGTTGGCTGCATGGGTGCCTCCTTGACATAAGGTGGGATATAAATAGTAAGGCGGGGCCTGGAGATTGCTGGCAATTACAATTGGTCTCCAGGCCACAGGGAACAGTTCCACAGGAGAGAGTGGCTGCCGTGGAGAGGTAGGGGGGCGGGCGGGGGGGGGGGCTGATTCCCCACTGTGCGGCCTTCCCCGAACCCTCTCCAGGCTCCACCCCCAAATTTCCAGGCATTTCCAAACCCAGAGTTGGCAACCCTAAAAATGTTTTTAAAAACCCAAAGGCCTGCCTCTCCCTCCCTCACGCCCCTCCAGAATGGCAGCTTAAAGGGATGGCCCCTCCGTCCATTGTATCGTTTGTTGAATGAACCACCCACTGATCATATGGACTCGCACTGTGAGTCTCCTCTCCACTTTGAGTCTCAGTGAGAAAGGTGGACCATAAATAACATCAATAAACACATAATAAATATTCATAAACGTAGTCCCGCCCAGGCCACACTTCCCATAACTACACAGCCAGCTATATTCTACGAGATTCCTGACACAAAACAGTGAACTTCATAGAACATTTTATTTTACCTTGCTTTCTTCCACTGCTGTTATTACATGGCCTCACTGTTTCAAAACTAACTTCGGAGCTCTGCTCCAAACTCCTTTTTCTTTCTCCTTCACCTGAAACCCATCGTGCTGCACGGACACTGAATTTCCTCCTCCTGCAGCATCTCGGTGCGCCCGAGCCACCCTTCCCCCATGTGGAGCAGGATTTGGGGCTCCGTGAGGGTGGCCTTCCAGGAGAGCTGATGGCACGGCACTCCTAACGTGGCTGCTGCTTTCTCGGGCTAACTAGAAATGTATGTTCCATGAGGAATGAAATCATACGTTTGGAAAGGCTGGGAAGGAGATCTTTTTTAGTCCCATGAGCGAAAGCTGGCTGGACGGAAACATCCACGTGTGGACAGGCTTACATAAAAGCCCCCAGAATGTTGGGATCAGGTTGCTCTGCTGTTCCTTCGATCCTGGAGGGCCCAGTCACTGCCAGCCCCAGGCACAGGGAAGTCCGTTGCGCCCAGCACACCTTCATGTCACTCTGTGCCAAAAGATCCCACTGCGTGGCAGTGGCCTGTGCCACAAACGGCTCCACTCAGTTTCCCCTAGTAGATTTCCCAAGTTTCACCAGCCCACACCTCCACCCTTCTCTTACCTTGTGTATGGTGGGCAGGGGAAGGGGGAAGGGGGCCCCATCTGGAATGCTGATATTCATGTTTGCACTGACATTTTATTGGTTTTATCTATTGTACCTTATTTATGATTGTAACCCGCCCTGAGCCTGCTTGCAGGGAGGGAGGGCTAAAAATCTAATCAGTCAATCAGATGGCCACCCAGACAAGCTCACGTTGCTAGCAATTCAACAGGTCCAATTGGAGGGTGGGCCTGCTGGAGGAGATCGAAGCGCTTCGGAAAGGGGGCCTGCCTCTTGCTTACCCTCGGTGCCTCTGAGCCTGTGCTCCAGAAAACAGGCTTCCTCTTGGACCTTCTCCTCAGTGCTCTGCGTTGGTCTCATCCCCAAATCATGCAGCGCAGTGACAGCAAATTGGCGGAGCTGCTTCCAAGTTTCTCCATGGCTGAAGCCAATTCCTGAGGGACCAAATGGAACAAAGTAAACCCAGCAGCAGCAGCCGCGGCGGCCTCCGAATCATGGAACTCTCCCCCCCCCCTGCTGCACAGGAACAAAAGGGTCCTCGGGTGGGCCCTCTCACCAGTGACCCCTCTGACCCTGATGTCAGGACCTCAGGTCTGCGTAGACACAGGCAAGACTTGGGGCAATATCAGGAACAGAAAGGAGACAATCCCTGAAGTCAGAAGCTCAGTTTTAATGGCTTAAGAGAAGGCACGTAAAAGCAAGAAAGCAGGCCAGCTTCAAATTCCCTGCAATAAACGTTCCCTTGTGCGAGAGACAATTCTAGCTGTCCCCCCCCCGCTCAGCCCAAGGGCAACCTGGCAAAGCTCACCTGTGTGTTGGCTGTGTAAGCAGTGCCTCCAGGGAGAAGGGGGGATTTGAGCAGAAGAGCAGGTTGAAGAGGGATAGGGGGACACAGGGAGGCAGGTGCAGGTGGCTCTGGCTGTAGCTTTTAAAAAATTCCTGCAAACGAGGCTTTGGCGAAAGGTAGGCTATGGACATTTTAATAAGTTGCACTGCAGCAGTGGGGGTGTTTAGGGTGAGGGGGCATCGATATTGGGGAAATAGAGCTGCCAGAAATGGTAGACCACTCCCTTCCCCATCAAACTGGCAGCCTCACATGGCCGGTTTGGACCCCGCCCCTCACCTGCGGACTTAAGAGTCCCCTTCATGGCTCTTCTGAGAGTGCCCTCCTGGACAAGCTAGCCAACGGGGATCTCCATGTGGCCTTTCCCTCAGCAAGAGGACAGTTTTCTCCCCCCACCCTGTGTGTCAGATCCCCCTCAGAAATCAAGAAGGGGGCAGGGAGGGTCTCGGGTGGCCACTGCCAAGCCTGTAAGTTTTTTCAAGAAGGAAAGGTCCTCATTTTCCAAGATACAAAACATACCATTCAACATTTTGCAAATTGCAATACAAAGGGGGTGATTTATGCTATAGAATTCCCTTGCAAATTACTATACGTGGGATGTACACTTAGACCAATTAAGGTACGTGTTTTGGAACATATATCATGTATTAGAAATAACATCCAAGAGGCACCCCTGACCCAACATTACAGGGAAATGGGACATTTGGAGAATGACCTTAAGGTATCTGTATTGGAGATCTGTTACAGGCGGGACCGTGATTTACTGCAAAACCGACTTTTACAAAATCAAAAAGAGTCCAGTAGCACCTTTAAGACTAACCAATTTTATTGTAGCATAAGCTTTCGAGAATCAAGTTCTCTTCATCAGATGCATGATCCGAACTTTTACAAAGGGAGGCATACTGGATATTCAGGCTTAATTCTGTTAAACCAAAAGGTCTTAATAGTGAATTATTATTAAACAGCTATTTATGAGGTCTGGAACATTATGTCGGGACAGAAGTAGTGCATTTCAGAAGTACACTGGATCTTTAAGAAGAATAGGGCTGTTGGATACTTAAGGAAATTGCTCTGTTAATGAAGCTCACGTGTTAAGAACAACGCCGCCTTTACCGGGACGGATGAATGATTTGTTTCCCTTAGAGTCTATTATTGATGGTGTGGTATGTTTAGCATTATGGGGGATGGTTTGAAAGTAGCAGTATAAATACGGGACGAAGGTGATTAGATTTATGCTTAGATTCGTGTTTTGTATAGAATAGAAGCTCCTGAAGAAGCAGGCGCGAAATCTGCTCGCAGCCGGCCTCAGATTGAGCTGAGCAGCACAGAGAGGAAACCTCCACGGAAACCAAACAAAACACCAATCAGTTAATAAACTTTGAAAGTTCTTAAAGTGCCAGTGCAATATGCAGTGCAAACTTTTAACAAGAAAAGTATCAAATTCATTCAAATTACATTCATGTACAGTAGCATAAACATTCAGATAAACTCTACAGTAGTAGTTGTAAACATTCAGATAAACTCTACAGTAGTAGTTATAGCAGCATAGACAGAAAGTGTCCAGAAGTATGCACAGACTACAGAGGTAAACCCCTCCTAATGACGATGTTCTTGCTGTCCTTTATTCCATATTCTTCCAACAGGGATATATAAGAAGCTAAGACCTTTATCCTCCACGCTCAATCTGGGGCCGGCTGCAAATCACAGATTTCGTGCCCACTTCATCAGGAGCGTGATTTCTATCGTGAAAAAGATTATATCAATCACTCCCCTCAATATATCAACCTAACCCAATTCTCACTGTTCCCAATTCATTTCCATACTCACATATCCCATCCATTATTCTTTTTTTTTTTTTTTTTTTTTTTTTGAAAAATTTTTTATTGGGTTAGAACATTTTTATTTTTACATTACAATCAATTTTCCCCTAATTTTTCGTTTCTAACCCCCTCCCTTTCCCCCCCTTTTGTTGACTTCCAACAGTTTTCCCACCCTCTGTCCCTTTTCCCTTACTTCTATTAAATTCCTCTGTCTAAAACAGATATACATTCTCCATTATATTAAGCAGTGCATCATTAACTCCTTTAATTATTATACACCCAAACTATACGTCTTTAGATAAACAATTTATCCCATTTTCCAGTTTTGAATAATTCTATATAAACCTATATATCATAAACCATAAAAATTTCCCACATTTAAATCAAACAATTTGATTTGTTCTCTATATATTACTCATTTCAACTTTTTATGGTAATTCTATATAACTCCTCAGATACTCAATCAATTTAACTCTTCTATACATTCAGTTTGGTGCATATAAATCTTGTCAAAGAAAGAAAATATTGTTAGTTAGTCAATCCTCATGTTTAAACCTTATCATTAATTATTCTCTATCAGTTGACCTATACATATCTATATATATCTCAATCAATTAATCTAACTGCTTATAAATTCACATTTCTCTTCCTCCCCCGGTAAAGTCACCCCTCTCTTTTATACTTTTATTATATTTCAGTAGTTCTCAAACTGCCACAGTTTTCCTCCCACCTCCCATTTCTTCTCCAGGTATTGTTTCAGCTTCTCCCAGTCTGTGTTGAACTGCCCTGAGTCCAGATCTCTCAGTTTTCTTGTCATCTTGTCCATTTCAGCCATATACAGCAATTTGTAGATCCAATCTTCAATAGTTGGTACTTCTTGTACTTTCCATTTCTGCGCATACAAAAGTCTAGCTGCTGCAGTCATATAAAAAATCAACGTCCTATGATGGGCTGGAATTCCCTCCATTCCCAAGTTTAGCAGCAGGAGTTCTGGGTTCTTATTTATTTGAAACTGTAAAATTTCACTCATTTCTCTTATTATTTCCCCCCAGAACTGCCTAGCTACCTCACACGACCACCACATATGATAGAGGGAGCCCTCATGTTTCTTACATTTCCAGCATTTATTAGAAGTATTCAAATTCCCTAGCGCAATCTTCTTTGGTGTCATGTACCAACGATAGATCATTTTGAAAATGTTCTCTTTAATATTAATACATGTCGTTGTCTTCATTGTAGTTTTCCACAAGTATTCCCATGCCTCCATTGTTATTTCTTTATTGAAATTTATAGCCCATTTCACCATCTGTGTTTTAACTATCTCATCCTCAGTATACCATTTCAGCAATACTTGGTATACCTTGGATATTCTTTTCTTGTCTTCTTTAAGAAGGGTCTGCTCTAGTTCCGAGTTCTCTGTTCGTATGCCCCCTTTTGCAAAGTCTGAGTTGTATAAGTCTCTAATCTGTCTATACTGAAACCAATCATAGTTAGGTGATAGTTCCTCTTGCGTCTTTATTCTAAGTTTAGATACTTCAATCTTAGTTATTTCTTTATACGTTAAACATTGTTGTTCATTATCCACAGCTCTCGGATCTATCACCTCATATGGAACCACCCACAAGGGGGTTCCTTCTTGTAAGTAAGTTCTATACTTCTTCCAGATTGTAAATAGACTTCTCCTTACATAATGATGCAGGAACATCGAGTTGACCTTTACTTTGTCATGCCATAGGTATGCGTGCCATCCAAAAATTTTTTTATATCCCTCTAGGGCTAATAGTTTCTTATTCTTTAATGTCATCCACTCTTTTAGCCAAACTAGGCAGATTGCATCATGGTAAAGTCTCAGATTGGGCAGTTGCATTCCGCCTCTCTCCTTTGCATCTTGTAAAACTTTTACTTTCACTCGAGGCTTCTTGCCTGCCCAAACAAAATCTGATATTTTCCTCTGCCATTTTTCAAATTGTTTAGAGTCTCTGATGATTGGTATTGTCTGTAACAAAAACATTACTCTTGGTAACACATTCATCTTAACTGCTGCAATCCTGCCCAACCATGACAGGTTCAATCTATTCCATTTGATCAAGTCTCTCTCTATCTGAGTCCATAATTTTTCATAATTATTCTTGAACAAATCTATATTTTTTGCAGTCAGCTCAACTCCCAAGTATTTCACCTTACTAGTTACTTCACAATCCGTTGTTTCCATTAACAATTGTTGTTTCTGCTTAGTCATGTTTTTGCATAATATCTTTGACTTCTTTTTGTTAATGAAGAAACCTGCCAAATCTCCAAACTCCTTGATCTTGCCTATCACTTTTGGCATGTTCTCCAGTGGGTCTTCTACAATTAACATTATGTCGTCTGCAAATGCTCTGACCTTATATGAGTAGTCCTTTATTTTTATTCCTCGTATTTCCTCATCTTGTCGAATTTGTATCATCAGAATCTCCAATACTAAAATGAACAACAATGGAGATAACGGGCAACCTTGTCTTGTTCCTTTACTAATCGTCAATTTTTTGGTCAATTCATCATTCACTACAATTGCTGCAGTCTGGTCTCTATAGATTTCCTTGATTGCTCTGACGAATCTTTCTCCCAGTTGTAGCTTTTCCATAGTGGCAAACATAAAATCCCAGTTTAAATTGTCAAACGCTTTTTCAGCGTCTACAAAGAAGAAACCAACCTCTTTGTCACAACGCTTGTCGTAGTATTCAATAGCATTGATCACTGTCCTTAAGTTGTCTCTTATTTGTCTGTCTGGCAAAAAGCCTGCTTGTTCCTCCTCTATGACTTCCGAGAGCCACCCCTTCAATCTCTCCGCCAATATCTTCGCAAAAATTTTATAGTCATTATTGAGTAGTGATATAGGCCTATAATTTTTCACGCTAGTCAGATCTTGGCCCTCTTTTGGGATCAATGATATATTCGCTTCGCTCCAAGTGTCTGGAATTCTTTGATCCCTAAAAACTCCGTTCATCACCTCTTTTAGGAATGGTGCCAGTTCATTGGCCATTGTCTTATAAAATTTAGCCGTAAGTCCATCTGGCCCTGGCGCCTTTCCTAGATTTGCGGATTGTATTGCCATATTTATTTCCTCATCAGTTACTTCACTGTTCAACTTATTTCTCCAAGCTTCCGAGATCTCTGGAAGTTTGGTTTTCTCCAAATATGATGCTATTGATTCTTTGTTTACTTCTTTTTTATTATACAGCTTAGCGTAAAATTTATAAAAGGCTCTGCTAATGGTAGTCTGCTCCAAATACGTTTTGTTTTCTTCACAAATTTTATTTATTATTTTCTTTTCCCTTTTCTTCTTTAATTGCCATGCCAAATATTTCCCAGGTTTATTAGCACCCTCAAAAGCTTTTTGATTCAGTCTTTTAAGGTTCCACTCCAATTCTTTGTTACTCATTGCTGTTAACTGTTCTTGAAGAATTTTGATTTCCTGATGTATTTTCTTTTTCCCTGGTCTCTTTTTTAACTGTACTTCTTTGGCCTTTATTTTCTCCTCAATCTCTTGTCTTTTCTCCTCTTTCTTTTTCCTTGCTCTACCATTTAAGTCCATTAGTATGCCCCTTACAACCGCCTTGTACGCGTCCCAAACTTTACTGGTTGGTACTTCTTTATTCACGTTGTATTGTATAAAAAACTTAGTCTCTCTTCTCAGTGTTTCCATATTCTCACTTTCCTGTAACAGGTCCTCATTTATTCTCCAGGCTTTCCTTTTTCTCCTTTTTCCAAATTTCCACATAATTGGGTTGTGATCTGAGCCTACCATCGGCATTATTTCTACCTCCTTAGTCCATAGCGCTAAGTCCTTTGAGGCCCAGATCATATCAATTCTTGATAATGTAAGATGCCTTGCAGAATAAAAAGTAAACTGTTTGGTTTTAGGATATTCTCTCCTCCATACGTCTTCGAGAGTCTCTTGTTGAATCAACTCAAAAAAAAGCTTTGGCAATAGTCCTCTTTTCTTTTGTGCTTTTGTAGTCTTTTTGTCTAATTCCAAATCTGTCACTCCATTGAAATCTCCAGCAAGAATTATCTGGTCATATACAAGATCGTCTAGGTGCTTCCTTAAGTCCTCAAAGAAGCTTTCCTTTGCACCGTTAGGTGCATAAAGTCCGACTACCAACACTCTCTTTAAGTTCCAATTACATTCCACTGCTACAAATCTAGCTTCCACATCTCTCATAACAAATTTTGGCTGCAGCTCCTCTTTTATATACAACACCACTCCTCTTTTTTTCTTGTTGGAAGCCGCTACAAATTCTTTGCCCAATTTTCCAGATTTTAAATATTTTACATCCTGTTTTCTAATGTGGGTCTCCTGCAAACAAACAATATCACATTTTTGTTTTAGTAGCCAATGAAAAATATTTTTTCTCTTATTCGGTGAGTTTAGTCCATTTATATTCCAAGATAATACTTTACACTCCATATTCATGGTTTTGTTGGTAAGTCTTTTTCATTGTCCTTGATAAATCTCTCCATCTCCCGCTCAGATCTGATACGTTTTTTTGCCCCTCCAAACTCAAAGGACACTCCTTCCGGTAACTCCCATCTGTATCTGATATTCATGTCCTTCAAAGTCTGAATTAGCACTCTATATTTTTTCCTGTCCAATAACACTGATCTGGGCAGTTCCTTCATTATAATAATCGTCTTGCCATCAATCTCCAATGGATCTTGAAATTGTTTGGTCACAATCCTCTCTTTCATATTTCTAGTTGTAAACTGCACAATCACATCCCTTGGTAGTTTCCTCTGGGTTGCAATTCTCGAGTTCACACGATACGCCACATCTAGGATAGCCACAATTTCCTCCTCCTCCTTCCCCAGGTAATCAGCCAACACCTCAGTCATCTGTTCTTGCGCTGACTTCCCTTCCACTTCTGGCAGACCACGAAAACGAAGCTGCTTCTCCATGTGTTTAGTTTCTGCAACTGACATCCTCCCCTTCACCAGCCTCATCTCTGTTTGTTGCGTGTCTATTAAATTCTCCATCGCGTCTTCTACTGTTTTAACTCTCTGCTGCGTTCCTTGTAATTCACTGCTAATCGTTTCCACACCTTTTTTCACTTCTGACAGCTCCGACTTTACTGTCTGTGTAACTTCCTTGACCTCTTTAATAAGCTCCAATTTCGTGTCCTTAAGTTCTTTCATCATGTCTATAAGTTTTTTGTCCAAGTTTTCTATTGCCGATTGCCACTCTTTTTTCGACATCGTGGGGCTTGCTTTAGCTCGCTCCCACGAATCTGCTCTCTTCCTCAGCTCCGTGGCGTATAATTAAACGTTTTCCTTTTTTTTAAATGTCCCAATCTTTGCCAAAATTAATTTTTTATATCCAAAATGTCGGGCGTCTTTTCTCTATGGTTTCTCTATGTTATTATAATCCAAGATGGCCTACTTCCTCTTCCGCTGAAGCCACGACCCTTCCACTTTCAAAGATGGCGATTCCCCACTTCCTGTCCTTTGGCAAGGGCCGCTTCCCTCCAGCCACTCTATTGTTGTTACGCACTTCCTGTCTCCCGTCTTCCCACAGCAGGTCTCGCGATGGTGTCTTTTTCCCACAGCTCCAAAACCACAGGTATTCAAAACAATAGTCCGATTTTTGTAATAACTTCTTTAAACTTAGTCTCTTTTAAAATACAACTCCTGCCGAGTCTTCACCTCCTTTTCGCTAGTCTGTTGTAGTTTAAAAGTCTACTTTCTTTCCTCTCTGTTTTTGTCAATCTGTCCCGTTTCAAGAGATAGCGATCTTTACCTTCTCTCCAGCTTTCTCGGGTTGTAATCGCTGTTTCGATCTTAAATTCTCCTCTCGACTTCCCTCCCCGATCGAAGCTTGGGTATGTAGGTCTTATGCCAGCCGAATTGGCCCCAAAATTGCCGCAGAGATTATAGCCGACCCGTCGCAAGGTGGGACCTCAAGGATCGGGGGGGAGACTCCTTGTGTAGAGCCCCCCCTCGTCCGAGATCTAACTCACCCTAGGGTCTTGAGCGTTCTTTGCCTGCTCCCCGCCTGAGAGCAGTCGGCCGCGGGTTATTTTCACCCCTCCGGCCGGTTAAAACGGCAATCCGGTCAGCTCCACAAATGGAGCTGCGTTAGACCTCCATGAATCCCAAACCGGAACATCCCATCCATTATTCTTATTCACAATCAAGATTACTAATTAGTCAACCTGGAGTCTGGCTGCTGCCTGTTCTTTAACGCGTGCATAGTCCCCTCATTAGACCTTTTTATCTCTACTCCTTGATTGGAGACTCACAACTTAAAGGTACAGGCTTACAAAATACAAGTCAACTATGATGTGCAACTTACAGGTAACAGTTCAGTAACAGCTCATTATTCAAGCCCTTTGGTTTCACACAGTCAAATTTGAATATCCAGTAAGCCTCCCGTTGGAGAAGCCACGATTGTATTCCCTCTCGTTCGCCCTTGGCAGCCACTTCTAAAATTACAATCTTAAGGCTATTAGCTTGGTGCTTTTGCTCCTTAAAGTGCTGAGTCAGTGGTGCTTCTATGACATTGTTCCGAACACGTGCCATGTGCTCCAGTATCCTGACCTTGACGGGTCTGAGCGTGCAGCCGATGTAAAACAAGTTGCAGGGGCATTCCAGAGCATAAACCACTCCTTTACTCTGGCAATTGGCAAAATGGCCAAAACTATGCTTAAATCCCCTGATGGAGATCTCTTTACCCTCCACAAACAGATCACAAATCTGGCAGTGCCCGCATTTGAAATTCCCCTTAGGGAGGCGGCATAAGTTGGTCTCACTGCAAACATCAGCCCTAACTAATACATCCTTAAGATTCTTAGTTTTACGGAAGCCTACCCTTGGTTTCAATTCACAGCCTTTGATGCTCTCTATAATATTCCAATGGTGAGAGATGATCTTCCTTATCTGGTTAGCCCTGGGAGTGAAGTCCAAAGCCCAGACTATCCTATCTTCCTGTGTTTTTCTTTCTGATTCAAACAGGGATCCTCTCTCTCTCACTTTTGCTCTCTGCCAAGCATGCTCCACCACTTTCTCTGGGTAATTCCTCCTCAAAAACTGCCTACAGAGGGATCTGCCATCTCTGTCAAAATCCACTGCACAGGACGAATTCCGTTTGATCCTGAGCAGCTGCCCAAAGGGGATGTTCTCCCTTAGATGCCGGGGGTGAAAGGATTGGAAATCCAAATATGAATTTTTATCTGTCTCCTTACTGTAGGTCTTAATTTTAACCAAATGGTCCCCACTCCTGTATGTAACCACATCCAAATAGTTAATTTGTTGTTCATTATGTTGCCACGTGAACTTGACATTAGGATCCTGACTATTCAGCCACTCACAAAATTCTTCCACTCCCTCCATATTCCTATAGATGAAAAAGGTCATCTATGAAACGGAAATATTGGACAATATGTTCTCTATATGGGTTTGAAGGATGTAGTATAAAGTGATTCTCCCAGCTGCCCATGAATAAGTTGGCTATACTGGGTGCCACAGAGCTGCCCATCGCTACCCCTCTCAATTGAAAATAGAAATCTTTCTCAAAGCGGAAATAGTTTTTCTCAAGTACCAAGTCCAGCAATTGTAACAGAAAAGCCCTAGAATGCCCATGGCCCTGCTCCCTAATCAGCGCATCCTCCACCACCATTCTAGCTGATTCATGCGGGATGATTGTGTACAAGGAGCACACATCCATGGTGAGGAATCCAGCCCCTTCTTCTAGATGCGTGCCTTCTATACGTTTAATGAAATCTCTAGTGTCCTGCAGAAGGGGACGTATATTAAGCACTGCTGGACGAAGTACAGAGTCAATCAATATTGCCAATGGCTCCAAAATGGATCCACAACCTGAAATAATTGGCCGACCAGGGGGAGGGTCCACTTTTTTGTGTATTTTGGGTAGAATGTAAAATAAAGGAGTCCGGGGATTCTTAATCCACAGAGATTTAAAAAGCATCTCATCTATTTCTCCCGACTCCCGTGCTTCATTAAGGACCACCTTAATGATGTTTCTAATGTGGTCTGTTGGATCTGATGGTATTTTCACATAGCTGGATGCATCTGCCAGTTGTCTCCTAGCTTCTCCTAGATACACTTCCCTATCCAAAACAACCACTCCTCCCCCTTTGTCGGCTTGTTTAATGACAATGGTATTATCCTCTTTCAATGTCCTAATTGCTCTGAACTCCGCCCCAGTGAGATTCTTCCAAGATCGTAAAGGTTCTTTCTCTAGTCTAGCCACATCTCTCATTACCATAAATTCAAATGTATCAATTCTGTGGTCAGATACCGGGGGCATGAAAGTAGATTTCTGTATAAGTCATTTGGGCACAGTGAGCTCCGAGTCGGACCTGTCATTTCCTACTTTGCTAAAAAACGCCTTTAGTTTGATTTGGCGAATCAGTTTAAACAGATCCAAACGCGTTTGGAAGGGATAGTAAATAGGTGTAGGAACATATCCCAGACCCTTATTAAGGACAGATTCTTCTGCAGGGGAGAGCGGGCGTCCTGATAAATTGATAACTAAATTATTTATCTCGGTTTGTGGAAACCTCTCCTCTTGCCTTTGCCCAAAAAAGGCTGCCTGCTGTTGGAATATATAGTTCTACTCCGGAGATGACGTCCACTAGGACCCTCATCTCCTGAACTATCAGAGAGTCCCGATGTCTCTAAGTCCGAAAAGGATCTAATTGGTTCTGCCCAGGTCACCCTGCGTTGAGTATCTTTGTTAGTATTCGAGTTGTCCCACCAATAATATACTCTATTGTTGGCATAATCAAGGGTGTCCCTCTTATATTTCTTGATTTTAATTTCCCTGGTACGGGCTTCAAACGCTTTGACTTCCTGTTCTATTTCCTTAAGTCGTGCCTCAAATTCTGAGGAAGGTAAAGGCGTCTGGATCGCCTCCGTCATCTTCTCTATATCTTTGGTAAGCTCTGCGCACTCCTTCTTACTCCTTCTAACTATAAGGAACATCAAATCCAAGCTGCACTTATTTAGAATAGCTGCCCAGTCTGATTTAAAACCTTCATCAAACCCAAACATGCCTGGGGGCTTTTGGATCCTCAAGCCTCGTGGTATTCGTAAAACCTGTAAATAATCAAACAGGGTGGCCGCATGCATTTCATCTATAGGAATATGGAGGGAGTGGAAGAATTTTGTGAGTGGCTGAATAGTCAGGATCCTAATGTCAAGTTCACGTGGCAACATAATGAACAACAAATTAACTATTTGGATGTGGTTACATACAGGAGTGGGGACCATTTGGTTAAAATTAAGACCTACAGTAAGGAGACAGATAAAAATTCATATTTGGATTTCCAATCCTTTTACCCCCGGCGTCTAAGGGAGAACATCCCCTTTGGGCAGCTGCTCAGGATCAAACGGAATTCGTCCTGTGCAGTGGATTTTGACAGAGATGGCAGATCCCTCTGTAGGCAGTTTTTGAGGAGGAATTACCCAGAGAAAGTGGTGGAGCATGCTTGGCAGAGAGCAAAAGTGAGAGAGAGAGGATCCCTGTTTGAATCAGAAAGAAAAACACAGGAAGATAGGATAGTCTGGGCTTTGGACTTTACTCCCAGGGCTAACCAGATAAGGAAGATCATCTCCCACCATTGGAATATTATAGAGAGCATCAAAGGCTGTGAATTGAAACCAAGGGTAGGCTTCCGTAAAACTAAGAATCTTAAGGATGTATTAGTTAGGGCTGATGTTTGCAGTGAGACCAACTTATGCCGCCTCCCTAAGGGGAATTTCAAATGCGGGCACTGCCAGATTTGTGATCTGTTTGTGGAGGGTAAAGAGATCTCCATCAGGGGATTTAAGCATAGTTTTGGCCATTTTGCCAATTGCCAGAGTAAAGGAGTGGTTTATGCTCTGGAATGCCCCTGCAACTTGTTTTACATCGGCTGCACGCTCAGACCCGTCAAGGTCAGGATACTGGAGCACATGGCACGTATTCGGAACAATGTCATAGAAGCACCACTGACTCAGCACTTTAAGGAGCAAAAGCACCAAGCTAATAGCCTTAAGATTGTAATTTTAGAAGTGGCTGCCAAGGGCGAACGAGAGGGAATACAATCGTGGCTTCTCCAACGGGAGGCTTACTGGATATTCAAATTTGACTGTGTGAAACCAAAGGGCTTGAATAATGAGCTGTTACTGAACTGTTACCTGTAAGTTGCACATCATAGTTGACTTGTATTTTGTAAGCCTGTACCTTTAAGTTGTGAGTCTCCAATCAAGGAGTAGAGATAAAAAGGTCTAATGAGGGGACTATGCACGCGTTAAAGAACAGGCAGCAGCCAGACTCCAGGTTGACTAATTAGTAATCTTGATTGTGAATAAGAATAATGGATGGGATATGTGAGTATGGAAATGAATTGGGAACAGTGAGAATTGGGTTAGGTTGATATATTGAGGGGAGTGATTGATATAATCTTTTTCACGATAGAAATCACGCTCCTGATGAAGTGGGCACGAAATCTGTGATTTGCAGCCGGCCCCAGATTGAGCGTGGAGGATAAAGGTCTTAGCTTCTTATATATCCCTGTTGGAAGAATATGGAATAAAGGACAGCAAGAACATCGTCATTAGGAGGGGTTTACCTCTGTAGTCTGTGCATACTTCTGGACACTTTCTGTCTATGCTGCTATAACTACTACTGTAGAGTTTATCTGAATGTTTACAACTACTACTGTAGAGTTTATCTGAATGTTTATGCTACTGTACATGAATGTAATTTGAATGAATTTGATACTTTTCTTGTTAAAAGTTTGCACTGCATATTGCACTGGCACTTTAAGAACTTTCAAAGTTTATTAACTGATTGGTGTTTTGTTTGGTTTCTGTGGGGGTTTCCCCTCTGTGCTGCTCAGCTTTCATTACGGAAACGGCCATTCTCTTTAAGGCCTCAGATTGAGAGCATTCCATCGGAGTACGTCTTATTATTACAACCTTACCTCAAGGGAGAAATCTATTTTGGCATCACATACTCCATGGAAGTTACACCTTTCCACCATGAGAAGAAATTGTGAATATTTTTTGTAAAGGAACGCAAAGAAAGAACAAGAGAAGCATTTGGACTTTAAGGAGTTTGGAGGGAATTGTCGTCCTGTAAATGGTTTTGAAGGGAATTGTATTAAGAGATGTATTTTGTATAAATATGTTGATATAGTTATGAGCACTTTGCACTTTGAATATTTTGTAAAATATTTGGAATTGTTTATCAATATATAAAATCAGTGTTTGGTATCCTGTGGGCAGAGAGAATTGTGCCTGTTGTGCAGTTTCTGAGCGACTTTTGGATCTTGCTGGACTTTGCTACTTCAATGGAGATGCTCCTCCATTGTTTACAACTTCTTCGTCCCGGTACGCAAGGGCTGGAATCGAACCCCCAGGGAGCCTGACGGCGTCAACCACCCCACCAGAGCCAGCCGATGGCCCTGCCTGTTCCTGCCTTTTCTATTTTTCTGACATCTGCCTGATGGAGGGTTCTGGCGAAGACCGCACAAGACTTTGTGTCCTTTTAATGGGCCATCATAAAAAGGATTGCGTGGATCTTGCTTCTTGCTCTGGATTATGTGTGGGCCACTGCAGCTGTTTGCAACCTCCCCTCCCCACCGGCCTCCTCAAGGGGTGACCCTGAGCAGAGGGTGGAGAGGAGGATCCTCTGGGAGCTGCCCCCATGGAACAGATCGGAGGAGCTGCCAGCAGAAGTGGGGCTGGAGGCGGGGCAGGGGCTTTCGCGCTTCTGTGTCCTGCTCTGGTTCTCCCCTAGGAGACAGTCCTTCACAGGCGCCTTTCTTCCTAGCGACTGGTCACACAAAAAGAGCCTCCCACCTGTTCCGTTGGCTGTTTTGTCAATGATGGGAGAGCTCCCTCTTCCCCCAAATTCGTCCCCTTGAGTCAGCAGCGCTTCCTTCACCACCTCATGCCCGTACAGCACCACTGCCCGTTTGGATCCAAGGTGGATTGTAAACACCGGGCCGTATTTCTGGCTCAACTGCAGAGGAAGCAACGGAAGACGGGGCGAGTCAGGCCGCAGGAGCTTGAAACGTGCCACGGAGACACATTCAGGGGCTTGTCTGCAGTCCTTCACCCCAGCTCCACGAGTCCTCAGCCAGCCAGGGCCTGGCACAAGTGCCCTCCCTGCCAGAGTGGCGATCCCAGATCCCGGGCGAAGCCTCAAGGCCTCTGCTGCCTCCCCTCCTGACCCAGCCCAACGGCCAGACCCTGGCTATTGACTTACCTTCTCTACGGAGCTGGGGAAATTCTTTGTATCCAGCTGCAGAAGATTCCCAAGGAAGGGCAGAGGGGAGGGGCCCGGGGGCAGCCTGCTGTTTCCAGACGCCTTTCTCCAGGCCAAAAGGAAAAAAAGGCAGGTGGCACAAAGCAGGAGGGAAATGCTGGAAGCCCCCCAAGGCTCCATTCCCTCCAGGAGGTGCAGCCACTCTGGATTCCGGACCAGACCGCATGCCTGTATCTCAGCCGTTGCGATCATCGGCCAGGGTGGGGCTACGGTCAAGCCAATAGCCGGTCTTCAACCAGCAAAGCCTCTGGGTGCTTCTCTGCTCATAGCAGCCAACCCCTTTCGTTCGTTCGCTGCTGGCATTACCTGTGCAGCCCCTTCCCACGAGGAATCCCCTCCCCCCTCCCCCGCTCTAGCTCTTGATCTGCCCTCCCCCATGTTACAGGTGGGAATAAGGACACTTTTCTTCATCTCACTCCGCTTGTCTTCCACCAGTGCTCACTACCCGAATGCCTCCCCCACCCAAACGTTGCTGCACGTGGTGGAAGGGGTTTCCCTGGCTGTGCCATTTGTTAGGACTGCCACTCTTTGGCATGGCACATTAGTAAAGGTGACCCTTATCCTTTCCTTCTTAAAAAAAATGGAAACAGCACCCTGAGCTGCTGTCCCTTTGTAGATGCATTTAGATTCAGGAGAGACAAAAGGGTGTACAGTGGCTACAAGCCATGAGGACTGAAAGGAAGCCTCCCTGCTGCTAATGCCAGGAATCCTTTGAACAGCAGCGCTTCGAAGAGGCCTCCAGGTCCCGCCTATGAGTCTCCCAGGGCAGCTGGCTGGCAACCTACTCGAAACAAGGTCTTGGACAAGCCACCCTCTGATCCAGCATGCTTACACCTTAGAGTCACGATGCAGCCGGACCTTCAGCCCCATGCTGGGACGTAGCACTTCTGCAGGAGGAGGTGTGTGTGGGGGCGGCGGTCCTTCTTGCATCCTGGCAGAACGTAAAAACTGAGGAGCGTCTGTGCGTGTCACTATGTGGCCAGTGTGGTGTAGTGGTTAGAGACTCAGACTAGGATTTGAGAGGCACAGGTTCGAATCTCCACTCTGCTGTGGAAGCCTGCTGGATGATCTTGGGCCAGTCACACACTCTCAGCCTACTTACCTCACAGGGTTGTTGTGGGGATAAAGTGGAGGGGAGTAGAACAACGTAAGCTGTTTTAGGTTCCCCTCTGGGAAGATAAAGTGGGGTATATACGTCATCTGTCCAGGGTGATCTGTATCCGCTGTAAGGCACTCGGGGGATCCTGGGCCCCTCTTCCGACACACGCGCTTTCATTCTCAGCTCTCGGGCTGGAGCCTAGGAAGCTCTTCCGCTGAGAGTGCAGCCTTCATCCCATGAAAGGCCTCTCCCTCAGGCCGAAGATCTGCAGGCACGCTCCGCCCGAGGCGTCACCTTTTTACACCCCTTTCCGTGAAGGATCTCGGAGCAACATAACAGAGTTCCGGCCTCCTGTACGGAGTACGTGGGCACATAAACCACTCTCATTCTGTATGTGTGCGCCAATCCCCACCACCACCCTTACACAATCACAAGACATACTACAAACAGCTGTTGTCTACAGGGAGTGTTTGCTATCTGCATGCACATTGCCCAACCATGTGCAGAAGACGTCTCCTGTTACAACTGGCAAGAACTAGCACAAGAGGTCAAGGGGCCAAAGAGAAACTGCCAAAGGACAATGAAACAGTATTAGTATCAACAGAGCCACCGTCTGTTTTCTGTAGTCGTTTTGGAAAGGGGCAGTGCCAGTGGCGGCGGCGGCGGCAGCAGGGGGTCCCCAATAAGAAGGACTCCACACACCACGCAAAACTACCAGTGTCAGGTTGTGCCAGGACAGCTCTTACAAAGGAAAACAGATGAAGAAGAGGGTTAAAGGTATCTAAAGTGTATGGAAAAGCTAGAAAACTTTAGTGTTGCGGCCTCTTGAGGTGCCCTTTTGACACCAGGGACCAGATTCTAGTTTTAGGCATGGAAATCAGAGGGGGGGGTTGTGCAAGGCTGCCGAGCAGCTCTCAAGCCACTTCGCTTCAGGAGTAGTTCTTTATTGAGAAGCTGCCAGTATTCTACACCCTTGCGCCATGTTTGCCAGGCGTGACGGTTCCATGCAAACATCAGAAAGATACAGGCTCAAAAGCGCGGGTCACTCCCAAGAGCCCCCTCCCTCCCCCCCCACAGTCAGACATCACCTAGTGGTCAAGTGGGAATGTGCCCAGGCAGGAAAGCAGCAGGAAGGCTGGGTGGGGGGGGTGTTCGAGGCCGGGCCAGTGTCCCTCCCAGGCTACGGAGAAAAGTGCAATGGAGAATGCAGATAACAGCGAGAGCAAACGTTCCCTTGCCTGCTTTCCCACCATTGCGGGTCCGAGATGCAAGGCTAACGGCTTTGGCCATCCAAGCAAAATAGACCTTTAGCATTTAGTCATATCATGAAGCACAGCTGTCACAACTGCAGTCGGGACTGAGCCTGGGCATGACAGGTGACGCCAGGCACCTGACAAATAGACACCACCACCACCACCACCCCGCCGCCAGCATTACAGGAATACCATACTGTGTTTGCAACATTTATTGGCTACCTTTGCTCCATCACAATTTCGATATAATTATCACCTAACCCAGACAACATGCACGTAAGCAACCAGTTTTTCAAGCAGAGGCCATCACTCAGTCCCTGGACGGGGCTTCTTTGCTCTGGCCTGTGACCTGTCCCCAGGCAGTGACCGGCTTAGTGCAGAAATGTAAACAACTCTGGGGAAAGTGGGCTGAGAATGCGGCACTGCTACAGGAACAGGCAGGGAACCTAGGCTTCGAATGGCCTGCAGTCCAGTGACAGACCCCCAATTTGATCTGCTGCCATGAGACCCCAACCCTAATGCCCCCTGAATACCACTCCCCCCAGGCTGTTTCTTAAAAGTCAGAACTGCCAGGGGCAGCCACTGCATCAACCCTAGGGGTGTCCTGGAAGCAGGGAAAGGGGGTTGCTGGTCTCCCACTCGTTCTCTCTGCTGTGTGCACAGCCAGCCCCCTTTCTGTACAGAGTGACGGAGAAGTCATAAACGTGACGACAGCCTGACAGGGTGGGGGGAATCAAGTACCAGGTGCTGTTTATTTATGGAGCTTATTTATAGCTCGTCTTTCACAGTGAGGCTCAAGGTGGATTATAGAGTACAGAGAGAAAAAATTGTAACTGTACAGTACAATGAGTGAATAATGCAATAGGACTAGGACTCCAAAACTGAATGTGATCATACAGGAGAGATAGTGAGTGTGCTGTTAGCCACAGCTTAGAAGCTTGTATTAGCTCTAATAGAAATATGTGTTGCCTCTTTAAGACTTTGAATGATGGGAATTGTAGTTTACACTGCCACCAACAAGACGAGGGATATTTGAATCCTTAATGACCTTGTTCCTGTTTTTAGTGTAATGTTTTACAACCGCTCTTCCTCCCTTTGTCTGTACTGATATTCTCCCATGAGGAAAGGGAAAAGATGACTGCTTTTAACGCGCATCTTAAATAAACTACTGCTATAACACAGGAAGCATCCGTCTCTTGGCTGAACTGTAACTTGGTTCTGGGTCATTTGGAATGGAATCCCTTGGGCCAGCAGGTAGCTAAAGAGGAGTGGTAACCTGGAACTCCAGGATAGTGAATTTATTGCAATTAGCCATTGGCTGCAGCAAATAAAATATATGGTTGATATATACTCCATAAACTCCAAGGACTACAAAGTACAAGTACAGCAATATCCTAAGACCATAAGATGTAGAAATATTTATCCAGATTCCCCTCGTTACCACAGATGCTCTTATCTTTCTTGCTGCAACTGCAAATAGAGAGACTTTATGAGACACTTCCGCATCTATATCAGATAGCAATGTAGAAATTCTCAACCTCTGAGTATTGCTGTATCTCAAATGGCTGCCAGGAAATTGACTCTAAGGGTACAGTACAGTGGACAGGCAAAGATATAGGGGGGCAGATCCTCTATTTCTCTAGCGCTGCATATGCAAACATGCTGCGTGTCAGATAGGCTGTCAGCATATCTGCCATGCTTCATATGTATTTTGAATGTATGTGTTCCTTCAGTGCCTCTGTGTGCAGGCAGAGTAGAGCCAAAGTTGTGTAGGCCTGTTGCTAACTGCTTATCTTCCAGGCAAGGTGTTTTGGTTACAAGTTCCTGCCAGAGCCTGAGAAGATGACCTTGGAGTTACTACAGAGACTGAACTGACCTTTAACCACAGGTGGGTGCAGTCAATGGAATCAAACACAGCAGCCAAATCAATAAATGCAGCATGCAATGTCTTCATAGGTCCGTACACCCCTGCGTAGGCCAGTTGAAAGAGTGTCTGGCAGTTTTCGATATTCCTTTTCTAAATCCTGCCTGGCGGGGGGATAAGATTTGCTTCTCAGCAACCCACTGTTTTGGCTGCAGCATCCAGTAAAGTTATTGACCAATAATTTTGTGGGATTGCTTTGTCTCCTTTTTTGTGTATAGAGACTATAATACTTCCATCCAAGAGGTACTGATCCCGCGTTATTGATTTGTGTGAATAGTCTAGCCAGAACTGGGGACTGTCAGACTGTGGCTAGATAAGGCACTCTCTGCAAGGTTCCCTTTAGAAGCAAGAATAAGTCCAGTGTCTGGCAAAGGAAGCTTTATTGCAGAAAAGGTCCATTATAGTCCACTGTCCTGAATAGGAGACTCAGGATGGTACATGATCATTGTTACCAATGAAGAGCAAGCATAGGACACAGAGTAACAATACCCATCTGGATCAGCCTCCCCCCACAGTTCTCAAAACAACATCTCTCAGTCCTGGGAAGCTGCTCTCCTTCAAGGCCAATGCTTGGTGGAACGGTGTTAGACAAAACAGTCTCCTCCGGTGGGAATGCTGCCTGGGAACTGGTGCACCTGGGAAGAAAGCACTTAAACACTAGAAGCATTAGAAAATGGAGTCAGTACAGTTTAGATATACACTGCCCCCCTTAAAACAGATCCCCCCCTGGCTTATATGGGTAGCGAGTATGAAAAGCTTTGGTTAATCTAGGAGCATGAACATGTGCAGAGTCCACCCATTCATCGTAACCAGAATCAAAGTCCTTCCATCTAATGAGGTAAAAAAGCTGATTTCGCTTGAGTTTAGAGTCCAAAATTTGTTGCACCTCATAGTGTATTTGGTCGTCAATTAAAGTTGGAATGGGTGGAGCTTTGATGTGCCATTTGTTGTCGGTGGGGGCTCTCTTTAAAAGGCTGACATGGAACGTATCATGCACATGGCGCAGGTTCTTGGGCAAAGTTACAGCAACAGTCACTTTATTTATTATCTTGCGCACAGGAAAAGGTCCCAGGAATTTCAGAGCGAGTTTGCGGCTTGTCTGAGCTAGTTTCAGGTTTTTTGTGGAAATATACACATGATCTCCGGGCTGTAATTCCCATTCGGCCACACGATGGCGATCTGCGTATTTTTTATAATCCAGTTTGGCTTTTTCAAGGTGTTTCTTAATAAGAGTCCACTGCTGCGCCGCCTCCCCCCACCATGAAGATACATCTGGCAATTTAGAGGAATGGAGAGGGGGTGCGTCCAACGGGAAGGGATTGAAGTGAGTCCCGTAGACAATTTTGAATGGGGCCTCTCCCGTTGAAGCGTGTACACTGTTGTTATAGGAGAATTCGGCTAGAGGGAGAAGGTCCACCCAATTATCTTGTTGAAAATTGATGTAGCAACGAAGGAACTGTTCCAATATTTGGTTTGTTTTTTCGGATTGCCCGTCGGTTTGTGGGTGGTGGCTTGAACTGATGCCTTGCTCAATATTCAACATTTTCAAAAGCTCCCGCCAGAAGTTGGCAACGAACTGTCCGCCGCGATCCGAAATCACCTTGGACGGAAAAGAATGTAATTTTACGATGTGTTTTAGAAACAGATCCGCTAGTTTTCGAGCGGAGGGTATAGCAGTACAGGGGATAAAATGAGCTTGTTTGGAGAACAGATCTACCACAACTAAAATACAATTATGTCCTTTTGAAATAGGTAGATCAGTGATAAAGTCCATAGATATTATTTCCCAGGGTCTGTTCGGCGTTTCCAATGGTTGCAGGAGACCCGGAGGTTTCCCTTTCCTGGTTTTTGCGCTGAGGCAAACAGGGCAGGAACTAACGTATTGGGAAATGTCTTTGCGCATGCCCGGCCACCAGAATTGCCTTTGAATTAGGTGCAAAGTTTTCAAGTACCCATAATGTCCAGCAGTGGGAGCATCATGACAGCGCTGCAAGACCTCCAGCTTGAGGCTGTCTGGGACATAAAACTTGCTCCCAGCTAGCCAATCCCCGTGTGGGGATTGGGTTAGTTTGTTTCGCGGAGCTTTATCCCCCTCCTTCTCCACTTCAGTTTTAAGTTTCGATTTCCACTCTTGGTTGGCCGGGAGGGGCTGCTTGGCACGGCTGCGAGTAGTCACCACGCCCCCAAGTTGTGTAGGCGAGAAGACCGTGTCGACAGTCTCCTCCCGTTTGCTCTTATGTTGGGGCATGCGCGACAGGGCGTCCGCCAAAAAGTTAGTTTTGCCCGGGAGATAATTTAGAGAGAAGTTGAATTTGGAAAAGAATTCCGCCCATCGCAATTGCTTGGCATTCAGTCTGCGTGGGCTTCGGAGGGCCTCCAAATTTTTATGATCTGTCCAGACCTCGAAAGGGTATCGCGCCCCCTCCAGCCAATGTCTCCAGTTAGTAAGGGCTGCTTTTACTGCAAAGGCCTCCTTCTCCCACACATTCCAATTCCTTTCCGCCTCCGAAAATTTTCTAGACAAGAAAGCACAAGGCCGCAATTTCCCATCCTCCCCCTTCTGTAGCAAACCCCCCCCTATCGCCGTATCGCTGGCGTCGACCTGTACTATGAAGGGGGATTGTTCGTTGGGGTGGGAGAGGATGGGTTCCGTTACAAATTGCTTTTTTAGGCATTCGAAGGCTGTTTGGCAATCGGGGGTCCATTGTAGTTTGGAAGAGGGTCTTTTAGCCTGGTCCCCTTTATCTTTGGTTTTCAGCAACTCTGTTAAGGGGAGTGTGATTTGGGCGAAATTTGCTATGAAGTCTCTATAGAAGTTGGCAAAACCCAGGAAGGATTGTAGTTCTTTACGGGTGGTGGGTGTCTGCCAGTCTTGGATCGCCTGTATTTTGGCTGGATCCATTTTCAGACCCTCTTGGGAGATACAATACCCGAGGTAAGTGAGTTCGGTTTTATGGAATTCGAATTTGGACAACTTGATGGGCAGTTTATTCTTCATCAAGGTGGCTAGGACTTTTTGTACTATTTGAATATGTTCTTCCTCGGTGTCCGAATAAATTAAAACATCATCAAGGTACACCACCACCCCTTTGTACAGAAATTCGTGTAGAACTTCGTTTATCATGGACATGAATACAGACGGGGCTCCCGTCAATCCAAAAGGCATAACTAAGTATTCATATTGTCCGAGGGGCGTATTAAACGCGGTTTTCCACTCATCCCCTGCCTTGATACGAACGTGGAAGTAAGCATCTTTTAGATCTAATTTCGTAAAGATCTTACCTTGGGCCACGACGTTGAGAAGGTCTCGGATGAGCGGTATAGGATAGGCGTTGTTGGTGGATACTGCATTCAGTCCTCGGAAATCCGTGCACAGTCGGAGTCCCCCATCCTTCTTTTTCACGAAGAGGACTGGAGCGGCGTGGGGGCTAGAGGCTGGGCGGATGAACCCTCGTTGGAGGTTGGTGTCGATGAATTTCCGGAGCTCTTCGCGTTCATGGAGACTCATGGGATAGAGTCGTCCTTTGGGCAGTGAGGCTCCGGGTAAAATTTCCACCGCACAGTCCGTTCGTCGGTGTGGGGGTAGAGTATCAGCTTCCTCCTCAGAGAAAGCATTTAGAAAAGGCCAGTACGGTTCGGGTATTTGGTTGACTTCTTCTTGGGTGAGAAGGGCTTTTTCCTTATGAGTTGGATCTTCGCCCCAGTTTTGATTCCAACGGTGATTTTTACAGTTGGCATGACTGAAGGTAATACATCCTTGTGCCCAGTCTATGTAGGGATTGTGATCACATAGCCATTTGCTGCCTAGAATTAATGGGTACTTGGCAGTAGAGCTGATGACAAAGGACCTCTTCTCCCAATGTTGTCCCATGCCTGTGATCACCGGGATGGTTTCAGTTGTGACAGGATTCATGTTGGTACCATCCATTTGTTCAAAGATTACTGGATTTTGTAAATCCCGAGTTGGTAAGACCAGTCCATTGACTAGAGCTGGGGCTATGATGTCTCTCGAGCAGCCCGAGTCAATAAGAGCTTGCACCCGAATGTGCATTTTCCTCTCTGGGTTGATTAGAGTCACTGGCATGAATAAGATGGACCCAGGTGGCCGGTTCCGAGCAGGGACGGGCTTGGGGCGGATCTGTCGTTTGGGCCCTTTTACGACAGATCCATCTCGTTTCCCGACTGGGGACTTTCTGGATTGACTTCTGAAGTTGGGGAAGCGGGATCGTATTCCATAACTTCTTCCGCTTCCAGCCCTCTCTCTGAGGCTGGCCTTTGGGAAGCGCCGCGGCCTCTATTCGCTCGTGGAGCGGGAGTCGGGCGTTGGAGCGTAGGAAACGGAGCAAGGGTTGGACGCCGTAATTGAAGCGGAGGTCTTTGCACAGGCCGGTAGGGGCATTGTGCTGCAAAGTGACCAGCCTGTCCGCATTGCAAACACAGCCCTTGTTGCCATCTAGCATCTCTTGCTCCACGGGTGGCGTAGCCAGCTCCCCGTGCTCCCCTCTGTAAGGTCAATGGTCTTCTTTGTCCCGTTTGTTGTTGTTGTTCAACCAAACGGACTTCCAAAATGCGATTCTCCACTTCGCAAACAAGTTGGATCCAACCTAACAGTGTAGGGGGATTGTCTTGCATGAGGGCTCTGTCCAAAAGTCTCGGGTTAAGTCCTTGTTTGAACAGAATAATCTTGGTGGACTCCTCACACCTAGGGCACTTGGCTGCTAATTGCCGGAATTTTGTGACATAGTCTCTTGCTGACATGCTGCCCTGTTTGATGGCTTGCAATTCTGTTCGGGCCCGGGTTTCTTCTAAGGGGTCTTCATATTGTGCTCGGATAGCATCCACTAACCCCTGGAGAGTATCGAGTTCCGGGGCCCCAACATTGTATAGTCCTACATACCAATCTGCTGCCTTGCCCTGTAAACGAGATCCAAGATGTTCAATTTGGCTAGCCTCACTGCCGAAAAGGTGCCCCCACCGGTTGAAAAACTGTACCACTTGCACCAAGAAAAACCCCAGTTTGGAGGGATCCCCATCGAAAGTGGCTTCCAGCTTCACCCAGCCCATCGGGAATTCTTGTCTCAGAGCAGGCGCTGGGTAGAAGTCCATCGGCAGTCTTAATTGCGCCTGGGGCGCGGGAGGAGGTAACTGGAGCCTCGGTCGGGGCAACGGTGGCGGCTGTACTGGCGGCGGTTGAACCGGCAGTGCCGGCGGAGGTTGGGCCGGCGGTGCGGGCGGAGGTTGCCGTGGTTGAGCTGCCGGGGGTGGTCTCGGTTGGGCCGGAGGCTGCAGTGGCGGGCGAGTAGGTGGCGGCAGTCTTGGCCTGGCTGGTAACACGGGAGGCGTTGGCGGCAGCTGTCGAGGTGGAGGAGGCTGGGGTGGTTGAGTGGAGATCGGCCGCTGAGGAGGGGGTTGGAGGTGCCGTAGTGGTGCAGGCCTTCCCGGTTGATTCGGAGGTGGTAAGGCGGGCTGGTCCTGGGGCTGCTGCAACGGTATGAGCTGCGGTCGAGGTGAGAGGGGCCGCAGCGGCGAGGGTCGAATGGGCGGAAGGCCGCGCGGGCTTGCCCCTCCAGGCGTTGTTATTCTGGGAAGCAACGGCTGGCCTCGTGGCGCTGGTAGACCATCTCCCGAAGGTTGCCCGACGGGCACAATTTCTCGCGGTTGACCAGGGGCTCCCCCCTCGGATGGAGCCGCGTGTGCTCCCGCTTGGTCCGGCCGGACCGTTATAGGAGAAGTATGGGGGGGTATCACCGGTGTATCACTTGGCTTTTCCTCCCCTTCCGTAGGCCTCTCAACGGGAGTCTCGTCTGGCGGCACATCCCCTCCCGCGTTAGGAGGTTCGGTGGGAGTCTCTCCGGGTGGCTCAACCGGGTTATCCCTTCTCGGTGGAACTTCCTGCTGTGTGGGAAGTTCCTTGGGTTGTTCTCCCGATTCGCCAGGATAGGTGCCCCCCTCGCCTGTAGGTGACGACCGCTGCTGAACTTCCTCCACTGGATAGGAGATGACACTTTGGAGGGTAGCTATCTGTATCGCCATCTCTTCAGGAGACAGTCTTTCTCCTGCTCCCATTGAGGAAATTAAATGAATGGCATGAGCCAAACTTTCTTCCATATCCATCAGCTTAGCTTCTAACTGTTGCATTCGACTTGGCCCCGGTTGTTCACTCATGGAACCTTCATTCGTTGTACTCACCGGGGAGAAAGGGCCCCAAGGAGGAGGGTCCCCTTGGACGACTCGCGACCTCGCGGCTAGAATTCCCTTGGCCATACCTGTCACGGCCGAGATGCTGGTATCTACCGCATAGGTGCGACCTTGTATCTGCTCCCAACTTTGTTCAGGGACTTCCGTTGGCTCTTTCCACGGAGCAAGTTCGGAATAATCCCAACTCAGGGCGCCGCGGCGAGACGTGTCCCCCTCCGTCTGCTCAAACGTCCTGTTCCAATATCGCCATGGTTGGCTGCTATCTAGCTCCGGGACGGTTTCTAGGCTTCGGCGCCCGTCCATCGAAACTCGTGGATGGAGTCCACCTGCCCGGCGCTCTCTCGTTTCTCGGGGTCTGGCTCCCCACTCCGACGGGGTGGGTACCGAGATCAAGGGGAGAGCGGTTGCTTTCGGCCTTGCCCCGAGGTCGCCTTTGGTCTCGTCCCGAGTACTGAGGTCGATGAGAGGCGGGGTGGAAGTGGAAGCTCCGGTTCCGTTCCCGGTTGCTCCCAGCTCCTGGGAGTCTTGGGCTTGCACAGGTTGATTGTCGGGAGACGCATACGGATCAAACAAAGGATCCCTGTCCGGGACAACCTTGGATTCCGCTGGGCCCGACTCAGACATGATTGGTAACAAAATGTCAGACTGTGGCTAGATAAGGCACTCTCTGCAAGGTTCCCTTTAGAAGCAAGAATAAGTCCAGTGTCTGGCAAAGGAAGCTTTATTGCAGAAAAGGTCCATTATAGTCCACTGTCCTGAATAGGAGACTCAGGATGGTACATGATCATTGTTACCAATGAAGAGCAAGCATAGGACACAGAGTAACAATACCCATCTGGATCAGCCTCCCCCCACAGTTCTCAAAACAACATCTCTCAGTCCTGGGAAGCTGCTCTCCTTCAAGGCCAATGCTTGGTGGAACGGTGTTAGACAAAACAGTCTCCTCCGGTGGGAATGCTGCCTGGGAACTGGTGCACCTGGGAAGAAAGCACTTAAACACTAGAAGCATTAGAAAATGGAGTCAGTACAGTTTAGATATACACTGGACCTGACAGGGACCACTATTCTGGAAAAGCTTTATATGCCTCTGAAGGGACCAGATCTTCCCCAGGAGATTTCCCCTGAGTTAAGGAGGCTATTAGGCCTTGTATCTCAGAGTCCGAAACGGGAGCCCACTCAGGAAGACTGGAGGCAGTAATAAGAGGAGTAGGAGGATGCGACCCAAATACTGCACTAAAATACGTGGTCCGCTCTTTGCCAGGGCTGAATGCATCAAACTGGAACCTTTTAGTGGAGAGCACGGAGAGAGTGATCATACAGTATATTCACCATCAATGCAATAGGACTAGAACTATCAAATTGAGAACATGAGCGGCAAACTGCCCAGGCCAGGCCATAGGGCAAGCAATGCAGAACAGGGGGGTTTCAAAGGAACAGGGGTGACGCAGTCTTCCTTCCCATGCAAAGGCACCTTTCGGACCGTTCTGTCCCACTGCCATTCTAATTGCATTGAAAGAATGCCCTCCTGAACACTTCTGCTTTGCACCTTCTGCAGATGGATTAGGGGGGAGGGAGCCTTCCTGGCCTCAGCACATCAGGGAATGCACGTGAGCAGGCGGCAGGCTTGGAACAGCTTTTGTTTGGCACGCGGAAGCAACCCTTGCACAAGTGAGTGCTGCTTTTATCCATGCATCCATACGGGGTACTCTAGAAGAACAAGCTATTATTTTAAAAAGTTTTGCGCTGGAGATTGGGCCACCAGAGATATTCCGTATGCCCAAGTGAACTCCTGTCCTCCTGGCCTTGCAAGCAGCTTCCGTAACACGAATTCCAGAGCGGGATTGTTGCAGCAAGAACCACCTCGGGGGCAGCCTAAGGGCCGTCCCACAGACTGCGACAGGAATGTGGCCGGACCAGAGGCCCTGCATCAGCCCTGCACACAGAGAAGCGGCCTTGAGCTCATGGCGGTTTCTGCTCCACTTCTGAGAAGCCTCGAGAGGCCTCAGGGCTCCTTTAGGGGTTCGACCGCCGAGTTCCTCTCCAAAAAGTTCCTGGTTTGCTTACCCAACATGGGCCAACGTCTGGGCCGTTTCCAGCACCACCCCAGAACAAATACTTCCAAGGAGGCGAAAGAGTAATTTGGGCAAGACTTTTTCAAATTGTGATGAAAGATTACTTACATTTTCTTACTGGAAAGGGTTTCACCTTGAGAGCGGAAGAGGAACCCTAGTTTCACACACTTCCTGACACAGCGTACATCTTTCAACACTGCGGGTGTGTTCTGAGTATCTAAGAAAAGCATTATCTGCTCAGGAGTTCCTCAACATCAAGGTTGCAAGAGCCATGCAGGCTGGTGGTCAAAGACCCCCATGGTCCAGTGAGGAATCCTGGACGCTGGCACTGGTGGTTGCAGATGGCGGCAGGCCTCGTTGGCCAGACGGCCACGATGGCCGTTACTGGAAAATGTGCGGCGGGGGCTGGAGATTCTCTCTCCCCCTCTTAAAATATTTATATTTGCCTTTCCCAAGTGTCTCAAAGCAGCTTACAAAATGAACCTGGAAATGTATACCCACACGGCTCACACGTGCGTACCCTCTGGCACAAGGGACATCCCTCTGAGCATGTTTGTAAACCAGCGCAAGAGAGTTAAGTTTCTTGTTGGGATCTATTAATATGTATACAGGGATCCTCGATTTGGGGTGGCAAACATCAGAAATGGGAAATTAGCACATTTTAACTTTAACTTTAATTGAATTTTTATACCGCCCATCTCCCGAAGGACTCAGGGCGGTGTACAGCCAAAATAAAACATACAAATATAAAACAGTAAGGATATAAAATATAAACATATTGGATAATTTAACTCAGAACAGGACAACTCAATTAAAACACATTTAGGCCAGCTCCGCTTGTTGGAATAATAACGTCTTAAGGGCACGGCGAAAGGTGTGTAGGTCAGGGACAGTAGTAGGGGTAGTAGGGACAAAAATCATACTCTAATGAGATTTCATTACTACCAGATAGACAAATGGGAATGGCTACGGCCACACACACCAGAAAATAAATGACAACAAATGTGTGGCCCCTTCTTATGCACCCAGGGTAATGCTGATCATCACTTTCGGGTCCGGAAGGAATCTTCCTCTGGGCCAGGCTGGCCGGGGGACCTGGAGATTTTTTGCCTTCCTCTAGGCATAGAGCCGGGGTGGGGGCGGGGGGCACTGAATGAGCAGCTGTCAACTCCCTGCACTGTGCGTGGGTTTGGGCTGAATGATCCTTCGGATCTCTCCCAGCTCTTACATTTCCGTGTAAAAGAGGGGAGCACTGCCAGACACACAACTGACGGTGGAGTAATGCAGGCCCAGAGAACAGACACAGCGAACATGTACTGTCCTGGATTTGCTGCCATAATCCTGCAGGGTGCGCGTTGAGAGTACAGCCCCCTGTCCCGAAGAGCGCTTTCCTGGGCTGATGCAGGAGGAACGGAGCAGTGGTGGGAAATAACCTCAGAGCGCCTGAACTGATGCTTCTTGAATTGATGCGCAGGGTGACCGCCCACACTCTTGAGGCCTCCAAAAGGCTATACACTAAAGTACGTAGAATGTATGTAAAAGAGGTGGATTACTGGGGGCGCTGTGTTTCAGTCCAGATTGGATTGTTCTGTGTAACCCCCGAGCAGACTGGTAATTTGGCTTACTAGAGATTGGGTGGAAAAGGTTAGGGGGTATAAGACTGGGAGGTCCAGAGGGAGACGGAAATATGAGTAGGGAGAGATTAACGGGAGGCATGGTTCCGTGACGAAGGGGCTGATCCGAAAGGGACAGAACTTGTATAACACCGTTGGTTTGGTGCGGTACCGTAACGAAGAAGGCATTAGAGACAAACTGTTAGCTTTCCCTTAAACTCACCCTTGAGTTTCTCTTAACTCACTGCCTCGCCACTGTGGGGATCCGTGCGACAGCCCTGCAATGGTTGAGCTCCTTTCTCCATGGTCGGGGACAGAGGGTGGCGCTAGGGGAACAGATGTCCGCCCACCATCCTTTGGTGTGCAGCATCCCTCAAGGCGCGATTCTTTCCCCAATGCAATTTAACATCTATATGCGCCCCCTTGCCCAGAGGGGGTCCATAGCTTTGGGCTGGGTTGTCACCAGTATGCTGACGACACCCAGCTCTACCTGTTAATGGGCAACCAGTTAGATGCTGCCCTGGACTCTTTGGCCCGGTGTTTGGACGCTGTGGCGGAGTGGTTGTGTCAGAGTCGGCTGAAGTTGAATCCCCAGAAGACGGAGGTTCTGTATCTGGGTCATGGGGTGACAGAATTGGGAATCCGGCTCCCAGCCCTTGAGAGAGTGCAGTTACAGCCTTTGTTGACGGTGAAGAGCCTGGGCGTGCTCCTGGATGCCAAACTTTCGATGGGAGCCCAGGATGCAGCTGTTGCCAGATCTGCATTTTTTCATCTTCAGCAGGTCAGGCAATTGGTGCCCTCTCTCTCGTCCCAGGACCTAGCTTCAGTAATCCATGCAACGGTCACCTCTAGATTAGACTACTGCAACTCGTTCTACACTGGGTTGCCTGTGGCCTTGACCCAGAAATTACAGCTGGTCCAGAATGCAGCAGCACGCATCCTTACAGGGAGGCCATTTAGGGCTCACATCCGCCCTGTATTACGCCAGCTGCACTGGATCCCAATTGAGTTCTGAGTCCAGTTCAAGGTACTGGTCTGAGTGTTTAAAGCCCTTTATGGACTGGGACCTGTATACCTACAGGGCCGCCTCTCCCATTATGCCCCCATAGGGCCTTGTACTCTGTGGATAAACAGCTTCTGGTGGTCCCCGGACCGAGGGACATTTGGCTGGCCTCAACTAGGGCCAGGGCCTTTTCTGCCCCGGCCCGGTGGAACGCTCTCCCAATGGAGATCCGGGCCCTGCGGGACCTTTTACAGTTCCACGGGGCCTGCAAGACGAAGCTGTTCCACCAGGCCTTTGACTAGGGGCCAGCTTTTTGTCCCCTTTTTTGAACGCCACACTCTCCTTTCGCAGCCGCCCTGGAGGTACATCATGGCGGTACCCGTGGTTGTAGTGACTCTGTAGCGGCCAGACTTGTTTGGTGGCACCTGGATTTTTAGGCTGCTGATATAAAGTTGTGTATCAATATTGGTTTTTATACTATTTATAATGTTTCATTGTGTTTTTAATATCTGTTGGAAGCTGCCCTGAGCCCGCTAGTGAGAAGGGCGGGGTATAAGTCAAATAAAATAAAATAAAATAGGTTAGATATACAAGTATGTCTGGAATGGTATATATACAGAAACCATGATTAAAATACACTTCTCAAGTTAGAGGGACAATCTGTGTTGGACATTGGAATCACAAAGGGGAATAAAACTTAACCAGGATGCTAAATGGGCTAGTATTTTTTTTTAAAGAAAGAAACCAGTTACGACAGTCATGGCTCAGAGCTTAAAACATGACATGGGGCCAGACCTCCCCCCCCCCCCGCCCAATGCACCACATCTATGCTTGTTCCCATTCACAGAGAAAAGAACACGCCTTCCGGTGTCAGGTGAAAACTCTCTTTCAGGAGGAAGGCCTTTTAATCAGAACCGGACACCTGACTTTAAACTGTGGCCTTAATTTTTATGGTGCTAAATTTCCCTGTGAACAACGGTGTCTGTGTCTCCTACTGCGAAGAGCAGCCTTGAAAATAGTTCTTACGGAAGGGCAACCCATACAGTGAAGAGCGTTCCACAGCGAGGAGGAGGAGAACACCTCTGTGGTACTCCCCCACCCCACCCCCACCCCGCTCCAAGCTGCAACAGCCCCTAAAAGGGACACCGAAAAGCCCAGTGATTCTCCCCACCCCTCCCCCTCTCTCTCCAGCCCCCCCCCCCGCCCCCCAGACACTGAGACGGTGGCCTTTTCCCTTCTTCTGTTAGTCGCTTGTGGTTTCATCATCTCTCGTTGCCTAATTCAACGCAAAGAGTTTGGGGAATCTTCTCACTGGGGCTCCTGTTGCTCGGAAGTTTTTCTTCCAGTGGGATTTCACATTCTTTTCATGATTTTTCTCTCTCTGAACTGGGGTTTTTTTAGCTGTTTTAGGCTGTACTGCTGCTTTATAATTTAAGCTTTTTAAAGCCTGTATCTGCCAAATCTTTTGATTTACATTAAATATTTACATTTTTTTTAAAAAAGCCCCGTGTCTCCACTGTCTTTCCCCCAAAGACAAATCCAAGCAGCACAGCACAGCACAGCCAGCCAAGGGACAGCGTGAACGAGTAGGAACAGGCGTAACCCAGGTTTTAAAAACGGTTTTATTTAAAATGGCAAAATAATTTATAGCACACCCATGACTCCATTTCCATTCAATGCTTATTTACAGCCCTCCCCCCCATTAAATTTTACAACCCCCCCCCAGTAATATTTTACAAGCTCCAGACAAAGTCAAGGAGCAGAGAAAGGTGGCCTATGCCTTTCCCTGCCCTGCTGGCCTTTCCGATGAGTCCGATGAGTGCTCCACCTGCTGTTGGTGAGGCCGCCTCCCCCCCCCCCCGCTATGCACTGCAGAGCCCCCCCCCTTTCTCCCTCCTGCTAGCGGCTCCCTTGCTCCCCCAGGTCTCTGCTGTGCCAGCAGCTCAGGAGGTGACCCTGGGGGGGGGGAAGGGGAGCAGCTCCGAATGCTCGTGCCTGGGAAGAGTCCAGGGGCCTGGCGCCATGCCAGTTCTTCCTGCTACGAAGGGCCCAACAGAAAGAGCAGGACACAATCCGGTTGCTCCTGCTCCGCGCTCAGTCCCCCTGGGCAATGTCAAAGGGCGCAAAGGCCTGGCGGAAGGCCTGTGCGGCTGCTGCTTCCTCCTCTTTCCCCGTCTGGCAGCTCCTCCAATCTGCCCGGCCGGGCATGCCGAGGACAGCCTCGCTGGCCAGCACTTCCCTGCGGGAGAGGAAGGGAAAAGGCGGGTTTGGCCCTTCTGTCCATTCAGAGACTGTCAGGCCCACAGAAACACCACCGGGCAGGAGGCCCACGCAGCCCCTCTTGGCTCAAGCCGGCTGCTTGCTCTTGCGGCGTCCACCACCACCAGACTGCCCCCCCCACCTCAGGCCATGCAGCAGCCCAAGCCACCCACACCTGGAAGGAGAAGGATGACAGTAGCGGGGGGGGGGGAGGGAAGGCAGCTGCTTGGTCCCTTAATCACAGGGATGGATGTTCGGGGCAGCAGACGCAGCAAGCAGCTGCCAAGGGCCAGCCACAGGCAGCCGAAAATGGGCATTTCCCTCCCTCCCTCCCGTGCAGACAGGAGCAAACGGTTGTGGGTCCACTGCCTTAGAAGGGCAACTCCAGGACAGCTGAAACAAACCTGCCAAACTGCAAGGGGAAATGTCTCCTAACGCGATGGAAGAGCTTCTCCCCCGTGTCCAGCTCCATGTAAAAATAGGGCGCTCCTGGCTGCACTATCTGGAAGGCGAACGCACGACATGCAGGTCAGCAGGGAAACGTCTGCAGCACTCCTGGGCGCTGAAGGCTCAAGGGTAGGGAGCAGAGCAGCAAACCGGGGCTGGAGGGGAAGGTGCTGGGCCGTCTTTGGAAGACGCGCGTGCTGGAGCCCCCGGGGAAAACCCCCAGGGCAGGAAAGGGGGTCCCGGAGCTGTGGGAGAGCGGAGAGAGCCTTTGTGATTTGACTGCAGCTCAGTTTCCATGTATTTTCTTCATTATTCCACTCTCCTCTTCCCAGTGGGGGCCCAAACCGGTTCGTGCCGTTCTCCTCCCCTGCAGCTTGTGCAGGTAGGATAGGCTGAGTGTGTGTAGCCAGCCCACGGCCACAGAGCCAGCCCCCCAGGGAGAGTGGCGATGCACTTCTGGGTCTCCCGGATCCTGGGCCTCATCTTCTAACCAGAGCACCAAACCAGCTCTCAGTTGAGGTGAGCCCCCCCCCTCTCCTTAAGGTCTACCACCCAAGAAACGTGGCAGCCCCTAATGAAGGCTGGGCTAAGCCACCAAGGGCTTTATAGGTCGAGACTAGCAGGGGGCGCACTGACTGGCAGGAGGCAGAGATCCCGTGCCAGCTGGGGCAGAGGCAGCTTGCCACCCCCCCCCCCAAGTCCCCTGCCCAGGCCGGAGCTCTCTCTGGAAACTGGTTCACGGGGACTCCTCCGGAGTCTCCTGGAAGCGCAGCCTGCACCACCCCCTGCAGCAGGCCCCACGTTGCCCACTGCTGGAGGCTGAGGAGCCTGGCTCCCCCAGGAAGCCTGACAGGCGAGGCTCCCCCCCCCCAGCACCCTGCTCAGTGGTGCACTCTGCCTGTGGATGGGAGGGACGGGCGACAGCACCCATGGGCTCCTGGCACCCTTTGTGACTGCAACGCGACAGTGACGGAAGAGGTGCCCATGAACCACAAGCTTGTCCCGTACTTGCTTGAGAGATGAATGTTCTGGGATTTCGAGCAGTTCCATCTGCTGCTCCTCTGCCTGGACTACGAAGGCCTCCTTAATGTCTTCCGTCGTGCAGCAGTCCTGAGGCACAGGGACCACCTGCAACGGCATTTCCACCACGCTTAGGGCTCCCTGCACTTGCCTCACGGCAAGGAGGCGAAAGCTCCTCCTCTGCAGCAGCAGTGGCAGCAGCTCCATCACTGGGGCCCCGAGGGCGCCCCTCAGCTCCAGCCGTCATCACAGCAGAGGAGGGGCCCACCCCTCCTCCTCTTACAGACTTAAACTTATGAAGAAGACCTGCTTGTAAGGGGGGGGAGGGCGAGAGCTCGGCTCTCTCCACAAGCTCTCAGTTCTCTCTCCCCCTTCGTGCTCTCTGTGGAAGGCTGGCGCCACTCAGATACCGTCTCCTCTGACTAGCCAAGGAGGACCTTCCACAGCACACACCAGAGCTCACAGCTACACACTGCTCAAAGCAGGCGACGCTTTTCAATGGGCCACCTGTCAGGCTGTGGATGACAGGATACAGCAGACAGATCTCTGGACCACTGCAGCAAGACACTAGTTATTGGTCAAAACGGCTTTTATTCAGAAATCAGATCATTTCCATATACAGGTCCATAGGACTACTTAGAAGCAAGGTAGACATCTAAGCAGCAAGAGTAGAAGTTGATAGGAATGGCATCATGTGAGAGAAACTTCTAGTTTACTCCTTTCTCCCCCCATCCCAACCATATCCAATACTTTGGCGCTCTCTTGGAGTGAGAACGTTTCACATATTTGCGATATTGCGTTGAGTTACTAGGAAGCAAGACACAGCACTGCCTGGGAATGAGCACAAGGTCATAAACACTGGAAGCTGTTACAGTCCAACAGATAAACACCTGTGAAAGCCTGAGAAAGAAATAGTTATGACACTAGCAAAGTGATACTGAGCTATAGCAAGATACATTGTGCTCAGCAGAACAGAATCAAAACTGGCATGGATGGGGCTCAGACATGACACCACCCATTTAAGAATGAATGAATCTGAGAGAAGCGGGTGGGAGGGGCCTTGCGAGAAAAGAAGAAATGGGGGGTGGAGGTAGACCTTTTTTTTAAAACCACTAAATTTAAACCTGGTAGAGAGCTTTTAGTCATCACCTGTTTTACTGCAAACAGCCAAGGAAATTCTTGCCTTGCACAGAAATTCCTGCTAAGACGTCTCCATCACCCGGGGCCAGGCCTTCCCCACAGCCATGGCCGCCGCCCTCACCTGCAGCTGCTGACTCCTGTAGTTCCTTTCAAAGACAACGCACCTCTTCCCTCTGCTCTGGAAAAACTCCTTCAGGGATGATTTGTACTGGTCCACTTCTTCCACCACCTCTGAAGCCAGCTCCACCACCGACTGATAGTGCCCAATAGGCAAAACCAGGACATGGTCAGGAGAGAGGCCCCCCTTGGCAAGGGCAAGATAGCACTGGAAGAAGAACGAGGCCCACGTGACTGAGAGACCCGGCCCCACAGCCGGCCCTCCGACCACACGGAGTCAGGGGCCAAGGAAATGCACGCTGCAGGTTATACGGATGAGCTCGGCTGACCTGGCCAGTGCTCGCATTTTCAAACAAATGGGGAGAAAAAGTGGGGGAGAAAAAGTGGCACTAGGGTGGGGAAAGCAGCAACAAAGGACTCCAGAACGTGTGCACAGCTAACGGACATCAGCCCAGCGACTCCACAGGTGCCCTTTCCCTGGGCGCAGGGGAGACATTTCTTGGTAGTCCCTTGCCTAGGCTTCTTCTCCCTTTCCCATATTAAAAGGTAGCAGTTTGTGGCTATTCCTGCTTCTTTGCACTCAGGAGATTCTACGTAGCGCTATGGCGGCACCCACTGGCATAAAACAAGCATTTTGCTTTTAAAGACTAAAGCCTGAAAGATGAAAGAGCTGCCCTGGGAGCCTCGAGCACACACGTCAGTCTGGACGACATGCCTCAAGGCAGGGCAGGGCGTTCTCCTTTTAAGGCACCCTTGACGACAGATACTTACATGTGTCCCGATGCTCACCACCAAATGCTTCTCTACTTCTGGGCTAGCAAGGCAGAACCAGCACGCGGCTGTTGGCAGGGCTTCAGAATTGGAGAGAAAACAAAAGCCGGAGTCAATGGTAGAAGGCAGCAAGATAAGCCAGCCGCTTCGTAAGCCAGGCTTCCAGCAGCAAGACCATTGTCTCTATGGCTGGGAATTCTGGCACTGGACACAGACAGCTGCCCTCTTCTCCCACTGGCAGAGTCTTCAATGAGTGTGTCCGGACAGAAGCTCCTTCAGGGATGCTTCAGGCTGATCCTGCAATGGGCAGGGGCTGGGCGAGATGGTCTGCAAGGCCCCTTCCAACTCCTGGATTCTAGGATTCTTCAGTTACAGGCAAATACCGCATTCTACGTCGCTGGGGACATTCAGCACGGCTCTGCTGGCCACCACCATTCGAGTGGGTCAGAAAGCTACCATGGAAGCCCCTTGGCTTGCTCACTTCCACGGGGAAACCCCATCTAGACAGCAGGGGCTGACCCGCCTCAAGCTCCTGATCAGCGATTACGCTTCCTCCCCTCCAAAGAGACTTCTCTCTTGGGTGACTGGGAGGGTCTCCTCTCATTGGCAGAATGGAGGGCATCTTTGCAAGGCCATTTTATTTACCAGGGCCTTTTAACAGGGTATAAAGGGCAGATAACTTGCACCGGGGGTGGGGGTGGGGGTATTCAGGACCTTACGTTGTTGGGTTTAAAGCTGAGCTCTGAAACATCAGCAGGACGTGGCCTGGGCTGCAATTCCCCTGGAACGAGGAAGACGCGACCTGATCTGAGTAACCTTGCTGAGGTGGGAATGGGAGGAGTGTCGTGTTGTCCCCCTTCGGGAGAGTCTCCTGCCCTCCTTTTGCAGCAGCCACTGAGGCTACAGAAGGATCGGGGAAGGAGAAACTCTGCATCTTATGGGTGGGGGGAAGAGAACCTTCCCGACCTCTTCCCAGGTCTGCCAAGTGAGATGCCTTTTTTCTAGAACGGGGGCTGCTGCAAAGCTGGACAGAACTTGTGTTGCTCGACTCCACTGTAGTGATGTGAAGCGAGGTCCTGGCAGGGCTGATGGAGAAGAGGAGGTTGAGGGGGGGGGCATGATTGCTCTCTTTAAATATTTGAAAGGCTGTCATTTGGAGAACAAGGAGCTGTTCCAGTTGGCAGCAGAGGGTAGGACCCGAAGTAATGGGCTTAAATTACATGCACAAAGGTACCGGCTGGATATTAGGAAGAACTTTTTCACGGTCAGAGTAGTTCAAGAGTGGCATCAGCTGCCTAGGGAGGTGGTGGTGAGCTCCCCTTCACTGGCAGTTTTCAAGAAGAGGCTGGGTGAATACTTGTCAGAGATGCTTTAGGCTGATCCTGCACTGGGCAGGGGGTTGGACTAGAAGGTCTGTATGGCCCCTTCCAGCTCTGTGATTCTGGGATTCCGACAGCCCACGTCAACGTTTGGGTCAAGTGGCTCTGAGCCACATTGCAACTGTTTATTCTACATTGCGAGGCTGCTGCAACTTCAGTTCTGGTGCAGTTGTCTGATCTAATCTCGTTTCTGAAATTGCCACTGTTATATCACTTTTATGTTTTTCACCTTTACAAAATACTCCATGTGGCAAAGTGCAACAGAGCACAGAGGAAGCAGACTCGCAATCAAAACAGACACCAGAAGTACACAAAGGCACGTCAGTGGCGAGTCTCAGATCAAAGAGCGTCTCTTCCTGAAAGGGAGAAGCACCTGCTGTGTACTGCAGCCGGTGACCTCAGGCCCTCCTTCTTCCTCTGCTTCGTGAATATTGGCAGGGGCGTCTGTTTTTCAGTTAGCGTCAGTCAGCACTATTCCACCATTCCACCAGCCATGGTATCGAATGGTAGAAATAAGGCACGGCAAGAGCCTGACAGAGGTGGCGTTGCCCTGGTTTTCCCGGGAGCCTCCTGCCCGAGGACTAACGAGAGCCGATCCTCTTCAGCCTCCGAGATCACACTGGCCCGGCCCTCCAGGGCTGAGAACCCTCACCCTGCCAGACACGGAGTACTCACAAGGCTTGCAAGGGAGGCGCTGGGGCTGGGGCTGCTGTCCAGTTCTGCCTTCAGAGGGCCGCTTCTTTCCTTTTGGTTTGCTACTTAGATCAAAGAAAAACTGGCCCACAGGTTCCTCCTGCAGAGACACAAAAAGGGACTCGTTTGGGGTCGTTATCTTGAGCAGACACAAATAACTGGGGAGAGAGGTTTACTCATAAAGATATTTAAGATGAAGACACCCCTTTTAAAGATGTCAGGAAAACTGTGTGAAACTGCTGGAGTGAACAGCTTTGTTTTGGTCGGGCCACACACGTTGCCTTGGGCGTCGCTTTTTGAAGGATCTGGAAAACTGCCCAAGTCTGACGTTGGTGGTCTGGGGAGCAGAATGGATATTCTCAGGGCACAGAAACGCATCTGAGCTGCTCCGTCACCGGCCCAGCCACGTTTCCAAGCCTTAAGCAGAAACTGCTAAGACCTGCCAAGGGGGAGGGGAGGACAGGCTGCCTGTGTTAACGATAAATGCCACTTCTCACCCACCTATGGAGTACCGGAGGAAGGTTGCACAAAGAGCACCATGCTCAGCATTCCGTAGGGCACTGGAGAGCGTGCCTCCAGGGACCACAGGAAGGCACCGCAAGCACGTTTCCTAAAGCAGGGGGGACTGGCTGCCTGACACCACATCATCATCATCATCACAACAACAGCAACATTCAATTCATATACCACCCTTCAGGACAACTTAATGCCCACTCAGAGCAGTTTACAAAGTATGTCATTATTATCCCCACAACAAAACACCCTGTGAGGTGGGTGGAGCTGAGAGAGCTCTGGAAGATCTACGACTAGCCCAAGGTCACCCAGCTGGCTTCAAGTGGGGGAGTGGGGAATCAAGCCCGGCTCTCCAGGTTAGAGTCCTGCCGCCCTTAACCACTGCACCAAACACAGCAAGCACCATACCTCTGCTCCTGACAGCTGCTGGGTGCCACGCTCCCATCCTCCAGGCCCTCGGTATGGGTTCTCAGTGACATCCTGTGGCTGTTTGACTAACTCTGCTGGATCCATGGAACTCATTGGAAGGATGCTGAATGCATAGAGGTACTAGAGGGAAGAAACAGAGCCAGAAACATGGGGAGGGCAGGCTGTGGGCCTTTACCTTCCTCTTCTCTGCATTGCCAACATTTGCTAGGGCTATGAATCTGCTCACATGCTGTGCTGACTCCTGAAGAACAGCGTGCATGAAAGAGCAGAAGACACAGGCGTTTCACACGGACTGCAGGAAGCCTCTGAGCCCAAGGGAAAACGCTGCGTGAAATAACACACTGCAGGGCTGGCTCCCTCGGACAGCCGTGTTTCCAAACCTGCCAGGAAAGAAGATCTTGTAACTGCAGACTTCATTCCACTCCCACTCACAGTTTATGGGAGAATATTGCAAGAACAGTACCAAGGGGAACTGTTAATACCGTGTAAACTTGGGAATCTGGTACAATTCAAACAGAAGTTATCTCCTAGCAGAATGCAATAAAGACGGATGCAGACTCCAGAGTTTCTGTGGAATTCAAGGACGAGCAGTGCTCTCTTAACACAATGAACCCCCTGGGAAAAGATCCACAAGGGCTTAAAAAAATCTTTAAAAATTATCCTATGTGAGTTGGGCACCTTGCTCTTAATCGAAGGGACTACAACATAAAGACAAATACACCTGCTTTGTCGGATGAGCTGCCACTTTTTAAAAGGGACGCTGGGAACGCCCTGAGGAGTGCTATTAGGCAGGGCCCCGTTCCCGGAAACTGAGGCGTGTGATGGCAAAAAAGCATTCATTCATCATAATGTATCAGGCTCGTAAACTCTCCCCGTTCCAGAAGGCTGACTTGGCCCTGATGGTCAAGGCACCAGCAGTACCCTCGAGCCTCGATTACTGTAACACCCTTTACACGGGGCGAACGGTTCTGACACGATAACCTGCGCAGAACGGGCCAGCACAGTTAACAGCAGGGCAAGTCGCAGGGAACAGATAACTTCCATCTCACGATCATTGCTACAGTCGTCTGCCTGTTTCCGGATCCAATTCAGGGGGCTGCTGCTCCCCACCCCTCCATGATCCGGGCGCCACATACCTGAAGGACTGGCTCTCCCAGTACGAACTGGTGCAGCACTGGCATTCTGCACAACCTCATTTCTTAGCTGTGCAGGCTCGTTCTGCTGCCCCCCGTCCATGAGATTATCGGGTGGCCGCTCCAACCCTATCACACAGTCTCCTGGCATAATTCAGACAGGCCTTAACTTTGTTATGATGTGAATAAGAATCTTTGCATAAATGTATTTATCTCATAAACTGCCTTTCTCTTCAATGTTCATGGCAGATTACAAAATATTTTAAAAATTCAGACACAAAACATTCAATAGACGGTATGACAGGACGGTAGAATTGGAAAACAATGGAAGCCAAAACCATCCAAGGCCGAATGCATCGTAACGCAGGAAGTGGGTTGCAAAGACAGAGGACGACGCAGTGAGAGCAGACTGCCACCCTATCCCCTGGGACAGGGACCCCTGGAGTCGAGCGGTTTCATTATTCTGCATTTCTAATAGCATTAAAAAAAAATGGGGTTGCACGTTCTGTGAAACGACAGAGAAGCACAGGGGGGGGGCTTCCTGATCTCTCCCAGCCCTCACCCAAAAGCTGTATGAAGGGGCAGCTGCTGATCTTACCCATTTACAGGGTGGCACCTTTAGAAGGCTTGACTCACAACTGTTTCAGCAGAGCGTAACAGGAAAGGCCATCCTGCAGATATGAAGGTCCAAGGACCACAAGGGGCCTGTTGTGGATAATGGTTTGGTAAGCAACAGGGTAATCGCAGAATGGGTGTGATGCCTAATGCCAGATAAAAACCTGGCTGCAGCATTCTGTACCTGCCGGAGTCTCTGAGTCGTCTTTAGGGACAGACCCATGTAAAGCACATTACAGTAGTCTAGCCTCAAGGCAACCACCATGACAGCTGGTCACGACATTGCAGAGTGGGGAGGCTTTGGAATGGCGCCATTCTTCCCGTTTGTCAATGCTTGGTTTCATGCGACTCCTCTGTGATAGCCCCCCCCCACCATCAACAGCCTTCCTTAGCTGCCTGACAGTCACAGGCCAAAGGCTCTGAAGAGGGGTTTTTTCCAGCCCAAAGAACTGTCAACAACGACATTCCTGCGTCAGGTGGGTTGGATGGCAACTACTGCACCCGAACAACCGAGTAAGAGCCGAATGTTTTCTGGCATACAGAAGCAGAGAGCTCTTTCCGTGTCTTTTCTTTTTTTTTTATTAAACTTTTATTACAGTTAAACCATTACAACATAGTAACATACACATATAATTTGAAACATTAACCAGTACAAAACTATTGTGATACAGGAGAGAGTTAAGTATATACAGTTAAAAGCTATATAGTTCAACAAAACTTATAATCTATAATGTAAAGCTTCTAGAGAGAGTAATTGTTTGGAGTATCTTTGATCTAGGCTGGATATTATTTTTATCAACATATTCAAAAAATGGAAGCCATTTTTCCATGAACTTAGAAACTGCAGGAAACTGTTCAGCTATATAGAGATCGTTATGGGTTTTTTCCATTATGAAATGATTCCATACTTTTTCAAACCATGAATCTACAGAGGGTGCATGATCTTTCTTCCAGACCAATGCTATCTCATTTTTTGCGATTACAAAAAGAGTTGCAATCAATTCTCTTCTAATCTTAGGTATTGCTAAGTCTTCCCACTGGTCTAAAAAAATGATTTTGGGATCTAAAGGGACTTCATATCCTGTAATTGTTCTGATTGATTCAATCACTTTTCCCCAATAACTTTTTATAGAAGGGCAACCCCACCAACAATGGGCAAATGTACCCGTCTCTCCACAATTTTTCCAGCATTGTGGGGAAGCAGATGGGTATATATAGGATAATCTCTTAGGCGTAAGATACCACCTATGAATAATCTTGAATGTTTGCAGCTTAGTTAGAGTGATATTTGATTTAAATATGGCTGAAGTCCAAATCTTATTCCATGTTTCAAGAGATCGATCTACATTGCAATCTTTAGCCCAGCTGGATTGACAAAGGATTTGCTTTTTGTTCAGTGTGTTCAGTAATGTAGTGTAAAGTATGGAGATCATTCCTTTTTTTTGAGCTGTATAAGATCGTAATATCATTTCAAACTCCGTCAGGGGAGTTTTCATTATTGATTTTATGCCGATTTGTTCCATCATATTTTTAATCTGTAAGTATCTAAACCATGACATTTTTTGCTTTAATTTGTTTTCTATTTCTGATTTCTCCATCAGGCCTGAATTTGTAGCGATGTCAGTTAATTTTGTCATCTTAGCTTGTTGAAATATATTTATGAAATCTGATTCTTGACCTGGAGGAAACCAAGACTGATTAACAAATGAAGAAAATCTGGATTTTTCTGGAATTAGTTTAGCTTTAAGTTTGTCCCATATCTGCAAAATTGCTAATAAAAACGTATTTTTGTTAATGCTTTTGGGTCTGTTTATTTGTTTGTTCCATATTAAATCATTGAAGGAGAATTTGTCCAATTGAGTATTGGAAAGGGTGATCCATTCTGCTGTAAATTCCACGGAGATGAGTTGAAGTAAGTTTAGAAGTCTGATTGCTGCTTGATATAGGTTAAGATCTGGATAATTAAAACCTCCATCTCTAGATTTTCGTCTCAACGTGGTTTCCGTGTCTTTTCTGACAAAGAATCGTAACTTTTTACACTACCCTTTAACAAGGAGCAACGTGCTTGAAATGTGTTGGGTAATGTAAAAAAAATCTACTCTAACAGTGAACGTTCCCCTATTTTCCTCATCTAGTCCTGCTCTTTTCTTTCTGCTGCACCTCTTTTATTTTCAGGCCTCTGTGCTGAAAGACCCTTTGTTTCCCAAAGTTTATCAAGACAAGCAATTGTACTGCACAATACTCCCTTAAAAACCCATCACTTACAATTCACCCTAAATAACTTGCAGGATTTCACATACCTGTAAGGAAGTCTTTCATAACAAATCTTCTGCAGGCCTCTGAAATGGTATCTTGGTTTTAGACTGCTGGCTAGCACAGAGACGAGCCTCGAGCCACATTTCTTAGTGTCCACGTCGCCCTGTTTTAAAAAAAACACACACACTCAAATAATTCACCTTTTTATTCTATGGATTAAAAGGACTTGGGGGAAAAGTTACCCCATCAAACTCTGAACTGGGAAGAGTCTACTAAAAAAAGAACATATATATCTAGCCAGAGGCTTCTGTCTAGAAAATACTCTCTCCTCTGGGGTCCCCCAAACTATTCTGACCCATCACAGTACTGCACCCTGGTTCCCAGTCCCATACCGCTACTGGGAGATCTCAAGAACCGCTCATGTAGTATGGTGGCATAGAGCCAAAATGCAGAGGGGGGGGGGAGGCTAAAATCTGCTACCACCTGCCCCACGAGCATTCTCACAACTTCTGAAAGCCTGCACACTTACAAAATGTATACAGAGGCTCTATATGTGTGTTGGCTGTTCCACAAGTTACAGAGAATGCAAATAAGTGATGCACAAGGGGGGGCACAGGAAGGTAAGCAGGCCCAACCCCACGCTGACTGCATATACACCAATGTACTGTGTGCACAGTGCTACCAAAGGCAACCATAGGAAGGCCAACCACTTAATGAAGTGTACTTCATTAATCTGACAGAGAGATTAAACGGAGCCTGAAGTCAGTCATTTAAATTCAAGCTTCGTGTCACCCGCTACCAGAAAATAAAAAGGGCAAGCAAGGGAACAAGAGACCCCCATGGGCAACAAAATACACAAGCCCCGTTCTACCACTCCGTTCAAGACCAAATGGAATACTCACGGGAGTGTTTCCAAATCTCTCTACCCCTCTGGGCCAACAGGAAGTTATCAAGATGTCAACAGCTTTGAACTTTGGAGTAGACAGCAACGATGTTTTGAGATCAGTCACATCCTTGGAGCTAAAACAGTGTGCTGGGACGGGCTCCTCCAAGCACTCAGTCCCACTGAGGTACGTAATCTGAAGGCCAGAGGCTTCATTGAAGACACCTTTGCGCCCTTCGTACAACACAGAATGTAAAGATTAAGCCGGAGCTCATCAAAAAGCTGATGTGAACAGGGCTGTCCCCCCTTTCCTCCTCCCTACACGAGGACCCCAGTATTTGCACACCCCAAGGGACCCTTTGACTCAACCAGAAAGGACTGGATAAAACGATCCAGCTGAATATCAAAGATGCCCCCCCTCCCCAGAACAAGTAGGGATTTCCTTTGGATGTCTTCAGCCTCCAGAGGTTTCCGCACACCCAGGAGCGACTGATTCCAAGTTCGCTAGCCTACAACCTGAGGCTATAGACTCCTCCTCCTCGCCCAGAGCACCCATCCCAGTAAGTCAACCCCAGATCCAGGGAAATGCCACTAAACTGCTGCTCAGCCTTTGCTGGGCCAGCCCAGCCAGTCCACTGTCCTAGTGACTCCGCCACTTCCTCTGAACGTGAACCCCTCGTGCACCTCACCCTTCCAAACATACGGAGGACACCCTGAGCTTTACAATGTGGCAGTTGGTTCTGCGCCTGGACCTCAACTTTGTGGTTGGCTTGCCGAACCCCTAAATCCTTCCCTCTCACTCCTGAGCCTCTGTCCTTCACCTGGATCAACAACGTCATTGGTGGTTTGGGTTTTTTCTTCCTTCACCTGGACCAGCTTCTTTCTTCTCTTCAGGACAGACAACGTATGATTTTCTTCTCTTCTTTATCATCTTCCCTTAGGTCCCCTACTTGCATCCTGATTAGTCAACAACCAAGGGGGGGGTAGCATTTTTAGGACCAAGTGGCCGTGCTAAAAAGCTGCTCCAGGCTTATAGTTTTGCTTTCCCTTACTTTTTAAAAAGAATTGTAGCTTGAGAGGGGAATAAATATTTTCTCACCTAAAATTTTCTGCTATGTTACCAAGTTTATTGTTCTGGAAAGGGGTATCGGTATACAATTGACAGGAACAATCCCAAGCAATTACCCCAGAACATGAGTGAGATTTTGTACATGTAGAATGCACCTGCCTGTGACAGGCCTGATGTGAGCACTGAGCTGGGTAGCAAGCCTGCAGGGCACACAGCACCCTGAGCCAATAACGCCTGTCTACGTTGGACTGCTATACACTCTGCCTCGAGGGATAACTGGAAAAACACAAAGATCCAAACTGGGAAGGTCCATTGGCACTCCTTTATGCCTCCTGGCACCATTCTGCCAAATGCACTTAACCCCATTTGTAAAGCCAAAGCGTAAAGCAACGTCATCAATAAAACAGTGGGATTTTCTCAGGAAACTGAACAGATTGCATCCAAGGTACACCCATCAACATAACAAGTTCACAGTTGCACCCTATGTTACAATGACAAAAATCACAATTCAACTTCCAAAATTACCTAGATAAGTGATGTTCTCAGCTAGTTCACATCCACTGACATCAAGAAAGCAGCCAACGGTTTCTTCATTGTTGGCTCCCAAGACGTAGGTCTGAATAGGGGCTGAGAAACAGAAGGCAGTGAGCTGCTAAAGCACAAAGGGGCCGTCCCCCCCCCCCGGTGGTGAGGGGGGCACGGACCCCAGCCCTGTTCCGACGAGGTGGGAGTGGGGGGGCGTTTACAGGCAGGGAATCTGGGCAAGGAGCCAGTGGAGGGGCGGGTCAGCAGGCCCAGGAGGCTCAGCGGCAGCCCGGCCCCCCTGACCGCTTGGCTTTCTACGCGCGGGGAGGGGGCGCGTCTCCCCCCGGGGCCCGGCGCCGAGCAGCTCAGCAGGCGGGAGGGGGGGCAGCCCCTACCTTTCTTGGCCCCCCTTCCGGTACTCCTCCCAGTCCGCGTCCCCAGGGGAGCCGAAGAAGCCCCCGACGCACAAGAGCAGCGGCGAGGGAGGGGGGGGGCGGGCGAGCGGGCGCCGGGAGACCCAGGGCGGCCCTGCCGGCCGCGGCCCCCCGGCCAGGATCCCGCAGCCCCAGCCCGGCCGTGGGGCTCGCCCGGCGCTCCGGCTCCCTCGCCCTCGCCCGGCCGGCTCCGCAGGGCGGTGGGGGGGGAGAGCGCGGAGAAGCGCGGCCCGCGGGAGGGCGAGGGGAGCCTCCCGGGCCTCGGAGGGCGGCCGGCGGAGAGCGGCCAGGCGACCCTGCTCCCCCCGGGGGGGGGGGGCCCGGCCGGAGGCTCACGTCGAAGGCGCCGCCCGAAGAGCGCGCCCAGCCGCCCCTCCCCGTCGCCGGACACCAGCCTGGAAGGGGGGGAGGGGGAGGGGAGGGGCTTAGCCGGGGAGGGAGGGAGGGGCTGCCCGGCCTGAGAGCCGCCTCCGCCGCAACCCCCCCCCCCCCGCCCGGGAGACGCGCCTCCCCCCGCCCCCGCTCACACGCGCAGCGGCCGCCTCCCGCCCGGCGCCGCCATCTTCTCCTTCCGGGCGGGCGCTTCCGCCTTCCGCCAGTCCCCGCCCCCCGCTCCCGGAAGGGGCGGGGCTGCCGCCGCCGCTGGGCGCTCCTTATCTGAGGTATCACGAGATCAGATCAAAATCATTTCTGCGGTAGTTGCGTTTATTTTCGAACCACATCAGTCCAACCTCAGCCTCAGCTGCTCTGTTCCAATTGATTTTAATCAGACTTGCGCACACACTCGAGAAAGTATTTGCACATTTTTGCCAAGGTAAATACAACGAACCATTGAATGGTGCCATTTGCCCAGGAATGATTACAACAATCTGACTGCAAAGCACTCTTTAACAAGTCCCGTGATTCTAGAAAAAAATATGATTAATTTGCAGGTATTCCTGTAAGGGATAACCCCTACAGTATGTGATGGGCTTTCTTTGTGTATATGTGTTTTTTTTCTCACCAGTTCTTTCAAATTAGAAATGGAACGTATGTAGACAGCCACTCTAATCCTCCTAATTAGAGGATTAGGGGCTGATAGCTGCCACTCCAGCAATCCAGATGTGCTTCCCATTTATTTTATGAGCCCCAGGGCTCCACCTTCCCCAAGGCGTTGGCTTTCCAGTCTCCAGGTTCGTTCTGGGACATACCCACATCCAAGTCATGAACTCCAGACTCAGCTTAATTAAAGTATATTTTATTAGCTTAAGGAGTGTTGCAAAGCACAAAGCACTCACAGGCAACAGACATAAATCAAGAAAACCTTAAATTCTTCCTAGCTCAAAACACCTGAGCTAGCTACCTAAGCATCACTGACTGGCACCCATTGGTTGCTTGTTTCATCGGTTAGCATGCCAGCCTTCTTCCTTCCCTGGCTGATCTGGCATGGAGACAGGTTGTGCTTTCAGCTTCTCTTTGGGGTACTTGCATGACGGTCCCTCCGAGAGAAAAGGGATGGTAAAGGGAATTGAGTGAGGTGAGAAGCCATCTTTTCTTAGGTCTCAGCCATTAATTTTATTTATGTCATTTATATTCCACCTTTCTCTCTGAGACTCAAGGCGGGTTACATAGTGTGAGATTAGTACAATCAGTGGCAAGGACAAGGGCAGGCGTCTCCACACAGTATCAAGAACATTTCCATAAACAATGTCATAGGGTAAATGAATACAAGTTTACAAAGACATAGCATTAGCAAGGATCCAATATGGGGTTGTGCTAATTCCCTTATGCAAGCCCCTAGTGTGGCTTCATCTGAAATAATGCTTACTCATTGCCACGTCTCAAAAAGAATATGAAGAGCTGGATAAAAACCAGGAAGGAACAATCAAACAATCACAAGGTTGGCATGCCTGCACTATAGGGCAAGGCAAAAGCATTTGGGGCCTTTTAGATAAGAAAAAAGGCAACTAAGGGTTTACATTATAGAGATCTTCAAAATTACACAGGGTGTTCAGAAAATGCGTGGTGATAAACTTTCCCCCTCTCCCATAGTGTTAGAACACGGGATTGTCCTTTGAAATGGTTTGGTAATAGATTCAAGACAGAGAAAAGGACATATCGCTTCACACAATGGGTAGCTGACTTGTAGAACTAACCCCCAAAAGATGTGATGATGGCCCCTTGTCAAGTCCTGCCAGGCTCTTCCCCAAACATTTCACTGCATCACTCCGCTGTATGAGTTAAAGATGTTTTTATTAAAGAAAGATACCAGTTTCAAGGTATTGGAACATGGTCATTGACCGGAATGCCTAAAGGCGGGAAAGTCAGATCAAAGGTTAGTGTCCCCTCCCCCGGCAGGGGAAAAGTCAGTTAGAAGTTTAGGTGCACGTTGCCTGGGAAGAAGGGGGGGGGGAGGAGCACAACTCAGTCTCTAGAGTAACTTCAAGGTCACCTTCCCAGGCTTCCGCAGGAACTAGTAATCAAAACACCTTGCCTGAAAGATAAACAGTTAGCAACAGGTCTACACAACTCTGGTTCCCTCTGCACTCCCTCAGAGGTACTGAAAGAAAACACATAGAGCGTGAAACATGGCAGATATGTTGGAAGCCAATCTGACACCCCTGGCTTAGATGGATTTTAAAAAATCAGACATATTTATGGAGCATTAGCTACAGTAGCCCAATGGGGCCCCTGAATTGAGCGGCAGACAGTGCAATCCTATGAAGAGTTACTCCAGTCTAAGCCCATTGAAGTCAATGGGCTTAGACTGGAGTAACTCTCCATAGGATTGCACTGTTAGTGTCTCTGATGGGCAAATTCTGGGGAGCAGCCATGGGGCAAAGGCTGTTGTTTGCAGGCCCTGCTTGTGGGCTTCCCTGGGGCATCTGACTTGCCCCTGACGGAAACGGGATGCTGGACTAGGTGGACCATCAGGCTGATCCAGCATGGAGGCTCTCATGTTGTTGTGTAGCTGAATATATTCTAATTAGTGCACATTTTATCCTTGCCACATTTGTATTCCTCAAGAAACCAATCTGACTGCCCCATTTCAGGACGTTCTTGTTTGTGGCTTGGCCCACAGGATGTTGTCCATGTTGTGGTTAGGAGTGGCCCGCTTCTGTTCTGAGGGAGGAAACGTATGAATTTATCGAATTATTGTATTTATTTATTTAAACTAATTATATCCTGCCTCTTCTCAGTGAGCTCCAGTTGGCTCACAATAAAGTCAAACACAAAGATGCCATAAAAAAACCAGTTCTCAGCAGAGAACATCCAACACAGTAAAAACTGAGAGGAGACACAAAATACCCAGCCAAATGGATGAACATCAAGGACTCCTCTGGTCTTCCAACACACGGATGCACCTGCTCTCAACGGGAGGGCAGAACTGAAGAATCGACTCTCTCTCTCTCCTCCTCCTTCTCATGATGACCTTCGTCACTTCACTCATCTGATTAGCGCTTGTAATAACAAACTCAGAGCCAAGCTACAAGTGACGCCTGACACAGGTTGGACACTTGTCAGCTTCCCTCAATTTTTGATGGGAAACGTAGGCATCCTGGTCTTGCAGCTGTAATGGAGAGCCAAGCTGTAAAACCAGGATGCCTACATTTCCCATCAAAACTTGAGGGAAGCTGACAAGTGTCCAACCTGTGTAAGGCGTCACTTGTAGCTTGGCTCTCAGTGGCTAGGCAGGGAGGAGGAAGCCCTTTAACGACAGTAATACTTTTTTTAACAACATGGTGATATTCCTGAAAAGAGAGTGCTAAGTGAAACACTTGTATAAGAGAAGTGTTCGCCGTGTCACCATATCTTATGTATATGAGTAGGCTTCCCATTTGCCATTTATGGCATGCAATTTCCCAGGGATTGGGAACACTGCCCGCCGATCCTCAGCTGATCTGCAGGCAGAAGCAGGCCTTCCCAAAGTGGGGGAGGGGATAGTTCTGCCATCACCCCCAAAAGTATCAGCCTCATGCTGGGGGCAACTCTTTAGCGCTCGGCTAAAACATACAGTTTTTGCCCAAAACGTTTATGTTTTTGGCTAATTACTAGAGTGTTGCCTCCAGCATAACACTGTCACTTCTGGGTCGTGTTAAAAATTGTACTTTCACACAGAGGCAATGATTGCTCCCCTGGTAAGCCCTAGCCCCTCCCCATCTCCTGCCAGTTGCTGGGGGGAGCTGGCAGTTGTTGGGATTTAGCAAGTGTTTTCATTTCAGTCATGAAAGAGTTAAACTGTTTGTGTTACTTAGTTAGTAAACTTATTTGCATGTAACCACTTAGGCCTCTGGTAAGGATTCCCACCAGAGAAAGGGGTGTCTCTAAGCTTAATGAAGTAGAATTAGGATTCTCTTTTGGGCAACCTGATTATTGGGGGGGGGGAGAAATTAACAGCGCAATCCTATGGCCGGCCCCAACGCCGACGCGGCTGCACTGGTGGTGTGGCGGCGCCGCCGGGCCGGATCCTGTGCCAGCAAAGTGTGGCCGCAGCGGCGCCCGCAGCGGCGCAGAGATGCAATTTTGGAGAACCAGAAAGTGTTGTGGGCGGGTCTGATCCACGGCCGCCGCCAGGCGCAGCCAAAGGGCGCTGTTCCTGACAAGCGTCAGGGGGAGGGGCCAGGAAAGGCGCAGCCTATGGGCAGCACGTGATCCCGGCCAGGCCCCAGAGCAGCAGGCAAACCGCGCCCATGCCGGCAGACTGCCTCGGCTCGTGTGTCGGGCGGGGCTCGCAGTCGGGAAGGAGAGGGGTGGGCGTAGTCTGAGAAGCCTTTCCCCCGTTTGCCCAATGTAGCACCAAGTCCCTGGCGGCCGCGTCCAGAGAGGTTGGCATGGGACTGGCAGGCGCCCTGCCATGAGGAATCCAGGGCAGCAGCCAGTCTCTGGCAGCAGGGGACAGCCCCCAAGTGGTGCCGAAGGGGAGGGCTGGCCTGAGGCCGCCACCAAGAGGCAGACACAGCGGGCCTGCCCCCTCGTCCCCATCCCAAGGCAAAGAACACAGGCACCCATTGCACAGAAATCAGCCTTTATTATTATATCATCCCACCTCCCCCAGCAGACGTGAGGAAGGGGAGGCGTGTAGGAGAGCCGCCTGTGCAGCAAAACACCCCACCCCACCCCCAAGGCGGCAGCGGCGGTCACCGGCGAGGCCGGCGGCCGGACCCCCTTGGCCGTCCACGGGCCCGGCCTCTCGCACGCAACTGGGCCCGAGGGAGGGGTGCCTCTGGGGCGGGTGGAGCTGCTGCAGCGGGTGGGGCCGGAGGGTCGAGGATGGCGACGAGCCGCCCGAGCAGGGCTTCGGCACGGACTTGAGAGGCACACCCCACCCCTCCCAACAACCATGGCCTGTTGGCGTGGGAGGCTGGCAACTGCTCCACGGGATTGGATGCGAGGCAGGACGCCCTGGGGTGGAAGGTGTTGGAATGACCAATGGGGCTGCTGCAGACGCCCGAGGGGCTGGACCCACTCTGGGAGGCGGCCGCTCATGGGACTGTGTTGCTGGGGCTGCGGCTGCGATGGGGGCGACCCTCCCCAGGCGCGCGAGACCTCCTGCCCGGGATATGGCATCCACCTGCCACCACCCTGGATTCTCCATTGGTGGGGGCTAGGGTTCCAGCGAGCGGACCGTTTGCCCTGCCATCTCCCGCCCCCTTGCAGCTGCAGCTCGCACCACCCTCTCCCTTGCTTATCGTGTGCCAGCTACTCTCCCCACCGGGGATCCCCGCTCACATGCCCCGCCCCAACCCTCTACCTGGCCATAGATACAGGGGGGTTAGCCGTGTTAGCCTGTGGTAGCGAATTCAAAAAGGGTCCCGTAGCACCTTTACAACTATCCAATTTTATTGTGGCACAGGCTTCTGAGAATCAAGTTCTCTTCGGCAGATGGGTGGTACAGACACTGGTCAAATACAGAGGAGGAGGGGGGGAGGGGGCGGGGAGGCAAGACGGGGTGTGTCGGATACATTTGTGGCAATGTGCAGGTGGGGAGATGTGACGGGAGTGTTGGGGGAGGGGCGGAGGACGAAGTCAGACTCGCAGACACAGAAAACAGTTGTTGTACATCTCGTTTTATTGCACTGGAAAGAGCGGGCTTGCGTTTAGGCTGGCGAGGGAGCCGGAGCATTCCACACAGTCCTCCTTCCCGCTCGGAGGGGCGGGGCTGGGATGCAGGCCGCGGCGCGACGGTGCTTCCTGGGCTGCAGCCAACCGTCCGTCAGAGATGTTTGGGGAGGGCGGGGCGCGGGGGAGCAGCCATGCCCTGGACGTGCCTGTGGGGGAAAAAGACAAATGATATAAACAAACATAGATGTAGAAGTGCATTTGCCCAGCCATCACTTCTGGTCCAGCCATATTTACTTCCGTCTGGGCTGATCGTGCCAGAGAGCCCCTGCCCTGCCCCTGTCCTCCACATTTTATTTTTAAAAAGTGAAACCCATGACAAAGAGTGCTATAATGAAACAGCTTTATCAGAGGCGTTCCTAGTTCCAGATCATATAGTGTGTAAATTGACAGTCTAGCTGCCATTGAGAGATCTCTGCCTTTTTGGTGCTACACCTCTGAAGATGCCAGTCACAGCGGCGGGTGAAACGTCCGGAACTACAATGCCAGGACCACGGCGATACAGCCCGGAAAACCCACAACAACCACTGCCATTGATCTCATTGTGGGTATAACTGCACTGTCTGGCTTTGCCAGGTTGGAATAGATCCCTTTCTTTCTGCCTTGTTTGTATCCCTCTCTTCCTCAGTGGATAAAGCTGAACTTGGGTTCCCAACACTGACTCAGGAAATGTCAGGAAAGTCTAGGGTGGTTCTGGGATGGGCAAAATTTGGGGAGGGTGATATTAACTTCTGGGTTATACTCTAAGATGTGTGACACTCTAGGCTGCCATAACTATGTGCAAGCTATTTTTCTCCCTCAGTTCTTTGTGGGTGGGAAATTGGGTCTGAGGGCAAGTAATTCACTGCCCCCCAGGTGGGCAAATGCACTTCTACATCTATGTTTGTTTATATCATTTGTACTCTCCTTTTCTCACTGAGACTCAAGGCGGATTACACAGTCTAAGTCACTACAATGAACGGAAGGGACCGTCAGTAAACAATGCAATAGTATATGGAAATGCAAAATTTGCAGAGATGTGAAAACAAGCATGTCATGATTTTAAGTTTGTGTGTGTGTCTTTCTTTAAATGCTTGGTGTGTTACAGAAGAAGAATGGGGGGTGAGAGAGAGGGATGAGTGAGTGAGGTGATTGGTTGATGACTGAGAGTGTGGGCGGAGTTGAGAAGAGCAAGTGGAGTGAAATCTGATTGGACAGTAGCAGTGCTCTAGGGGCGGAGTGAACTGTATTTTTTTCAGTTACTGAGTGGAGAGAAACTTATTCATTCTGAGCAAAGCAGGCAGCCTGTGTGGAAGCCTGAGGGGATTCTTGTAGGCCTGGAGTTGGCATGCCACACCGTCTGCATTAGCTGACTCTTTACATTTCTACATTCCTGATTCCTGGTCAGTTGGCACACCACACAGGAATCAGGGGGTAGTCTTAATATGTATCATTTCATTCTCTCATCCTTCACAGAGCACAATACTCCCATACACTCTAAGCAACATTCTCACACGCCTTACAGCTCACTCTGTGCTTTTCACTGCCACACAGATAAGACAGCATACTTGCCCATCTGCCTGAGACTGGTTTAGAATATGCTCCTGTTGTTGTAACTGTTGCTGTAGACATATCTGGGCATTGCTCTTTTACGGGACTTCCTGAAAGCTTCTTAATAAAGCCCTCGCCTCCATGGTTGAATCCACATTACCTCTTTTTTCCCGGTTGTTCTCCACATGAAATCCGCATTTCAGAGTGCCGGTCACATTACCCAATCCTCGACACGCATCTCTCTCGGATTTCCATCGAATTACTAGTAGCGGTTTTCTTGCGGGAGTTTCACGATGGACGTGAACGCTTGCGAGCGCAATTTTCGCGCTCCTTTTTTAAACAGCCGTCAATCAAGTCTCCCCTTCCTTTCCTTGCGTTCCCATTGGCCGATTCCACCAGAGATGGCTCGTGAGCGATTTCTCCAATATTTCCCCTTTATTTGCTTTCGTTGCTTGGTTCAGCAACATTCGATTTCTCAAAAGCCAAACTTTTTTCTCATTAACATCTTTTTAGTGGCCCGACCACCCGAATATCCTGTTCCCCCCCCTCCTCTTTTAATTTTTTTTTTTAAATCGATCTGTCATAGCGAAATTTCGTAGTGTTTTCCAGCGCAACAAAGATCACATTTAACTACCGTCCTAACGCCTCCTGCCTCGGCCCATGTATACGGTGCTCTAGAATGATACCACAAACAAGGTTTTAAAATCAGCTGTGTTTCTTGTTCCTTGAGAAATGTCTCTTTTAATGTTTTTGCCTTTTTTAAAACTTAAGTCATCGTGGCGCAGTGACGATTTATCAAAATTAAAAGCTTTGGAAGTCCAACCCGGAATTATTTTGTTGGAATGTTATTAAATCGTTTGGTCAGGGTGCGTCTCGTGGCTGGCGCATGTCACGACCGAAGGTTGAGCACCACGGGGACACTTGGCTGGGGTGCCTTTTCTGGGCACAATACTTGTTTTATTCCCACATAACAAAATATCGCTATTCCAAAGATTCCTTAAAAAAAAAATTAAAAAAAAAAAAGAACAGAGAATCGAGGGAAGATTTACGTGCCGCAGAGACAGAATAGGAATCAATTGTGTTCCTGGCAAAAATATTAGTGGATAAAGAAAGTTTGTCAATCTTGGATTAACGTGGGAAATGCTGTCCAAAAACATGCAGAAAACATTTTGAAAATCGAACACCTTTATGTTGCTCTTAAAGAAACGCTTCTTATTTCTGCTGACCCAATTTTTTAGTTCCACATTGACATCCATGAACTTAAAATACATTCCCTTGAAATCTTATCTGTATTTCCATTCCTGTTTTGCTGTAAAATTTGGTGTTATGCCTGGGGACACAATGGAGAAAGCATTCTGAAGATACAGTGAATACAGACAGAATGCTAAATTTAAAGTTGTGATGTGGCGTTCTGTGGGTTCTTTCTTGTTCTTCGTGTTTGGAACCCATCTCAAACCTGTGTGCCAACCAGGCTGGAGACTACGACGCTTGGTCCCCCGATTGGAGTGATGAATGGGAAACCCAGGATATCAGCAGAATCATTCTGGACATAATATTCTAAGTGTCGTTCGGCATCCTCCACTTTTAAACAGCTCCTTTTGTTCCACGCCAGTAAAAGAAAAAAAACATCTGGAGATCCAGCACAGATGGGGGCCCGCCTGTAAATTCTGTTACTTGGCGTCACGTGTGGTTCATTTCCATCACACCCAATCTAAAACACTGGGGACTGATTGATTCAGCACTCCATTCAGAAAATCATGCATTCAATGCCAGTTTCACCCATTGATTTCATCTCCCACATTAATGGACTGTGCTTTTGAGAGGGAAGAACGGGTAACACCAGGAGCGGCACATTCCAGAAGAATCAGAATTGGTATTTTTGTATTACGCTGTGCCAACAAATTTCATCGTGATGTCTCCACGTGATGTGGTGGAACAACCAGTTTCTTGGGCCATTTAAAGCACAGGTCATATCACATTATTTCTCAACATCAGCAATTTAGAACCCAATTATGCCATTGGGGTGATGCTCCTTAAATTGTCAGTGCTTCCCTCGTCTGGAAAACTGAGTCTGGTGACATGGTGACAGGGGGGATGCTTGTGAGGTGCTTGTGGAACAGTGTGATCCACCATTTGCCACTTATATACCATGTCCCAAAAAACCTACAATTGTGTCAAGTCAACTGTGGCAATCAGAATGTGACACATGAGACTAAACTTTGGGAGGTAAGGCTAATGAAGTTCGAGGTCACAATAAATACAAACACTTCACGTGTTTGCCGGGGATGCGGGAAATTAGAAAAGAGGGGGAGCAGAGAACACCTATGATGATGTGGGACATTGCTCCAACAGGGGGTGGGCATTGATTGTTATTTGGGAAATCTAGAGGACAGTCCAGAAAGCCATTAGACCTATCTTTTTGATGCATAGACATGGACCACGTACAGAGAAAATATCAATGTGACGTCATGGAAAATATTTTTTAATTTAAGGAAAAAATTAAGCAAAAGAGAACCACCAAAAAAAAATTTTTTTTTAAATGAACAGCACAACAATAAACTGTGGGGGAAGGGGAAGAAAACTTGGTCAACTATATACAGTGGTGAAAACAATCAGGGTGCATCCCCAGAGGCAGAGGGACGATGTCTCCTTCTCTCACGGCGCTCCATCACATTGACTCGCCGCCCCAGGCGTGCTAGTCTGTCCTCCACGCTGCTCAACCTCTCTTGCACATTTGAGACTGAATTTGGGAAAGAAAAGTGTCTTTGAGAGACGGCACCAGAAAAAAGGGTGACAGCACCATTCAGAGCAAAAACTTACTGGATGATCCTAGCCTCTCCTCCATCCTCTCCATGGCCGTGAACAGATCTCCTATCCCTCTGCGTTGGGCTCTTCCTGGGGGAGCAGACCTTCTGCTGGTTGAGGGACCCTCCTCCGACCGTTCGGGTTGGCTTTCCTGTGCACTAGCTTCAGAAATGAAAGGAAGAAATCAAAATCTTGTAAAACGGTTTGGCCACAGCAGTCATAACATCCTGGCTGATCCACTGTGGCATCAACCTCCAGATTCTCTGATTTCATTTCAATGATTACAGAAAAATGGGAACTCTGTTATAGCACCAGCAAATAAAACATCGGAAAGCAATAATTTTTTTTTCTTGCTGTTACAAAGGAGATAAAAAAAGGCCGGCAATTATTTTTTTTCACAGCACACTTTTGAAATCGAGGAAAAGCCTGGTGGGTGGTGATGCTCCGTGCTTGGGGCACCACTGTCATATACAACTTCCCCTCCATCCATGGAAGTGTGGAAGCGAATGTGGTTCCACTCATCCATGGACACATTCTATGAAGGTTGATGGTCAAGTGCACGGTGTGGGAAAGCATCAGTTGCTGGTCTGCCTGATTTTAGGTGGGGAAGAATATATTAGGCAAATACATGCTTACCAGGGGGTGCCTGTTGTGATCCCTGAGCAGGGTCCTCAGAGGAAGCTTGCTCCCCAGCCACCTCAAGCGCCTCCTGCTCCTCGTCTGCTCTTGCCTCCCCCACGGCAGCGGTGGGAGCTCTACCGCGGAGAAGGGCTGCAAAGTGAAGAAGAAATGTTGGCACACTCCATCAAACCATTGCAATCGGAACATTCATGACAAAAAGGTGCAACAAAGATAACACCAGCAACTGTGCACCGTGATGAACACAGCGGCTCGACACATGCCACTGTCCCAAACTTGGGGTCCCTCACGCCGAGCATAAAAAAAAAAAAGGTTTCTTTGTAGGAGAAAAAAAAACCGTTATTGCAATAAAACGGCGTTGTGCTACGATTACGGGGGGTGGGAATGGAATCTCAGCTCTCCCCCAAAACATCTAACTTTTTGGCTAGTCTCTCCACATTGACGTGCACTTAACAGCGTTGTTAATTTAAAATTAAATGCTTTTAAGAGGTTCTTACCAGCATGATGACGGGATTGCCAGCTTGGCCTTCCGGCGAGATCCCAGAGGTTCATCATGGACGCAAAGTACGGGGGCTTTCCACTCTGGCGAGGGATCCCCTGCCAGGCTTCCAGCGCCCCGTAGAAGTCCCCCTTCACCCTCTTGAACTTCGATCTGCACTGTTCGGGGGTCCTGCTGTGACCACGGGCACACATCTGCCTCGACAGCTTGTGAAATATAAGCTTCGTGGGCAGATGTGTGCTCCTCATTACACGCGCCGCTTTTCTGGAGCGTGCAACGAGGTCCAGCAGGGTCTCCACCTCTTCATCCCGCCAGAAGACTCCTTTTGCCGCTGCTGCCATACTTGTTCCTAAACGAAATACCGAAAATGTGCTGTTACATAAATTAGCATGCCCTCATAACGGCTCCCTAAAGGCGCGGAAAAAAAGGCTGCTGATTGGACGCGCTTGAACAGGATGACCAATCGGTGTTGAGGATTTGATTTCGGCGCCAAATGCTGTTGAATGAACACTATGTTCTCCCACACTCATGGGAAGGCCCTTTCAGGCCAATAATTTTTATTTCTGCTACTTGAGTTCCAGTGAAGCATGAGAAAGCATTGTTAACAAGAACAGGGGTTGATTTCCTATCAACAGATTGGTTCACTTTTCACATCGCATTGCAGTCCTTTTAACGAAACATCTTCCTGGCGTGCCAATGCATCTACGAAAATTCGTCATAGCGTTATTTTGTCACATTAAAATTAATTAGGCAAAGGAACGGGTGGTGGCTGCAGCGCATGCGCAATTAACGGCTTGGATTTCCGGCGGGAGAACAGTGCTTGGTCGACGGATCACGGTGCAGTGGACTGCCCTCCATTTGCTTTCTTGCAGACGTGGGGAGAGAAGAGCGACCGACACTCTGATCTGCGGACACCATCAAAAACAATTGTTTTTTGAAAATGTCGGCCACTGCCCCTGTGGCTCCACGATCAGCGACATGGAGGGAAAAAGAGGTATTGGACCTCCTTTCTTTCTGGGGGGAGGACAAGATACAGGAAGCCCTTAGAAGCTCCCACAGGAACTTAGACAACTTTGAAAAAATTTCCAAAATGATGTCCTCGCGTGGTCATCGGCGCACTGCACTGGAATGCAGGAACAAAACAAAAAGTATGCGGTTGGAGTACAAGCGCGTCATGGCACACAATTCCACTTCTGGAAACGGCCCCATTACATGTCCTTTTTTTCGTGAGCTGGACAGTATTCTAAGAGGGGACGCAAGTGTTAAACCTAAACGGATAGCGCGAAGCATTTCTTTTGCCCAAGGACCCCCGCAGATAAGCGCCCCCAGGGAAGTGATGGAGGGATCGGAGGAACTCTTCTCGCACGACATGCAGACGATAGATGCTGCACCACTGTGGTGCTCTTCTCCAAATCCCATGGCAGCACGTGAGTGATGGAGCATTGATTATTCTAGTTCAGAGCTATGATTTTTCTTCCTTTTCAAATTTCCCTGTCTATGAAATCGTAACACCTTTATTGATTTCCCGTTTATAGCGCAGAACTCGTCATCATCCACCGATGCCAGTGAAGAGGATCTTGACCGCACCATAGATGGACTTGCTGACAAGGGTGAGTTTTTTTTTGACAGATTGCTCCAATGCTGGCCCACCCAAAAACAGTCCCCGGAAAGGCTGAAGACATCTCGAGAGTGGGAACGCCAAGATGAGAGTGCCTGGTCTAGGGGAAAAGAGGGGCACGACCTCAGGTTTGCAAGATGTGGGAAAGTCTGTCAGTGATGGGATGTTTTGGAGGTCTGTCAGTTATGGGGATGATGTTACATCATTGGCCACACCGTGGAGGTTGTCTTAGACTTATGGTTTCAAATGTTCAACTGTTCACTCCTGCCCAGCCCATCCATGCAAGCAACACCAGGGTTTATCCGTTCTATATTCACCAAATTGCATGGATGGAGTTGGCTCTGGATTCAAATATATTTTTGATCAGTCTCCTTTTCATTAAAGGATGCCTGACTTGAACTCCAATCTCTACACTCGAAGCATATAAACCCAGTGCCCAGCTTCAGGGACAGATGAACACAGGAATATGAGACCGTGGATGGGTGCATGGACTGGTGCAATTTTCTGTGTGAGACATTCCGGCCCACTAAAAGGCTGAATAAGGGGTAGATGACAGAGGGCACATTCAAAATCTGTTTCAGGTTTTCAAGGCCACCTCTTAGTCATTATAGTGGTGCATAAAAAAACCAGACGTCCCATTACAGCTCCTATCATCTCTTATATATTGATAGTGGCACAGATACAAATAAGAAAAGAGGACAACGCAGAAGACAGTGCCTGCGAAGTGAATGTTTGAATTGTATTTATCTATATCACTTCCCTGTGTTTTTCAAACCAATCACATTTTAATCCTATAAAATTTTCAGAAAACGACACTACAGGTGCAAACGCAATGGAGGACGACGACAGTGATTCAGACCTTCCCCTGGGGCATCGTTCACGCTATAACACGGGTAAGCTTAGTTGATCTGCAGAATCTAAAAGAGTCCAGTTGCACCTATGAGAAGAGACAATTGCGTAGTGGCATAAGCTCTCCTGAATCACGTTATCTTTGTCTGACATATGAAACAGAGCATGGTCAAATATAGAGGGGGGGAGAGAAGTGGAGGAGAGAGCAGAGTCATCTTGGGAGGCCGGAGGGTGCCTCACAATCGTTCCTTTTATGTCACATGTCCAAAATCTCCATTCTTTGTGTGCGACTGTTGGCCTCCAAGGCAGTTGCCCTGCAAGTTTCTGTAAGCCCAACAGCAAGACCTTAATATCCCCTTGGCGTGTGACCCTCCTATGGACACAGACCCACCTGCAAGATGAATAAAAAAAACAAATATTTTGTTCCCTGAAGCCCACGCCAGGTGTCACCGAGCTCACCCAGACCCCACCTGGTGCAATAAAATCTGTCACCTGTTTCACTGTGAACAGCATGCATAGTCTCCATTCTGAACCAAATGGAACGTATGACATTTTCATGTGTGTTGCAATTCATCGGCCACGCAGGGTGCATAGGTTAGAAAAAAAAAATTTTGGGACAATCTACGGCTACCTTACAGTCTGCATTGGAATTTCCCAGAACAGTGTAGTGTTCTCCCACTGTTAGCTGAAATTTCCCATTTATCATGTGAGATTTTTGTCAATGAAATTTTTATTGCATTTGTTGGCTTGTTTCAAAGATCTGCAGCGCACATTGAACCGCACCTTGCACCCCTCAATTGGTAATGACAACACTGTTTATGTGATCTGCACTGACATGAATCACGGTTCCAAAAATCAATTCTGAGGGACACCCAGACACCGTCTTGGACCACCTATCCTCTTTAATGGTTGCTCCCACCACATATGTTCTGATGTTGTCAGGATTTCATGGAAATTCTTGATTTAGCATAACATTGAAAATGGTCAGAATGTGCTCACTGTGGAACATTGCAAGAGCAACGTTGGTCAGCATTGGTGTAAAAGGCAGATCCGGACAAAGCACATCTCCTCGCTATCTAAAGCAGATAAATTGGTCTCTCTCACTAACGCCGTTTTAAACATAATAGCTTTGACTGCTGCCAGTATGTCCTCCATGTTATTTCTGCACAACCCATATGGCAAGTGGCATTGTTTTTTTTTTTTTTTTGAAAAATTTTTTATTGGGTTAGAACATTTTTATTTTTACATTACAATCAATTTTCCCCTAATTTTTCGTTTCTAACCCCCTCCCTTTCCCCCCCTTTTGTTGACTTCCAACAGCTTTCCCACCCTCTGTCCCTTTTCCCTTACTTCTATTAAATTCCTCTGTCTAAAACAGATATACATTCTCCATTATATTAAGCAGTGCATCATTAACTCCTTTAATTATTATACACCCAAACTATACGTCTTTAGATAAACAATTTATCCCATTTTCCAGTTTTGAATAATTCTATATAAACCTATAAAAATATATAAACCATAAAAATTTCCCACATTTAAATCAAACAATTTGATTTATTCTCTATATATTACTCATTTCAACTTTTTATGGTAATTCTATATAACTCCTCAGATACTCAATCAATTTAACTCTTCTATACATTCAGTTTGGTGCATATAAATCTTGTCAAAGAAAGAAAATATTGTTAGTTAGTCAATCCTCATGTTTAAACCTTATCATTAATTATTCTCTATCAGTTGACCTATACATATCTATATATATCTCAATCAATTAATCTAACTGCTTATAAATTCACATTTCTCTTCCTCCCCCGGTAAAGTCACCCCTCTCTTTTATACTTTTATTATATTTCAGTAGTTCTCAAACTGCCACAGTTTTCCTCCCACCTCCCATTTCTTCTCCAGGTATTGTTTCAGCTTCTCCCAGTCTGTGTTGAACTGCCCTGAGTCCAGATCTCTCAGTTTTCTTGTCATCTTGTCCATTTCAGCCATATACAGCAATTTGTAGATCCAATCTTCAATAGTTGGTACTTCTTGTACTTTCCATTTCTGCGCATACAAAAGTCTAGCTGCTGCAGTCATATAAAAAATCAACGTCCTATGATGGGCTGGAATTCCCTCCATTCCCAAGTTTAGCAGCAGGAGTTCTGGGTTCTTATTTATTTGAAACTGTAAAATTTCACTCATTTCTCTTATTATTTCCCCCCAGAACTGCCTAGCTACCTCACACGACCACCACATATGATAGAGGGAGCCCTCATGTTTCTTACATTTCCAGCATTTATTAGAAGTATTCAAATTCCCTAGCGCAATCTTCTTTGGTGTCATGTACCAACGATAGATCATTTTGAAAATGTTCTCTTTAATATTGATACATGTCGTTGTCTTCATTGTAGTTTTCCACAAGTATTCCCATGCCTCCATTGTTATTTCTTTATTGAAATTTATAGCCCATTTCACCATCTGTGTTTTAACTATCTCATCCTCAGTATACCATTTCAGCAATACTTGGTATACCTTGGATATTCTTTTCTTGTCTTCTTTAAGAAGGGTCTGCTCTAGTTCCGAGTTCTCTGTTCGTATGCCCCCTTTTGCAAAGTCTGAGTTGTATAAATCTCTAATCTGTCTATACTGAAACCAATCATAGTTAGGTGATAGTTCCTCTTGCGTCTTTATTCTAAGTTTAGATACTTCAATCTTAGTTATTTCTTTGTACGTTAAACATTGTTGTTCATTATCCACAGCTCTCGGATCTATCACCTCATATGGAACCACCCACAAGGGGGTTCCTTCTTGTAGGTAAGTTCTATACTTCTTCCAGATTGTAAATAAACTTCTCCTTACAAAATGATGCAGGAACATCGAGTTGACCTTTACTTTGTCATGCCATAGGTATGCGTGCCATCCAAAAATTTTTTTATATCCCTCTAGGGCTAATAGTTTCTTATTCTTTAATGTCATCCACTCTTTTAGCCAAACTAGGCAGATTGCATCATGGTAAAGTCTCAGATTGGGCAGTTGCATTCCGCCTCTCTCCTTTGCATCTTGTAAAACTTTTACTTTCACTCGAGGCTTCTTGCCTGCCCAAACAAAATCTGATATTTTCCTCTGCCATTTTTCAAATTGTTTAGAGTCTCTGATGATTGGTATTGTCTGTAACAAAAACATTACTCTTGGTAACACATTCATCTTAACTGCTGCAATCCTGCCCAACCATGACAGGTTCAATCTATTCCATTTGATCAAGTCTCTCTCTATCTGAGTCCATAATTTTTCATAATTATTCTTGAACAAATCTATATTTTTTGCAGTCAGCTCAACTCCCAAGTATTTCACCTTACTAGTTACTTCACAATCCGTTGTTTCCATTAACAATTGTTGTTTCTGCTTAGTCATGTTTTTGCATAATATCTTTGACTTCTTTTTGTTAATGAAGAAACCTGCCAAATCTCCAAACTCCTTGATCTTGTCTATCACTTTTGGCATGTTCTCCAGTGGGTCTTCTACAATTAACATTATGTCGTCTGCAAATGCTCTGACCTTATATGAATAGTCCTTTATTTTTATTCCTCGTATTTCCTCATCTTGTCGAATTTGTATCATCAGAATCTCCAATACTAAAATGAACAACAATGGAGATAACGGGCAACCTTGTCTTGTTCCTTTACTAATCGTCAATTTTTTGGTCAATTCATCATTCACTACAATTGCTGCAGTCTGGTCTCTATAGATTTCCTTGATTGCTCTGACGAATCTTTCTCCCAGTTGTAGCTTTTCCATAGTGGCAAACATAAAGTCCCAGTTTAAATTGTCAAACGCTTTTTCAGCGTCTACAAAGAAGAAACCAACCTCTTTGTCACAACGCTTGTCGTAGTATTCAATAGCATTGATCACTGTCCTTAAGTTGTCTCTTATTTGTCTGTCTGGCAAAAAGCCTGCTTGTTCCTCCTCTATGACTTCCGAGAGCCACCCCTTCAATCTCTCCGCCAATATCTTCGCAAAAATTTTATAGTCATTATTGAGTAGTGATATAGGCCTATAATTTTTCACGCTAGTCAGATCTTGGCCCTCTTTTGGGATCAATGATATATTCGCTTCGCTCCAAGTGTCTGGAATTCTTTGATCCCTAAAAACTCCGTTCATCACCTCTTTTAGGAATGGTGCCAGTTCATTGGCCATTGTCTTATAAAATTTAGCCGTAAGTCCATCTGGCCCTGGCGCCTTTCCTAGATTTGCGGATTGTATTGCCATATTTATTTCCTCATCAGTTACTTCACTGTTCAGCTTATTTCTCCAAGCTTCCGAGATCTCTGGAAGTTTGGTTTTCTCCAAATATGATGCTATTGATTCTTTGTTTACTTCTTTTTTATTATACAGCTTAGCGTAAAATTTATAAAAGGCTCTGCTAATGGTAGTCTGCTCCAAATACGTTTTGTTTTCTTCACAAATTTTATTTATTATTTTCTTTTCCCTTTTCTTCTTTAATTGCCATGCCAAATATTTCCCAGGTTTATTAGCACCCTCAAAAGCTTTTTGATTCAGTCTTTTAAGGTTCCACTCCAATTCTTTGTTACTCATTGCTGTTAACTGTTCTTGAAGAATTTTGATTTCCTGATGTATTTTCTTTTTCCCTGGTCTCTTTTTTAACTGTACTTCTTTGGCCTTTATTTTCTCCTCAATCTCTTGTCTTTTCTCCTCTTTCTTTTTCCTTGCTCTACCATTTAAGTCCATTAGTATGCCCCTTACAACCGCCTTGTACGCGTCCCAAACTTTACTGGTTGGTACTTCTTTATTCACGTTGTATTGTATAAAAAACTTAGTCTCTCTTCTCAGTGTTTCCATATTCTCACTTTCCTGTAACAGGTCCTCATTTATTCTCCAGGCTTTCCTTTTTCTCCTTTTTCCAAATTTCCACATAATTGGGTTGTGATCTGAGCCTACCATCGGCATTATTTCTACCTCCTTAGTCCATAGCGCTAAGTCCTTTGAGGCCCAGATCATATCGATTCTTGATAATGTAAGATGCCTTGCAGAATAAAAAGTAAACTGTTTGGTTTTAGGATATTCTCTCCTCCATACGTCTTCGAGAGTCTCTTGTTGAATCAACTCAAAAAAAAGCTTTGGCAATAGTCCTCTTTTCTTTTGTGCTTTTGTAGTCTTTTTGTCTAATTCCAAATCTGTCACTCCATTGAAATCTCCAGCAAGAATTATCTGGTCATATACAAGATCGTCTAGGTGCTTCCTTAAGTCCTCAAAGAAGCTTTCCTTTGCACCGTTAGGTGCATAAAGTCCGACTACCAACACTCTCTTTAAGTTCCAATTACATTCCACTGCTACAAATCTAGCTTCCACATCTCTCATAACAAATTTTGGCTGCAGCTCCTCTTTTATATACAACACCACTCCTCTTTTTTTCTTGTTGGAAGCCGCTACAAATTCTTTGCCCAATTTTCCAGATTTTAAATATTTTACATCCTGTTTTCTAATGTGGGTCTCCTGCAAACAAACAATATCACATTTTTGTTTTAGTAGCCAATGAAAAATATTTTTTCTCTTATTCGGTGAGTTTAGTCCATTTACATTCCAAGATAATACTTTACACTCCATATTCATGGTTTTGTTGGTAAGTCTTTTTCATTGTCCTTGATAAATCTCTCCATCTCCCGCTCAGATCTGATGCGTTTTTTTGCCCCTCCAAACTCAAAGGACACTCCTTCCGGTAACTCCCATCTGTATCTGATATTCATGTCCTTCAAAGTCTGAATTAGCACTCTATATTTTTTCCTGTCCAATAACACTGACCTGGGCAGTTCCTTCATTATAATAATCGTCTTGCCATCAATCTCCAATGGATCTTGAAATTGTTTGGTCACAATCCTCTCTTTCATATTTCTAGTTGTAAACTGCACAATCACATCCCTTGGTAGTTTCCTCTGGGTTGCAATTCTCGAGTTCACACGATACGCCACATCTAGGATAGCCACAATTTCCTCCTCCTCCTTCCCCAGGTAATCAGCCAACACCTCAGTCATCTGTTCTTGCGCTGACTTCCCTTCCACTTCTGGCAGACCGCGAAAACGAAGCTGCTTCTCCATGTGTTTAGTTTCTGCAACTGACATCCTCCCCTTCACCAGCCTCATCTCTGTTTGTTGCGTGTCTATTAAATTCTCCATCGCGTCTTCTACTGTTTTAACTCTCTGCTGCGTTCCTTGTAATTCACTGCTAATCGTTTCCACACCTTTTTTCACTTCTGACAGCTCCGACTTTACTGTCTGTGTAACTTCCTTGACCTCTTTAATAAGCTCCAATTTCGTGTCCTTAAGTTCTTTCATCATGTCTATAAGTTTTTTATCCAAGTTTTCTATTGCCGATTGCCACTCTTTTTTCGACATCGTGGGGCTTGCTTTAGCTCGCTCCCACGAATCTGCTCTCTTCCTCAGCTCCGTGGCGTATAATTAAACGTTTTCCTTTTTTTTAAATGTCCCAATCTTTGCCAAAATTAATTTTTTATATCCAAAATGTCGGGCGTCTTTTCTCTATGGTTTCTCTATGTTATTATAATCCAAGATGGCCTACTTCCTCTTCCGCTGAAGCCACGACCCTTCCACTTTCAAAGATGGCGATTCCCCACTTCCTGTCCTTTTGCAAGGGCCGCTTCCCTCCAGCCACTCTATTGTTGTTACGCACTTCCTGTCTCCCGTCTTCCCACAGCAGGTCTCGCGATGGTGTCTTTTTCCCACAGCTCCAAAACCACAGGTATTCAAAACAATAGTCCGATTTTTGTAATAACTTCTTTAAACTTAGTCTCTTTTAAAATACAACTCCTGCCGAGTCTTCACCTCCTTTTCGCTAGTCTGTTGCAGTTTAAAAGTCTACTTTCTTTCCTCTCTGTTTTTGTCAATCTGTCCCGTTTCAAGAGATAGCGATCTTTACCTTCTCTCCAGCTTTCTCGGGTTGTAATCGCTGTTTCGATCTTAAATTCTCCTCTCGACTTCCCTCCCCGATCGAAGCTTGGGTATGTAGGTCTTATGCCAGCCGAATTGGCCCCAAAATTGCCGCAGAGATTGTAGCCGACCCGTCGCAAGGTGGGACCTCAAGGATCGGGGGGGAGACTCCTTGTGTAGAGCCCCCCCTCGTCCGAGATCTAACTCACCCTAGGGTCTTGAGCGTTCTTTGCCTGCTCCCCGCCTGAGAGCAGTCGGCCGCGGGTTATTTTCACCCCTCCGGCCGGTTAAAACGGCAATCCGGTCAGCTCCAGAAATGGAGCTGCGTTAGACCTCCATGAATCCCAAACCGGAAGTCCCGGCAAGTGGCAAGTGGCATTGTAAAAGACTTCCCGTTATGGAAAAACCTTGATGCTTGTGCATGCATGGTTATCAAAAAATGTGCAACCCATTGGCCTCGGCGGGGGCGACGGGATGAACTAGGCCAAAATCTGTTATGTGGGTTTTGGAAGTCTTGGGGAAGAGCCCAAACTATGAAGCCTGCTGCTGGCCAACCAAAAAACATGTTGCATCCTTTTCTTCAGGATAAGATTTATGAATAATGCATGAGATGTTAACAATTTATTGATCTGTTGCTCTGACTTACATCCACAGCAGACGGGGCAGATAACAGATGCCTAGCAGAAGTTTCACCGGGAACAAGACTATTCCAACTAAGAAACAGGAGACGCAGAAACGCAGCACTCTATGGAGTAGCCGATGATATGATGCGCCGTTCTCGAGAGGAGCACAATGCCCAGGTTTCCCAATGGCGAACGGACAGAGAGATGCTGTGCAGTTGGAAGGCTGATGAGAACAAGATTCAGAGGGAATTCTTGGATCACACTAAAATGGAGAGTGAGAAGTTTGCCGAGGCCTGGAAACAGAACATTTCGGTGATGTCTGATGCTGTGAACACTTTGAAGTCATTGGGACAGATGCTCGCCCAACAGCGTCAAAACATCCCCCCAACACACGATTATGGGCAAACCGCCCTACCTGCCTCACAGGCAACCCCGAAGAAGGCAGCAGCGAGGCGTTCCTGTGTTGGCAAAGCCAGGGAGAGGCTGACGCTTTGAGGAGCTATGTTCTGCGTTGCCCTCCTTATTTGCCACATATCATGGTTTTTGGCAGCAAAGTTCATTTGACAGATTCCATTGCACTGGTGACCCCTTAATGGTCTTTATCTATTGTATTTGAAATAAATGTGTGTTCAGGAGTTGTCGCCCCAGTCATGTATGTCTGTTTTAAAATTCTTAACTTTCTGGGAGCAAATGGAATCATCAGGGTATAAGATGATGGCCAATCGTTTCCAATGTTGACTCCCTTTTTTTTTTTCAACGCAATCCCCAAAGTTTAGGAATGTTTAACATCAGACAATACAATGGAATCACAGTAAGAATCACATTTGTGTTTCTTTGTGTAAGTGGCATCACTCATGTAGTGACAATTCTAAACAGCCTTCCTGCAAAAAGTGAAACGCAGCAGTTACCAATAAAGTGGCGCTTCCCCCCCCCCTGATTGCAACATGCGGCTAAGTTGTATCTTTGGGAGGAGCACTTGCAGTCCAAATTGGAAATTTGGGGGGGGGGCGGATTCCAGACTTGGCCAAAAATACCCTGACTAACTGTGAACGATGTATGCGGGGGACCACTCAGCTGTGTGGGAATGTATTGTCTGCATGTGCCAGGACTTGATTTCACATCCACCGCTTGTCTGACAGCACCCCAATAATCAATAGTCTTTTGAGTTCAGTTAACCAAATTTTTTTTTTATTTACACAGATTAGAGTTGCTGGTTGAGACCATTTATGTTCCCCTTGGTTTAGCAGCTTTTCGAAGCAGGTTAGCCGATGTCCATCACTTGCCGCACCGAGGGAGGCAACATCAACTTGTGGAATCTAGGCCCATATACTTGGCCAGGGCATCCCTAACCACCTTTCCTTCGGCAAGATGCCTGTGATGGGTGGTCAACTCTTGTCCCTCTCCATGTGAAACAAGCATTGTCTCTGGGGCTGCTCCGCGGCCAGTGATGGGATGTCCCCGGCTTTCACAGAGGTTGTGCAAAACAACACATGCTGTCACCACAGCTATGACGTTGTGCTCCCTAACTTGGAGGCGGTGTGACAGACACCTCCACCTGGCCTTCAGTCTTCCAAAACAACATTCCACCACGTTCCTGGCTCGCGATAGGCGGGTGTCAAACATTTTCTGAGCTTGTGTGGTTGCCGTTCTCCCGTAGGGCTTCATAAGCCACCTACGCATAGGGTAGGCTCCATCGGCGATGACCACCGGGGGTATTCTTACACCGTCCACCACCATGAAAGGGTTTCCCGGAATTAGTGAGCCACTATCCATGGCAACACAGAAGGCGGAGTGGGCGAACACGAAGGCATCGTGGTTCTTCCCACTCCACCCCACCTCGGCGTCCACAAATCTTCCGCGGTGATCAACTGTGCCTTGGAGCAGAATCGAGGAATAGTTCTTGCGGTTGCCGTACTGATCTGGGCGGCCTCCAGGAGCGCAGATCGGGATATGCGTTCCATCAATAGCTCCCACACAGTGCGGGAAACCCAATCTACGGAAACCATCCATTATCTGGGAGAAAGAAAAAAGAAAGGAAAAAAAAGTCATAGTGCTATCAGGCAAACTGTGCATCAAATAATCATCATCACTCAGCGATGTCTAGTTCTTAAACACCCTGAAAGGGTTATTTCTGTAAATTGAATTTAGGATTTTTTTGCATTCTGAAATGTTGGGTGGAGGTTCTCTTATGTTTGGTGTAATTTAAATTGAATGATCCACATATCCACACAAGTCTCTCTCTTCTCACCCTTTGGCAATAAAGGTGAACGTTGGTGGTTTAAAAATCAGCATCTTTTGGAGGCCACTAAGTGGCCCACCAAATTGGGATCGTCTTGTGCCTCGCCAGAGGGAACGAGAACGGGTGTGAGACGGGCCCATGACAATTGGGTCCATACTGGACTCAAAATTCCACCCCGGGCCACAGAGGCCTCTATTTTTTCTAACCCTGGAGACAGGTGTTTGGCGGTGTATGGGGCACTTTTTTTCGGGGAAAACCAAAACATCCCCCCAGGTAACAAATTAACTAGAAATTGTTGGAGAGTGGGATAACAGGTCGGATAAGGTGCCTTGCACGTTGTGTTTACTTTGCTTTCACAATGCCACCCAGAGCCACCATGAAGGGAGATGTTTCTCCCCATAGAGAACCATGGAGATTTTAGGAGGATTCGTGAAGAATTGGATGGGAGGGGGGGTAAACTTGTATCCCCAGATTTCACAGTATTCCTAAACTTGGAGGTTTGAAAAAGTAGGGTTAGGGGAAGGGGTTCAACAACTGTGCAACGATCAGGGTCACACAGTTGGGGGAAATACCAAACTGCATTCCTGCACACCACCCCACCTATGTAAACCAAATGTTTATATCACAGAGGCAAAAAAGGCAATCCCTCTCCAAGACAGTTCTTTTTGTTACCTGCTTCAGATCACACGGCGAGGGGTGTGTGTGTGTGTCAGTTGTTGCCCCTCTTTTTCTTAAAAAAAAAGGATTTGTGTGGTGGAAGAACACACTATGAGGGTTTAATCCCATTGCATGCTCAAGGTGTCTGTGGGCAATGTTCACTCACACTCAAACAAACACATAGCGTTGTAGATTTTGAGAGGGTTTCAAAATTACCTTTAAAATGACTGGGAGAGGGGGATGATGTACACACCAGAGTGTTGTGTACTGGTCGTTCCGTCAATGTCAAAGTTTTTTTTAAACGATAAATTGTAATAGCGAAATTTTGATATTTCAAAATAAAAATTACCTGTCCAATCCCACTTCCGAAGGAGACAGTCTTCGATAGAAGTTCCACCTCGACCGCGAGGCAGAACTCGACCACCGCGGAGGCTACCGTAGACTTTCCAATCCCGAACAGATCGCTCGCCACCTGGTAGCTTGTTCCGCTGGCCAGCCACCAAATTGCAACCGCGACTCGTCTCTCCACCGATATTGCAGAGCGAAGGGAGGTGTTTTGACGCTGCAGCCTTGGACGCAGGGCTTCCACCAAGTCGATGAAGGTCCTCTTGGACATCCGGAAGCGGCGCATCCACCGACGGTCATCCCAGTGCACCAAAACGATATTCTCCCACCAGTCGGTGCTTCTCGGGTATACCCAGTGCTGCCGTGGCTCCTCCATCTGCGCAAGCAGGAACCAATGTTGGAAGCGCTGCCGGCGCCGAATTCTGGAGCGCGTCCAGGCGACGGTGGAGACTGAATCCTGGAACAGAATCCTGGCTGCAGCTCTGCGGCGTTGGGCTGAATAGCGCCGGTAAGCGAGAAGCAGCTGCGTCTGGCAAGCCAGCAACGTAAACATCAGCTGTCCGATGAGGGCGACTATAGGATCCATACCCACAACCGAATCGGCAACAGTAACCACAACGACACCAAGCACACCAACCATCCGCTCACACCCACAAATAGATTTTGCCGAGAACCTTCCCTTTTATAGACCATTCGAATCGCCCGCCCAAAAAAGTTAACCAGTGGCTATCGAGATGTTCACGTGATTTGTCGCTTTGTTGATGTTTCCTCATTTCGATAAAACGAAATAACGGAAAAGTGTTTTCAAAAAAAATAAAAAAAAAAGGGAGGGAAAAAAGGTACCGCCCACAAAAGCGGTTGGCGAGCGGACGTGTGACCGGAGGCTCGCGCGAGAAAGCCGGATGGGGAGCCTGAATGTGAACGGAGAAGGAAAAGTTGCGGGTTGGAGGAAAACGAAAGAAAAGCGATTTATAAGCGGGTAATGGGTGAATGTGGATTCAGCCCATGTTGGAGGGTCAGACTTTGCATCTGGATCACGGTCTCCTGTCGTCACTACAGATTCTCGTGCTAGTTCAGTCTGGCAATCTGTATGAGGCCTGGACTGTGTATTTCTGAGAGAAAAGTGTTCATTCTGGGCAAAGCAGGCAGCCTGTGTGGAAGCCAGAGGGGATTCTCGTGCTAGTTCAGTCAGTGTCATGGCTACAGGCCCTCAGTGCCTCGACCCAGCTTAGGGGAAGAACCAGCAAAGGTCTATCAGCCGGGCTAAACAAAATTAGCAAACTGGCAAGAGAAGGAAAGTCCCTCCTTTAGGAGGAGAGGGACACCCTCCAAGCCTGTTAGGGAGCTAAAAGTAGCAAAGTCTACCTTGCAAGAGTGTGCTTGCAGGTAGAGTTCACAGCAAAAAATGTTAACAGGTAGGTGGTTCATGAGAACTAGCAAAAATGGGTTCGGCAAAGTACCTTGAGTTTTGAGACCCCAAAGTCACACACCCATGCAAAATATAATATAATTATTTATTAAGGTACAAGGTCACATACAATGGTACACGACAGACTGTGAGGATTAAAACAAAAATACCTATAGCTTTATTTGCTCTAACTTATACATACCAATATCAAAGTAGAAGTAGATTGTCAAAAGTTGTCAAGAAGGCAAAAGGCAAAATCTCTGGTCACTGAGGCAAACTCAGTCAGGCTTCACAGCACAGCAAAATGGATGGCTTCAGGAATGTCCATCCCCAGACAGAGCCAGTTTGAGATACTGACCGAGTTACAATAGTGGTTACTGCAACCCAAACAGAACCTGAGGTCCATTATTGGTAATGGGTTTTTTGTGCCATTCTTGCCACCCGAGAGGGGAGGGCCAGTCCACCAATCGGCTAGCAAGAGTGTGATCTCATAGTCAAAAGTGACTGTGCGCAAAAAAGGAGTTAGGTGTATGGCTGCAGTCCAAGACACCCCCTCCCATCTTACAGGTGCAATTAGTTTCATGAAGCAAGAATGTTAATTGGTTTACTGTCTGGCCATGGAGGTTCTCTCGCTCTGAGTGTCTTATCTAATCTGCAAGGTCAGTGTTCGGGAAGCGAGAGGCATCTCCGTTCTCAAGAGAAACGGCTAGAAGCAGAAAAGGGGGAGTTTGTGGGCTAAAAAATGTCTTAGCATAACAAGGCCTCTTGACCAAGGTTTTAAGCAGCCTTTCCACTTCAGAAGGGTTAAATATAAGAAAAGTTAAGCATTTTTCTCTACAGTCAGGCACTCTGTATGTTTCTGAGAGAAAAGTATTAATTCTGGGCAAAGCAGGCAGCCTGTGTGGAAGCCTGAGGGGATTCTCATGCTAGTTCAGTCTGGCAATCTGTACGAAGCCTGGACTGTGTGTTTCTGAGAGAAAAGTATTCATTCTGTCTAAGTCAAGCAAACTGTATGTGCCCCTGGGAGAGACAGTGTATGTATATCTGAGTGAGAGATTAATCTGATTTCAAGCTGTGCGGAAAGGCCTGAATAATCTAAGTCTGTGTGGAGTTTATTCTCTTAAAGAAGACCTGTGTGGAAAATTACTTTGTGCAACTCACTCTATGGGGAAACACTTTAAGAAACCATCAAGCTTAAGAAATAGCATGAAACCAATACACTTCAAGTAATAATGGTTTATTTGGGGGCGGTTTGTTCACCCCAGAGAATATGTGATTTCTATAAATCCCAGTCTTATCCTCTGAGCCACATAGTCCCACAAAGGAGCCTAATGCTTGGACACATTATTCAGGGGAAAATTAAATTAACTAGTTTGGAATTGAATTCCTGGTGGCAGCGTTATCTACTCAGAGGGAATAAGAACAAGAGGGTTTAAGGTGCAAAAATCTAACTACACTGCTGAAGCAGAAAATAAGCAATTAAACATATTAAGCAATGCAGAAACTACCCAGTAGGATTATACTCATATCAACAGACAGTGCCCAGAAGTATAGTCTATGGAGAGCCATCGTTCTCCAGCCGTGAAAGCCTTCGACAATACATCAACAAAGACAGATCATACACATTTCAGCCCTAAGGCCTTACTTAGTGGTCAATTGCACAATATTTATAATCAAACACACCCACACATTCAGCAACCAATATAGAAGTGTTCCTGACGCTTTATCTAAAAATGCAAAAAGAGAAAAGGGGGGAGGGAAAAAATGCACTAGACCAAATTTACCTCTTGTATTGTGTGGTATAATACAAGTGTTGCTGCAGACCAAGGATGTCCTGCTTCCAGAGGTTGCCGAGTCTGCAGAGTGCTGCTGACAGGTAACGAGGTCCAGCTGGCAAGGCGAGGAATGTGCAAAGTCCGTAAATCAAGGGAGTAGTCGAGGACAGGCCGGGTCGGAGGTCAGAGAGACAGTTCCAAGGAGCAAACACAGGCAGTACAGTAGCAGCTTAGAGAACTCGTTGAAGCCACGCTGAAGGGAGCCCTCCCTCTGGCTTTTATACTCTAAGGGCATTCGGTCAGCTCGCACAGCTGCTTCAAGTCTCCTCCTCTGAAGCCCCTCCTTCCTCTGAGAAGGCTGGCCTGTTCAGAGCCCGGAGGCGTGCAGATTGACGTCGGGTCTGTAAGTCTCTTCTGTCCCTGCTACGCCGATGTTGCTCTCGATAGTCTGGAGATGTTGGAGGGGATAAGGAAGCTGGCTGCATCTGGGCCGGTGGCTCTGGGTGGGGAAGGGGAGCTTCTGGCTGGGATTCAGCCTCTGACTGTTCAGCTGTGGTCGGCTGCTGGGAGACAGGCTGCTCCTCCTCAGGAGGAGCAAGGCTGTCAGCAAGCGTCAGCTGTTCCAGTTCCTCCTCCTCAGAGGACACATCAAGCTCAGGCTGTACTATAACACCATCCCCTCCCCCAGGGCCCCCCACACTGGATGGGGCCGGTTTCCGTGGATAGGCCTGGTGGAAGCGGCGCACCAAGTCGGGGGCATGAAGATTCTCCGCAGGTTCCCAAGAGCGGTCCTCGGGTCCGTACCCCTTCCAGTCCACCAGATACTGGAGTTGACCACGTCGTCGTCTGGAGTCCAATATTTGCGCTACTTCATATTCCTCCTGGCCCTCTATCATGACAGGTAGTGGTGGCGCCTCTGGGTCTCGGAGAGGATGTGGGGGGGCAACGGGAACAAGGAGGGACCAATGAAACACAGGATGGATACGGAGCGTAGAGGGTAGCTGTAACCGGTAGGCCACGGGGTTGATTTGGGCAGTAACTAGGAATGGGCCAATAAAGCGGGCATCCAACTTTCGGGAGGGCCTCTGACTGCGGAGGTGTCGAGTTGAGAGCCACACCTTGTCCCCAACCTTGAGAGTCTCTCCTGGCTGACGCCTACGATCAGCAGCCTCTTTGTATGCCTCTTTGGCCTGGTGTAGTTGGTCCTGCAGGACCTTATGCAGTGCCTGCAATTCCTCCACAAAGTCATTGACAGCTGGTACTGGTGCAGTGGGCATGACCGGTGGGAAAAACCGGGGATGGAACCCATAATTGGCCATGAACGGGGTCTGACGGATTGAGGTATGCACTGAGTTGTTGTATGCAAACTCCGCCAGGGGGAGCAGTGGGGCCCAGTCATCCTGCTGGTGGTTTACATAGCACCTGAGATACTGTTCCAGTGTGGCATTGGTGCGTTCCATCTGGCCATCAGACTGGGGGTGATAAGCGGAAGATAAGTGTACTTGGGTGCCCAGTAGGGTGTGTAGGGTGCGCCTGAAGCGGGAGGTGAACTGGGTCCCCCAATCAGAGATCAGGTGTTCTGGCAATCCGTGGAGGCGGAAAACATGGTGTAAGTACAGCCGGGCAGTTTCGCGGGCAGTTGGGAGTCCGGAACAAGGAACAAAGTGAGCCATCTTAGTCAGGAGGTCCACCACCACTAGGATGCTTGTGTTCCCTGCAGAAGTAGGGAGGTCCGTGATGAAGTCCATGGATACAGCTTTCCAGGGGCCATTAGGAGTGGGCAGGGGAAGCAATAATCCTGTAGGCCTGCCAGGGGGATCTTTGGCTCGCCTGCAGGTGCTGCAGGAGGCTATGTACTGGGCTACATCGGTCTGTACATGGGGCCACCAAAACTCCCGGGTCAGCAGATGTGCTGTCTTATACCGACCAAAGTGTCCAGCGGGTTTGGTGTCATGCGCTAGTTGCAGGACTTCGGCCCGTAGTGGCCCCGGTGGCACATAGACCCGGTCTTGGTGGGTGAGCATCCCCGCCTGCTCTCGGTAACCCCTGGGGGGATTCTGCGTAGGATCACAAAGACACTGGAGCATCTTCATGGCGAAGGGGTCACGTAGCTGTTGTTCCTGGATCCGTTCCTGGAGCGAGGCAGTAGGGGGCACAGCAGCGAACACTTCCGGCGGTAGAACTGTGGATAGAAGCAGCTCCTTGAGGGACGGGGAAGCGAACTCAGGTTTTCGAGAGAGGGCATCTGCCCGCTTGTTCTGGGAGCTGGGAATGTAGGTAATGGTAAAGTTAAAACGGGAGAAAAACAGGGACCATCGAATCTGCCTCTGGTTCAATCTACGAGCAGTCTGTAGATACTCAAGATTCCGGTGGTCTGTGCGAACTTGCACGGGGTGCCGGGCACCCTCTAGGTGGTGCCGCCAGACCTCAAATGCTGATTTAATCACCAGGAGCTCCCTCTCCCAGATGGTGTACCTTTGGGCCCCCCGTAATCGGTCCAGTAGTTCAGGGATCAGTGGCAGTGGGTAGCAGTCCCTTATGGTGATGCGATTGAGGGCCCGGTAATCATTACATAGGCGCAATTCCCCGGATTTCTTTTTTACAAACAAGACAGGGGCTGAGGTAGGGAAAGTGGATGGACAGATGAATCCTCTTTGCAAATTCTTGGCCAAAAACTCTTGTAGGGCTCCTCGCTCAGGTTCTGATAGGGAATACAACCGCCCAGTGGGCAAAGGGGCATCAGGAATAAGGTGGATGGCGCAATCATATGGCTGGTGTGGGGGCAACCGGTCGGCGCCTTTCTATTGGAAGACATCCTGGAACTCTGCATATTTGGCTGGGAGTGCAGACAGATCTGAACTGGTGCTCCCTCCCAGGAGCGCAGAGGGGGCCTCATGGGGACATGAGGTCTGGAAGCGCAGGTTCTGCTTCCTCCACTCAATCAAGGGGTCATGCTTCTTCAACCAGGACATCCCCAGCACTACCGGGAAGCGAGGCATGGCAGCGATGTCAAAGCTGAGCTGCTCCTGATGGTTCCCTATGTGCAGACCTAGAAGGTGGGTTTCCTGAGTAACTGGACCCGAGCGTAGAGGCCGATCATCGATGGCTTCCACCAAAACTGGCGTCTTTTTGGTGCGTGTCGGCACTTGGTGTTGCCTGACAAATTGGGCATCCATATAGGACTGGGCGGCTCCAGAATCCACCATGGCGTACACCAACAACCAGCGCCCCTCTGGTAGCTGCAGCTTCACGGGAATCAGAAGATGCTGGGGCCCAATGTCAGGAGGCTTTTGGTGTTCTATGGGGGGTCCAGAATGATAGGGGTGGCCTCCCCTTAAACCCTGGGGTGTAATGCTGACAGCCGAGGCTTCCACTTCCCTGGGCTCTGGGGTCAGGCTTCGGGACAAGTAGGAGCAGGGGTTGGATCCCACAGCAGGTGGTTGGCTTTCGGAGTGGCAATGTACTTCCTTACGGCCCTGCCGTCGACTCTCCAGGCGACCGTCGATACGCAGGCAGAGTAAGATCAGGGCTGGGAGATTTGGAGGGTGCTCAACTCGGGCCACTTCATCTAGCACCTCCTCAGACAAGCCCTCCAGGTACTGGTCCATGAGTGCGGCCTCATTCGAGCCCAGGTCCTGTGCCAATAGCTGGAAGTCAGTGGTATAGTCCCTCAGAGTACCTGGCCCCTGCTGCAGCTGCTGAATGCGGCGGTTGGCCCGCTCTGCCTTCAGAGGGTCTGCAAAGATAGCCTTCAAGTGCGCCACAAAATCAGCAAGACTACTCAGCAGTGGTGAATTCATGAGCAGTAAAGGTGTCACCCATTTGGCAGCGTTCCCCTTTAAGAGGCTTAATATAAAACCTTGGTCTTGTCATCAGGAAAATCGTGAGCCCGCAGCTCCATGTAGAGCTGACACTGTGCCAGGAATACAGGGAACTCTTCAACATTCCCTGCAAACTTCTCTGGAGGCTGCACTGGGCATTTCCGGGGAGGTGTAGGACCTGGCCTCAGGGTTACCTGCTGCTGCAACAAGGCTATGGCCTGGGTTAATTGCTGCACCTGTGTCTGCAGCCACTGGGTCTGGGCAGCAAGGTCAGTAGCAACAGCAGTGCCTTCCTCCATTGTGCTGGAGAATTTTGACGGTGGCTTCAAACTGTCCTGCTTCCAGAGGTTGCCGAGTCTGCAGAGTGTTGCTGACAGGTAACGAGGTCCAGCTGGCAAGGCGAGGAATGTGCAAAGTCCGTAAATCAAGGGAGTAGTCGAGGACAGGCCGGGTCGGAGGTCAGAGAGACAGTTCCAAGGAGCAAACACAGGCAGTACAGTAGCAGCTTAGAGAACTCGTTGAAGCCACGCTGAAGGGAGCCCTCCCTCTGGCTTTTATACTCTAAGGGCATTCGGTCAGCTCGCACAGCTGCTTCAAGTCTCCTCCTCTGAAGCCCCTCCTTCCTCTGAGAAGGCTGGCCTGTTCAGAGCCCGGAGGCGTGCAGATTGACGTCGGGTCTGTAAGTCTCTTCTGTCCCTGCTACGCCGACGTTGCTCTCGATAGTCTGGAGATGTTGGAGGGGATAAGGAAGCTGGCTGCATCAGGGCCGGTGGCTCTGGGTGGGGAAAGGGAGCTTCTGGCTGGGATTCAGCCTCTGACTGTTCAGCTGTGGTCGGCTGCTGGGAGACAGGCTCCTCCTCCTCAGGAGGAGCAAGGCTGTCAGCAAGCGTCAGCTGTTCCAGTTCCTCCTCCTCAGAGGACACATCAAGCTCAGGCTGTACTATGACAAAGGACTGCATTCACACAACATTCTTCATTTGATATTATATTCTATAGATTTTTTTTTTTTACAAATAGACTAATTATTTCATAGTAAACTTTTTAAGCCCCCCCCCCCCAACCGGGATCTCCAATCTCAAACAAACCTGAAGCTTGGTTTTCAGTGTATTTGGGTGAGTTTCATCAATCTGCAGGTTCAGATTATCAGACTGTGGCTTGCTAAAAATTGCAATCCAGACTACCCCTTGCAATGAGACAAGAGTCCATCGATTTCAAAAGGTTTACTCAATATAAACAACCCTTATAGTCCACAATCCAAGATACAAGGATCTTGGCTGATATTGAAGCATTGTTACGAATGACAGGTAAAAGCTGAGGTACAGAATAGCAGTTCCCTGCAGGCCCCATCCTCCCCCACAGTTCTCAAAACAATCGGCCCGAGGGTGAGAAAGTGAAAGTTTCTCAAGGTTTGAAAGGCTGTAGACAAAACAGTTCTCTTCTCCCTGTGATGTTCCAGCGAACTGCTTACCACCTGCAAAAGAAGCACTTAAGATACCGACAGGATTAAAATGGAGTCTTTTTGGTTTGCACATACACAAAACATAATCAGAACCTGACATTCTGCCATCCCTAAGATGTTCCTCCCCCAGGTTTGAGGGGATACAGAGTATGAAATGCTTTTAACAATTTAGGAGCATGAATATGAATAGACTCCACCCACTCATCATGCCCAGAGTCAAAGTCCTTCCACCTGATGAGGTAAAACAGCTTATTATGTTTTATTTTAGAGTCCAAAATTTCTTGTACTTCATAGTGGATTTGATCATCAATTAAGGTAGGTATGGGAGGAGTGCGGGTGCGCCATTGATTTGCTGGAGGGACCTTTTTCAGCAGACTGATGTGAAAGGTGGGATGTACGTGACGTAAATTCTTTGGTAAATCAAGTGCTACAGTCACTTTGTTGATTACTTTACGAACAGGAAAAGGTCCAAGGAACTTTAGTGCCAATTTACGACTTGTTTGTGCCACTTTCAAATTTTTTGTTGATAGATATACAAGATCTCCTGGATGTAATTCCCATTCGGCCACACGATGGCGATCAGCGTATTTCTTATAATCTCGTTTGGCTTTGTCAAGATGTTTTTGAATGAGAGTCCATTGTTGCTCCGCTTCCTCCCACCATTCTGAAACATCTTTAGGAGCCGTTGGTGGGGGGAGAGCCTAGAAAGGAAAGGGTTTAAAATCATAGCCATAAACTACTTTGAAAGGTGTTTCTCCAGTGGAAGTATGCACACTATTGTTGTAGGAAAATTCTGCTAAAGGCAATAAATCAATCCAATTATCTTGTTGAAAATTGATGTAACATCGGAGGAATTGTTCTAATATTTGATTAGTTTTTTCCGATTGCCCATCGGTCTGTGGGTGGTGGGCGGAGCTTAAGCCTTGTTCCACGCCCATCAGTTAGAGAAGCTCCCGCCAGAAGTTGGCAACAAACTGTCCGCCGCAGTCGGATATCACCTTCAATGAAAAAGAATGTAGTTTTACAATGTTTCATGAAAATGTCCGCCAATCTTTTTGCCGACAGTATAGTGGTACAAGGAATGAAGTGGACTTGTTTTGAAAATAGATCCACTACAACCAATATACAGGTGTGGTTTCTGGAGGGGGGAAGATCTGTGATAAAGTCCATAGAAATGATTTCCCATGGTCTGCGTGGGGTTTCAAGGGGCTGTAAAAGTCCGGGAGGCTTCCCTTTCCGCGTTTTGGCACTGAGACAAATGGGGCAGGAAGCCACATACTGGGAGACATCTTTGCGCAAGCCCGGCCACCAAAATTGTCTTTGTACTAAATGGAGCGTTTTTAAATATCCGTAATGGCCAGCGGTTGGGGCATCATGACAGCGTTGCAATACTTCTTTTCTTAAATAGTGGGTACATAGAATCGATCACCCCAAAGCCATTCCCCTTGCACTGATTGAGTTAGTTTATCTTTGAGTATATTCTCCCCCTCCTTTTCCACTTCACTTTTCAGTTTTTGTCTCCACCCCTGATCTGACGGAGGAGGTTGCGTTGCGCGGCTGCACGTGGTGACCACACCTCCTAGTTGCGTAGACGAGAATACAGTGTCTACTGTGTTACGAGAACTACTTTTTATAATGGTGAAATTAGCTTAGCAGTCTGGAACTAAAATTAGCGCGGATCTAACCAATGTTTACGGAGGTCCCGATTCCAGACACTCTAGTGACAAAGAGGCAGACTACAAATAGGTTCAACAAACACGTGTATTTACTAATAGTGTGGTGTAAGCCTGAACTTGCACATACACACAAGAGAGCATACAAGGACTAGGAAATGCAAAGTAAGAAATATAGAGACGGTCGCTTGAGCAGGTACCCACGATGATAAGGGAGATACTCACAATCCTGAAGCGGAGCAGAGATACGACAGCGAGGTGGTCCAATGCCAGCAATGGATCCATGGACAGACAGCAAGGGGGTCTGGATAGGAATGGCACGAGCACCATGCAGTCTGAGCGACCAGCTTAAATACCCCCAAACGTACCCTGGTGCTGGTGCTGTACTTGGTGGTTCTCACAGATTAAAACAAAGGCTTTAATGGGACACTGAATGGCTTAGATGGGCCACTTTAGGAATCTGATTGTGTTAAGTGACACCTCAGGAAGAGGGGACAAAGGAGGGAGGGGGAAATCCGAGTGGGCTGAATGGATGTTCCAGCAGACAGGGCGTGCCCTGATGTCATCAGCTCTGGAATGCGGAGGTTTCTTTGAGATGCATTCTCTAAGTGCTTGGGATGGTCGGCACTTAGCTTCTTCTCCGGGGCGGCTCCTAAGATATGCAGAGCGGGGCGAGGTACTCTCGCTGCGGACGTGGCGTGTCCGCTTCGCCGAAATGGCTTCCCAAAGCAGGCTTCTTCTCTTGGTCTTCTGGCTGCCTAAGAACACGGTCGCCGTCTGGGCATGGCGGAGGCTGGTTCGCAGGTTGCCCGGTAGCGGGGGCAAGCTCGGAGACCGGCCCGCGGGAGGCTCCAGGCGGGAACTGACCAGGGAGTGCCTAGCCAGGCTCGCTGGAGGTTTCCCCGGCAGGCGCCTGGCTGCTAGCAGCGGCTTGGGCCCAGATGAGGCAAGCTTCCATGGAGGCAGGGGGAACAGCACGTAAAACACAGTCCATAGCAGGGAACAGGCGCGGTCCATGGCAGATGGCAATGCAGGCACAGGGCACACTTGTAATAAAGTCCAAACACACACACAGGGAGGTCCAGATATAGGTCTAGGCAGGGCTGCCCAGGAATAAAGTCCTTTGTGGAGTTACCCAGACATGGAGTCAGGGAACTAATGCAGTCTATTGCAGCAGCAAGGTAATTAACACGCAGGCAGGAAACTGACACGTGTATCAGAGCACACACGTGCAGGGCAATCTTGGTGTAGCAGTAAAACAGCAACGCAGGAAACTGGCACAGTCCATGGCAGGCCTTAAAGCGGGAGAGGGGGCCTACTTGGCAACAACTGTCTCCTCCCTCTTGCTTCTGAGTTGGGGCATGCGTGATAGGGCGTCTGCAAGGAAATTAGTTTTACCGGGCAGGAATTTAAGAGTGAAATTGAATTTAGAAAAATATTCCGCCCATCTTAACTGTTTGGCATTCAATCTCCTGGGGCTACATAAAGCTTCTACGTTTTTGTGATCTGTCCAAACTTCGAAAGGGTGACAAGCCCCTTCTAGCCAATGTCTCCAAAAGGAGAGTGCGGCTTTGACTGCAAAAGCTTCCTTTTCCGAGACATTCCAATTTCTTTCTGACTCGGAAAATTTTCGAGAGAGATAAGCACAGGGTTTAAGGCGATTATCCTCCCCCCGTTGTAGTAGGACGCCCCCAATCACCGTATCACTGGCATCTACTTGCACTATGAAGGGGCGATTTTCATCAGGGTGTTGCAGCACTGGCTCAGATATGAATTGCTGCTTTAAAAGATCGAAAGCTAATTGGTATTGTGGTGTCCATATTAATTTAGCAGTTGGTTTTTTGGCTTGTTCCCCTTTGTCTTTTCTTTTTTGGTAGTTCTGTGAGTGGAAGAGTTATTTGAGCAAAGTTCTGTATAAATTCTCTGTAGAAATTAGCAAACCCCAGAAAGGATTGTAGTTCTTTACGGTTTGTAGGGGTTTGCCATTCTTGAACTGCTTTAACTTTGCTCGGATCCCATGGAGGTCTAACACAGCTCTGGGAGCAGAGCTGACCGGGCTGCCGTTTTCAGTGACCGGTGGGGGCAAACAAGCCCGCGGTCCCCTGTTCTCAGGCGGAGAACAGGCTTTGAACACTCAAGTACCTCAGGGCACGTCGATCTCGGGCGAGGGGGGGTTCTGCGCAACGGACTCTCCCCCGTCCCTTGAGGTCCCACCCTAAGACAGGTCGGCTTATATCTCTGTGGCAGTTCTGGGGCCAGTGACGGCTGGCATAAGATCTATATGCCCAAGCATCAACAGGAGGAAAGAAGGTGAAAGAGAAACCTGAGTTTGAAGCAGTGATTACAACCCAGAAAGACGTTTGAAAAGGTAAAGATCACTATCTCTTGAAACGGGACGAATTACTTAAAGTAAAGAAGCATTAAAGGGGACTTTTAAACTGCAACAGTTTGATTAAAAGTAGAGGAAGACTCGGCAAGAAACAGATTAGTAAAAGGACTAAGCTAAAAGAAGTAATTAGAGAAATCGGAGGATTGTTGTTCATACCTGTGGTTGTGAGGAGATAACAGATTGTGAGAAAGCTTCTACCATCGCGAGAGCTGCTGTGAGGAGACGGGAAACAGGAAGTACGTAATTGTGATAGAGCTGCTGGAGAGAGACGGCCCTAAGGCAGACAGGAAGAGGGCAATCACCATCTTTGAAGAGGGAAGGGCACGGGCTTCAGCAGAAGAGGAAGTATGCCATATTGGATTACAAAAATATAGAAAAACCATAGAGAAAAGACGCCCGGCATTTTGGATCTTGTAAGTGCTTCTTTTTTTTCCTTTTGAAACCGGGACATTTGAATTAAATTAAATTAAAGGGACACTTAGCCAAGCGCCACGGAGTTAAGGAAACGAGCAGATTCGTGGGAGCGAGGCAAGTCAAGCCCCACGATGTCGAAAAAAGAGTGGCAGACGGCTATGGAAAATTTAGACAAAAGATTTTCGGAAATGTTAAAGGTCCAGCAGGAGCTGGTGAAAGAGATCAAAGAAGTTAAAGAGACAGTTAAAAGTGAATTGGCAGAAATGAAAAAGGGAATGGAAGTAACACAGCAAAAAGTTAACGTGGTGGAGAAGGCGATGGAGAATCTCTCAGACACGCAACGGACAGATATGAAGGCGATGAGGGGCAGAATGGCTATTGCGGAGAGCAAGTATATGGAAAAGCAGCTAAGGTTTCGCGGTTTGCCGGAGATGGAGGGGAAGACAGCTCAAGAGCAAGTTGCTGAAGTGTTAGCTGGATACCTGGGGAAGGAAGAAGAAGAAATCGTGGCTATCCTAGATGTGGTGTATCGTATAAACTCAAGATTTGCGACCCAGAGGAAGTTACCAAGAGACGTGATTGTGCAATTTACAACCAGAAATATGAAAGAAATGATTGTGAGCAAGCAATTCCAAGACCCATTGGAGGTGGATGGCAAGACGGTGATTATTATGAAGGAGTTACCCAGATCGGTGTTGCTTGATCGGAAAAAATATAAAGCCTTAGTCCAAATTTTGAAGGACATGAAAATAAGGTATAGATGGGAATTACCGGAAGGACTGGCATTTGAGTTTGGAGGAGTGAAAAAGCGCATCAGATCTGAATTTGAAATGGAAAAGTTTATGAGGGACAATGAAAAGGACTTACCAGCAACAAGGCTATGAATATGGAATGTAAGGTTATATCTTGGAATGTAAATGAACTTAATTCACCCAATAAGAGAAAAAGTACTTTTCACTGGCTATTAAAACAGAAATGTGATATTGTTTGTTTACAAGAGACTCATATTAGAAAACAGGATGTAAAATATCTAAAACTGAGCAAATTGGGCACTCATTTTGCAGCAGCCACAAAAAAGAAAAAAAGGGGAGTGGTCCTGTATATTAGAGAGGAGCTGCAGCCAAAGTTAGTGTTTAAGGACCCAGAAGCCAGATTTTTAGCGGTGGAATGTACATGGAATTCAAAGAAAGTGCTGGTGATTGGAATCTATGCACCTAATGGAGCAAAAGAAAGCTTCTTTGAGGATTTGAGGAAGCAATTAGATGAACTTTCTTACGACCAGATAATTCTTGCAGGAGACTTCAATGGAGTTACAAATTTGGAGCAGGATAAGAAATCAGCAACTGCACAAAAGAAAAGAGGACTACTACCAAAAACTTTTTTTGCATTAATGCAGCAGGAAACTTTGGAAGATGTATGGAGAATACAGAATCCCAAGAGTAGACAATTCACATTTTTCTCCGCAAGACACTCTACTTTATCACGAATTGACATGATCTGGGCCTCAAAGGACTTAGTGTTATGGACTAAAGAGGTGGAAATAATGCCTATGGTAGGCTCAGATCACAATCCAATTATGTGGAAGTTTGGGAAAAGAACTAAGAGGAAAGGATGGAGAATAAATGAGGACTTGTTGCAAGAGGGAGAAAACTTGGAGACGTTGAGAAGGGAAACTAAGTTCTTCATACAATACAACATGAATCGAGAAGTACCAACCAACAAGGTATGGGATACCTATAAGGCAGTAATTAGAGGCATACTAATGGACTTAAACGGAAGAGCCAGGAAAAAACAAGAGGAGAAGAGACAGGAGATTACAGAGAAAATAAAAGCCAAAGAAATACTATTAAAGAAAAGACCAGGGAAGAAGAAAATTTACCAAGACATTAAAATTTTACAAGAACAGTTGACAGTAATGAATAATAAAGAACTGGAATGGAATCTGAAGAGAATGAATCAAAAGTCGTTTGAAGGAGCAAATAAACCTGGGAAATATTTGGCATGGCAATTGAAGAAGAGAAAGGAGAAGAAGACAATAAATAAAATATGTGAGGATAATAAAGTATATCTGGAACAGACTGCTATTAGTAGAGCCTTTTACAAATTTTACGCTAAATTGTATAATAAAAAAGAGGTGAATAAAGATTCAATAGCGACGTATCTGGGGAAAATGAGGCTCCCAGTGATCTCGGAAGATTGGAGAAATAAATTGAATAGTGAAGTGACAGAGGAAGAGATAAGGAAGGCAATACAGTCAACAAATCTGGGTAAGGCGCCAGGGCCTGATGGACTCACAGCTAAATTTTATAAGGTAATGGTTAATGAACTGGTGTCATTCCTAAAAGAAGTGATCAATGGTGTTATGAGAGACCAAAGAATTCCAGATACTTGGAGTGAAGCTAACATATCATTGATCCCTAAAGAAGGACAGGACTTGACTAACGTCAAAAATTACAGACCTATTTCCTTACTTAACAATGACTATAAGATCTTTGTGAAGATCTTAGCGGAAAGAGTAAAGGGATGGCTATCCGAAGTTATTGGGGAAGAACAAGTTGGTTTTTTACCAAATAGACAAATTAGAGACAATTTAAGGATAGTTATAAATGCTATTGAATATTATGATAGGCGTTGTGATAAAGAGGTTGGGTTCTTCTTTGTGGACGCTGAAAAAGCTTTTGACAATTTGAACTGGGATTTTATGTTCGCCACTATGGAACAGCTACAGTTGGGAGAAAGATTTATCAGAGCAGTAAAAGAAATCTACAGAGACCAGAGTGCAGCAATTGTGGTGAATGACGAAGTGACTAAGAAATTGACTATAGGTAAAGGTACAAGACAAGGTTGCCCGTTGTCTCCACTGTTGTTTATAATGGTTTTGGAAATTTTGATGATACAGATCCGAGAAGATAATGCAATCCGTGGAATAAAGATAAAAGACTTTTCCTATAAGGTCAGAGCATTTGCAGACGATATAATGTTAATTGTGGAAGATCCAATTGAAAACATGCCAAGGGTAAAAAAAAAAATCACAGAATTTGGAGATTTGGCAGGTTTTTTTGTAAATAAAAATAAGTCAAAGATACTGTGTAAAAATATGCTTAAACAAAAACAACAGCAACTTATGGAAATAACAGACTGTGAAGTAACAAATAAGGTGAAATACTTGGGAATTGAACTGACTGCAAAGAATATAGATCTATTCAAGAATAACTATGAGAAATTGTGGACTCAAATAGAGCGAGACTTGATTAAATGGAATAGATTGAATTTGTCATGGTTGGGAAGAATTGCAGCAGTCAAGATGAATGTGCTGCCAAGAGTGATGTTTTTGTTACAGACAATACCAGTTATTCGGGATTCCAAGCAGTTTGAGAAATGGCAGAGAAAGATATCGGACTTTGTTTGGGCAGGCAAAAAGCCTCGAGTGAAAATGAAAGTGTTACAGGATGCGAAAGAGAGAGGCGGAATGCAACTGCCCAACCTAAGACTTTACTATGAGGCAATCTGCTTGGTTTGGCTGAAGGACTGGATGATGCTTAAAAATCGCAAATTGCTGGCCTTAGAGGGATATAAAAAAATATTTGGATGGCATGCATATTTATGGTATGATAAAGTAAAAGCGGACTCTATGTTTTTACACCATTACATTTGGAGAAGCCTCTTCACAATATGGAAAAAGTACAGAGATTACCTACAAGAAGGAATTCCCTCCTGGGTGGTTCCTTATGAAGTGATAGATCCGAGAACTGTTGATAATGAACAACAGTGTTTAACGTATAAGGAGATAACACAAATAGAATTTTCTAAATTAAGAATAAAGACGCAAGAAGAGTTGTCTCCAAACTATGACTGGTTTCAATATAGACAGCTCAGAGACCTCTATAAATCGGATTGTGCCAAGGGAGGGATAAGAATGGAGAACTCGGACTTGGAGGAAGTAATTTTACAAGAAGACTGGCAGCCCAATCCTAAGAAGGGCACGGAAAGTGAACAGGAACCGAACTAAGGCTTGCGAGGGCGCATCTAGCCCGTACGCCCGCGTAAGTGGCCTTCCGCTCGCGCTGGGACGCGGCGCTGGCCCGCCGGCGGGCCAGCACCGGTGCAAGCCACAGGCGCCCGGGCGGCGGCGCAGAAGTGGCGTAGAGCCCTACGCCGACGCAGGGGGGGGCGGGGAGCAAGGCGGGGTCGGAGTTAGTCCGCTCCCTAAGCTCCTCCAGAAGCGGGAACGCCCACAGCGGCGCAAAAAAGCTACGCCACGGAAAAAGAAGGCGTAGCCCATAGGCGTCCATGGAACGGCGAAAAATCAGCCCCCTCTCTGAGCGCCTCGCCCCGCCCCTATGGCCCGAAGGAGCATAGGATGAGAACTATCCCGGGGACCAATCAGCGTGCGCGCCCGGCATGGACGAGCCCCCCTCTCTGCACCCAATCACCTGCGACCGCGCCCTACAAAACATCCGGCCAGCGCCGCCCAAACCCCCAGGTAAGTGAGCACTCGGCCGGAGGCTCTGCCCGTCTGCTGAGTGGCATTGCCCCTTTGAAAACCGAAACGGGCTGAGGGCATTCACATTGGCAGGCGCAGAATGCACTCAGGGGACTTTGCGAAAAACTGGGGGAACTTCGCATAAAGGGGAAGAGGTGCCTAACTGCCTAACTCTCTTTCTACCGTGATAGAAAGAATGACTCCACAGCTAACTGATGCATGCTAGTTGCTTCTAACTAAGCACAAACAAAGTAACCCTTCCGTGGCAGAAGGGAATGACACTTTGCAAATTAACCGCATGCTCTCCCGTTTCCTTGCAGGTGCCCTGACTCTTGCGCTCCCACCTGGTGATGACCGACAGAGCGCTGACAGGTAAGGAGGAGGTGGGGGGGCATTCCGCAGATTAGTGCAAACCGCCCATTCACCTGAACCCACCCGCTCACTTGCCGCTTTGGGTGAGGCCCAGCAGGGGTGGGGGGCAACCATGCCCGCCCCTGGCTGCCTCAGAGGCAGGCGCCTCGAAAACCACATGTGGCCAGGTGTTTGTTGTGACCAGCTCATTCTCTCCCTTAAAGGTAAAGGCTTGCCAAGGCCGAGTGCATCCTCACCAGACCGTCATGCATCAGCTGCTGCCCTCGACCATGTGCAACCCCCCCCCCCCGGATGGCGGAGTGTGGGGCTTGCCTTGCCAGTGGAACGAGGCAAAGCCCACACGTGTCTTTTTCCCCCACAGGCACGTCCAGGGCATGGCTGCTCCCCCGCGCCCCGCCCTCCCCAAACATCTCTGACGGACGGTTGGCTGCAGCCCAGGAAGCACCGTCGCGCCGCGGCCTGCATCCCAGCCCCGCCCCTCCGAGCGGGAAGGAGGGCTGTGTGGAATGCTCCGGCTCCCTCGCCAGCCTAAACGCAAGCCCGCTCTTTCCAGTGCAATAAAACGAGATGTACAACAACTGTTTTCTGTGTCTGCGAGTCTGACTTCGTCCTCCGCCCCTCCCCCAACACTCCCGTCACATCTCCCCACCTGCACATTGCCACAAATGTATCCGACACACCCCGTCTTGCCTCCCCGCCCCCTCCCTCCCTCCTCCTCCCCCCCTCCTCCTCTGTATTTGACCAGTGTCTGTACCACCCATCTGCCGAAGAGAACTTGATTCTCAGAAGCCTATGCCACAATAAAATTGGATAGTTTTAAAGGTGCTATGGGACCCTTTTTGAATTCGCTACCACAGGCTAACACGGCTAACCCCCCTGCATCTATGGCCAGGTAGAGGGTTGGGGCGGGGCATGTGAGCGGGGAGGGGGATCAATCCCCGGTGGGGAGAATAGCTGGCCCCCGATAAGCAAGGGAGAGGGTGGTGCGAGCTGCCGCTGCAAGGGAGCGGGAGATGGCAGGGGAAACGGTCCGCTCGCTGGAATCCTAGCCCCCACCAATGGAGAATCCAGGGTGGTGGCAGGCGGATGCCATATCCCGGGCAGGAGGTCTCGCGCGCCTGGGGAGGGTCGCCCCCATCGCAGCCGCAGCCCCAGCAACACAGTCCCATGAGCGGCCGCCTCCCAGAGTGGGTCCAGCCCCTCGGGCGTCTGCAGCAGCCCCATTGGTCATTCCACCCCAGGGCGTCCTGCCTCGCATCCAATCCCGTGGAGCAGTTGCCAGCCTCCCACGCCAACAGGCCATGGTTGTTGGGAGGGGTGGGGTGTGTCCGAGGCTGCACGTGGCTCCGCCCTGGCTCGGCGCCGTCTCCTGCGTTCAGCAATTGTGGCCACTCGCGTTGCCCTGCCGGGGGGGGGAACCACTCCGAGGCTGCCAGCCCCGCCAATCCTGCAGGGAAGGCCGCTGGCCCCGCCCACAGGGGCAGTGGAAGAGCGCATCAGCTGCGCAAAGTGGCTAAAATGCGGGAGCCCGAGGCCTCCCGGCTGGCTGCCACAGCGTGCCCCTTCCCCGGCTGGGCCATGCAGGCTGGGTGGCCACCCCAGGCCCAGGAGGGCCCCCCGATGGCAGGTTGCGTGACTGCCCCAGCTCAGGGCGGCATGCCAGGCAGGGCAGGTGCGTTAGGGCAATATGGAAGACATGCCAGAGCGGCCCCTGGCCAGTCCTTGTGCATCCTAAGCCCCCCCCCCTTGGAAGGGATGCGCTGTCACCGCGGGCCTGGTCATGCGCTCATGGTGCCAGGGCAGGATATGGCTGGCAGTTCACCAAAGTATCGCAGGCAGACACGGGTCCATGTGTAGATGAGCTTTATTCCCAGTCCCACGGCGCAACGTACAGCCAGGCCCAAGGGTTCACGTCCCGCAAGGATGCACTTGAGCAGCACAGCATCCCCGCAAGGGAAGAGGGCCCTGGGGCCATAGGAAGCCAACCACCACGGCCCCCTCCCCTCCAACCCACAGGTCTGAGACGGGGGGGGGCCTGTGCTGAACCTATCCATGAACTATGCAGCTGCCAGACAGAAGATAGGGAATTGTTACATCTCAGACCCTCCAAGGTCATGCCGGCGGGCGGTGTAGTTCGGTGGGCAGCACAGAAACACTATACCCACAGCGGTCCCGGCTGCATGGAGGGCAACGGGTGGCGGGAGCAGTGGGCGGCCAGGCTCGGGGCCCAGCTCATTGCCAAGGCTGCCGGGAATGACCTCCTGGCAGATGAGGGTGCGATGACTGCGCGGCCAGTTTACCTGGAGGAGCTCTTCCCTGGCCGTGCGGAGGAGGCCCACCTCATACGAGCGTGGCTAGACACGGCGCTGTGCGAGGTGGAGCATGACCTCCTGGAAGAGGAGGTGGCTGCGGGCCCTGCGCGCAGTAAGTCAGGGTCCTCGGCGCCATCCAGGGAGCCTCCTCCGCTGCCACAGAGGGCAGGCCATAAGGGCCCGGAGGTGTCCCAGCCACTTCCGTCGAGGCGCAGGTTGCAGGTGCTTGCAGCAGATGCCGGGCTGCCACCAACGGGTGCCCCCCCTCCCTCTCTCCCCCCTCTGCAGGGACCATCAATGACAGGTGGATGGCTGCCATGGACCGGGTTCACGGGGCATTCCAGCAGGCGCGGGCAGCGGCACCATGTGAGTCTCGCCAACAGGAGGGGCACGGGCATGTGGGGTGGGGCGGCCTGCGGCCGCGACAACAACCCCAGAGCCCACAGGGGCCCTGACGCTCCCATCCCCCACCTCTTGCCCCCACAGCGGCGCCCGCCCGGAGCCCCTCGCCAGATGAGGAGGAACTTGGGAGGGGCTTCACCGCCTGGTCTCCACCCCGCTACCCGCCACCCGCTGAAGACCCAGAGGGTGACCCAGTGGAGGGGCCTGGCAGGAAGCGGCCGAAGCTGGAGCCCGTCCCCGCAGACGGCCGGGCAGCTGCCGATATGCCATCCCAGGCACAGGCATCTTGGACCCCAGCCGGGCCCCTGCTCTGTAACGGGGATGCCGTGGCGGGGCCGCTGGCCTCCCCCTGCTCCGACGCGCTACCTAGCCCTCACCCTCCTGGCTGCTGAGGCCGGGGTTCTGGGTTGGCAAGCTGCTCTCTGGGCGCCTGATGCAGCCCTGGAATCGATTGGGAATAAAGCCAAGTTCATTAACCGCTTTTCCCGTGCAGCCCGTCCATGGGGGGCGGTGGCTGCTGGCCGGGGCGGCTTTCCCATGCTCTCTACATGCAGGGGTTGAGGGAGCGGGGACTCGGAGGGGCCGCCTGGGACACCATAGGGGCGTAAAGGGCGAGTGTTTGGCCGGCCGAGGCCCCCATGGCCAGGCATGGCCCTCAGCGCGCAGCATGCCACAGGTGCTCCGCGACCCTGTCTCGCACAGCTCGGTCATGCTCCTGGGGCTCTGCAGGGGCGTCAGGAGAAAGGCGACCGGCGGGCAGCAGCCAGGGGTCCTCGCCTGGGCCCTCTGTGGCTGGCAAGGGGAGCTGCTGGCGCACGGCAATATTGTGCAGCATGACACAGGCAGCCACGAGCTTGGCGACGGTGAACGGCTGCATGGCCAGGCGGCCGCCCGTGTGATGGAGGCATCTGAAGCGCATTTTTAGCTGACCGAAAGCACGTTCGATCACCATCCTCGTGCGCCGGTGGGCCTGGTTGTAGTTGGCTCTGTCGGCGGGCTCATCCGCAGGGTATGGCGTCAGGAGGTAAGGCAGCAATGGATAGCCACGGTCACCTGCAAGGGGAGGCGGAGTTAGGATCTCCCTTCCCATCCCCGTCCCCTCACAGCTCCCCCACCAACTCCTGACCTAGGAGCCAGCCTCTCCCCTCAGGCCATGATGACAGGAGCCTGTTCAGGCCGGAGGTGGTGAAGATCTGTGCGTCGTGGACGCTTCCCGGGAACTTGGCAACGAGGTCCGTGAAGATCCCCTGGTGGTCACAGGCTGCCTGGACGTTGATACTGTAGAACCGGTGCCGATTCCTGTAGACCTGCGGCTCCTCTCTGGGAGCGCATATGGCCACATGCGTGCAGTCGACTGCTCCAATCACATTGGGGAAGCCTGCAAAGGAGGAGAAGCCAGCCCGGATGGGTGCCAACTCTGCCTCCGAGGTGGGAAAGTGGATGTGCTCGCGGATCCGACCAACTAGGGCGTCCAGGAAGGCATGCAGGCAGCGGCTGGCGGATGACTGGGAGACCTCCAAGGCCTCAGCCATGACTCCCTGGAAGGAGCCGGTCGCAAGGTAGCGGAGGGACAGCAGGACCCTCTGGAGGACGGGGATGCCCCGGGGAGCCGCAGCTTGCCCCTGAAGGGCGGGCGCGAGCTCCTCGCACAGAGCCTGTATGGCTGCCCTGTCCAGGCGGAAGCGGTCCAGGCAAGTCATGTCGCCCAGGAGCAGGGATGGCACCCTGGCCTGGAACCGGCGGCGGCGTCTGAGGCGGCGCCGCCTGAGGGCCGCTCGGACAAACACGGCTGGCAGGAGGTGGCTGGTCCGGATGGCTGGGAGCCGCGGCGGCAGTGGCGGGCACCAGGCGGGGATGATCAAGGTCCTGCCTGGAAGGAATGCAGGTTGAGTTTCAGCACCCTGAACCCCCCCCCCATGCACAGCAGCAGGCCTACCGGTCTCAGCGGCCCGTTGCAAGTGGTGCTCAGGAGCAGGTCCTCTGTCCGCTGCATGGGCCGTCCCAGCCACCCTTCCCGGTCCTGCACCCCCTGTGCCCTCCTCCATCTTGCCGAGGGGATGGGTGAGCACATGACTAGGTGGCTGGTTCCCACCACTTATCTCGGGGACCGGACATTCCAGCGGGCACTACCCCCATGTCTGCTGAGAGCACTAGTGGCGGCGGAAGCCAGCGCCAGGCAAACTGGACAGAGGCCGAGAGAGTGCTGCTTTTTGGGCTCGTGGTGGAGAATGCGGAGGTCGCCCTGAGCACGCACAGGGGCGCCTCGTCCCGGTCTCGACGACGGGCATTCTGGCAGATGGCAGCTGACAGGGTCTCGGCTGTGGGCAACGCGCCCCGCACTGCTCACTCGGCAATGAAGCGCTGGAATGATTCTTTCGGGCCCGCGCGCAAACGAGTGCGCCTCCTCATGTCTCAGGGGGTTCCTTATGAGCGGGCCCTTGACGAGGGGCTCCCAGGCCCAGAGGCGGTCATGCGAGCGGTCATCCCGGAGGCGGTGGTGGGCGGCCTGGGCGTTGAGGTCCTGCCCGGTTAGTATTTGTGGATTCAGGGAGGCGAGGGGGGGGGACGTATGGATCGTGGCACATGTGTGACAGGGCCTCTCCCGTGAGTAGGCACGGCCCCTGAGGGTCCAGACCCAAGCCAGGCGGAGGCAGAGGCAGCGGAGTCTGTGCCCCCCCTGGCAGAGAGCGGGGCCCAGGAACAGGCAGCCCTTCCACCGCCACAGCAAGCCCCTGCTGCCAGCGACGAGGAGCCTCAACCGGGCCCGTCGGGGGGCATGGATCCGGAGCACGGTATGTATCTGTGGCCCTGCTGCTGGTGGGGCCAGGGACCGGCTCGGCCGCCGGCCTCGGCCACACATCCAAGGCCACTCATGGCGCCGACCGGTCTCAATACGAGGGGCTGCGGCCGCAGTTGGAATGGGTGTGCTTGGCCCGGCTCGGTGGCCTGTGGCAGCCCATGTTGGGCCGCTGCTCTTCCCTCCCTGGGGCCTCTTCCCACCCATGTCTCGCTCCAGCAGGGACCATGCGCCTGGAGATAGGCGGGGAGGTGATTGCCCAGCTGCGCGAGTTGCCACCCTCCCGGAGGACCTCTGCTGCCGGAGCGGCTCTCCTGCAGTCGCTCGGCTTCCCTGTGTCGGTGGAGGGTGAAGGTGGCCCTGGGACTCCGCCGGTTCAGGACACCTCATCGACAGAGCCGCTCGAGGAGCTGTCCCAGCCTGCAGCACCATCCCCTCCAGCCCCCCCGCCCCCGGGTGCCATGGGCCGTGTGCGGGAAGGACCTGGCTCCGCCTCTGAGGGGGAGGGGCCCATGGAGGGGATCCTTCCAGGCGCACGGGCTCGCGGCCCCCGCCCTGCCCAGCGGCTTCCCCCGACACTAGCCGCAATGTGGGCGGCGATCGAGAGGGAGCGGCTAGAGGTGCACGCTGCATGGGAGGAGGCGAACAACCGCGGCCGGGAGTTCATGGCTGCGGTACTGGAAGTGGGGGAAGGGGTCCGTGCCTCTCAAGTCCGTGCCGAAGCCCTGCTCGGGCGGCTCGTCGCCATCCTCGACCCTCCGGCCCCACCCGCTGCAGCAGCTCCACCCGCCCCAGAGGCACCCCTCCCTCGGGCCCAGTTGCGTGCGAGAGGCCGGGCCCGTGGACGGCCAAGGGGGTCCGGCCGCCGGCCTCGCCAGTGACCGCCGCTGCCGCCTTGGGGGTGGGGTGGGGTGTTTTGCTGCACAGACGGCTCTCCTACACGCCTCCCCTTCCTCACGTCTGCTGGGGGAGGTGGGATGATATAATAATAAAGGCTGATTTCTGTGCAATGGGTGTCTGTGTTCTTTGCCTTGGGATGGGGACGAGGGGGCAGGCCCGCTGTGTCTGCCTCTTGGTGGCGGCCTCAGGCCAGCCCTCCCCTTCGGCGCCACTGGGGGGCTGTCCCCTGCTGCCAGAGACTGGCTGCTGCCCTGGATTCCTCATGGCAGGGCGCCTGCCAGTCCCATGCCAACCTCTCTGGACGCGGCCGCCAGGGACTTGGTGCTACATTGGGCAAACGGGGGAAAGGCTTCTCAGACTACGCCCACCCCTCTCCTTCCCGACTGCGAGCCCCGCCCGACACACGAGCCGAGGCAGTCTGCCAGCATGGGCGCGGTTTGCCTGCTGCTCTGGGGCCTGGCCGGGATCGCGTGCTGCCCATAGGCTGCGCCTTTCCTGGCCCCTCCCCCTGACGCTTGTCAGGAACAGCGCCCTTTGGCTGCGCCTGGCGGCGGCCGTGGATCAGACCCGCCCACAACACTTTCTGGTTCTCCAAAATTGCATCTCTGCGCCGCTGCGGGCGCCGCTGCGGCCACACTTTGCTGGCACAGGATCCGGCCCGGCGGCGCCGCCACACCACCAGTGCAGCCGCGTCGGCGTTGGGGCCGGCCATAGGATTGCGCTGAAAAAGGAAATTTCAAAGGTCTATAAAGTGTTGTTCAAATGGTATACTGAAGAAGAGGTAGTTAAGGTGCAAATGGTGAAGTGGGCTATAAATTTTAATAAAGAAATAACAATGGAGGCGTGGGAATACTTGTGGAAAAATACTTTGAAGATTACGACATGCACTAACATTAAAGAGAATGTCTATAAAATGATCTATCGTTGGTACCTGACACCAAAGAAAATTGCGCTAGGGAATGTGAACACGTCTAATAAATGCTGGAAATGTAAAAAGCATGAAGGATCTTTGTATCATATGTGGTGGACTTGTGAGGTAGTCAGGCAGTACTGGGGGGAAATAATAAGAGTAATAAGTGAGATTTTACAGTTTCAAGTTAATAAGAACCCAGAACTCCTGCTACTGAACTTGGGGATGGAAGATATTCCAGCACAACATAGGACATTGCTTTTTTACATGACAGCAGCGGCTAGACTTTTGTATGCGCAAAAGTGGAAAGTACAAGAAGTGCCAACTATCGAGGACTGGATTTACAAATTGCTGTACATGGCGGAGATGGATAAACTGACAAGAAAACTAAGAGACCTTGATCCAGGACAGTTTAACACAGATTGGGAGAAGCTGAAACAATATTTGGTGAAAAAATGGGAGTTGGGAGGAGAACTGTGGCAGTTTGAAAATTATTGAAGAAAAACAAAAGAAGAGAGAAGTGACTATACCGGGGGGAGGAGAGTTAAAGAAGAATTACTAAGCAATTATTCTATTTGATTATTCTATACAGTATTGAGTAATAGTTATTATGTGATATATAAGAATAGAAATTAATTAATTAATTATGTTGCTAGCAGATAGGGGTGTAATTGAGAATTAACAGAATTATAATTCATGAATACAAGAAGGGAGGGAATGAGAAGTAGCATATAGAATATAGGTTAAATTGATTGACTTATGCTGAAGGTATTTTTGGTTATAGCGATATTTAGAAATGTGCAGAACATGGGTCAAATTGATTGACTTATGTTGAAAGTATATTGTGTTTATAGTTATATTTAGAAATGTGTAGAATATGAGTCAAATTGATTGACTTTATGTTATAAAGATAAGAGATATAAGAGGAAGTAAAGAGTAACATATAGAGTATAAGTTAAATTGGTTGACTTATAAATGTATTCATCACTTATGAGTACTCAAGTTATGTATAGGGAGGGATAAATTGTTTGTCCCATATTGATGACATTAGAATGAATAAGTTAGAGTACAGGATATTGAGAATATTACCAGTATTATTACTATTGAATAATATGCCAGGAATATATTAGTTGATAAGTGAAGGGAAACTGACTTAGCACTGTGTTATAATAGATTAGCTTAGAAGAGTGTGAAAGTATATGTTTAATTGACAAAATAAGTTGAAATGAGTAGGGGAAGAATAGACAAAGGGTTGGAAAACTGTTGGAAGTCAACAAACAGGGGGGGAAAGGGAGGGGGTTAGAACTGGAATATTAGAGTATTTTGATTGTTATAAATGACAAAATATTTCTAATTCCAATAAAAAAAAAATTTTTTAAAAAAACTTTGCTCAGATCCATTTTTAGCCCATTTTTTGAAATGCGATATCCTAAATAACTGAGTTCAGTTTTGTGAAATTCACATTTAGACAATTTGATGAGCAACTTGTTGCACATGAGAGTAGTTAAAACTTGTTGTACTAAATGAACATGTTCTTCTTCTGTTTCAGAATAAATTAATACATCATCCAGGTAAACAACTACTCCTTTATATAAAAATTCGTGTAATACTTCATTGATCATGGACATGAAAACCGAAGGTGCCCCGGCCAGGCCAAAAGGCATAACTAAATATTCATACTGCCCTAAGGGCGTATTGAACGCGGTTTTCCATTCATCCCCCTCTCTTATACGGACGTGGAAGTAAGCATCTTTTAAGTCCAATTTGGTGAAGATCTTACCTTGTGCCACGACGTTGAGTAGGTCTCTAATAAGGGGTATGGGATAGGCGTTTGTGGAGGAGATTGCATTAAGCCCTCTGAAATCAGTGCATAGTCTTAATCCTCCATCCTTCTTTTTTACAAAAAGTACTGGAGCGGCATGAGGACTATTTGCTGGTCGGATAAAACCCCTTTCCAGATTAGTGTCAATAAATTTGCGGAGCTCCTCTCTTTCTATAGGGTTCATTGGATACAATCTGCCTTTAGGCAAGGTGGCTCCAGGAAGGATTTCTACTGTACAGTCTGTCCTCCTATGAGGAGGCAAAGTGTTCGCTTCTTCTTCTGTGAAGGCTTGTAGATAAGCTTGATATTCTTTAGGTATTTGATTGATTTCTTCCTGGGTTAGAAGTGCTTGCTCCATGAGGGTCGGGTTGGTACCCCAATTTTGATTCCAACGATGATTTTTGCAGTCACTGTGTTTAAAAATAATGCTCCCAGCCGGCCAGTCAATGTCCGGGTTGTGGTCCCACAACCACCTGCTCCCCAAGATCAAAGGGTATTTGGCTGTAGCGCTAATTACAAATGATCTCGTCTCCCAATGCTCTCCCATTCCTGTGATTACAGGTATTGTTTCAGTGGTAACTGGGTCCATATTTGTACCATCCATTTGTTCAAAGATAACCGGAGTTTCCAGTTCCTTCATTGGAAGTACAAGTCCATTGACTAGAGCGGGTGCAATAATGTCTCTGGAGCATCCAGAATCAATGAGTGCCTGTACATGAATATGAGTTTTCCTTTCGGGATTAACTAACGTAACTGGCATGAATAATATGGACCCTCGGGGTCTTTCCACTATGGGAGCGGACTGTTTCTTGATCTGCCGTTTGGGTCCGGTTACGACAGATCCATCTCGTTTCCCGAATTGGGGCTCTTGGGTCCTTTTTCTCCGATTATAGCGGTCAAGTCAAGTTCCATAACTTCTTCTAGCTCTAAACCTTTTTCGGGAGGATTTCTTCGGGATGAGCCTCGCCCTCTTGCGGTTCGTGGAGCCAGCATCGGGCGGTATGGTGGGGGAAGGGTGGTGGAGGCTGTACGTACTGGCTGGAATGGAGTTCATTGCACAGGCCTGAGTGGACATTGTGCTGCGTAGTGACCACTTTGGCCACAATGTAGGCACAGTCCTTGTTGCCATCTAGCTTCTCTCGCTCCTCTGGCCATGTATCCTGCTCCCCTTCCCCCTCTCACAATTATTGAAGTCCTTCGGTGCCCTGTTGCTTGTTGCTGTTCCACAAGCCGTACTTCCTGCATCCAGTTTTCTACTTCACATGCCAATTGAATCCAACCCAATAGTGTGGGGGATTATCTTGCATAAGAGCCCGATACAGCAATTTGGAGTTCATGCCTTGTTTAAACAAAATTATTTTTGTAGATTCCTCACATCTTGGGCATTTGGCGGCTAACTGTCGGAATTTAGTAACATAGTCTCTGGCCGACAGATTACCTTGTCTAATGGTTTGTAATTCCGTTCGGGCTCTATCTTGAACGGGGTTTCTCCTGTAGACGCATGTACACTATTGTTGTAAGAAAATTCTGCTAAGGGCAATAAATCAATCCAATTGTCTTGTTGGAAGTTAATGTAACAACGGAGAAACTGTTCTAATAATTGATTAGTTTTTTCGGACTGTCCGTCGGTTTGCGGATGGTGTGCAAAACTTAAACCTTGCTCAATTCCCATTAGTTGCATAAGCTCCCACCAGAAGTTGGCAATGAATTGTCCGCCGCGTTCGGATATTATCTTTGATGGAAAAGAATGGAGTTTTACAATGTATTTCAGAAAAATATCCGCCAATCTTTTTGCCGAGGGCAGAGTAGTGCAAGGAATGAAGTGGGCTTGCTTGGAAAACAGATCCACCACTACTAAAATACAGGTGTGGTTTTTTGAGGGGGGAAGATCTGTGATGAAATCCATAGAAATAACTTCCCACGGTCTACTTGGAGTTTCAAGGGGCTGCAAAAGTCCAGGAGGTTTACCCTTTTGCGTTTTGGCGCTGAGGCAAATGGGACACGAAGCTACATATTGTGAAATGTCTTTGTGCATGCCCGGCCACCAAAATTGTCTCTGGACCAGATGAAGTGTTTTTAAATATCTGTAATGGCCGGCTGTTGGGGCATCATGACAGCGTTGCAGCACTTCTTTCCTCAGACTCTTTGGTACATAAAATCGATTACCCCAAAGCCATTCCCCTTGTTCGGATTGAAATAATTTCTCTTTGGGCATACTGTCCCCCTCCTTTTCGATTTCGCTTTTCAGTTTTTGTCTCCACCCATTGTCAGTCTGAGAAGGTTGTGCTGTGCGACTGCGCGTAGTAACCACACACCCCAGTTGGGTGGGCGAAAATACTGTATCTATTGTCTCCTCCCGCTTGCTTTTGTGTTGGGGCATGTGTGAAAGGGCATCCGCCAGGAAGTTAGTTTTACCAGGCAAGAATTGGAGAGTGAAATTGAATTTTGAAAAGTATTCCGCCCATCTTAGCTGTTTAGCGTTGAGTCTCCGAGGACTGCGTAACGCTTCCAAATTTTTGTGATCTGTCCAAACCTCAAACGGATGGCACGCCCCTTCTAGCCAATGTCTCCAAGTGGAGAGCGCTGCTTTTACAGCAACTGCCTCCTTCTCCCAAACATTCCAATTTCTTTCTGCTTCAGAAAATTTACATGAAAGGTATGCACAAGGCTTGAGCATATTGTCTGTCCCCCGCTGGAGAAGGACTCCCCCAATCGCCGTATCGCTGGCGTCTACCTGCACTTTGAATGGGCGATTTTCATCGGGGTGTTGCAGCACTGGTTCGGATATGAATTGCTGCTTTAATTGATTAAAGGCTGATTGGCATTGTGGTGTCCAATTCAATTTAGCTTTTGGTTTTTTAGCTTGCTCCCCTTTGTCTTTAGTCTTTAGGAGTTCAGTGAGGGGGAGAGTTATTTGGGCAAAGTTTTGTATAAATTCTCTATAGAAGTTGTCAAACCCCAGGAATGATTGCAGTTCTTTACGATTTGTGGGGGTTTGCCAGTCTTGAACAGCTTTCACTTTGCCTGGATCCATTCTTAATCCATCTTTTGAGATGCAATATCCCAAGTAAATAAGTTCAGTTTTGTGAAGATCTTACCTTGGGCCACGACGTTGAGTAGATCCCTGATGAGAGGTATGGGATAGGCGTTTGTGGAGGAGACTGCATTAAGTCCTCTGAAGTCAGTGCACAGTTGTAATCCTCCATCTTTCTTTTTTACAAACAATACTGGTGCAACATGGGGGCTGTTTGCTGGTCGGATGAATCCCCTTTGAAGATTAGTGTCAACAATGAATTTTTGGAGCTCTTCTCTTTCATTTGGGCTCATGGGATAAAGTCTACCTTTGGGTAATGTGGCTCACGGGATGAGTTCCACTGCTCAATAGGTTCTCCTATGGGGAGGTAAGGTGTTGGCCTCTTCTTCAGTGAAAGCTTGTAAATAGGTTCTGTACTGTTTAGGTATTTGGTTAATTTCCTCCTGGGTCAGGAGTGCTTGTTCTATGAGGGTAGGATTATTACCCCAATTCTGGTCCCAACGATGGGTTTTGCAGCTATCTTGAAGGTAACGCTTCTAGCTGCCCAATTAATGTCTGGGTTGTGGTCCCACAACCATCTGCTTCCCAAAATTAATGGGTATTTTGCTGTAGAGCTAATTACAAATGATCTTGTCTCCCAATGTTGACCCATGCCTGTAATGACAGGTGCTGTTTCGGTAGTGACTGGATTCATATTAGTGCCATCCATCTGTTCAAAAATGACTGGATTTTCAAGTTCTTTTATTGGGAGCACTAATCCGTTCACTAGAGCTGGTGCAATTATATCTTTGGAGCACCCAGAGTCAATAAGCGCTTGCACCCGAATATGAGTCTTTCGTTCAGGATTAACTAATGTAACAGGCATGAATAGTATGGACCCTTGAGGTCTATCCACTATGGGAACTGACTGAGTTTTGATCTGCCGTTTGGGTCTGTTTACAACAGATCCATCTCGTTTCCCAAATTAGGACTTTCGGGTGCTTCTTCACCGATTAGAGCGGTTGGGTCAAAGTCCATAACTTCCTCCAGCTCTAATCCCTTTTCGGAAGGATTTCTTCTGAACGTACCTCTCCCTTGTGAAGTTCGCGGAGCGGGCGTTGGGCGGGACAGTTGAGGAAGGGTGGCAGGGGTTGGACTCCTTGGTGGGAACGAAGTTCTCTGCACAGGCCGGAGTGGACATTGCGCTGCGAAGTGATCGCTTTGGCCACAATGTAGACACAGTCCTTGTTGCCATCTAGCATCTCTCGCTCCTCTAGCTGCATATCCTGCCCCTCTGCCCCCTCTGACAATTATGGAGGTTCACTGGTGGCCGGCCGATTGCTGTTGCTCAACCAGACGCACTTCTTGCATTCGGTTCTCTACTTCACAAGCTAATTGAATCCAACCCAAGAGTGTGGGGGGATTATCTTGCATAAGGGCTCGATCCAACAGTCTGGGATTCATGCCTTGCTTGAACATAATTATTTTGGTGGATTCCTCACACCTTGGGCATTTGGCAGCTAGCTGTTGGAATTTTGTAACATAGTCTCTAGCCAACATGCTACCTTGCCTAATTGATTGTAATTCCGTTCAGGCTCTGCTCTCTTCTAGTGGGTCTTCGTATTGCGCTCGGAGCGCATCTACCAAACCCTGTAGGGAATCTAATTCTGGAGCCCCCAAATCGTACAAGGCTACATACCATTCCGCTGCTTTTCCTTGTAGATGTGATGCCAAATGCTCGATTTGACTAGCTTCGTATTCGAACAAGTGTCCCCAACGATTGAAAAATTGTAGTGCTTGTACTAGAAAAAATCTCAACTTCGAGGGATCTCCATCGAAAGTAGCTTCCAATTTAACCCATCCCATTGGTAACTCTTGAGGTCTGGCAACCGGTGCTGGGAGTGGGTAATATGGTACAGGTACCAGTTCTTGCCTTGGCTGCCAGTCAAGTTGGCACGGTTGCGGTTGCATCGGAGGATACTGGGGCCTTGGTTGCGGGATCCCTTGGGGTCTCGGTATTGGAGGACCTTGCGGCCTCGGCTGTGGTCTCAGCGGTCGCGGAGCTGGAGGGCCTTGTGGAGGTGGACCTCTCGGTCTTAGCGGCGGAGGAAGCCTAGGCGCTGGAAGCCGTGGGAGAAGCGGCTGTCCCCGCGGTGGAGGTGGGAGTACTGGAGCCTCATCTTGCGGCTGTAACGGTAATCCTCCTGGGAGGATCAGAAGCTCTTGTGGCTGTTCTTGGGGCTGCTCTTGCGGCTGATCCTGCGGTTGTTCTTGAGGCTGCTCTAATGGTGCCTCCTCCTCTCCTTCCAGAGGTCCTCCCTGTTCATCAAGGGGAAGTTCCTCCGGTCTCTCATCTGCTGGCCCCTGAGGTTGTTCCGGTGGTTGTACAGGTTGTTGCTGATCATCAACGGGTATTAGCGGTTGCTCCCTCGGGATCATAGCCTGCAGGGCAGCCAGACTTTGCCCGACAACTCCGCTGGAGACACCTTCTCCTTGTGAGGGGCCTTCCTCTGATCCTCCTACAACAAGTACGGAGAGCAGGTGAACAGCATGTGCTAAGCTCTCCTCCATGCTACAAAGTCTCTCTTTTAATATTTGTACATGCCCTGGGGCCGCCGTGGCCCCTGCCGATTCAGCATACTCTTGAGGAGTTTCTTTGGAAAGTTGTGTAGTTTCCATATATTCCGTATAGGACGCCATCGCCCGAGGCCAAGGCCGAATTTCTCCCATGCCCTGAGCCCCGTTACCTTGTTCTGTTTCCATTCTCCCCGCCAAAATTCTTTTGGTCAATCCGGTCACCGCCGAAATTCCAGCATCGACCGCCAAAGTTCGGCTCTGTAGTTGTATCCAACTCTGTTCGGTCGGCTTGGGTTACCCCATCCACAGGGTACTTTCCGCGTAGTCCCAACTCATCACATCGCGACGGAAGGTTTCCCACATCTGGGTACTTTCTGAAGCTCTTCGGTTCCACTCAATTTGATTGGCCTCTCGATTCCAGTGATACCACGGTTGGCTATTTGGATGCTCTGGTATCGAGCTGATACTTCGTTTCCCGTCCATTTGCGACTTAGTAAACGCCGCACTCGTTCTCCTTTCCCTCGTCTCTTGCAGTCTTGAGCCCCACTGCCTCGGAGTAGGCAGGGATATCAGAGGTTCTGCCGTCGCCCTGGGCCTAGCTTCAGCTCTATCAGGTGCCAGGGTAATCAACGCAGGACGTCTGGACTCCGTTCCTCCCTGAACGGGTCTTGGAGGTTCCAGTCCTTCCAAACCAGGGGAGGTATAGGGATCAAACAAAGGGTCCCTGTTGGGAGCAGCCTTGGTATCCGTCTGCCCCGGTTTAGGCATTGGAACAGATGTGATTCGTAACAAAATGTCAGACTGTGGCTTATTAAAAGTTGCAATCCAGACTATCTCTTGCAATAGACATGAGTCCTTTGGTTTCAAAAGATTTTACTGAATATAAACAACCATTATAGACCACTGGCCAAGATGCAATATCTTAGCTGGTACACATGTATTGTTATGGATGAAGGGAAAGGTTAAGGTACAGAGTAGCATAGCCCATCAAATCTCATCCTCCCCCCACAGTTCTCAAAACAAACGGCTTGAAGCTGAGAGAGTGAAACTTTCCCAAGGCTGGAAAGGCTGTAGTCAAAACATTCCTCTTCTTTGAGATAACTGTTACTGGACTGCTTGTCACCTGCAAAAGAAGAGCTTAAAACACTGACAGGATTAAAATGGAGTCTGTTTGGTTAAATCATACAAAGAACATAGTCAGACCTCCATATATTCCGTATAAGACGCCGTCGCCCGAGGCCAAGGCCGATTTTCTCCCATGCCCTGAGCCCCGTTACCTTGTTCTGTTTCCGTTCTCCGTCCCCCCGCGTTCCCCCTGAAAAAAGCCCTGGCTGTGTTGGTCTGCAGTAAAACAGCAAGATTTGAGTCCAGTAGCATCTTCGACTAACAAGAGCTTCGGAGTATAAGCTTTTAAGAGTCAAAGCTCTGTTATCTGAAAAACTTGCTATCCGAAGAAGGGAGCTTTGACTCTCGAAAGCTTATACCCTGAAAATCTTGTTGGTCTCTAAGGTGCTGCTGAATTACTGGTTGAATGTCACAAGAAGGGACACATTAGTTCGACGGTTGCGGGTTGCAGAATCTGCCCCGTTCAAGGTGATATGAGAGTATCACACATCATTTATTTCTCACCACAAAGGTGGCAAACAGCCCCATTGGTCCACAGATATATCTTGAAACCAAGTCTCCTAATAACTTGGAGCTGAACCAACCAAATAAGATCACAACACTGTGTGCATCACAAACCAGTGAGCAAGTTGCTGAGTTCTCTAGTGCACTTCATCAGAGGCTCTTCCTTGAAAAGAGGGAACTCGTCCTTAGTAATTTTTCGTTCTTAGCTATTTTAATGGTTGCACATTTTGGGAGAGGGACTTTGAGGCAAACCTGTTGGGCAGACTCTGGTGTCAAACTCAACTGGCTCAGTGATCAGCTCATGTCCGGTGATCACAGTTCAATGTGGTACGTTTGACTGCCCAACCGTTTGCCACAAAATTCATGGCCTACGTAATTAAAAGTTCTGGCAAAAGTGAATTCAAGATGGACAGGATGCCATGAAATCGATTCCGGTTCAGCAAAGAGCGCCTATACCCATTATTTTGTACCCAGAGGGAACAATTAAGATGCTTTAAAACATCCAGGATGTATTTATTCATTAGATTGTTTTTTACTGCCTTTCTTTCCCAATAGGTCCTCCACATGATTTGAAATATTAAACACTTCCTTTAAATGTATTGATTTATTTTAAAGAGTTCTATGCTGCTTTTCCATTCAAATAGGGCCCTTTAGGCCACAAACATCAAAACATGTATGTGTGTATGCATGCATGCATGCATGTATGTATGTAGAGCTTTTTTTCTGGGAAAAGAGGTGGTGGAACTCAGTGATGGAACTCAGGACCACACAATGATGTCACTTTGGGTCAGCTGGAACAAGGGAGGAGTTTTTATAAGTTTAAATCGCCCTCGGTGAAAATGGTCAAATTTACATATGAATTCCAATTCAGTCATATGTAAATTTGACTCTGTCAAGCTGGGACTGAATAGGGACTATGAATGGTTGTCTCATTATCACAGGAAACTGATTTCCTTTACATAGGCGGGGTTGGGGAGAGGCCAGCGGCGCCTGGCTTGAGCTTTCGCGGACCACAGTTCTCTCTGTCAGATGCATCTGGCGGGGAGGGCTGTGGTTCTCGAAGGCTTGCGCTGCAGTGAAATCGGTTGGTCTTGGCGGTGCTGCTTTGCTACTACAGACTAACACGGCAAACTCCTTTGAACCGTTACAGAAGCAAACTGATCCCCACATCAAAAGGAGCTGTTTGCAATTCCATATCAAAGGAGTCGTTTGCATCTCCCCTCTCCTCCCCCTCCCCTCCCCTCCTCTATATTTTGTTTGTTTGTTTTTATTTATTAAACTTTTCCAAACAAAAATAACGTAACATTCAACCAGCAACATAGCAATAACATCAAGTAAGGTACAATAATGCCAATAGATGTCTACAGCTGAGTACATAATATAGTCATGCAATATCATGAGATTAAAGTTACTCATTAAGTACAACTACTAGAAATTTCTTTATGGCTAAATATTTAAACACATAGATTCAGATTTCTGGGTTAATGATCATGTAGTGCGGTAGTTTTGTAGTTAGGAAATCATTTTTTGTTAGAAATTCTAGGAAAGGGTGCCATTTCTCATAAAAGTTAGATGCTTTACTGGAATCTGATGTCAATTGTATCCTTTCTGCGATCTTTTCCATGATAAGTTGTTCCCACACTTTAGAATACCACATATCTAGATTTGGGGGGAGGTGCAACTTCCACTTTGAGGCTATAGCATTTTTTGCAGCTGCTAAGAGTGACACTATCAACTCTTTGCTATGGCAAGGTATATTTTGATCTTTCCAGATATCGAGAAAAATTATTTCGGGTCTTAAAGGTATAATATATGTTGTGATTACATAAATTTGACGCAGAATTGTTTGCCAAAACTATACGTTCGCACTTCCACCAGCAATATGAGTAAGAAGCTTGCTCCCCACATTTTTTCCAGCAGAGGGGTGTTCTGGTAGGGTAGATCTGTGCTAGTCTTTGGGGTGTGAGATACCATCGCTGGATTATCTTATAAGATTGCAGTCTAATGTTAATTACAGGAGATTTGATCATTTTGGATAGCCATACATGTTCCCAGTCCTTATCAGTTAAATCTATCTCACAATCCTGTTGCCATTTTTTTTTTGAAAATTTTTTATTGGGTTAGGATCAATTATTTTCACATTACAATCAATTCTCCCATTTTCCAGTTTCTAACCCCCTCCCTTTCCCCCCCTTTTTGTTGACTTCCAACAGTTTTCCAACCCTTTGTCCCTTTTCCCTTACTCCTTTTAAATTCCTCTATCTAACAAATGTATATTCTCCCTTTATTCTAAGCAATACTTCTTTAACTATTTTTAATACTCTGTACCCTAACTATGAGTCCTTATTTCCATATTGGATAAACAATTTATCCCATTTTTCATAATTCCAATTTCAAATATTTCTATAGATCATAAACCATATAAACCATACATTCATATAAATCAAGCAATTTAACTTATACTCTATGTGTTACTCATTCTATCTTCTTCTTTCTGTTTTAGTTATATTTGATTACATTAGTATTTCTATTCCCCTTCAATAGTAAATCTATATAACTGTCATCATATGATGTCAATCAATTTGACTCATATATATCTTCAGATAAACATATTCAGTTTGGTACATTATACAAATCTTACCAGAAAGAAAATATTATTAGTTAGTCAATCCTTATAGTTAACCCTTATGGTTAGTTATTTTCTATCAATATTCTATTTGTTATTCTATATATATCAATCTAATAACATAACTGCTTAGAGATTCACATTTACCTCTTCTCCCCCCCGGTAAAGTCACCCCCCTCTGCATTTTATTGTACTTCAATAGTTCTCAAACTGCCACAGTTCTCCTCCCACCTCCCATTTCTTCACCAGATATTGTTTCAGCTTCTCCCAGTCTGTGTTAAACTGTCCTGGGTCAAGGTTTCTCAGTTTTCTTGTCATTTTGTCCATTTCTACCATATACAGCAATTTGTAGATCCAGTCTTCAATAGTTGGCACTTCTTGTACTTTCCATTTTTGCGCATACAAAAGTCTAGCTGCTGCTGTCATATAAAATAACAATGTCCTGTGATGAGCTGGAATGCCCTCCATTCCCAAGTTTAGTAGCAGGAGTTCTGGGTTCTTATTGATTTGAAATTGTAAAATCTCACTTATTACTCTTATTATTTCCCCCCAGTACTGCCTAGCTACCTCACACGTCCACCACATATGATAGAGGGAACCCTCATGTTTTTTGCATTTCCAGCATTTGTTAGAAGTGTTCAAATTCCCTAGCGCAATCTTCTTTGGTGTCATGTACCAACGGTAAATCATTTTGTAAATGTTCTCTTTGATACTAGTGCACGTCGTAATCTTCATTGTGGTCTTCCACAAGTATTCCCATGCCTCCATTGTTATTTCTTTGTTAAAATTTATGGCCCACTTCACCATTTGTACTTTAACTGTTTCATCCTCAGTATACCATTTCAACAATACTTGGTATACCTTAGATATTCCCTTCTTGTCCTCTTTTAAAAGTGTCTGCTCTAGTTCCGAATTCTCTGTTCGTATACCTCCCTTTACAGAGTCCGAGTTGTAAAGATCTTTGATCTGTCTATACTGAAACCAGTCGTAATTAGGTGATAGCTCTTCCTGAGTCTTTATTTTAAGTTTAGCTGATTCTATTCGGGTTATCTCCTTGTAAGTTAAACATTGTTGCTCAGTATCGACAGCTCTCGGATCTATCACCTCATATGGAACCACCCACAAGGGGATTCCTTCTTGTAGATAGGCTCTGTACTTCTTCCAAGTTGCGTATAGACTTCTCCGTATATAATGGTGCAGGAACATCGAGTTCGCTTTTACTTTGTCATGCCATAGGTATGCGTGCCATCCAAATATCTTTTTATATCCCTCTAGGGCCAATATCTTATTTTTCAGCGTCATCCAGTCTTTCAGCCACACTAGGCAGATTGCATCATGATAAAGTCTTAGATTGGGCAGTTGCATTCCACCTCTTTCTTTTGCATCTTGTAAGACTTTCATTTTCACTCGAGGCTTCTTGCCTGCCCAAACAAAGTCTGATATTTTCCCCTGCCATTTTTCAAACTGCTTGGTGTCCCTGATGATTGGTATTGTCTGTAGCAAAAACATTACTCTTGGTAACACATTCATCTTAACTGCTGCAATCCTTCCCAACCATGACAAGTTCAATCTATTCCATTTAATCAGATCTCGCTCTATCTGAGTCCATAATTTTTCATAGTTATTTTTAAATAAGTCTATGTTCTTTGCAGTCAGTTCAATTCCCAAGTATTTCACCTTACTTGTTACTTCACAATCCGTTATTTCCATTAGCAATTGTTGTTTTTGCTTGGTCATGTTTTTGCATAATATCTTTGACTTCTTTTTGTTAATAAAAAAACCTGCCAAATCTCCAAACTCCTTGATCTTGTCTATCACTTTTGGCATGTTCTCCATTGGGTCCTCTACAATTAACATTATATCGTCCGCAAATGCTCTGACCTTTTTTTTTTTTTTTTGAAAAAATTTTATTGGGTTAGGATCAAATGTTTACACATTACAGTCAATATTCCCATTTCCCAATTTCTAACCCCCTCCCTTTCCTCCCCCTTTTTGTTGACTTCCAACAGTTTTCCAACCCTTTGTCCCTTTTCCCTTACTCCTTTTAATCTCCTCTATCTAACAAATATATATTCTCCCTTTATTCTAAGCAATACTTCTTTAACTATTTTTAATACTCTGTACCCTGACTATGAGTCCCATTTTCCATAATGGATAAACAATTTATCCCATTTTTCATTATTTCACTTTCAAATATTTCTATATATCATAAACTATGTAAACCATACATTCATATAAATCAACCAGTTTAACTTATACTCTATATGTTATTCATTCTATCTTCTTCTTTCTATTTTAGTTATATTTGTTTACATTAGTATTTCTATTCCCCTTCAGTCATAAGTCTATATATGATATCAATCAATTTGACTCATATACAACTTCAAATAAACATATTCAGTTTGGTACACTGTACGGAATCAAAAAGAAAATATTATTAGTTAATCAATCCTTATAGTTAACCCTTATGATTAATTATTTTCTATCAATATTCTATTTATTATTCTATATATATCAATCTAATATCATAACTGCTTAGAAATTCTCTTTTACCTCTTCTCCTCCCCGGTAAAGTCACCCCCCTCTACATTTTATTGTACTTCAGTAGTTCTCAAACTGCCACAGTTCTCCTCCCACCTCCCATTTCTTCTCCAAATATTGTTTCAGCTTCTCCCAGTCTGTGTTAAACTGTCCTGAGTCCAGGTTTCTCAATTTTCTTGTCATTTTGTCCATTTCTGCCATATACAGCAATTTGTGGATCCAATCTTCAATAGTTGGCACTTCTTGTATTTTCCATTTTTGCGCATACAAAAGTCTAGCTGCTGCCGTCATGTAAAATATCAACGTCCTATGATGGGCTGGAATTCCCTCCATTCCCAAGTTTAGTAGCAGGAGTTCTGGGTTCTTATTAATTTGAAATTGTAATATCTCACTCATTTCTCTTATTATTTCCCCCCAGTACTGCCTAGCTACCTCACACGTCCACCACATGTGGTAGAGGGAGCCCTCATGCTTCCTGCATTTCCAGCATTTATTAGAAGTGTTCAAATTCCCTAGCGCAATCTTCTTTGGTGTCATGTACCAACGGTAAATCATTTTGTAAATGTTCTCTTTAATACTAGTGCATGTCGTTGTCTTCATTGTAGTCTTCCACAAGTATTCCCATGCCTCCATTGTTATTTCTTTGCTGAAATTTATGGCCCATTTCACCATTTGTCCTTTGACTATTTCATCCTCAGTATACCATTTAAGCAGTGCTTGGTATACCTTAGATATTCTTTTCTTGTCCTCTTTAAGAAGGGTCTGCTCTAGTTCCGAGTTTTCTGTTCGTTATACCTCCCTTTACAGAGTCCGACTTATATAAATCTCTAATCTGTCTATACTGGAACCAATCATAATAAGGTGATAGTTCCTCCTGAGTCTTTATTCTGAGTTTAGATTCTTCAGTTCTAGTTATTTCTTTATAAGTTAGACATTGTTGCTCATTATCAACAGCTCTCGGATCTATCACCTCATATGGAACTACCCACAAAGGGGTTCCTTCTTCCAGATAGATTCTATACTTCTTCCAGATTATATATAAACTTCTCCGTATATAGTGATGCAGGAACATCGAGTTCGCCTTTACTTTATCATGCCATAAGTATGCGTGCCATCCAAATATTTTTTTATATCCCTCTAGGGCTAGTAATTTCTTATTCTTTAGCGTCATCCACTCCTTCAACCACACCAAGCAAATTGCGTCATGGTAAAGTCTTAGATTGGGCAGTTGCATTCCGCCTCTTTCCTTTGCATCTTGTAAAACTTTCATTTTCACTCGAGGCTTCTTGCCTGCCCATACAAAGTCTGATATTTTCCTCTGCCATTTCTCAAATTGCTTAGAGTCACTGATGATTGGTATTGTCTGTAGCAAAAACATTACTCTTGGTAGCACATTCATCTTAACTGCTGCAATCCTTCCCAACCATGACAAATTTAGTCTGTTCCATTTAATCAAATCTCTCTCTATCTGAGTCCATAGTTTTTCATAGTTGTTTTTAAATAAGTCTATATTCTTAGCAGTCAGTTCGATTCCCAAATATTTCACCTTACTTGTTACTTCACAATCCGTTATTTCCGTTAACAATTGTTGTTTCTGCTTAGTCATATTTTTGCATAGTATCTTTGACTTCTTTTTATTAATATAGAAACCTGCCAAATCTCCGAACTCCTTAATCTTATCTATCACTTTTGGCATGTTCTCCAATGGGTCTTCTACAATTAACATTATGTCATCTGCAAATGCTCTGACCTTATATGAATAGTCCTTTATTTTAATTCCTCGAATTTTTTCATCTTGTCGTATTTGTATCATCAGGATCTCCAATACCAAAATGAACAGCAGTGGAGACAACGGGCAACCTTGTCTTGTTCCTTTACTTATAATCAATTTCTTAGTCGCTTCATCATTCACCACAATTGCTGCAGTCTGGTCTCTGTAAATTTCCTTAATTGCTCTAATGAATCTTTCTCCCAATTGTAGCTTTTCCATAGTGGCAAACATAAAGTCCCAGTTTAAATTATCAAACGCCTTTTCAGCATCAACAAAGAAGAAACCAACCTCTTTGTCACAACGCTTGTCATAATATTCAATAGCATTAATCACTGTCCTTAAATTGTCTCTGATTTGTCTGTCTGGCAAAAAGCCTGCTTGTTCCTCCTCAATGACTTCCGTAAGCCACCCCTTCAGTCTTTCCGCCAGTATCTTCGCAAAGATTTTATAATCATTGTTAAGTAGCGATATAGGTCTGTAGTTTTTCACATTAGTCAAGTCTTGGCCTTCTTTGGGGATCAATGATATATTCGCTTCATTCCAGGTATCTGGAATCCGCTGGTCCTTTAAAACTCCATTGATCACCTCTTTTAGGAATGGTGCCAGTTCATTGGCCATTACCTTATAAAATTTCGCTGTAAGTCCATCTGGCCCTGGCGCCTTTCCTAGATTTGCAGATTGTATTGCCTTGTTTAGTTCCTCATCTGTTACTTCACTGTTCAGTTTATTTCTCCAAGCTTCCGAAATTACTGGAAGTTTAATTTTCTCCAAATATAACGCTATTGACTCTTTATTTACCTCTTTCTTATTATACAACTTAGCGTAGAATTTGTAAAAGGCTCTACTAATGGTAGTCTGTTCCAAATACGTTTTATTATCTTCGCAAATTCTATTTATTATTTTCTTTTCCCTTCTCTTCTTCAGTTACCATGCCAAATACTTCCCAGGTTTATTTGCACCTTCAAACGCTTTCTGATTCAATCTTTTAAGATTCCACTCCAATTCCTTATTATTCATTGCTGTTAACTGTTCTTGAAGTATTTTAATTTCCTGATATAATTTCTTTTTCCCTGGTCTCTTTTTTAACTGTATTTCTTTGGCTTTTATTTTCTCCTCAATCTCTTGTCTTTTCTCCTCTTTCTTTTTTCTTGCTCTACCATTTAAGTCCATTAGTATGCCCCTTATAACCGCCTTATAAGCGTCCCAAACTTTGTCAGTTGGTACTTCTTTATTTACGTTGTATTGTATGAAGAACTTTGTCTCTCTTCTCAACATCTCCATACTCTCTCCTTCCTGTAGCAAGTCCTCATTTATTCTCCATGCTTTCCTTTTTCTCCTTTTCCCTAATTTCCACATGATTGGATTATGATCTGAGCCTACCATCGGCATTATTTCTACCTCCTTAGTCCATAACGCTAAGTCTTTTGAGGCCCAGATCATATCAATTCTTGATAGTGTACAGTGCCTTGCAGAATAAAAAGTAAATTGTCTACTTTTAGGATATTCTCTTCTCCATACATCTTCTAAAGTCTCCTGTTGTATCAAGTAAAAAAAAAAGCTTTGGTAATAGTCCTCTTTTCTTTTGTGCAGTTGTTGTCTTTTTATCTAATTCCAAGTTTGTCACTCCATTGAAGTCTCCGGCAAGAATTATCTGGTCGTATGAAAGATCATCTAGTTGCTTCCTCAAATCCTCAAAGAAGCTTTCCTTTGCACCGTTAGGTGCATAAACTCCGACTACCAACACTCTCTTTAAGTCCCAAATACATTCCACTGCAATAAATCTGGCTTCCACATCTTTCATTACAAATTTTGGCTGTAGCTCCTCTTTTATGTACAACACCACTCCCCTTTTTTTTTTATTGGAGGCCGCTACAAATTCTTTGCCCAATTTTCCTGATTTTAAATATTTTACATCCTGCTTTCTGATATGGGTCTCTTGCAAACAAACAATGTCACATTTTTGTTTTAATAGCCAGTGGAAAATATTTTTTCTCTTATTCGGTGAGTTTAGTCCATTTACATTCCAAGATAAAACTTTACACTCCATACTCATAGTCTTGTTGGTAAGTCTTTTTCATTGTCCCTTATAAATCGCTCCATCTCTCGCTCAGATCTGATGCGCTTTTTGGCCCCTCCAAACTCAAAGGACACACCTTCTGGTAACTCCCATCTGTACCTGATTTTCATGTCCTTCAAGATCTGAATTAGCACTTTGTATTTTTTCCGATCTGATAACACTGACCTGGGTAATTCCTTCATTATGATAATCGTCTTGCCATCAATCTCCAATGGATCTTGAAACTGTTTTGTCACAATCTTCTCTTTCATATTTCGTGTCGTAAACTGCACAATCACGTCTCTTGGTAATTTCCTCTGGGTTGCAATTCTCGAGTTCACACGATATGCCACATCTAGGATAGCCACAACTTCCTCCTCCTCCTTCCCCAGGTATTCAGCTAACACCTCAGTCATCTGTTCTTGCGCTGATTTTCCTTCCACTTCTGGCAAGCCACGAAAACGTAACTGCTTCTCCATGTGTTTAGTTTCTGCAAGTGACATTCTCCCCCTCATCAGTCTCATCTCTGTTTGTTGCGTGTCTGCTAAGTTCTCCATCGCATCTTCTACTGTTTTAACTCTCTGCTGTGTTCCTTGTAGTTCACTTTGTATTGTTTCCATACCTTTTTTCACTTCTGACAGCTCCGATTTTACTGTCTGTGTAACCTCTTTAACCTCTTTAATCAACTCCAATTTCGTGTCCTTAAGTTCTTTAATCACATCTAAAAGTTTTTTATCCAGGTTTTCTATTGCCGATTGCCACTCTTTTTTTGACATCGTGGGGCTTGCTTTGGCTCGCTCCCACGAGTCCGCTCTCTTCCTTAACTCCGTGGCGTAAAATTTAATGTCCTTTTATTTCAAATGTCCCGGTCTTCTTACAAAAATTAAATTTTAAAGAGTCCAAAATGTCGGGCGTCTTTTCTCTATGGTTTCTCTATGATTTTGCAATCCAAGATGGCCTACTTCCTTTTCCGCTGAGGCCGCGACCCTTCCCCTTTCAAAGATGGCGATTCCCTTCTTCCTGCCCTCCAGCAAGGGCCGCTTCTCTCCAGCAACTCTATTGTTGTTACGCACTTCCTGTCTCCCGACTTCCCACAGTAGGTCTCGCGATGGTGTCTTTTTCTCACAGCTCCATAACCGCAAGTATTCAAAACAATAGTCCAATTCCTTTAATAACTTCTTTAAACTGAGTCTCTTTTCAAATACAACTCTTGCCGAGTCTTCCCCTCTTTATCGTTAGCCTGTTGCAGTTTGAAAATCTACTTTTATTCCTCTCTGCTTTAATCAATTTGTCCCGTAACAGAAGATAGTGATCTTTACCTTCTCATTCACTTTTCTCGGGTTGTAATCGCTGTTTCGATTTTAACTTCTCCTCTCCGTTTCTTCCCTCCATCGAAGCTTGGGTATGTAGGTCTTATGCCAGCCGAATTGGCCCCAGAACTGCCGCAGAGATTGTAGCCGACCCGTCGCAGGGTGGGACCTCAAGGATCGGGAGGGGACCCGTTGTGTAGAGCCCCCCCTCGTCCGAGATCTAGCACACCCTAGGGTCTTGAGCGTTCTTTGCCTGCTCTCCGCCTGAGAGCAGTCGGCCGCGGGCTATTTTTCCCCCGCCGGCCACTTAAAACGGCAGTCCGGTCAGCTCCGCAAATGGAGCTGCGTCAGACCTCCATGAAGCCCAAACCGGAAATCCGCAAATGCTCTGACCTTATAAGAATAGTCCTTTATTTTTATTCCACAAATTTCTTCATCTTGTCGTATTTGTATCATCAGGATCTCCAATACCAAAATGAACAACAGCGGAGACAACGGGCAACCTTGTCTTGTTCCTTTGCTTATTATCAATTTCTTAGTAACCTCATCATTCACCACAATTGCTGCATTCTGGTCTCTGTAGATTTCCTTAATTGCTCTAATGAATTTAAACTTAGTCTCTTTTCTAATACAACTCTTGCCGAGTCTTCCCCTCCTTGTTATTAGCCTGTTGCAGTTTGAAAATCTACTTTTATTCTTCTTTACTTTTAACAATCTGTCCCGTATCAGAAGATAGTGATCTTTACCTTCTCATTCACTTTTCTTGGGTTGTAGTCGCTGTTTCGATTTTAATTTCTCCTCTCCACTTCTTCCCCCAATCGAAGCTTGGGTATGTAGGTCTTATGCCAACCAGGTTGGCCCCAGAACTGCCGCAGAGATCGTAGCCGACCTGTCGCAGGGTGGGACCTCAAGGATCGGGACCCGTTGCGTAGAGCCCCCCCTCGTCCGAGATCAAACACACCCTAGGGTCTTGAGCGTTCTTTGCCTGCTCTCCGCCTGAGAGCAGTTGGCCATGGGCTATATTTCCCCCACCGGCCGCTTAAAAATGGCAGTCCGGTCAGCTCCGCAAGTGGAGCTGCTTCAGACCTCCATGAATCCCAAACCGGAAGTCACAATCCTGTTGCCATTTGTTTTGTACTTTGGTATTCCGTAGCTCCTTAGTGCTCAAAATGATGTTGTAAATTTTCGCTATAAGGCCTCTATGGACATAGGTAGGTGAGTCCAATATCAGTTCAAATTCTGTTCTAGAATTATTCATTATTTCTTTAATTTTTAGCCTATTTAAGAGATATGTCAGTTGGAAATAAAAAAAACCAAGGTACTTTCTGATCTATTCTTTGTTCTATAATAGCTTTTTCTAGTATGCCTTTCCGTGATGCAATGTCCAATAACCTTAGGTCTTTTATTTGTTCCCATGCTTCAGGGTCCATCGTATTATAGTGATGCGGGAAGTTTTTATGGGCTGAGATCACTGAATATCTGGATACTTCAGGAAGTAATAAAATCTTATATCTATCCCACGTCTTAAGCAGGGTCTTTAAAAATAAGTTTTGAGCCGTTAAATGCAGGCGCAGTTCCCGTGGGGACCAAAATATCTCTTTAGTTGTTTTTGAAGACTGGAATGGGCTAAATAATTCAATCCAGTCTGTTTGGTTTTTATTGCATAATATTTGAATGACATTTGACAACCTAGAGGCAGTGTTGTAAAGTTCCAAATCGGGGTATTTAAAACCTCCATATTGTGGTTGTTTCCTCAGTATCTTAAAGGCAATTCTGGGTTGTTTATATTGCCATAGGAACTTGTTAAAAAGAAAAGCAGCCCTTTAAGGATATGGATCCTGGGCCCTGGAAAGGAACAGGTAGCAGATATGTGTAACAGGATCCGATCTGCAAGCTGTAATCAACAGATGAACAGCTGGGTTCTATACCTACTGAAGATGCCAGCTTCTCTGCAACAGCAGCCCTACGCAGGGGGTGTTGGAGTAGTCTAGCACTGAGGTTTAAAGATGAATGGATCAGCATAGCCCGGCTGAGTCTAGAACAGGAGATATTTTTCACCCCAAACTGCCATTTCTCTCCTGGGTTGCCAGTAAATAGCAACTGCAGGGGCCACCTGAGATCGGGGGGAGGTTAACCTATCTCCCTCCCCAAGGCTGTATCCATGACTTCAACTACTGTCCGTCCCCATAGGAATAAAAACATATCAGGAGATCCATTCATGGATCTCTCAGTGTCCTGCCTGGACTGGCCATAGGAATGTAGAACGGTTGGAGTTTGATCTTGTCATACATGTCGGTACACTTGCACAAAATGCCCAAACACACTGAAGGGCAGGGCTTTTTTTCTGGGAAAAGAGGTGGTGGAACTCAGTGGGTTGCCCTTGGCGAAAATGGTCACATGGCCGGTGGCCCCGCCCCCTGATCTCCAGACAGAGGTCAATCTCAACTCCCCTCTGTCTGGAGATCAGGGGGCGGGGCCACCGGCCATGTGACCAATTTCAAGAGGTTCTGGAACTCTGTCCCCCCGCATTCCCCCTGAAAAAAAGCATGGCTGAAGGGTCTCCAGCCAAGGCTGTTTCATGCCCCCTTGGCCCACCAGTGTCAGCACTGCATCTGGCTGAGGGCACAGAAGCTCCATGGAGACCCAACTTTGCTCCTTTGTGATGTGCTCAAGAACATTCTGAGGCGCCTCCTCCTGTCAGAAACCCAGCCAGGACTGGGAGCACAACTCCTTGGTTGTCGAGTGTGTATGCACACCCAAACAAACAGGGAAATGGCTTTGAATAATTTTGTCTTGTTCTTTGGGGAACCCCACTTTCTCTGGGGCACTGTGGTCATCGTGGTGTTTAACCTCATATGGAAATTTCTTCACAGCCACCGCATGTGGGAGAAGATTCCTTGCTCACTCCGTGAATGGGTAAATATTATACAATTTAGCTTGGCTGGTCCATGAAGTCTATGCCAAGGTCTTGTATGAAGTGAAATTATTTCCTACCCTGTGAAGGAAAACTCTTGTCTCAGTCTTTGGCCCGTGGCTTGACCTCTTGCCCAATCTACACCAAAGGGTAGCCCACCTCTCCCTCGGGGCAGCACAGCACAGACTGTAGTTTTTGCTCACTGGAGAACACTATGGGTTGGATTTAAAAGATATTATTTCATCTTTGCTGGCATGCAATGGAATGTGTTGGCTTTTAAATTTCATGAGGCTATTAATCCAGTACCTTAAAAGTCATTAGGAGCAGATCTGGGATTCTGCCATGTGAAAACCCCAATTCTGCGATTAGAATAAATGATGTAGATCTGTAGAAGGTCAGGGACAGGAAAGATCGTGCAGCATTGCAGTTCTGGGTTAGAGGCTGCTAGCCAGATGAACCAGACTTCTGGGCTGGGTGGAGCAATGGTCTGACACAGGTGAAAGCCGCTTCAGAAGGTGCCCTGGGGTCATTTCCCTTGGGGCTCTGTTGAGGGGCTTCCGTGATTTGCTGGCTACTCAGAGATCTCCCTTTCTTCTTTCTTCATGGCAGATTTGTTCAAGAGCCAGAAGCCTGGAGACAGCCCTTCGCAAACCAGGTGACAACCTTGTTCTGAACCTTCGACTTTTCAGTACCTTTGGTAAACTGAGTCTCACGGGCTGTTTCCACACGGCTTACCTTTCTTTGGAATGACCCGGAACATCGCGCAAAAACCGTGGAAGATCGCGTTTTCTTGCACGAGATTTGCACGACGTTGTGCAAATCTCGCACAAGAAAGTACCATCTTCCACATTTTTTGCGTGATGTTCCCGATTGTTCCGAGGGAAGGTAAACCGTGTGGAAATGGCCATGGTAGGAAGGGGGGAAAGAGTTTTTTTAAAGGATTCTGCATGGGAATGTATTCCATTGCTTTCATTTTTGTTATTAATTCCAAAAGGGACTGTTTCATGACTGGGTGGTTTTGTATGGATTTCTTCCATGGTAGTTTTTTTTCCTTATTGTTATTTTATTTTCATAATTTGATTTCATTATTATTTCCCATTGCTTTCAAGGGAAGACCCTCCCCCCTGTTCTCAGGTCTGTACCTTCATGTTTTTACATCCAAACTCAGGGGGGTTGCAGCATCCCCAAAGACATCCACACAGCCTAATTTCAGACAGATAGAAAACAACGTTCTCCCTTTGAGATAATGAAAAGCACCCATGTTTAACATGAAAGACTATGGGAGAATGGATAGGAAGCATCCCAAAGGGCAACAGAGGCTGTACTACATGGCTTAGTCTGAAGAAGGGCAGGACAAGGAAGGGGCAGATTGACAAGGCAAGGGCATTGGGGGGGCACCAGGAGGGTAGGCATCTGGGAAGGCAGGGAGGCACCAGGAGGACTCACGGGGACAATTTGCGTGGAAGAGGGATGAAGTTTGGAGAGTGGCCGCCCAGCAGGGGAGACTGAAAGGCAGAATTTCGCACAACTGAGCAAGCATTGAGAGGAGAGAGGAAGGCAAAGTCCCACCCCCTAGTCTTCTGGATTGGAGGAATAGCGCACACACGTGTGCAAGCCTAGTGCTACAGCCTGCAGTGAATCAGGGAGCCCACGCAAGCCCCTCTCCCCCTTTCCCTCAGGAGCAGCTGCTCTCTCTGTGCCCCTGTGAAGAAAACGCTGCCGGCCTTGTAAAGACAAAAGCAAGAGAAACACAGACCACAGGGTCAAAAGAGACCAGAACGGAACGAAAGCAAAACATGTGTTTTCCCCCCATTATATGCTGCTTAGATATTTCTTTTCTGTATTAGTTATTATGAAACACTCTGTACGTGTTGTAATCAATAATGGAAGTAATGCACGTGCCTAGTGGCTTTCCTGGCTGGCGGGGAAACTCCCTTAGACTAAACGCTCCCTGGAAACCAGTGGACACCATTAAGGGATCTCTTGAGAACCTCTAGACTAAACCACTGAGGAGTGCAGTACTAGAACAATGCTGATGTAGCAGTAGGGTTGCCAGGCCTCTTCAATCTCCCAGCAGTAGATTGGGGCCTGGCTCCTACTGGGGGGGGGGGGGCGCGTACACGCACGCACCTGCAAGCATGATGATATCACTTCTGGGAAGTGACATCATCATGCAGCCCCTGGGTTGCACCGTTTGGGGGTTGCTGCGGAGCTCAGGAATGCTCTTGCACTTTGCGGGGGCCCAAAACGGGCCCAATTAACACCAAAACGGGTGTCATGGGCTGGGCCCACCCAAGCTGGTAGCCCAGGTACTAACACGAAGCTGAGGAGTGTTCAAGAGTCACAAGCCGAGTCCAGTCTGTAGTCAGAGCCCAAGGTAAACGCCAGGGATGTGTCCAAGATCCAAAAAGCCAAGCCAAGTCCAGTCCGTAGGTCAGAGCACGAGGGTATCAAGGCAAGGTGCAGGCAAGGGTGAGATGCAAGGTACCAGGAAGTGGTTGCAGGTAATTGACACATTGCTTCCACGCCCGGCAGTTCCTCCAAACTGGCTCTTATAGCCAGGCGTGGTTTTCAGCCAGCTGCTGGGGCTTCATCCTGACGTTACTCATCATCACTCTCCAGCAGCTGGCATTGGCTCGAGAGGCAAGCACTGCGCCGTCTCTCCTGCAGTTCCAGTCTCTGGCGCTGCCTGCGGCATTCCTTGGGCGTGGGTGAACCTGGGGGGGGTGGAGGCTCTTGGCTGCGCTGCACCTGTAGAAGTCCCTGGCTGAGCTTCCCCTGTGGTATTGGAGCTAGAGGGCGCTGGTGTCTCAGCTGCTGGCTGCAAGCTCTGATCAGCCAGCAGCTGCTGCTCCTGATTGCTGGCTTCTGCTGAATCAGGGCTAGGGCTGGCTACAAAGGGCTCCTCTTCTCCTGAGGAGTCCTGGCTGGCTACATGAGGCTCCTCTCCTCCAGAGGAGACCTCACTCTCAGACTGAGCCATGACACCAGCATGGATTGGTCCCATTTTGGCATGGATCAGGCCCATTTTGGGCCCCTGCAGAGCGCGGGAGCATTCTTGTGCTCCACAGGGGCTCACAATGGGCCCAATCCACACCAAAACAGGACCAATCCACACCTATTTTGGTGCAGATCGGGCCCATTTTGACGTGGATCGGGTCTGTTTTGGGCCCCTGTGGAGCGCAGGATCACTCCTGCACTCCAGAGGGACCCTGATCCAGGGGCAAAGCAGGCCTGATCCTGGCAGCTGCTGTGTGCAGGGGTGCACAGCACTGCAGGGGGTGCACATGAAAGGTGCAGGTCCCCCACTGGCCAGGTAATTAAGGGTGGGAGGGTGCGGGCGGGGGATTCCCCGCCCCCACTGGGGGTCTGGCAGCCCTATGTAGCAGGGGGGAGCCCTAGAAGATACATCAGGGCTTTTCTTCTAGGTAAAGAGGTGGGGGAACTCTTACCCAGGGCAACTCCTGGGAGGAGGAGGTGCGCCTCTCACTCTGGGAAGACACGGCCTCACGCAGGCCACGGCCACCTCAGGAGCACTCCTGATTCTGCCCAGATCAGGCAGAATCCCTGCAATCCATATGGAAAAATGTTCCAATTGCTTTCGGTTTAAGCCAGGTTTTCCACCATCATCTCCAGGACTCTGGAGTGAGATAGGCACCCAAGCAAGGTGCAAATAAGAGTCTGCTTTTCACTTCCAAGTAGGCCGAGAGCAGCCCAAGCTTGCCAGAGCTTGGAAACTAAGCAGGGTTGCCTGTGTATTTGGATGGGAGGTGAGCAAGCCAGACGAGAGCTGCTATGCAGGGGAAGCCAATGGCGCAGCCCCTCTGCCTCCCAAACCGCTCAGGGGGTTGTGACTTGGATGCCACTGAATTATTGCTATATTTCTTTCTTTGTACTTCCGGGGGTAGCCTGGGACCCTGCAGGTCGTCTTCTGTGAACAAATAGCTTAAAGTTTAGCATAGATATGTCTGCATCATCTTCTGTCCCTGTAACACATAAAAATTAGACTGTGTGCATGTGGAGTGTACTGTGATTGAAAAAGCAGCTACTAAACTGGCATTTCAACAATTTCAATTCCTATTTTAATTCACATAGTAAATTCCATACTCTGGATCTGCTGTCTTCTGCTTTTGAGATATGATTCTGCCCTGGAAAGTAAATGGAAAAACCAAACAAGTCCATCAATGCGCTGTTCTGGTTTTGTTAATGGCACTAACTGGTGTCTCCCCTGTCTCTTGTAGGACTCAACCTGCGAAGGTCTCCTTCAATGCAAGCAAGAGTCTCCCAGGCTCGCTGGCATCGCATTCGTCAACTGCTCTGTGATGACCAGGAGTGCCTCATATGTGAGCATGCAGCGCATGAGGCCATTCAATACATACACGTCATAGAAATGCCAGAGAGCCGTGAACCTGCAGCCCTGCAGTCTGGTCCACCGGGAAGGAAAGGCCAAAAAACCTCCTCACGGAGCACCAGTGAGCCAGCTCCCATCTCTGGCCCCTGCAATCCAGTCCAACCGGGCTCCTCCAGTTATCTTCCTGGCTCCCCAATGGTTAAAAAAGAACCTCACCTCCATTTTGAAGATCACGCTGCCCATGCCTGGCATGAACGTAGTCACCCTTCTTCTCAGCGAGGGGCAGCAGAGTTTGCTTCTTCATCTAGCAGCCGCACGATCTCTCTCTTTACCGAGACAAGATCCTCTTCTGGCTTGTCGGAGTTCTCGGTGGACAGCTTGACACTCCGCAGGTCCACCTCTCACCTTAAGATGGCTTTCGCACAGCGAGAGGACAATAAGGAGTCCTCCTGCACTGAGAGCGAGGCCTCTTCTGAACATCAGGGGACTTACCAGGAGGAAACTTTTCTTTCAAAAAGAACCCATTCCCAAACTTCATTACAGAAGGGGACAACCCACATGCCAGCTGGCGCCGGAAAGGCCCAGCGGACTGAATTCACAGAGGTGGGGGCTCCCTTTCTAGAGGAGAGTGTGATCGCAAGCTTGGAGTCTCACGTGTTAGTGAAGCGAGTCCAGCACCATCTGGGATTGCCCGTCACACTCCTCAGGTCCCTCCGAAGATTTATGGCGCCTGCTCCTGATTTAACCCCTCGGGGGCACAAGAGGCAATTTGATTGGATGACAAGACCTCAAGGCCTCTCCTTTCTGGGCTCTGGCAGCAGAAAGAGGCTGGAGCTCCACGTGAAAGAAATGGTTCACCGGAAGCGTTGGCAATTGCCCCAGAGGATCCAAAGGGCCCTCACTCGAATCAAGCCCCCCTTCCAGGCGGAAGGGAAGAAGCCACTCTCCGCCATCAGGAGGCCTGGCCCTGGGGTCACCTCTCAGGGGAAGGGTGCAAAGAAAGTGCAGAGGAGCTTGGCAAGGCTTCCCAGCACAGCAGAAGTCTCAGGCTCCAAGACCACCGGGGCCTCCCAAGCCGAGCTCCAGCTCCACCTTGTGAGGAAATCTTTGGAGATAAGGCTGGAGAGTTTCCCTGCAATTGTGGAGCGTCCTCAGAAGGTGGCTTTTAAGTCAAGGAGTTTGCACCTGCCCAAGCTGATGCGGCCTGGCCAAAGCTGTCCTCAGCTGAGAAGCAGGCTGCCTTTGCTTCTTTGGAGTAAAGCGGACCCGGTAGAGATGAACATCAAGTGCAAATTCATGTATTTCCTGTGGAGGCTCCCAACTCTCTACATGCAGTCCCTGGAAAAGATGGCACCCAGCAGCCCCGCACTGCCAACAGCCCCTGTCTACTTGCACGAACCCACTGAGTTTGCCAGCATGCAACCTCCCTTTGTAGAGCCGGGGGCCTGGGAGAGCCTAGAGGCACACGTCCTCCGGAAGAGGCTGCAGCACCAGTGGGGTCTGCCCGGCCTGGTACACCAGTCTGTGCGGCAGTTCCTCCTGCCCGGGCCATCATCGCCCACTCGTGCCTCTTCTGTGCTTGAAGTGAAAATATTGATTGACATGACCGCATTTCTTTTAGCTCACTCGGAGATGAAGGAGATGCTGGAGACCCACGTGAAGAGCAAGATCATCGAGAGACGGTGGGGCCTCCCCAAAAGGGCGCTGGATTCTCTGCGCATGTTCATACCGGTCTCTCCTCCGCTGATCACAAGAGTCAAAGAGGATGGGGAGACCCTTGCCTTACTTCACGGAAAGAATGTAATCCGGAGGAAGCCACCTGCGAACTCACCCAGAAACTCCAAGAAGCCGATGGCTTCCTCAGAGATGGTGTTGCAGAGACACCTACTGAAGAAAGCCCTTGAGGTCCAGCTGGGGGTAATAGCTCCCTTGGCCCGACGGTCTCAGGATGCTGCCTGCTGGGCCGAGAAGGAACATATGCTCCCCAAAGTCATTCCCCAAGGAGAGAGGCCACTGGTGCGACGGGCGCAGGAGCTCAATTTTGTGGATCGGGCTATCCTTGGGCGTCTCCAACTCAACCTCATCCACAAAGGCCTGATGTACAGCTGGGGGCTGCCCACAATGTACAGTAAGTCCCTTCACCGGCTGTTCCAGGATGCAACGTCTCCAGCCCCCACTGCCCTGTCTCTCAGAAAATCCGCCGAGCCCAAGTTGGCTGCATTACGGACTCCGCTCATCAGTCCAGGAAGCCAAGAGGTGCTGGAGTGGCACGTGAGAAGGAAGAGGCTGCAGCACAACTGGGGGCTCCCAGGCCTCATTCAGAGATCCCTCTGCTACCTTCTGCCAGCTGCCCCTCCTTTGGGCCCCCAGAAGGGAAGAAGGCACACAGAGTTGGGTGTTTCTGTGCCCGAGCTCGCCTTCCTGAGCAATGTCACCAGACGAGAGTTGGAGAGAAATGTGCAGAAGAGAATAATCAACCAGCGATGGCAGCTGCCTAGAAGGGTCTTTCAATCCATGAGGCAGATTCACCCCAACTGGAAGGACGGCGCTCTCAGTGAAAATGAATCACGTTTTCCTTTTGCACAGAGTAGAGGAAGCTTTTCCAGCTGTCAGAGCCTCCCAGCCGCCCTGACTACGGGTGCCCTGTGCCCTGAGTGCTACACTCAGAGAAGGGGGGCTGCTGCCCCACAGATGACCCAGGAGTTCCCCATGTTAAGACCCAAGACCCTGGAAAAGATTCAGCTCCACTGGTCTAAGAAATGCGTGGAGGTGCAACTGGAAACCTTCCCGGCTCTTATCAAGCTATCTTGGAAATGTACGGCCTTGACATCCATCCGGCCTCTCCCGAAGTTGGTCCCTCCAGGTGGGATGCCTTTGCAGCCCCGGAAACGCTCCGTGCCTCTAGTGTCCCTAGAGGATGTGGGGAGGATGGAAGTGGCTGTGCAGATTAGCCACTTGATGTCCCTTTGGGGCCTGGGTACGAGATACGTGGAGGTCCTCCAGGCAATGATCCCTACAGCTCCCTTTCAACCCCTTGGGAGACACAGGAGGGCTGCTCTAGAGATCTCCGAGGGGCAGGCCTCGTTTCTTCCTGAACAGGCTCAAGAGGCCCTGGAACTGCACGTCAGGAAGAAGAGGTTGCAGCACGAGTGCAGCTTGCCCGTCCTCATCCAGCGGTCCATCCAGGCCTTCATGCCAGGGTTTCCCCAGGCCTCTGCCTTCCGTCAGACTATGAGGGATATCCAAACCGTGGAGCAGGAGCTGACCTTCTTCCCGCAGGCTGCCTGCAGCCATCTCGAGCATCACCTTCAGAGGCTGAAGTTACAGCGGCAGTGGGGCTTGCCCCGCAGGGTCCTGAAATCCCTGCTCTTGCTGGCGCCAGAGACGGGACCTCGCTCTGCTGAAGGGACGACGGTGTTGACAGTGACAAGCTTTTCTAGCGAGCCCAGCTGCAAACTTGGCAGCAGACCTTGGGCTGAGGGGGCTATAGAGACGGATCAGGACAATAAGGAGGGCCAGAGCGAGGTGGGGGCAGCCCTGTGTCAGACATGTCAAGGCTCCATGCTCAAGGGGGCGAGCTTGGAGAAGCTGCAGCAGCACCTGGCTAAGAAATCTGTGGAAGTGCATTCGGCGTTTCCCCCTGCTGTCCCCAGACGTTCTTGGAGGCACGCCTCGTGGTCCCTGAAGCAGCCTCTTCCCAAGATGATCCCCCCGGGCCAAAGGGATATGAAACCCCGGCATGCCTCCTTCGCCACCCTCAGCACAGAGGCGATCGATGGCTTAGAACTGGTCCTGCAAGGTCGCCATCTGGAATCTCTGTGGGGCCTGGGAAGACGCAACATCGAAGCCCTTGACATGATGGCGCCCAGGCTGCCCTTCCACCCAGGGGACCCCCGAAGCACTGGTTTTGGACTCACAAAAGGACACCCACTGTCCTTCCAGGGCTTGGACCCAGCAACCTTAGAACAGCACATCAGGAAAAAAAGGATACAGCATGAATGGGGACTGCCCACCCTCGTGCAGAAGTCGCTCCGTGGATTCATACAAGCCCCGCCCATGCTGCCCCGCCTTTCGAAGGCTGTGATTGACACCTCTGTGCTGCATCAGGACTTGGCCTTCCTTCCCTGGGCCACGTGCAGCCTCTTGGAATTCCATGTCCAGAGAATGAAACTGCAGCAGACCTGGGAATTGCCGGGCAGAATCCTGGCCTCCTTGAAGCTGTTCCTTCCCTCGGCTTCCTTGGGGAAGTCGCTGCGTCCTCTGAGCTACAAGGAAGAGAAATTTTGGCAGGAAGGGTCCAGAATGGAAGAAACGGAATGGGCCTTCTTGGAGAGCAAGAGGACCAAACATGACTCCTCACAACAGAAGGTTCTGGAAGGTCACCTCAAAAGAAAGTACCTTGAGACACTCCTGGAGGCATTTCCTGCCTTAGTGAGTCAGTCGCAGACAGCAGCCATTGGCTGGGGAAAGACACCCCTTCCGAAACTGGTCCATGCTGGCCAGAAAGGGGCTGGCCTCATCCAAGAATCCTATCTCCTGAAATGTCGCCCCCTTTCCCCACTGGTGAAACCCAGAGGGGCTGTGCTTTTTATGGAGCCTGAGGCGCTACTGAAAACAGAGCTGAATGTCAAGTGCAAATATCTAATGTATCTTTGGGGACTCCCCAGCCTGTACACTGAATCTCTGAAGAAGATGGTTGGGACTGCTCCGGAATGGCCACTTAAGAAAGCTGTTCTCGGAAAAGCAGCAGCAAGAAAAGGGACGAGAGCCATATTCCCAGAAAAACAGACAGGCTTCGGATCAAGGTCCCTCAGATCGCCTACAGTGAAGCTGTCCTTCCTCACAGGCGAGGCCTTGGGTCTCCTGGAAAGCCACATCCAGAGTAAGAAGCTGCAACATGAGTGGGGCTTACCAGCCACTATTGTCAAATCCCTCCGCGCATTTGCTCCCTTCCTTTCCGAAGTGCAAAGGAGCGCACAGTCCTGGGAGCGACCAGGCATTGCTCCCGCAAGACCATGTTGCATCAAAGTCCGTGTGGCCCCCCAGAGTGTGCTGTTCTTGGATGCAGCCACAAAGAGGCACCTGGAGGAACATGTCCAGAGCCGGACTGCGGCTCACAGATGGGACATTCCCCAGAGGGTGCAGCAGGCAGCGAAGATGTTTCTTCCCACTGTGTCCCTTTCCTCAAAGAAGCAGAGCAAGGCCGAAGCCTTACAGTTCAGGGTTACAAGGAGAGGCGTTTCCCCTGGGAGACCCTCAGCGGAGGAGGGTGGGGCCCAACAACTCCACCTTAGAGCAGAATTATCTCCGGAAGAGAGGCACCAAGATCCAACACCAAGGCGTGGAAGGGTGACTCCAGAGAAGATGTCTCGGCACAGGCAATGGGCAGAGAACTCCCTCACGGAGCACGCCTGGGACCTCCTGGAGTTCCATGTACGGCGCAAATGGATTCAGCACGAGTGGGGTGTGCCATCCCTTGTGGGTCGATCCTTACATGCCTTTGCCCCACTTCCCTTGGACTCACAAATGAGAGTGAAACCCAGACCAGGAGCATACATGGCCACAAAGAACTTGGCAGCGGGAGGCACAACGGCTGCCCGGATGCCATTATCAGTTGGAGAAGTGAGCGTGCCTGTCCAGGCATTGACATTTTTGGATCCAGACATCAGGAATCATCTGGAAGCCCACGTGCGGAGTCGGACCACCTCGCACAGGTGGGGGCTTCCCAAGCTTGTTCAGGATTCTCTGAAGGCATTTCCTCCTCCGGAACTGCATTCCCATTTGACAGAGAGCAAACACTGTCCCCAAACACATCACCGTACATCCCAACAGTGGCATGGACCCCATTTGCCTTCCAAGGGGCAAGAGTCACCAGAACAAATCAAGATCACACAAAGAGCCCCTGAGAAGCTCAAGAACATCTGCCAAGAGAGGCAAGTGGCAACCAGGAGTCCCGGCGTAAAAGGGGCCGCCTTGGTTTCTCCTGACCTGAAACCCCTTTTCCTCACAGATGAGGCTCTGTGTCTCCTAGAGTTCCATATCCAGCACAAGAAACTCCAGCATCTGTGGGGCCTGCCATCTAGTGTGCTAAAGTCCCTACGTGCCTTTTCCCCATTCCCCTCAGAGCCCAAGAAAGACACGCAACGCTCCAGAAAGACTGCAAGAGAGGTGCCCTCCTGGGTTAGAGGAGAAGTGCGAGTCCTTCCGTCAAGTCTCTCGTTCCTGAGTCCAGACACAGAAGTGCTTTTGGATGCCCACCTGACGAGAGTGGTTGCCACACACCGGTGGGGCCTTCCAGCCCTGGTCCAGGAATCCCTGAAGGGTTTCCTGCCTCCCACATCAACTTCCCAGTTTCAGTTGGCTCAAACAAAGCCTCTTTCAGCTCAGCCAGAGGCCAGGCCTTATAGGCAGGCAGGTGGACTGTGCCAGGAGGAAATGGACAACAAGGTGCCCAAGAGAGGGAGCAGGCGAGGTTGGCATAAGGAGAAGAAGAAGATGCTGGTCCACCTCACACGACACCAGCCATCGGTTAGGGTGCTAAGAAAATGGTCTTCCAAGGACCTGTGTGAGGCATGCCGCAGCCTGAAACTTCCTCTACTCCAGAGAGGACGTGATAAGCCCGTGAGTCTGATGCATGCCGCCGAAGAATTCCGAACATCTCCGAAGAGTGTGGTCCTCAGTGAGGAAGGGTGTGCTTCAGTAGAGATCCAGAGAAGTTGTGCCTTGGGTTTTGCGAGTGACGGAGGAAGAATGGTTGCCAGAGAGGACAAGAACCAAAGATCTAGGGAAGAGGGGAAAAGGATGCTGCACTGGAAAAAGGGGGCATCACCCAAAGGCCCTCTTGCTGGCAAGAAGGAATTTGTGGGGCTCGGCAGCAATCATCCATTCGGGATGCCCAGAGGCAGTGGCCCCTCCGAAGGAGAAGCACGGAAGAGAGGGCAAAAACTCAGAACGGGGAGCTGGGAGCAAGGCCACCTCTCTCGGTTCATTCCTGACGTCTCTAGTAAAAATGGGTCTGAGAAAATCTCTCTCCTTGGTACCATCTTGGAGAAAAAACTCTTCTTGCAGGAAGGGTGGGTCAGCTGGGAGCTCAGCCACAAAAGACAAAAGGGAGAGACCGCTAGAGAAGAGCCCTGGAGCATCTCAGCCGCACATCCTAAAAGCACGTCCAAAGGGAAAAGAGACACCGAATGGATTGATACAAGTTACGGATGCAAAAACCTTGTTCAAATTCAATAAAGATCTATATCAGCTGATTTAGGGCATAATTGCACAAGTCCCATTCAACGACTTTGTTTGAATAAACATTCCAGTAATAAATTCTAAAGGAAGTTTGTTTATGCTGAAAAGTCAAAGTGAAATACTAAACTGGGGGCTTTTATTCTGGGGAAAGAGGTGGTGGAACTCTCAAGAGGGAAATGAGGGGAACTGATCTCTGTCCGGAGATCAAGGGGGCCGGGCTACCAGACAAGGGAATATTTTCAAGAAGTGCCGGAACTCGGTTCCACTGAGTTCCAGCTTTAAAAAAGCCCTGGATACACCCGAGTAAGCACAAAGCATGTACAATTGATGGAGATTTGAACCCTTCATCGTGTATATGGAAGTGAGAAATTTAGCTCTAAACGTTTTTCTCTAGCTCGAAAATAATAGTCAGAAGCTTGTGTTACAAGGCAGGCTAACATTCTGATGCTCAAACTGGATGCTCCAGGCTAGCCTGATCTTGGAAGCCAACCAGGGTTGGCCTTGGTTAGTACTTGGATGAGAGACCCCCAAGGGAGTGAGCGTTCCTACACAGAGGCAGGCAATGGAATATCACTAGAGCTGGGCATGAACCAGGAAAATGGAAGTTTGCTGTGGCTCATGGTTCTTTGCGTTTCACAAACCACAAACCAGTATGAAATTGGCTGGTTCACAATCCGGTTCATTGGGTTTGTGAATATGTCACTTCTGGGGCAGTAGAAGATCTGCAGAAAGCTCATCCCCCTGTTGCCTAGGAAACAGGCTGTCTGCAGTGACGAACCGTGGTTCATCAGAAATGACCTCCAATGAACCACCAGTTCACGAACCAAAAAACAACCTGGTTTATGACGAACTTTGGTTTATATTTTCGTGCCCACCTCTAAATATCACATCAGTTTGCTTTGTGCCTTGAAAACTCTACAGGTTCACAATGTTGGCTATGTACTGATGGCACACAGAGTTTTGACATATCAATAACTACCTATCTGGAAGCACAACTTGTTTCTTTTTCTCCATGCCTCTATCACACCCCACTCTCCTTATTTGGGCAATGGACGATGGCACAGTGGTACGGCACCTGCTTTCACAGGTATCATACTGATGTTGCATGGCAGAGACCTTGCACTGCCAAGTTTGCAGTTTATATCACATCGTGACGTCTTTTTGGGGTCGCTGTTGTTTTTGCTGAGAATGAGACCTCCCCACCCAATAGAAAAGGTGGAGATCAAAGGATTAGCCACATCAGTATGGAAACCAAGGCGTACTCTGCTTATTTCCACCCTCTGCATCCACAGTGTACCTTAAGCTTCAAAGCCCTCTCTCACTGGGGGCAGCCAGGGCAGCAGGGATGGATTCTGGTGCCTCCTCCTAAGCAATGACACATCGTGTGTTTTTGCACTAGAATGTGGCAGAAAGTTTTCTGGTGCGCCACCAAATGTAAGCTACCGCCCTATGACTCCCTTTGCCTATAGAAAGTCCCAGCCTCCCCCCCTTTCATCTCCAGTTAAAAGGTCTCAGGCAGCCGGTATGGAGAACTGAGCCAGGGCTGCCAGCTCTGGGCTGGGAAATTCCTGGAGAAGCCTGGGGAGGGTGGGGTATGGGGAGGGGAGAGATGTCAGTGAGGTATAAGGTCATAGAGCCCACCTTCCAAAGCAGCCATTTTCTCCAGGGGAACTGATCTCTATGGCCTGGAGATCAGTTGTACTTTTGAGAGATCCCCAGACCTCACCTGAAGATTGGCAACCTTAAAGTGAGCTGCTGTCCGTCAGCACACACAATACGAGCCAGGGGGATCCGAGGGCTGGGGTTTGCTGTGGCCGGCAGAGAGGAGGGCCGGCCAGCCTCACTAGGGGGCCCTTGAGTGCTGCAGCCAGGCGGCTTTCCTCCCCAAACCGGACAGGGCCTTTCCCCCCTTTAGGCACACACTCCAGGCCCAGTGTGAGGATGTCACTTCTGCGACATCATCACTGGAGTGCCATGTCTAAGTGCTGATCCAAGAGCAAAAAAAGAAACTCAGCAACTCCATTCTTGTCCCATATCAGCCAGCAACAGGGTCGGACTATAAGAGCCTCTCAGGGCCTGTGAGCATGATCCTTTGCAGCTGAACCACACACACAAATCAGAGCGATTAGCCACAACCTGTGCTCGGGTAGCTTGTCACAACAGAAGGCGCGGGATGTCCCTCTCTCTGGCCACTGGGTCTTGGCACTCCCACGACCTCCCTTGTTCCTGGGTTCTGCAAAACATGTCCAGGCTTCTCTCTCAGGGAACCACTTTCTCTCAGTTTCCCAGACTAGTCCTTTGAGGCCTAACTAGACAAGTTTGCCTTAACATAAAGCTGACCAAGAAACAGGTAAAGATTGGGTCACCGCTTGCTGGTTCCCCAACTGCAGGTTTCCACTTTACCCTCTGCAGTGTTGTAGGGTTGCCAGCCTCCAGGTGTTGGCTGGAGATCTCCTGGAATTACAACTGATCTCCTGGCAACAGACTCTATGGCGTTATACCCAGCTGTGTTCCCTCTCCTCCTCAAACCAGGCTCTACCCCCCAAATCTCCAGGAATTTCCCAAGCAGGAGCTGGCAACCCTAGTTCATGGGGAACACAGGAATCCTGTTGGGGCGGGGGGAAGAAGGCTGCACTTGAAAAGGGTGTCAAAGAGGTTGCTTGGTGCAGCAGTTCCGTGCTGTCGATGCATTACAAGTACGAGGTTGCTATTACTTTTTTTTTTTTAATAAATTTTTTATTTTTCATAGCTACAAAACACTACACAAAACTATCACAAGGAAAGGGGAGAGGGAAGGGACAAAGGGGGGGGTGGAAAAAGAAAAGGGGGGGAATGAACTACAAACACTAAACACTACACTTCAATGTTTCCCTTCATACTGTCAATACAAAAATAGCTCCATAAAATAATGATGGAGTGGTTAATCATACAGAGAATAAACATTTCAAATTCTGGTTAAACTTTCCTCCCCCTTCTAGGTCCCGGACGCAATTCTCTCTGTGCAACTGCTGTTGCGATGCTCTCCTCCTCCCCCCCCCCTCCGGCTCCTCCTTTTCTTCGTTCTTGGTGCAGCAGAGTTCTGGGTTTTTATTCTCAAAATCCTTTAGTTGATCTTCTGATAATATCTTATAGGCCTGATCTTTATATCTGAACCATATTCCTTCCGGGAATAACCATTTGTACTTTATTCCATGGTCCCTCAGAAGTGCTACAAACTTTTTATATTTAAAACGCCGTTTCCGGACTAGAAATGGAACGTCCTTCAAAATCTTGACTTTCAAACCCATAGAGTCCAAATCCGCATTGTATGAGTTATATAGGATGGTGTCCCGAATCTTTTTAGATGAAAAGTCAATAATGATCTCACGAGGCAACTGTCGCTTTGTTGCATATTTTGAAGAAGCCCGACGGACCTCCAAAATGGCGCTTTTAACCTCTTCTTTAGTCGTCCTCGCGGGTGTCGCCAGTAATTCCGAGACCAAATCCCACAGATCCTCATTTTCCTCCTCTTTCACGTTTTGGAGACGCAAAATTGTCTGCGTTCGTTCCACCTGTAGCCCGATCAGCTGGTTCTCCACCAACTTCAGGTCCTTTTTTGTAGCCTTCACAAGTGATGCACTTTCCAGAGCAGACTTTTCTGCCCCCCCCCCGCTGCTGCCTTAATGGTTTTCACCTCGCTTTCAATTAAGCCCACCCTTTGATCAGTTTCGTTCAGCTTGTCAACAAAGGGTTTTATAGCTTCCACCACCGCCCTGCGTACCAACTCTTCGAGCGACTCCCCCTTCTGCAAGGTAGCCGAGATTGACTTACCGAGAGCGGGACTTTGCCTCTTTGCTGCCATTTGGGGGGGGGGCGCCAACAAAATTCTGGAACTCAACGAAGGGGAAGAGCGAGTCTTCTTCAGATCAACCTCTCCTTCACAAACGCTTGTAGAACAGAAGGGATTCGCTTGTTTACAGGCTTCCGCCTGTTTCTTTTACTTGCCGTTTCTCATTGCCCGGCGGCACTCGAGGCGCCGTGCACATCTGCCGGCCTCCATAGGGACAAACGGGCAATTCCCCCCCGCATTGATTTCGGGGAGTTCTTCCCGCCGCGTCCCAGACCCTGGCTCCCTCCCTGGGAGTCCTGGGGGCTAATCCTTGCGGGTCAGCCGCCCGGTCAGGGTGCCCGGTCGTTTCCTCCCAGACCAGCCGAGAGGAGCGTCCGGCATGGCTGAGAAAACGAAACCGAATCCACGAGGTTGCTATTACTGATGTGGTGTTTGGCAGAAGTTACAGGTGAGGCCAGCAACATGTTCCAGCAGGTCCACTTAATGAGAACACTCAAGCCTTCCTGTGCTTGCCACATGCTCCCCTCCTTGGGTACCCGAAAACAGTCACGTATAATGGGCCAGCATTTCTGTGCTTCCTCCGTGCAAGAATTCCTCACTCTAATCAGCAGCAGCCAGGCTAATTATACCATCCCCATTTTTCTGTATCGGATCCATGATAGAAATTCAAGCCTCATTGACTACAATGAAGGTTTAAAATAATAAATGGCTCACCCCTCCCCAGCAATCTCTGCTCTGACGCATGGTGCAGTACCCTGCTGAAGGAGGCACGTCTTGTGTTTTACTTGGCAAGCGTGCCTGCCGCTCTGCTTCCTCCTTTCCCCAATGCAAATAGCATTATTCTAAAGAATGAAACAGGAAGCGGCCCAGGGAAGGGATGAGGCAGGGCTGGGGGACGTCAGCCTCTTCCACTGGGTCACAGAGAGCAGCCTTCAGCTCTGAGCCCCATAAGCTATGGTTTCTCTTCTGGCAACAGATTCATGAAAAGCTCCCACCCCCACGTTTAGACAGGGTCATATTTAGGGGGGGCAGGGGGGTTGCTTGCCCCAGGTGCCACCAAAGAGAGGGTGTCAGGCGCAGCTGCTGGCTGGGAGTGCACGGAGCTGGTGGCAGCAGCACAGGAGTGTTGAGAGGCTGCCTGGGCCTCCCGGGCCACCTGCCATGCCAATGGGGGAGCCACAGCCCGAATCGTGGGAGTACTCCCGTGGGTGGCCAGGCCCTATGTGATGATGTCACTTCCCAGAAGTGATGTCATCACATGGTCCTGGGAGAGTGCGTGCGCTTTGTGCACATGCATGTGCGGTGGCAGGGGCGCCACCTGACAAGAGCTGCCCCGGGCGCTGGCAACCCACAATACGGCTCTGCAAACAGACACACAAGCCTGCGACCTCCCATCTTACTCACTTACTGGAGTCTTCTCCTGGAACCTATTCCACAATCCAAACACTGGCTAAGATGTCAATATTCTAGATTTTGCTGTGAAGGAAAATCTGCCCAAGAACAGATTACAGAAGTTTTGGCTGGATACCTGGGGAAAGAGGAAGAAGAAATTGCGGCTTTCCTAGATGTGGTATACAGAATAAATTCAAGATTCACGACCCAGAGGAAATTACCAAGAGACATGATTGTGCAATTCACAACTAGAAACACAAGAGAAATGATTGTGAGTAAACAATTCCAGGACCCATTGGAGGTCGACGGCAAGGTGGTGATTATTATGAAGGAATTGCCCAGATCGGTGCTGTTGGGTCGCCAAAAATATAAAGATTTAGTCCAGATTTTGAAGGACATGAAGATAAGATATAGATGGGAAATACCAGAAGGACTGTCCTTCGAATTTGGAGGAGCTAAAAAGCGCATCAGATCTGAATTGGAGATGGAAAAGTTCATTAGGGACAATGTAAAGGACTTACCAACAACAAGATTATGATTATGGAGTGCAAAATAATATCTTGGAATGTAAATGGACTTAACTCGCCAGTAAGAGGAAAAATATCTTCCGCTGGCTATTAAAACAAAAATGTGACATTGTATGTTTGCAAGAAACCCATATTAAAAAGCAAGATATAAAGTATTTAAAGTTTGCAAAATTGGGAAGTGAATTTGTGGCTGCTTCAAAAAAAAAGAAAAAAGGTGTGGTGTTGTATATAAAAGAAGAATTACAGCCAAAATTAGTAGTGAGCGATGTGGAAGCCAGATATTTAGCAGTGGAAATTATGTGGAATTTAAAAAAGGTGTTGGTGATTGGAATATATGCACCTAATGGAGCAAAAGAAATTTTTTTTGAGGACTTGGGAAAACAACTGGATGAACTATCTTATGATCAGATAATTTTAGCTGGAGACTTCAATGGAGTTACCAACTTGGATGAAGATAAGAAATCAGGAACTGCACAAAAGAAAAGAGGATAACTACCAGTCTTTTTTTGCAATAAAGGAACAAGAGACTCTAGAAGACGTGTGGAGGAGACAGAACCCCAAAACTAGACAATATATATTTTATTCTGCAAGACATTTTACTTTATCATGAATTGACACGATCTGGGCCTCCAAAGACTTAGCGTTATGGACTAAAGATGTGGAAATAATGCCTATGGTAGGCTCAGATCACAACCCAATTATGTGGAGATTTGGGAAAAGAAATAAAAGAAAAGGATGGAGAATAAATGAAGATCTTTTGCAAGAAGAAGAAAACATTGAATTGTTGCGAAGAGAGACCAGATTCTTTATACAACATAATATGAATAAGGAAGTTTCGACTAATAAGGTATGGGACACTTATAAAGCAGTGACCAGAGGCATACTAATGGATTTAAATGCAAGAGCTAGAAAGAAAAAAGAGGAGAAGAGGTTAGAGATTATGGAGAAAATAAAAGCCAAAGAGATTCAACTTAAGAAGAGACCGGGAAAAAAGAAGATATATCAGGATATTAAAATCCTACAAGAACAATTGACAGCAATGAATAACAAGGAATTGGAATGGAATCTTAAGAGAATGAACCAGAAGTTGTTTGAGGGTGCAAACAAGCCTGGGAAATATTTGGCGTGGCAACTGAAGAAAAGAAAAGAGAAGAGAATCATAAATAAAATTTGTGAGGAGAATAAGACATATTTGGAGCAGGCAGCCATTAGTAGAGCTTTTTTTAAATTTTACGCAAAGCTGTACCAAAAAAGGAAGTGAATAAAGACTCTATAACGAGGTATTTGGAAAAGATGAAGCTTCCTGCAATTTCTGAAAGCTGGAGAGAAAAATTGAATAGGGAAGTGACGGAAGAGGAAATAAAAGAGGCAATTCAGTCAACAGAATTAGGAAAGGCACCAGGTCCGGATGGACTAACAGCTAAATTCTATAAAGTAATGGCTAATGAACTGGCGCCTTTCCTGAAAGAAGTGATTAATGGAGTCATGCGAGATCAGAGGACCCCCGATACTTGGGGAGAAGCTAATATATCATTGATTCCTAAGGAGGGACAGGATTTGACCAACGTTAAAAATTATAGACCAATTTCGTTGCTGAACAATGATTACAAAATCTTTGCGAAGATTTTGGCTGAGAGAATAAAAGGATGGATGTCTGAATTTATTGCGGAGGAGCAAGCTGGATTTTTGCCAAATAGACAAATCAAAGACAACTTAAGGACAGTTATAAATGCTATTGAATACTATGACAAGCGTTGTGATAGAGAAGTTGGTTTCTTCTTCGCGGACGCTGAAAAAGCATTTGACAACTTGAACTGGGACTTTATGTTTGCCACTATGGAAAAGCTGCAAATGGGAGAAAAGTTCATACGAGCAGTGAAAGAAATTTATAGGGACCAGAGTGCAGCAATTGTGATGAATGATGATGTGACTAAAAAATTAACAATAGGTAAAGGTACAAGACAGGGTTGCCTTTTGTCACCATTGTTGTTTATTTTGGTTTTGGAAATATTGATGATTCAGATACGGGAAGATGATGCAATCCGAGGAATAAAAATAAAAGAGTTTTCCTACAAGGTCAGAGCATTTGCGGATGATATAATGTTAATTGTGGACGACCCAATTGAGAACATGCCAAAGGTAATGGAGAAAATAAAGGAATTTGGAGATTTGGCAGGACTTTATGTAAATAAAAGGAAGTCAAAGATACTATGTAAGAATATGACTAAACAGAAACAACAAGAACTAATGGAAGTAACAAATAAGGTGAAATATCTTGGTATTGAACTAACTGTGAAAAACACAGACTTATTTAAGAATAACTATGAGAAATTGTGGGTACAAATAGAGCGAGACTTGATAAAATGGAATAAGTTGAATTTGTCATGGTTGGGAAGAATTGCAGCAGTAAAGATGAATGTATTGCCAAGAGTGATGTTCTTGTTACAAACAATTCCAATTATCCGAGACTCCAAACAATTTGAAAAATGGCAAAGGAAAATATCGGACTTTGTGTGGGCAGGCAAGAAACCTCGTGTGAAAATGAAAGTATTGCAGGACGCTAAAGAGAGAGGTGGAATGCAGCTGCCCAATCTAAGACTATATCACGGAGCAATATGTTTGGCATGGATAAAAGAATGGATGACATTGAAAAATCGCAAGTTATTGGCTTTGGAGGGATACAAAAAAACATTTGGATGGCATGCATATTTGTGGTATGATAAAGTAAAAGCAGACTCTATGTTCTTACACCACTATATCCGGAGAAGCCTCTTCACAATTTGGAAGAAGTATAAAAATTACCTACAAGATGGAATTCCTTCCTGGGTGGTTCCGTATGAAGTAATAGATCCGAGAACTGTTGATATTGAGCAGCAATGTTTAACCTACAAGGAGATAACTCGAGTAGAATTTTCAAAATTGAGAATAAAAACAGAAGAAGAGATGTCTCCATGTTATGGATGGTTTCAATATAGACAGATCAGAGACCTTTACAATTTGGACTGTTTGAAAGGAGGAATAAGAATGGAGAATTCAGAATTAGAAGATGTAATTTTTCAAGAAGGTAAAAAGGAAATTTCAAGGATTTATAAAGTACTTTTAAAATGGTTTACAAAGGATGAGACAGTAAAAGTCCAGATGGTGAAGTGGGCTATAAATTTTCATAAAGAAATAACAATGGAGGCTTGGGAATACCTGTGGAAAACTACGTTGAAGATTACGACATGTACAAGTATTAAAGAGAATGTCTACAAAATGATTTATCGTCGGTACTTGACACCAAAGAAAATTGCATTAGGAAATATTAATATGTCGAATAAATGCTGGAAATGTAAAAAACATGAAGGATCATTATACCATATGTGGTGGACTTGTGAGGTAGCGAAGCAATACTGGGGAGATATAATTCAAGTAATTAATGAGGTTTTGCAAACCCAAATAAATAAGAACCCAGAATTGCTGCTACTGAACTTGGGAATGGAGGATGTTCCAATATAGTATAGAACATTGTTATTTTACATGATTACAGCAGCAAGACTTTTATATGCGCAGAAATGGAAAGTACAAGAAATACCAACTACAGAAGATTGGATCTATAAATTGCTGTACATGGCTGAGATGGACAAAATGACAAGAAAACTTAAAGATCTTGATCCAGGACAATTTAATGCAGATTGGGAGAAATTGAAACAATACCTAGAAAAAAAAATGGGACATGAAAGGGGAACTGTGGCAGTTCGAGAATTACTGAAATGTAATAGAAGAAGAGAGAAGTGACTTTACCGGGAAAGGGGGAATATAATTATAGAAATCTAAGCTACCATTGGGGTTATGATAAAATTAAAAATTATAGAGTATTAAATAATAGATGTTTTACTATGGATATATAAGATATATAAGATTAAGCTAGCTAGATATTATGTGCAATATATAGTTTAAGTAAAGAGTATATAATGGATATTTGAGTATAACAGTTACCTTATAGACTTAAAATAAGCTCAGAACAAGAAAAAGTAAAAGATGGGTGTGTAATAGAATATTAGAGTTTAAATTAATATTAGAATTAGGAGGATTGTGGAAAGTAAAGAGTTTAGATAAAGTAAAATGGATGTAATGTTATATTTTTAATAGCTTGATTGCTAATATATATGATTATGCTAGCATTATCTTAGGTAGAATATACGGTTTATCTGAGGTATCTAAAGGGAAACTTGTACCATAGAGATATAGAGATATTTTTAGTAGAGATTTAATAAGCTTAGAGAAAAGAGTATTAAGTGTGTGTTTAATAGGGTATATGAGATACTAAGTAATTAAGTAATAAAATAGACTAAGGGTTGGAAAACTGTTGGAAGTCAACTAAAAAGGGGGGAGGAAAGGGAGGGGGTTAGAAATAGACTTACAAGGGGGTAATGAATGTGCTGAATGATATTATAATCTAATCCAATAAAAAAATTTTTTAAAAATATTCTAGATTTTGCTTAGTGCTCTAAGAGTTCATAGGTGCAGGAAAGAGCACAGAAAGACTAGTGGCTTTTAAATGAGTTTGATACAAAGGCCTACAATAGTCTTTCATGGCAATCTGGCTGATAGGGTTGCCGGCCTCTAGGTGAGGCCTGGAGTCCTTCTGGAGTTACAGCTGATCTCTAGACGACAGGGATCAGCTACGCTGGAGAAAATGGCTGCTTTGGACCCTAGACTCCATGGGATTCTAACCTGCTGAGCTCCAGCCCCTCCAAGAAACCCCACCCTTCCCAAGATCCACCCCCAAATCTCCAGGTTTTTCCATGTCTGGCAATCCTAGACTACAGAGATCAGTTCCCCTGGAAAAAATGGCTGCTTTGGAGCTTTGGTGGACTGTATGGTATTATGCCCCACTGAGGCCCCTCCTCTCTCCTGTCAGACTATGGCGTGCCAGCTGGCTGCAGTCTATCTTCCCCTCTGCAAGGACGAGAAGTCTCTTGATTTCAAAGGCTTTATTGGCAAAAGATACATTCAGTCTGGGTCCATATTACAAGGCCCAAGGGTCTTGACTGAGCAAAAACATTGTTACGAATGAAGCATTGGAAAACATGGTTACATGATAGACTTTCCCTCTCAGGCCTCAGCCTCCCCCCAGAGTTCCCAAAGTTCTCCAAACATGCTGCTGGCCGGTGAGAAACTACCGAACACCAGACATCCAAGGTCGGAAGGAAGATAAGCCCCACAGACGTTCCCATGAAGCTGGCTCCTGGCACCTGGAAGGGAAAAACATTGAGACCTATGCAAGGATTAATATGGTGTCTCTTCAGCTAACATAAAATACATATATGAACCTGACATTCTGCTCCCCTTAAGATTTCCCTCCACCACCACCACCCCCAGTTTCCGTGGGTAAATTAGGTGGAATTGCTTGATTAATCTAGGTGCTTTCACATGTATGGATTCTACCCATTCTTTATGTCCAAGTTCAAAGTCTTTCCAACAGACAAGATAATAAAGTTTTTGATGTTTTAGTTTAGAGTCCAGTATCTCCTCTATTTCATAGTGGATTTGATCATCAATCAATGTAGGAATAGGTGTGGTAGGTGTATGCCATTGATTTGGCCCTGGAGCTTTCTTTAGTAAGCTGACATGGAAGGTTGGGTGAACGTGGCATAGATTTTTTGGCAAATCAATTTCTACAGTCACTTTATTGATCACTCTTTTGACTGGAAAAGGTCCCACATATTTTAGAGCAAGTTTGCGACTGCTCTGGTCTGCTCGTAGATTTTTTGTAGAGATGTACACTTCGTCCCCTGGGTGTAGTTCCCATTCAGCCACAAGATGGCGGTCTGCGTACTTTTTGTAATCCAATTTGGCTTTTTCCAAGTTGTGCTGAATCAGTTGCCATTGTTCGGCTGTTTCTTTCCACCACTGTTCTACATCTTTGGTTTTAGGTAGAGTGGATGGCAACGTGTCAAAAGGAAATGGTTTCCATCGTACCCATGTATTATTTTGAAGGGGGTTTCTCCAGTGGAGCTGTGTAAACTGTTGTTATATGCATATTCGTCAAAATGAATTAGCTCCACCCAATTATCTTGTTGGAAATTGATATAACATCTTAAAAATTGCTCCAAAATCTGATTTGTTTTTTCGGATTGTCCATCGGTTTGCGGATGATGGGCGGAGCTAATACCTTGCTCCATGCCCATCAGTAGCAGAAGCTCCCACCAGAAGGTGGCAACGAACTGGCCCCCACGGTTGGATATTACCTTGGAAGGAAAAGAGTGCAACTTAATAACGTGCTTCCAGAATAATTCAGCTAGCTTCTTTGCGGTTGGAATGGTAGTGCAAGGAATAAAGTGTGTCTGTTTTGAGAATAAGTCCATTCTGACTAGCATACAGGTATGGCCTTTGGAAGGTGGTAAGTCAGTAATAAAGTCCATTGAAATGACCTCCCAGGGTCTATTTGGCGTTTCCAACGGTTGTAATAGTCCTGGGGTTTCCCCTTCCTTGTTTTGGCACTTATACAAATGGGGCATGAAGCTACATATTGGGACACATCTTTGTGGAGTCCCGGCCATCCAAATTGCCGTTGGACCAGATGCAATGTTTTTAAGTAGCTGAAATGGCCGGCGGTGGGAGCATCATGACAACATTTTAAAATTTCTGTCCTCATACTGGCTGGGATATACAGTTTGTTATTCCATAGCCATTCCCCTTCAGCTGTTTGAGACATTTTTTCTTTGGGCGCTGCCCCTCCTTCCTTTTCCACCTCACTTTTGATTTTTGCTCTCCACCCCTTTTCTTCAAGGTGGGCCTGTTTCATTTGGCTATGTGTAGTTATCACGCCTTCCAGCTGCTTGGGAGAGAACACTGTGTTTATTGTCTCCTCCCACTGGCTTTTCAGTTGGGGCATGCGCAATAGTGCATCCGCTAGAAAATTAGTTTTGCCCGGTAAAAATTTGAGGGTGAAGTTAAATTTGGAAAAGAATTCAGCCCAGCAAAGTTGTTTAGCATTGAGTCTTCGCAGACTTCTGAGCGCTTCTAAGTTTTTGTGGTCTGTCCAGACTTCAAACGGGTGCCGTGCCCCCTCTAACCAGTGGCGCCAGGCTGTGAGCGCTGCTTTTACGGCAAACGCCTCCTTTTCCCACACATTCCAATTTCTTTCTGCTTCCGTGAATTTACGGGATAAATATGCACACGGTCTAGCTTTTCCATCCTCCCCCCATTGTAGCAGAACCCCGCCTATAGCTGCATCGCTTGCGTCCACCTGCACAATGAAGGGGCGGTTTTCATCGGGGTGTTGGAGGATGGGTTCTGAGGTGAATTGGGCTTTAAGTTGATTGAAAGCCGTTTGGCATTCCTCCGTCCATTGTAATTTGGCTGAGGGTCTTTTGGCTTGTTCTGTCCCCTGTTTTGTTTTTAGCAGTTCTGTGAGGGGAATAGTGATTTGGGCAAACCCTTCTATAAAGTCTCTCTAAAAATTCGCAAATCCCAGGAAGGATTGCAGCTCCCTTCGGGTGGATGGGGTTTGCCACTCTTGGACCGCTCGGACCTTGGCAGGGTCCATTTTAAGTCCCTCTCCTGATATGCGGTAACCCAAATAATCCAATTCTGTCTGGTGAAACTCACATTTGGACAATTTAATAGGAAGGTTATTACACATTAATGTGGTGAGCACCTCTGACTAATTTGACATACTCTTCATTGGTCTGTGAGTAAATGAGCACGTCATCTAGGTAAACGACCACCCCTTTGTATAGATAATGGTGCAATACTTCGTTTATCATGGACATGAAAACGGAGGGGGCTCCGGATAATCCAAATGCCATGACGAGATATGCATACTGTCGGAAAGCCGTATTAAATGCAGTTTCCATTCATCCCCCTCCTTAATTCTTACATGAAAGTAAGCGTCTTTTAAGTCCAATTTAGAAAAGATCTTACCTTGGGCCACGATGTTGAGTAGATCCTTGATAAGAGGTATTGGATATGCATTGGTTGATGATACAGCATTTAATCCTCTAAAGTTGGTGCATAAGCGTAGTCCTCCATCTTCCTTTTTTACAAACAACACTGGAGCCGCATGCGGGCTGTTTGCAGGTCGAATGAAACCTCTGGCCAGATTTTTATCTATGAATTTATGGAGCTCCTCACTTTCCAGGGGACTCATCAGATATAATTTTCCTTTTGGTAGTTCCTCCCCTGGCAGTATTTCTATTGCGCAGTCTGTTCTCTGATGGGGAGGCAAAGTATCTGCTTCCTCTTTGCTGAAAGCCTGTTGGAGGTGCCTGTATTCTTTTGGAATTTGGCGTAGTTCTTCTTGTGTTAACAGCGTTTTCTCTAGCGATGGGGGGCTTTTGCCCCATTTTGTGTCCCAGTTATGGCTTTCACAATATTCTTTATTGAACATGATAACTTCTGTAGCCCAATTGATGTATGGATTATGATCCCACAGCCAATGGCTTCCTAGAATTAGTGGGTATTTTGCAGCTTGGCTGATTACAAATGTCCTTTTTTCCCAGTGATGCCCCATTCCAGTCAAAATGGGTTCTGTTTCCACATTTACTGGGTTCATATTAGAGCCATTCATTTGTTCAAAGACAATTGGTACTTTTAGTTCTTGTGCTTGTATCCCTAATCCGTTTACTAGTGCTGGAGCTATTATGTCTCGTGAGCATCCTGAATCAATTAAAGCTTTTACCCATATATGGGTCTTTCGTTCTGGATTGATTAGTACAACTGGAGCAAATAATACGGGCCCTCTTTCTCTTACCTCTAAAGGGGTAGGAGGCTTGAGGATCTGCCAGGTGGGTCCATTTCATTTCCCGACTGGGGGCTTGCCGGTTCTTCCTCGACTGGGACCGCGGGATTGTCTAATTCCATGATTTCCTCTAGTTCAAGCACTTTGTCTGGTTGAGGTTTACGGCTTAGGCCTCTTCCCCTGGGTGCTCTTGGGGCCGGCGAGGGCCAGTAGGTTGGTGCGGCTACCATAGGGGCACGTGCCGGGGGTGGTGCAGTCAGAGGGGTGAGTCTGAGTGGGCACTGTGCTGCAAAATGGCCAGTTTGGCCACACGACAAACATAGTCCTTGCCGCCATCTCGCTTCTCTGGTCCCCCTTCCTATTCCCCCGGGTTTTCCCACTCTAGTGATTACCGATGTCCTGCGCGATGCAGAGGCCTGCTGTTGTTCCACCAGGCGTACTTGTTGGATGCGATTTTCTACTTCACACGCCAATTAGATCCACCCAATTAGCGTCGGGGGATCGTCCTGCATTAAAGAATGATCTAGTAATCGGGGATTCATGCCCCCTTTGAACATGAGAATTTTGGAAGACTCCTCATATCACGGGCAGTTGGCCGCTAGTTGCCTGAATTTGGAAGCATATTCCCGTACTGGGAGAGTCCCTTGCCTTGGAGCTTGTAGCTCGGTTCGCACTCTGTCCTCCTCTAGGGGGTCTTCATATTGCACTCTAAGGGCAGCTACAAAGTCTTGTAAAGTCTCTAACTCTGGGGACCCTAATTCGTATAATGTTACATACCATTCGGCGGCCTTACCTTGCCGCTGGGATCCCAGATGCTCTATGCGGCTAGCTTCATCTTCGAATAAATAGCCCCATCGATTAAAAAATTGTAGCGCTTGTACAATAAAAAAGCCCAGTTTCGATTTATCTCCATCAAACGTCACCTCCAATTTAACCCACCTCATTGGTAGATCTTGGCCGGCCGCAGCTATCAGTGCCACCTGCATCCACTGCTGGCCAGCCTGTTGATTTGGCAGGGGGTGTATTGGAGACGGTTGCCTTTGGGTGATCGGTGCCGGTCTTGGCGCAGGACGAGGAGCTTGCTGCCTCACAACTTGAGCAGGGGGTGCCCATACATCCTGTTGAACCGCGGTTTGACTTGGAATGGTTCCCACCTGTTGGCCCGTCAGTCCCTACGGTTGTGGCTGCTGGCCTGGCGCTGGATGCACTTGCGGCGGTGGCTGTCGGGGAGGCCCCGATGGTGGCCCTTCTGATTGCTGCACAGGTGGCTGTTGCAGAGGTAGCCTTTGTCCTGAGAGGTCTGAACGTGGTAGTGCTTCCGTCGCTCCGCTGGGTGGACCTCCCTGGCCTCTCGGTGGTCCCTGGGGAGCGGTGTATGATGAGCTCGAAGAGCCTGACGACCCTGGGTCTGGAGGTGCCTGGGACAGGACCCGCAGTCGAGGTTGCGGTGAGCCATGGGGTGCTGGTAGCTGTCTGTCCGCCAGGCTTTGCAGTACAAGACGCGGCGATCCCGGTAGTATTTCTAGCAGTGTCAGCCCAGTTTTAGGTAATTCTGGTGGTTGGGTCATCCCGTCTAGCGGTATTGGGCTCGCCTGCTGCGCCGATGCTTGGCCGGTCGTCACCCCTATGCTCCCTGCTGGACTAGGAGAAGGAGGAGGGGGTCTGCGTACTTCGTTCACCAGCACTGAAAGCAGGTGCAGCACCCTTGACAAATCTTCTTCCATGGCTCCCATTCTCTGCTCCACTCGTTGGTAATATATTCCAGACTCCGAGTCGGGGTCTAAGCCTCGAATAAAATCCTCCAATGGCCACTCCGTCTGTGTTGTCACCGCATCCGCATACTCCGTTTTGGCCTGGGACCAGGGGCGGATAGGACCCTCTGCGCCATCCTCCTTCTGGGTCATCCCAGCCAATATGCCTTTGGTAAGTCCTGAAGCCGCTGAAATTTCCGCATCTATTGCCTGCACTTGCGCTTGTAACATAGCCCAATCCTTTGCCGGTGCAGGCCCCTCCGGCTGCAGCTGTGGGCGCTCTGGTTTCCAGGGGGCCTTCACATCCGAATAATCCCAACACTTTAGATCTTGCCGAGTCACTTCCCAATCCTGGGGCTCCTCTGCGCCGCGCGGACTCCACTCCTCCAGACGCGCAGATTCCTCATTCCACACATAACGTGGCTGAGTACTGGCCCACGTCTCCTCCGGTGTTCTGGACGTCCACGGTACATCCCAGCTGCTACTGGGCCCTTCCTCCATCAATGATCCCACAGTGTGATGCACGTCGATCATCGACCAGGAAAATCTCGTGCCCGCTCTCCTTTCCCTGGTTTCTCTGGGTCGAGAAGTCCACAGTCGGGGCATTGGCAACAAGATCAACGGTAGTTCGCACGGAAAGATCCCTCTTTCGGTCTGGCACCCAGTTCCTGCAAGGCTCTTTGCCCCTGCTCCCCAGGCACCTCCTCCAGCAATGCTGACCCGGGGGTTGGTAGTATCTCTTCCTCGGGGACTGCGGCGGTGGCTGCTCCGCTGGAACTGTCCTGGGGTGCCAACAGCGTAGAACTGGATACATTTTTGCCTTCTGTTCCAGGGACATATGAATCAAACAAGGGGTCTGGGAGGGCCTTGTCCTTGGTATCCTTATCCTCCGGGTACGGCATTAGGAAAGCTGTGATTCGTAACAAAATGTCAGACTATGGCATGCCAGCTGGCTGCTGTCTATCTGCCCCTCTGCAGAGAAATTCCTCCCCAAACCGGACAGGGCCTTTCCCCCCTTTAGGCACATGCTCCAGGCCCAGTGTGAGGATGTCACTTCTGTGACATCATCACTGGAGTGCCAGAGGCCAGGTGAGCTGGCTGGCTGGCTGCTCCCCAGGGACGCACTGCACAGCAGGCCAGGCAGGCAAGTGGGACAGCCGCTCCTTGGGAATGGGGCAGGTCAGCCTATGTGCTTTCCCGGGCACACCATGGGCATGCTTGCAGGCTTCTGGTATTTCAACTTTGTTTCCCCAGATGGTCTGGAAAAAAATCCGGATTGTCCAGGGAAAACTGGACACTTGGTGACCCTATGTAGGTTTTGGATGGTCATCAACCCCAAGATTCCCAGAGGTGGGCTTTTCAAGGACAAATATGTTGGGGGGGAGGAGACCCTTGTACCCCAGGTTAGATCTTTGCCATCAGTTTCCTCTGACTGACATTAAGCCGAGGAAATAATGTCTCCAGCCATACTGGGTGTTAATCAAGAAGTCAGCCCTGCGAGGTAGGCCACCTGAATACAAAAAATATTGTTAACTAGTAGTTGGGCTGATAGGCCCAGGTGCTGGATTCATATTGAAGTCCAAAATGCAATAACACAACACAACAGTAAATGTTATTAAGAATTGTACAAAAAGATGATCTGTACATAGAAGGTGCAAAGAGGATAGGACTACTTAACTAAAGTCTCTAAATTACTTAGCAGAAACATCTGCCTACAGAACCACCGAGTCCAAACAGAACAGAACACCAAGGTCTAGCACCCCAGACTAGTCTGAGGACAGGAAGGTCAAGAGCCAGCAACCCTGTCTAACTGCTGATCCAAGAGCAAAAAAAGATCTCAGGAACTCCATTTTTATCCCATATCAGCCAGCAACAGAGTCGGTCTATAACAGCCTCTCAGGGCCTTGCTAAGACCTGTGAGCATGATACCTAGCAGCTCAACCACACACACAAATCAGAGCGATTAGCCGCAACCTGTGCTCGGGTAGCTTGTCACAACAGAAGGCACGGGACGTCCCTCTCTCTGGCCACTGGGTCTCGGCACGCCCATGATCTCCCCTGTTCCTGTGTTCTGCAAAACATGCCCAGGCTTCTCTCTCGGGGAACCACTTTCCACTGAGTTTCTCTCAGTTTCCGAGAATAGTCCTCTGACGCCTAACCAGACAAATTTGCCGTAACATAAAGTTGACCAAGAAACTGGTAAAGACTGGGTTACTGGTCGCCTGCCACTAGCAGGCAATCTCTTGGGAATCTGTTAGGTTAACTGCTGATTGCCTATGATCAGCGCAAGGTGACACACCCTCTGGGGATCACCCACCATCAGGGCCGGTGCCACCGTTGAGGACGTGAGGCGGAGGCTGTGAGCAACGTGGAGGGGAGGGGGTGCTGGGGGTGCTGGGGGTGCTGGGGGTGGAGGTGCGCACAGCGCCACCGCTGGCCAGTCCTGCGCTGCCACTGCCACCGCCACACCCCCCCAGGTGGGTGCAGCAGCCGCAGGCCAGGGATGGCAGGAGGCCGGGGCGATGTGTGGAGCGTGGGTGGCCTCCTTGCGCCACCCCAGCCACCCACCAGTGAATGGCCCCAGCATCTCTGCGCGATAATGTCATCACATGATGACATCATCACGCAGCCCGGGGTGCGTGTGCTCGGAGCACATGCACAAGGATTGCCTCAGGTGCCGGTAACCCTGGCGCCGGGGCTGCCCACTACCAGCAGGCAACCGGGGGAAGAGTGCACTAGGTGCGCTCCCAGGGGGAGCAATGACATTTCCTGAAGTGATGTTATTATGCTGGCCACAGGAGTACTCCAGCGCTTTATTGGGGCCAATTTTTGCCCCAAACAGGCCAGAATGAGCCCCACGCAAAGTGCAAGAGCACACCCATGGCCAGTGTGATTATGTCACTTCCTGGGAGTGACACTTCCAAGAACTGACATCAGTTCTGGTTTCCCGGCAGATGAGTTAGCAGGGAGGGCTGCAGATCTCTAGGCGATGTAAGGTTAAATCATGCTGGTCCTTTAATTATCCCATCCAAAAGTGTCAGCTGTTTGTAGTCAACATCTGCCTGCAACATAGCTGTGTGCAGGGCTCATTTTGAGGGGGAAAGCGCAGGAACATAGTTCCGGCAGGTCCCCAAAGAGGTCACATGTATGGCACTAATATGAATCCAGTCACTACCGAAACAGCACCTGTCATTACAGGCATGGGTCAACATTGGGAGACAATGCCATCCATCCATCTGTATGCCACTGATTTGCCTGGGGAACTTTTTTCAACAGGCTGATGTGGAAAGTAGGATGGACATGGCGGAGGTTCTTTGGGTAATCAAGTGCTACAGTCACTTTGTTGATGATTTTATGAACAGGAAAAGGTCCCAAATACTTTAGTGCTAATTTACGGCTGGTTTGGGCGACTTTCAAATTCCCAGTCGGCCGCAAGATGGCGATCCGCGTATTTCTTATAGTCCTGTTTAGCTTTGTTAAGATGCTGTTGAATGAGAGTCCATTGTTGAGCTGCCTCCCCCCACCATTCTGAAACGTCATTGGAGGCTGTTGCAGGGGGAAGAGCTTCAAAAGGAAATGGTTTAAAGTGATAGCCATAAACTACTTTGAATGGTGTTTCTCCGGTGGATGAAACTGTTCTAATAATTGATTAGTTTTTTCAGACTGTCTCGTCGGTTTGCGGATGGTGTGCCTCACCTGCTTATTGACTCTGGGTGCTCCAGAGATATAATTGCACCAGCTCTAGTGAATGGATTAGTGCTCCCAATAAAAGAACTTGAAAATCCAGTCATTTTTCAACAGATGGATGGCACTAATATGAATCCAGTCACTACCGAAACAGCACATGTCATTACAGGCATGGGTCAACATTGGGAGACAAGATCATTTGTAATTAGCTCTACAGCAAAATACCCGTTAATTTTGGGAAGCAGATGGTTGTGGGACCACAACCCAGACATTAATTGGGCAGCTGGAAGCGTCACCTTCAAGATAGATAGCTGCAAAACCCATCGTTGGAACCAGAATTGGGGTAATAATCCTACCCTCATAGAACAAGCACTCCTGACCCTGGAGGAAATTAACCAAATACCTAAACAGTACAGAGCCTATTTACAAGCTTTCACTGAAGAAGAGGCCAACACCTTACCTCCCCATAGGAGAACCGATTGAGCAGTGGAACTCATCCCGGGAGCCACATTACCCAAAGGTAGACTTTATCCCATGAGCCCAAATGAAAGAGAAGAGCTCTGAAAATTCATTGACACTAATCTTCAAAGGGGATTCATCCGACCAGCAAACAGCCCCCATGCTGCACCAGTATTGTATGTAAAAAAGAAAGATGGAGGATTACGACTGTGCACTGACTTCAGAGGACTTAATGCAGTCTCCTCCACAAACGCCTATCTACTCAACGTCGTGGCCCAAGGTAAGATCTTCACAAAATTGGACTTAAAAGATGCTTATGTCCACGTTCGTATACGAGAGGGGGATGAGTGGAAAACCGTGTTCAATACACCATTGGGACAATATGAATATTTAGTCATGCCTTTCGGCTTGGCTGGGGCCCCTTCGGTTTTTATGTCCATGATCAATGAAGTACTGCACAAGTTTTTGTATAAGGGAGTAGTTGTTTACCTAGATGATCTGTTAATTTACTCTGAATCTGAAGAACATGTTCGCCTAGTGCAACAAGTATTAATTACTGTCATGTGTAATAAATTGCTCATCAAATTATCTAAATGTGAATTTCACAAAACTGAACTTACTTACTTGGGATATTGCATCTCAAAAGATGGATTAAGAATGGATCCAGGCAAAGTGAAAGCCGTTCAAGACAGGCAAACCCCCACAAATCGTAAAGAACTGCAATCATTCCTGGGGTTTGACAACTTCTATAGAGAATTTATACAAAACTTTGCCCAAATAACTCTCCCCCTCACTGAACTCCTAAAGACTAAAGACAAAGGGGAGCAAGCTAAAAAACCAAAAGCTAAATTGAATTGGACACCACAATGCCAATCAGCCTTTAATCAATTAAAGCAGCAATTCATATCCGAACCAGTGCTGCAACACCCCGATGAAAATCGCCCATTCATAATGCAGGTAGACACCAGCGATACGGCGATTGGGGGAGTCCTTCTCCAGCGGGGGACAGACAATATGCTCAAGCCTTGTGCATACCTTTCACATAAATTTTCTGAAGCAGAAAGAAATTGGAATGTTTGGGAGAAGGAGGCATTTGCTGTAAAAGCAGCGCTCTCCACTTGGAGACTTTGGCTAGAAGGGGCGCGCCATCCGTTTGAGGTTTGGACAGATCACAAAAATTTGGAAACATTACGCAGTCCTTGGAGACTCAACGCTAAACAGCTAAGATGGGCGGAATACTTTTCAAAATTCAATTTCACTCTCCAATTCTTGCCTGGTAAAACTAACTTCCTGGTGGATGCCTTTTCGCACATGCCCCAACACAAAAGCAAGTGGGAGGAGACAATAGACACGGTATTTTCGCCCACCCAACTGGGGTGTGTGGTTACTACGCGCAGTCGCACAGCACAACCTTCTCAGACTGACAATGGGTGGAGACAAAAACTGAAAAGCGAAATCGAAAAGGAGGGGGACAGTATGCCCAAAGAGAAATTATTTCAATCCGAACAAGGGGGATGGCTTTGGGGTAATCGATTTTATGTACCAAAGAGTCTGAGGAAAGAAGTGCTGCAACGCTGTCATGATGCCCCAACAGCCGTCCATTACGGATATTTAAAAACACTTCATCTGGTCCAGAGACAATTTTGGTGGCCGGGCATGCGCAAAGACATTTCACAATATGTAGCTTCGTGTCCCATTTGCCTCAGCGCCAAAACACGAAAGGGTAAACCTCCTGGACTTTTGCAGCCCCTTGAAACTCCAAGTAGACCATGGGAAGTTATTTCTATGGATTTCATCACAGATCTTCCCCCCTCAAAAAACCACACCTGTACTTTAGTAGTGGTGGATATGTTTTCCAAGCAAGCCCACTTCATTCCTTGTACTACTCTGCCCTCGGCAAAAAGATTGGTGGATATTTTTCTGAAATACATTGTAAAACTCCATTATTTTCCATCAAAGGTAATATCCGAACGCGGCGGACAATTCGTTGCCAACTTCTGGCGGGAGCTTATGCAACTAATGGGAATTGAGCAAGGTTTAAGTTCCGCACACCATCCGCAAACCGACGGACAGTCCAAAAAAACTAATCAATTATTAGAACAGTTTCTCCGTTGTTACATTAACTTCCAACAAGACAATTGGATTGATTTATTGCCCTTAGCAGAATTTTCTTACAACAATAGTGTACATGCGTCTACAGGAGAAACCCCGTTCAAAGTAGTTTATGGCTACCATTTTAAACTGTTTCCTTTTGAAGCTCTTCCCCCCGCAACAGCCTCCAATGATGTTTCAGAATGGTGGGGGGAGGCAGCTCAACAATGGACTCTTATTCAGCAACATCTTACCAAAGCTAAGCAAGACTATAAAAAATACGCTGATTGCCATCGTGCGGCTGACTGGGAATTGCATCCAGGAGACCTTGTGTATTTATCTACAAAAAATTTGAAAGTTGCCTAAACCAGCCGTAAATTGGTGTTAAAATATTTGGGACCATTTCCAGTTTGAAAAATCATCAACAAAGTGACTGTAGCACTCGATTTGCCAAAGAACCTCCGTCACATCCATCCGACTTTCCACATCAGCTTGCTGAAAAGTGTCCCTCCAGCAAATCAGTGGCATACCCGTGCTCCTCCCAGACCAACTCTGATTGATGATCAAGTCCATTATGAAGTACAACAAATTTTGGACTCTAAAATCAAATGTAATAAGTTGTTTTACCTCACCAGGTGGAAGGACTTTGATTCTGGGTTTGATGAGTGGGTGGAGGATATTCATGTTCATGCTCCTAGACTAGTAAAATCTTTTCACAATCTCTACCCTCTCAAACCTGGGGGAAGGACATTTTAAAGGGGGCAGAAATGTCAGGTCTGACTATGTTCTTTGTATGATTTAACCAAATAGACTCCATTTTAATCCTGTCAGTGTTTTAAGCTCTTCTTTTGCAGGTGACAAGCAGTCCAGTAACAGTTATCTCAAAGAAGAGGAATGTTTTGACTACAGTCTTTCCAGCCTTGGGAAAGTTTCACTCTCTCAGCTTCAAGCCGTTTGTTTTGAGAACTGTGGGGGGAGGATGGGATTTGATGGGCTATGCTACTCTGTACCTTAACCTTTCCCTTCATTCATAACAATACATGTGTACCAGCTAAGATATTGCATTTTGGCCAGTGGACTATAATGGTTGTTTATATTCAGTAAAATCTTTTGAAACCAATGGACTCATGTCTAATTGCAAGAGATAGTCTGGATTGCAACTTTTAATAAGCCACAGTCTGACACTTCTAACAGGTCTTCATACTGAGCTCGAAGAGCTGCTACTAAGCCTTGTAAGGAATCTAATTCTGGGGCCCCTAGTTCATACAAAGTTACATATCATTCTGCCACTTTTCCTTGCAACTGGGATCCTAGGTGTTCGATTTGACTGGCTTCATCCTCGAACAAATGTCCCCAGCGATTAAAAAACTGAAGAGCTTGTACTAAGAAAAATCCTAGTTTTGTGGGATCCCCATCAAACGTGGCCTCCAGTTTCACCCATCCCATCGGTAACTCTTGAGGTCTGGCAACTGGTGATGGTAATCGGTAGTACTGTAGAGGTGCTGGCCACTGTTCATGCCGTGCATCGGGTTGTCGCGGAGTCGGTTGCATTGGGGGTTGTCGAGGTCGTGGTTGCGGGTACCCCTGCGGTCTCAGAGGTGGAGGGCCCTGCGGCCTCAGTGGCGGGGGGCCCTGAGGTCTCGGAGCCAGAGGATCTTGCGGTACTTGCCTTGGTGCTAGGCCCCTTGGAAGAGGTTGACGAGGCGGCTGTTCTTGCGGCGGTGGGAGTCCCGGGGGATGCTCCTGGGGCTGCAGCGGTTGTTCTCCTGGGGGAGGTGGCTGCTTCTGTGGCTGGAGAGGAGGTTGCTCTGGCGGTCTTTCCTCTCCATCGTCCCCTGGGGGTCCTGGTGGGGCAAGATCATCATCTAATGGGGGCTCTTGAGGGAGTTCTCCTGGTATCCCGTCTGGGGGATTTTGTGGCTGGTCAGGCAGTGGCATCACTGGTTCTTGCTGATCATCCTCTGGCAAGAGCGGCATTTGTCTGCCTTGAGGGGGGACCTGACCTTGTGCTTGCCGTGATCTGGGTAGACCCCTCTGGAGAGCTGCTACCCCTCAACCAATCAAGATTCTAGGACGTTCCCCAACTTCTTGCAGGGGATTCTCTCCTTGGTCTTCTACAACCAGTACTGATAGCAAGTGCACTGCATGCGCCAGACTTTCCTCCATGCTGCTAATCCTGTCTTCCAATCTTTGTACGTGTCCTAGTACCGAAGTATCGACATCCTCATATGGCACTTCCTGGGGCATCTCTGCTGGAAATTGTGTAATGTCTGTATATCCTTCGGAGGAGGTGGTTGCTCGGGGCCAAGGCCGAATATCTCCCATTCCAGTGGCCCCGGTACTCTCCCCTTCCTCTGATATGCCAGCCAGGATTCCTTTCGTTAGGCCCGTTATTGCTGAAATCCCAGCATCCACAGCTAACGTGAGGTTCTGCAATTGCTACCAACTCTGATTGCTTGACTCGCGCTGCCCCATCCACGGGGCGACTTCAGCGTAGTCCCAACTCATCAGATCGTGACGGGTAGTTTCCCAAACCTGGGTGCTTTCAGTACCTCTTGGGTCCCACTCCAATTGGTTGGATTCTCTATTCCAGTAATACCACGGCTGGTTACTGGAATGCTCAATTGACGACCTGACAGTCCTTTTCCCATCCATCTGCAACCTGGTAAACACCGTGCTTGCTCTCCTCTCCCTCGTCTCTCTTGGCCTCGAACCCCACTGCCTCGGTGTAGGCAACGATATCAGGGTTCTGCCGCCGCCCTTGGTCAAGCTCCCCAGTCCCTCCGGACTTCCTGGGTGCCAGCTCTGTTGGGTGCGAGGGTATACACTGTTGCACGATTTGACTCTGTTCTCCCCCGAATGGGTTGCCTTGTAGTAGCAAGTTCCAGTCCTTCCGTATTAGAGATGTATGGATCAAACAAAGGGTCCATGTTGGGTACGGCCTTGGTATCCATCTCCTCCGGCCAGGGCATTGGAACAGATGTGATTCATAACAAAATGTCAGACTGTGGCTTGCTAAAAGTTGCAATCCAGACTACCCCTTGCAATGAGACAAGAGTCCATCGATTTCAAAAGGTTTACTGAATATAAACAACCCTTATAGTCCACAATCCAAGATACAAGGATCTTGGCTGATATTGAAGCATTGTTACGAATGACAGGTAAAAGCTGAGGTACAGAATAGCAGTTCCCTGCAGGCCCCATCCTCCCCCACAGTTCTCAAAACAATCGGCCCGAGGGTGAGAAAGTGAAAGTCTCTCAAGGTTTGAAAGGCTGTAGACAAAACAGTTCTCTTCTCCCTGTGATGTTCCAGCGAACTGCTTACCACCTGCAAAAGAAGCACTTAAGATACCGACAGGATTAAAATGGAGTCTCTTTGGTTTGCACATACACAAAACATAATCAGAACCTGACACAGAATAGGGCTGAAATGTGTATGGTCTGTCTTTGTGTTGGTCATTGGACTGTATCATCATCTGTGTATGGAGAACATTTTAGCAATTTTGTGCACATCCATAATAAATATTTTTTTGGAATATATTTTATATTTTAGGTTGTATCTTGACCCCTCTGTTGTTCCATGGAAAATGTCATTCAGTATTGGGAAAGTTATTTATTTTCTAAGTTACAATAAAAAAGTGTATCCTTAAATGGCTTATAGCAAACAAAAATGAATACAGGTATCAATTAAAATGTAATAATCAAGCTCATGGGGTTCTCAGTCACTTGTGAATCAAGGAACAATGAAAATATGCTAGGCTGCCACTGCTGCATGATGGTAGCCAAGAGGAGAGCAGTCCTTAGCTGGAGCTAATTCTTGGTACAGTTGAAGGAAGCCTAACTGCAGTCTCTAATGACTAGGGGGGTTCGCCAGGTCCCTTTACTCCCCCGGCAGGAGATTGGAAGCCTGGCACTCACATGCTCCCAGCTTGCATGATGACATCACTTCCAGACATGACATCATCACGCAGGGGTCAGAGGCCGGCCAGGAGCACTCCTGCACTCATCAAGGGCCGGATCGGGACCTGCAGGGCACGATTCTCCCCAAAATGGGCTTGCTGTGCATGCAGGAGTGTGCAGTGTGGCTTGGGCGCATGATGCAGCTTGGGGTACATGGCATGGCTCAGGGGGAGTATGCTCCCTGCCAGCCAAGTGAGTGGGCAGAAGGGTGGGAGCAGGGGATCCCCTGCCCCTGGCGGGGGAACGGTAACCCTACTAATTATGTGCAACAGAAATCAAGGCCATAAAAATGACAGCACAAAGTAGTAGTAGGGGTATGCATAATGGAAAAAATGAGATGAAATTGCACACAGAACTTGGTGGTTTGGATTGTTAAAGCAGCTTCTGGAATGGTGAACCAAATCCAGGAAATGAGGTTGTAACAACTACCCCTGCTGAAAAGTAGAAAATAGAAAGAGTCCAGTAGTGGGGAATCAAACCCAGTTCTCCAGATTAGAGTCCCGTGCTCTTAACCACTACACCAAACTGGCTCTCATTTTTCAATTTTGAATGAGATCTTAGGATCTGATGTCCCTCTAGAAACTAAAATATTTATTTTATTTTATTTGAAAGACTGAGATTGTTTTAGATGCAGAGGAGTTAGCCGTGTTAGTCTGTGGTAGCAAAATCAAAAAGAGTCCAGTAGCACCTTTAAGACTAACCAATTTTATTGTAGCATAAGCTTTCGAGAATCAAGTTCTGTTCGTCAGATGCATGATACAGAGACTGGTCAAATATAGAAGAGGATGGAGGAGAAGAGGAGGAGAGAGAAGAGGCAATTAGGGGGGGGGAGAGTGCAACCAATTGCCCCCCTAATTGCCTCTTCTCTCTCCTCCTCTTCTCCTCCCTCCTCCCTCCTCTTCTATATTTGACCAGTCTCTGTATCATGCATCTGATGAAGAGAACTTGATTCTCGAAAGCTTATGCTACAATAAAATTGGTTAGTCTTAAAGGTGCTACTGGACTCTTTTTGAGATTGTTTTGGTGATTATGCTTGGAAACACAGATAACAACCACAACTTTAGGGAGAAAAACAATTTTAGTTTCCATCGATAGCCCATGGCTCAAAGGTCCCAGGTTCATCCTTTGGAATCTAGAGAGAGAGAGAGAGAGAGAGAGAGAGAGAGAGAGAGAGAGAGAGAGAGAGAGAGAGAGAGTTATTTTTAGGTGTGAATGCTATGAAATGCTGAAAATTCAAAATCTAATCCTCCCCCTCGTCCTGCACACTCCTCTTAAACTTAAAAATGCCCAAGAGGACTAACTCCAAATCTCCCACAGTCTCATCAGGTTTCACTTTAGGGCTGAAAAGAAGGCCTCTTCCACATGGTAAACTTTACATCAGGCTTTCTGTGTATTCAACCCATGAGGATTGGGCCTACTTTATTCATTGGTTCTGGCCCATACTTCTTTGGTTCTTTAACTCTACACTTTGAGGGAGTTGAACCAAAGTGGTGTCTGTTGTCTATTTCTGCGCTAGAAAAATGCCCCAATTCTGCTGTAGGCATTGAGGACTCCTCCGTTTCCTCAGTTGATTGCTGAGGGTACTTACAAAGGGGGTGGTTTTTTTTTGTCTTTTTAAATGGCACCAACGTTGCAATGTTGCCATTCAATTTTTTTAATAGGGAAAAAAACTTACTTGGTTGCTGTCCAACCAATCCAGATGCAGAGGAATAAAGGGAAGGATGAAAGGCAGGGCCAAGGCCAGGCCTCACACCGAAGAAAGCATTCCGCACTTCAAAGAAAGTGCTGTTTTGAAGAGGGAGCAGAATAGGTCAAAGCCAGAGTGGAGGACATGGTCCTGGGGGTGGCAAAAAGGAGGACAAGCATAAGAAGAAGAAATATGAGCCTCCAGTTCCAACTAGAGTAGGGAAAAAGAAGAAGAAAACTAAGGGACCAGATACTGCCAGCAAACTTCCACTGGTAACTTCTCACACCCAATGCAGACTCAAGCTGTTGAAGCTGGAAAGAATTAAAGATTACCTCTTGATGGAGGATGAAGGAACAGATGAAACATTAGAAGAAATGCAAGAGGAAGAGAGATTCAAGGTCGATGATCTGAGAGGAAACCCGATATCTATAGGGACTCTGGAAGAGATAATTGATGATGATCATGCCATTGTGTCTACCCTGATGGGATCAGAGCAGTAGTCTTCCTTTCATTGGCAAGGACTTGCTAGCGCCACGATGTTCGGTTCTTCTTAACCATAAACTCCATGCTGTGGTAGGAGTTCTGATGGGTGACATAGATCCCTTTGTAACTGTGATGAAGGTGGGAAAAGCCCCACAGGAGACCACGGTGGCATAGATAACCAGATTCAAGAAATCAAGGAGTTCATGGAGCTTCCTTTGACCCATCCTGTGTATTATGAAGAGATGGGTATAAAGCCACCCAAAGGAGTAATTCTGTACGGCGCTCTTGGCACAGGTAAAACCTTATTAGCCAAAGCAGTGGCAAACCAGACCTCTACCACCTTTCCGAGAGTGGTTGGCTCTGAGCTTATGCAGAAGTACCTGGGAGATAGTCCGAAGCTTGTCAAAGAACTGTTTCAAGTAGCAGAGGAGAATGCCCCATCAATCGTCTCTATCAATTAAATTTATGCTATCAGTACCAAAAGGTATGACTCTAAATCAGGGGGTAAAAGGGAGATCCAGTGGTTGATGCTGGAGCTGCTGAACCAACTAGATGGGTTTGACTCCCGTGGAGATGTCAAAGTGCTCATGGCCACTAACGGAATAGAAACACTGGCTCCAGCCTTAATCAGGCCAGGGCGTATTGACAGAAATCCCTCTGCCTGACGATAAAACCAAGAGGCGCATTTTTCAGATTCAGACCAGCAGGATGACTTTGGCAGACAATGTTACTCTTGATGAGCTGATTGTGGCTAAAGATGATCTGCCTGGTGCTGATACTAAGGCAATTTGCGCAGAATCTGGCTTGATGGCTCTGAGAGAACAGAGGATGAAAGTAACAAGTGAAGACCTGAAACAATGGAAAGAAAATGTTCTCTATAAGAAACAAGAGGGCACCCCAGAGGACCTCTGCCTGCTGGGGGGAAAATCAAGGTGTGTGCAGAGAGAAAAGCCGCAGGAAAACCAGGAATTGGGTGTACCACAGCTGCAGCCTTTCTCTGCCAGCAACACAAAAAAGTCTGGGAAGCAGTTCGGAGACGGAATCGGGGTGCTTTGACCATACATGCAGAAGTCTGGAGAGAAACTGATGCAGTATGGGGCCTGAAACGATGTAAAAGCCCCATGCAGAAAAGACCGAAGTCACCCCCCCCCCCTTTGCCTACTATCTAGCATGTCTCCTCTGAGTGATTCTGGGCATGGGCACATCCGTTCCCTGCCTTTTGTTTTCTGGGCCTTCCTCTATGAAAAGTGTCCTATTATGGATACTGATATAGAGACAGATGGATGAGCACAAAGATTCCAGAGGGGAATTTGTATTCGTTTGTTGGAGCCAATTTAAGCCAAGGTTTTAAAGACGAACAGAAGTTTTTTCCAGAATAAATTTTCATGGACAAGAGTCTGCATCTAGGGCTCACAATGAGCAGATCTTTGCTGGGCAGACCTTTTATGAAGAAGGTAAATTAAAAAAAATAAACAGCAGGGGGCCATGAAATGCAGGTGCTGGGTAGAAAGGGCAGGGCAGGGGATGCTTAGGAAGTGCTTACCATCTCTGTGAAATGATCGGCACACGCCATGCGAATACGCGCTACGTTCAGTGGACTGTCCAGGACAAAAACATCATTCAGTCCTCTTTGCTTCCGGGCAGCAGCCACGGCATCCTTGATAGCGAAAAATATGGAGGATCCCATGAATACTCCAGCTTCTCCCAAACCCTGCAGAAAGAAAAAGGCAGTCAAGCTGTTTGTTTTGGAAGTCGATTAGAAATAAAACGCTGGAGGCTGTTACATAGTGCTGTTTAAAGTCATGCAGCTGTTCAGGTTGTGTCCAGTTGAAGATCTGTCCAAGCTAGTCTTGGCATTTAATATTTTGAAACACAATACATTTATTTCAAGGGGTAGCTGCCTTCAAGATATAAACAAATTAAAGACAAAGATTTGGCCTAATGAAAATTGTATATAAAGGTTCCAGAAGGGCAGCCCTATTAGTCTGTTGGAGGGGAAATGAATGAACATCTTGTGGGAACTTAATGAATAAGTACTGGTTTAGTTAGATCAAAATATTATTCTTTAAGGTGCCACAAAACTTCGAAAAGAAATTCAAACTGGCTTCCAAACTGGCCAGATGTGATGCCATACTGTCAATGATTTTGGAAGGGAGATACAAAAAGATTTCTTACTCTGAGAGGATTTGCCCCTGCCCTCTAGCCAAGGTGGAAACAATGGGACATGTTTTTTAATGCTGTCCCCTGTATAAAGAAATTCAAGTTAAGACAATTCTTTCCCTTATGGATAGATCTGTTATAGAGACAGACAGGGTATGTCTAGAAAAACTATTAACAGATGAAATCTCAGCTATTATCAAGGTAACGGCTGAATTCTGTCCTCAGGTGATTAAATTGCACAATAAATTTTAGTTCTGTTCACTTGAGCCCTGATTCAGAATACATTAGGAGGTTACTATATTGTTGATTCAAATTTTAAAATGGTTATCTAGGATGCTATTTTATGTTTTTATACTCTGTTTTAATTCTACGATGTAATTTTAACTAGATATCCTGATATCTGTATATTTTTAACTGAAGTTTCTTTTAACCAGTATTTTGTAACCAGATAATGTTTTGTTTCATAAGCTTGAACCTGGTTGTTGACCATAATAAAAGTTACTACTACTGCTATATTCATGTCATCTCAGTGAGATTTTGCTTGCATACCTGATTGCTATCCATGGGGTAATTTGCATCTAATCAAGAACAGTTAACTCTTTAATTGAGGGTGTTTGGGGTTATTTATTACAGCTCCTGAATGTCACTGCTTTTCAGGATGCAGAGCAGGTCTATGCTATTGTATCAGCAATTACTGGAATTTGCATCCTATTTGTTGAAGGAGGGCTCCAACACTCTATTTTACCTGTAACTGCTGTTCTTCGAGGGGTCACCTGCGTAGTCACACACAGAAATTACTTGAGCCTGTGCCGAGCATCTTCCAGGATCTTCCAGAGCGAAGGTAAAAGCAATTTTGCCAGTGACTCCACTCAACTCAAGAGAAGAGGTGCCAACAAGTGGGTGGAGCTAAACTATCCTACTCCATTCTCTGTTGCTGGCCACAACAGAAGTCTCACTAGAAGTCTCCTCAGCAAATGATGTGAGCTAGGCGTCTCTCCCCCTCTACATTCCATCTTTCCCCTATTTTCTATCCTTTTCCTATGGATAGTGTCCGCATGTGGATTCTCTACAGTTCTTGTTGGTGGTCGGAACCAAGAAGTGTCTTAAGTGCAACAGGAAGATACACAGCACAGAAGGGTATGAACTCCACCTCCTCTGTCAGGGGGAAGAACATTGTGCGAAGTCTTGCCTTCATTCTTCGATGAGTTGTGTTGGTGTGAGGCTTAGCAGGCAACCTAAGCTGTTCAGAGACAGGGCTTTTGATATTGTCCTTACAGCAGTGCAGTCACTGGGCTGAGACTGGAGTAACTCTGCTTAGGATTGCGCTGTTAATGTTCCATCCAGGCCCTGGGGTCTAAGGATAAATTTACACAGACAGAGGAGACCATTTTTTCCAATGACATCTAGCGTACTAGATGAGTGTGTGTTTTGTTTTCTCATTAGTGGGCCCAACATGTGATCAGATCCCAGATAGTTCAGACATCTTGCAGGAGTGGCTTGTCGCTAAACACCGAAATGAATGCAGTAAATGCCTTTTGCAGATTCAGTAACTGAACAATACAGAACGACTATATTATCCACATATCTAATACATTTACCTTGGAGGAGTAGATTGCAATGGGGTTTCTTGTGTTTGGTAGCAAGTAGATTCTAAACAATTCTGGGACATCGCAAACCGCAGGAATTTTATACGTGTCTGGACCCAGTGTGTACTGCTCTCCTTCCGGGGAGAATTTTATTTCTTCTTGAGTATAAAGGCCGAGTCCCTGCATGAAGCCACCTTCAACCTGAGGGAATAAATAGACATCATTTTGGTATGAATTAGTGAAATATTTAGGGTGCCAACTTCCAGCTAGGGCCTGGAAATTGCAATTGATATCCAGACTGTGGAGATCAGTTCCTCTGGAGAAAATGGCTGCTTTGGAGGGTGGACTCTGAGTCTCTCGACACAAGACTTCTGACATGTGTTCTTCACCTGCCAGGAGACACAATGGTGGCCCTGCTGAGGCTCAGTTAATTCAAAATTTTAAGGCGTGAGGGTGGCAGGGCAAAGGCTCTGGAAGGGGAGACAATCTGGCACGCCAGAGGCGGTGGAGGGCTGTGAGAGGATCTGTCCCCTCTGGAGCAATCTCTGCTGGCTCTCTTTTAAAACTGTTTCCAAGCTAACATTGCGTCTCCCGGCCGGCACTTGACAAACACACGCCCAGGCATCCCGTGCAGAGAGACTCTGACAGTATACCCCACTAAAGTCCCTTCCCTTCCAAAACCCCACCCTCTCCAGGCTCCCTCCCCAAATCTCCAGGAATTTCCCAACACTAGAAGTATTAAATCTGCTGCTGTCATGTCTGAACCCCATCCATGCCAATATGGGGTCTGTTGACCCCCCTCTAAGCTATTACTGTTCTGTATCAAGCTATGACTGGATGTCACTTTGTTAGTGCGCTAACTTTTCTCAGGCTTTTGCAGGTGCTTATCTGTGAGACTGCCACAGCTTTCTGTGTTCCCAATGGTCATAGATCCAGAGGAGTTAGTCGTGTTAGTCTGTAGTAGCAAAATCAAAAAGAGTCCAGTAGCACCTTTAAGACTAACCAATTTTATTATAGCATAAGCTTTCGAGAATCACAGTTCTCTTCATCAGATGCATTTGACAAAGAGAACTGTGATTCTCGAAAGCTTATGCTACAATAAAATTGGTTAGTCTTAAAGGTGCTACGGGACTCTTTTTGATTGTGTTCCCAATGTTGCTGACCTTGTAGTTCTTCCCCAACAGTGCTATGTCTCTCCACCTAGTAACTCATTGTGATATCACAACTATGTGAAATGTTCTCACACAAACTAAGCACCGAAGTATTCAAAGGAGGGGGAGGGGAGTAACGAGAGGGGGAAAGGGAAGGTTTGTTCACATGGGGTCATTCCTTGCCATTTTTGCTGCTTGGATGTCTGTCTTGTTTCTGAGTAGACCTATGGACCTGTGTATGGAAATGATTTGATCTTTGAATAAAATCCATTTGACTAAACATTGGAGTTTTACTGCAAATGGGTCAGAGATCTGCCTGCGATGTTAATTTAATTTAATTTAATTTATTGGATTTATACTCCGCCTTCCCCGCAGCAGCGGGCTCAGGGCGGATCACAATACAACTTAAAACACATTACATGCTTCAACTATCATTAAAATTATAAAATACTACATACTATCATTAAGATTACATCTATATAAATACACACACACACACATATATAAATATACATATAAAACAGGGAGACATAGCAGCACACAATTTAGACGATCCATAAAGCAGTTTTTCCCAGAACAGCATGTGAGAGATGGAGGGTGACATTGGATGGGAGGGCATATGGTTTATCCCCCCCCCCCGACTGGGTGGAGCACCGCCTAGTGTATCCTCTCATGCATAGCCTGACAGCTGCAGAATGAAGGTTCTGTAATCATAATTTAAGTGAATCTTTCCCTTCCCCTTTGCTGTGTGCTAAACCTGGCCTTGTAGCTAAATATATGTCTAATCCAGTCTTCTTTTACTGGGACATTTCTGTGGATTCTTCCTCTGACCCATGAGTAGAAATGGGCACGAAGAGCAATGCGAACTAAAAAAACCCCACGAACAGCCCAATCTGCTGGTGGATGGTGGTGTTCGTGAGGCCCCATTCTAAACAAACAGGAGAGAGAGGGAGAGAGAGACAGGGTGAGTGCATTGGAGCTTGAATTTTCTTTGTGTGTGATGAGATAGGGATCTACCCCTTCAGGTTCCAGGGCTGCTGCCAGGCTCTGGGGCCAAGCTATTATTTATTATTGGTACCTTTCCTGGTGCCTGCTCAGGTAGGGTTTCTGGGAGTGGTGTAGTAGGGATCTTGATGGCTGGAGGAGAGCCTGCTGGCCCCCACGAACAATGAACATGTTCGTGACAGGATCATGTTCGTCAGTGTTCATTGTTCGTTGTTCGTGGATGGCAACAAACAACGAACAACGAACACCATGTTCTTTCCCCCCCCTGTTCTTGCCCGTGTTTACCCATGAGAGACAAGGAGGCCTCAACTCCTCAGAATGGCAGAAAAGTGGGCTAAAACAAATAAATAAAGGGTCAGTCCATGAACATTTGCCTGCAATAAATTGTGTGAAACTCCTGGTACTAATTTTTCGACTAGCTTCCTCCAATTACTCAAAAGGGTGTTTTTATCTCTGATAGGCGGTAAATAAACTGGTAATAATATATGGGAATCCTTGCTGAATTTTATATTCACAGCTATGGCCAATGAAGAAGATGCCTTCTGTTCTATCTAGATACACTGTATTGTGTTCGAAATGACCCGCTTTAGGGTGCCTACTGTTGTTTCCTGATTGAGTTTTAACTGAAAAAGCTACATAACCTGTTAAATAGATTCCTTAGTTGACCATGTTTCGTGCAGCAATATAGTTTTATATTTTTTAAAAAAGGATCCCCCCCTCTGGTGTTGGGACTCTAGAAGTCCAACCTGCTGCATTCCAAGATAATACTTTCACTTGGGGACCTTAAAGTCAGTCTTGCATCATCTTTATAATAATACCTTGTTTGAATACTACACTGCTGTTATTACTAACAGCTGTTACATACTAACACTCAGGTTCCACAGGCAGAAGGACCATTGTCCCTTTGTCAGTATTCTCAAAAGACTGAGGACTAGTAGTGAACTGAGGAGGAGAAAAAGAAATACCAATTATAGTTTTATGTAGCAAAGGACTGTTGACTAATTGAGGGGAACTTTGATGCAATTTCTCTTGTTTTAGTTGAAGAAGCTGAAATTGCTTTATCAGATTATCTTGCTCATTTGTAGTCAAAGTACAGAAAGAGAAAAACAAATTAGCCTCATTAGATTCTAACACTAAATTTATGTTTGAATCCTAGAATCTACTTGCCAAAATGGCATCCTGGTTAGATTCATCAACGAAATCAGGAACTGGGCATTCTTTCCCATTAGTTACTTCAGAGGTCCAGAGGAGTTAGCCGTGTTAGTTTGTAGTAGCAAAATAGAAAAGAGTCCAGTAACACCTTTAAGACTAACCAACTTTACTGTAGCATAAGCTTTCAAAAACCACAGTTCATGCATCTGACGAAGAGAGCTGTGGTTCTCGAAAGCTTATGCTACAGTAAAGTTGGTTAGACTTAAAGGTGCTACTGGACTCTTTACTATTTTACTTCAGAGGGTCATGTAGCCTCCCTGTTACAATTCTGACACTGCATAGAAAAACAGTTTCATCTTGTAAATCTTTCCCCTTCCCTCGAGTTTTGAGTATAAACATAATTCTGAACCTGCAAATCTCTCCATCATCCCTCAAGTGCATGAGACCTTCGGAAGACAGAGGGAGGAAAATTCTTATTAGCCTGACGTGTTTGACCAAAGCCCTTCGTTGAATGGGTTTCATTATAAGATCTTGAAGGTATCTCAGCAGAACTATACCCTGTCTCTTAAAATAATCCTGCTGGGACAGAAGTAATGAAGGTAACCTCAAGAGAGAAAAAGTTAATAAAACTCTTATTATGATAAACAGGGCCATGTATCCCTTCCACCCTCTTAAATGTCAGGTCTGCTACCCACAGCACTGCCATGTTGCTTTCTCACGACTGTTCTGATGTGTTTTCCCAGTGTTGTTTTATGTGCAGGTTCCCAGGAACGGATGTGGTTCCCAGGACAGCCTTATCCGAAGAGACTGGCAAAGGCCTCGTGTTCAGCCAGAAGCTTCTGTACCCTTTGGAATATCTATGGACACTTGTACCTTGAATATATACTCTTCCAATAAAAACCTTTGACCGAAGAGATCTGGATTTCTTGCTGCAAGGGGTGGGAGATGAAATCAAAGTAACTTGATCTTCATAGACTGACATTTAGATCAACATAAGATAGATGCCGGATGTCTCCTTGACTACCACATAATTGCCCAATTTATACATCATCTTTGATAGGGAAAGATGTTAAGAACTGCCATGGCTGGATCGCGAGAAGGGCCAGAGGTACCCTGGAACTGAGTTCGGATGATCCTCTGATTTCCCTGAAACTAGTTTATGTAAATCCCAAGTTCTTCCCGCATTTGTATTCAGTAGATGGTTCCTTCATTGGATTATCTTGGACATCTTGCCTAGGACTTATTTCCTTCAAACAATATTGTGTAATAAAGACTAATTTCTCATAATTTTTCCCGAGGTTTGTGCAGTAAGTACTATCTGCTTTGCTAATAAAACTAGACTTTTAGGTCTTGAACGACTAGGCCTGTCAGGCTATGGGTGACAGGATATGGTAGACAGGGCTCTGTACCATTGCAACAAGAAATCCAAGCTCTTGGGTAAATGTTTTTATTCAGAAATCCAATCTTTTCCATATAGATGTCCATAGAATACTAAGAGGCAAAAGCCCACCTAGCTGTACACAGTTCCTTGATAGGAACAGCAGCTTGAAGGAAGTATATACTCTAAATGCCCACTCATTTCCCCCCCCCCCACCTAGACCACAGATTAGTGCAGAAGCTGGTCTGGGAATGCAGGGAAGTAAGTGACAATAGTTCAGACACCACAAGGTCACGTCGGTGAGCCCCAAAGAAAGAACAGATAAGACAGCTGGGTTCTCAGGCTGCTGAAGAAACGAAAGCTACGGTTAGAGCATCTGTAAAATGGTATCAGGCTACAGCAGTGGTTCAATACAGAGAGCAATGGAATGGCTGTAGGGGTGCAGACAGGACAAGGCCTTTCAAGAACTGGTGAAGGATACTGAAATAAAGGGTCATTACTATTTGACACTTCCTTAACACTCTCTGCCGACTGCTGTATTAAATTCGTCTCTTAGAACAATTCCCTTCAACACCATTTACAAATAGCCCGGAGGACGACGATTCCCACCAGACTCTTTAAAGTCCAAATGCTTCTCTTGTTCTTCCTTTACACCCCTTTACAATAAATATTCACAATTTCTTCTCATGATGGAAAGGTGTAATTCCCATGGAGTATGTGATGCCCAAATAGATCTCTCCCTTGAGGTAAGGTTGTGATACCTGCGAGCAGATTTCGCGCCTGCTTCTTCAGGGCTATTTGTAAATGGTGTTGAAGGGAATTGTTCTAAGAGATGAATTTTGTATGAATATGCTGAAATAGTTTTGAGCACTTTGCACTTTGAATATTTTGTAAAAATTTGGAATTGTTCATTAATATATGAAATTAATGTTTGGTATCCTGTGGATGGTGTCCCTTACTTATTGACAATTTATTACAGGTACAGCCACTTTTTTTGCATTAGACTGCTGTATTAAGACAGAAACATTTACTAGTTGACAAAGGGGCATCGTTTGAAAGGCTCTGGAATCTATCTGGTAAAAAGCTCTCTATTCTATTTTGCTTGCACAGCGGGACAATGCTATCCTTAAAAGGGCTTCTTATCTTCTTCCTCATCCTAAATATAATATAGTATAGTTAATATTAATAAACAAATCAGTTGATAATTAATATGCCTAATTAATTTGAATTAGTACCAATTTCTTTTCAAAACCTTCCAAGCAAAAATAAACTAAAACTGAGTAAAAGCAGGGCTTTTATTCAGCTGGAACGTGGTGGAACGGAGTTCCGGAACCTCTTGAAAATGGTCACATGGCTGGGCCCCCGCCCCCTGATCTCCAGACAGATTGCCCTCTGCCCCTCTGTCTGGAGATCAGGGGGCGGAGCCACCAGCCATGTGACCATTTTCTCCGAGGGCAACCTACTGAGTTCCACCACCTCCTTTCCCAGAAAAAAAGCCCTGAGTAAAAGTATATACAAAATCAATTAAAATGCAAATACAAAGCTACTCTCGAGGCTTCACTACCTGCCGCCAGCTGTCTTCACACACCCAAAGCACAGCTGGTAGTTATGTGTCCTCTTAAACAATTAGACAATACCTTAACAAGATAAAATAATGAAAACAAACAAAGCAAAAACTAAAGCAGACAAGACATTTTATCTAAGCAATGGCTAATTATACTGGATGACTTCTCTCATAAAAGCTGCCTGCGTGACTGACTCTCCTGCCAACATGAGCTGAAAAAAGAGAAAAGAAAACAACAAACAGCTGGTTGAAAGATACTCCTTCGCAGCAACTTATTATGTTCCTACAAGTTAGTTTTTCTCTCCCTCCAAAGAAACAAGACCAAACAGTAGGAAAAAGATTAAAAATATAAAATCAAACCAGAGCACGCTGCCAACAAATGCCCTGCCCAAGCAACTGGAACCAGAACCGTCCGAAGACCCCGGTACGTACCTGTCCTATGTCGACTGCCGGATTGATGCTGTAACAGGCATCCATAACAATGTCTGTTTGGAGATTCTGTCAGACAAATAAAATGAACAGCATATTTTAAAAAAATTAATAGTTAAGAAAAGTTTGAAGACCACCATCATCCCAACCCATAACATAAGAATCATACCCACAATACCATCATAGATCCTGATCTCTCTTTCTTGCATTTGGAAGCTAAAGAATATACCGTGTCTAAGACAGCCTGGGGCTAGAACTGGACAAATCCTTTCCCCAAAGCAAGTCCCAGGGAGATGCCATACTATAGTTCAACCTGTGGTCCATCCAGGCCAGAATCACGGCTATGGAGACATGCATTGCCCAGATAAACACAGTAGAGTACACGGCACACAGAATGTTCTTCTAGACCTGTAGCATAAACACTGTGGAAATCTTAGGCCCAGATAAGCTTTGACTTAACACTCCAGACTAAGAGCTACTTTGCATGGACCACTGTCTTTTTAAAATGATGTCAGCGTGTGGAAGTAGAAAGTTTCACGAAGAAATACCTTATGATCCCCTGTCAGGCAATCGATCTCAACTTCGGAGCAACTTGCACCAAAAACGTAGTATGGAAAAGCATGGCCTTCTCCAGTCTTCCAGTCCATATTGGTGACATACCCTCTGATGGGGGAAACAAAACAAGGTCTGTAGATGCTAGGAGTACACTTTCATTAAAAAAAAAACCCTCCTTTGCTGGACTTTCAAATCATGTGAAAATACCACATCTAGGGGTATGCAACTCAGTATTCCCGAGCTGAATATTTACCTGAATGATATTTTACCAGTATTATTTGGTTTTACTATTTGGTTATATATTGGCAACTGGATCCCCAAATATACCTGAATTACTTGGGTTTATCCAGGAATCATGGCACTGGCCATTTTAAAGCCGGCTGGCTTCTCCGTTCTGTTCTTTCCTGGGCTCCCCCCCCGCCCCCTGCTCCATCCCAGGCAGCAGAGGGGAGTGAGGCAGGAGGGAGGGGGTGGTCTACCAATGGGTGGGGAAGCTTTAAATGGGAGATCTATTTGTCTAGCCAATCACAGAGATTCTTAGATGCGCGAGCCTTTTTGAAATTCTTGCTAGAACATAAAAGCAGGCCTGGCTCAGAGCAGACTGCCTGCCTGGAGGAGCTCCTGAGGAACTTCTACCTAGGCCATTTCCAGATGGCTTACCTTCTGCCGCTCCATGCCACAACATCGTGGCTCATCCTGGCGTAAATACGAAATATCGCGAGAGTTGTGTGCAATGTTGCGCAAAACTCGAGTGAGAAAATGTGATATTTTGCGTTTTCCCCGGAACGAACCGCGACGTTGCGGCATGGAGTGGCAGAGGGTAAGCCATCTGGAAACGGCCCTGGTTTGCTCTTTTCCTGTTTTTTGGGGGGGGGAGTTGTCTTGGTGTTGTGTTGGGGAAGGGTAAGGTAAGAGCAGGGAAAGGGGCAAGTTTTTCTTTCCTTTTTTCTTTCCTTCTAAACTTTCATTTTAAACATTCCATTGCTTTTGCTGTTGTGTGTGGGGGGGTGCTTTTTCATGCTCTCTCAGAGTCTCTTACATAAGACTTCTTTCACGAGGACGCTCAAGTGTAGGGAGATGTGATGTTAGCCGGGAAGCGTAGTTCAAAAAGACAGGGCCAAAGGCAGGGTCAGTTTCACTTCTCTACACTAGGGTGGTTTTAAAAGACAGAGCCGGCAGAGATGGCTCCGCCGAGGTGCAGATGAAATGAACACACCCTCTGGGGAGCGATCTTGGCTGGCTGTGTCCAGAATTCTCACAGAGAGCGAGAGCGAGAGCGAGAGTGAGAGAGAGAGCGAGAGCGAGAGCGAGAGAGCGAGAGCGAGAGAGAGCGAGAGAGAGAGAGCGAGAGAGAGAGAGAGCGAGAGCGAGAGAGAGAGAGAGAGAGCGAGAGAGCGAGAGAGCGAGAGAGCGAGAGTGAGAGAGAGAGAGAGAGAGCGAGAGAGAGAGCAAGAGAGAGAGCGAGAGAGAGAGCGAGAGAGAGAGAGAGAGCGAGAGAGAGAGAGAGGCGAGAGAGAGAGAGAGCGAGAGAGAGAGAGAGCGAGAGAGAGCGAGAGAGCGAGAGAGAGAGAGAGAGAGAGAGAGAGCGAGAGAGAGAGAGAGAGAGAGAGCGAGCGAGAGAGAGAGAGCGAGAGAGCGAGAGCGAGAGCGAGCGAGAGAGAGAGAGAGCGAGGAGGAGCGAGAGAGAGAGAGAGCGCGAGAGAGCGAGAGAGAGAGCGAGAGAGAGAGAGAGAGCGAGAGAGAGACGAGAGAGAGAGAGAGAGCGAGAGCGAGAGAGAGAGAACGAGAGCTAGAGAGAGAGGGCGAGAGAGAGGAGCAGCGAGAGAGAGAGAGAGAGAGAGAGAGAGAGAGAGAGAGAGAGAGAGAGAGAGTTTTGCAGGCTGCGAGGCTGTGGCAAGCCCATGGCTGGATGCGTGCCTCTCTTTGCCACTTGCCCAGTGCAGCGGATCTAGGCAGGCTCCGTAGTGACCAGAGCTTTTCTTCCCCCCCTCCTCCTCCTCTCCCCCTCCTCTCCCCTCCCTCCCTCTTTCGCACCAAGAAAGGCTCTCTCTCTCGCTCGCTCGCTCTCTCTCTCTCTCCTCCCGCCCTCTATCGTAATGAAGCTCCACCTTTGGCAGGTGTTGGCGGAGGAAGGGAAGAAGGGAAAGGGTGGGGAAGAGGGAAGAGGGGAGGGAAGAGAAAAGGTTTGTTAATTTCATCTTCGCCTCCAAGGAGCCATCTCTGCCAGGTGCTGGGTTCTGCCTGGCTTCTGTGAGTGGCGCTGGTTCTGTTGGACTTGCAAGAGTGTCCCTTGCTTCACTTTGGTTCTGTTGAGATGCTCTCGTTTGACATTGATTCTGCTGGGAATCTCGGGTTTGATGTGTTGGAATATATGTGTGTTGCAAGGTCTGAGATTCAGTCATTATGGGGTTAATGTGTTTACCTACCATGCTATTGTTTAGATTGACCTGGAAAGGGAACCTGGCACAAAGCCAATAATCTGCAAGCCCGGGGGAACTTGAGAGTGTTTGTAAACTGTTATTGGTCAACAGGTCAGGTGACTGTCCTTTCAGGGTCAAGAAGAAGGAGGAAGAAGAAGATTCTCCATTCTATTATCCCAGCTCTTTGTTGTAAACAGTAGTGAGAAATGTAGCTCCAGGTGTTTTTGTTTTGTAGGCAACCTGTGACCCTTTTCCCTTTAGAAGTAAATGTTTTTTAAAAGCTAAACTCGTGTGCTGACTCTCTATTGATTCAAGATCCATTGCACCTATGATTTAAAGCTATTTTTAACCTTTTTTCCCCAACAAAGTGGTAGCAGAGAGGATGGTTGATTTTGGTTATTTTGGTTGGTGATTTTGTTATGGTGATTTGTTTTGCCAAACAAGCAAATAATTTTTGAAATGGATCTTTAAAGAGAGACTAAGCTAGACTTCCGGTTTGGGATTCATGGAGGTCTGACGCAGCTCCACTTGCGGAGCTGACCGGACTGCCATTTTAAGTGGCCGGCGGGGGCAATTCAGCCCGCAGCCGACTGCTCTCAGGCAGAGAGCAGGCAAAGAACGCTCAAGACCTCAGGGTGTGTCGATCTCGGGCAAGGGGGGTTCTGCGCAACGGACCCTCTCCTGACCTTTGAGGTCCCACCCTGTGACAGGTCGGCTACGATCTCTGCGGCAGTTGCGGGGCCAATGCGGTTGGCATAAGACCTACGTACCCAAGCTTCAATAGGGGAAAGAAGAGTAGAGGAGAAACTAAGATTGAAACAGTGATTACAACCCAAGGAAAGTGAATGAGAAGTTAAAGATCACTATCTTCTGATACGGGACAGATTGTTAAAAGTAAAGAAGAATAAAAGTAGATTTTCAAACTGCAACAGGCTAATTACAAGGAGGGGAAGACTCGGCAAGAGTTGTATTAGAAAAAAGACTAAGTTTATAGAAGTTATTAAAGAAATTGGACTATTGTTTTGAATACTTGCTGGAGCTGTGAGAAAATTTTACCATCGCAAGAGCTACTGTGGGAAGTCGGGAAACAGGAAGTACGTAATAACAATAGAGTTGCTGGAGAGAAGCGGCCCCTGCCGGAGGGCAGGAAGAAGGGAATCGCCATCTTTGAAAGGGGAAGAGTCGCGGCCTCAGCGGAAGAGGAAGTAAGCCATTTTGGATTACAAAAATCATAGAGGAACCATAGAGAAAAGACGCCTGACATTTTGGACTTTTTAAAAGTTTTTTTTGCAAGAAGACTGGGACATTTAAATTAAAAAGACATTAAATTTTACGCCACGGAGTTAAGGAAGAGAGCGGACTCGTGGGAGCGAGCCAAAGCAAGCCCCACGATGTCGAAAAAAGAGTGGCAATCGGCAATAGAAAATCTAGACAAAAAACTCTTAGAAGTGATTAAAGAACTTAAGGACATGAAACCGGAGCTGATCAAAGAGGTTAAACAGACAGTGAAAAGCGAGCTGTCAGAAGTGAAGAAAGGTATGGAAACAATGCAAAATGAATTGCAAGGAACACAGCAGAGAGTCAAAGCAGTGGAAGGAGTGGTGGAGAATCTAGCTGATACGCAACAAACAGAGATGAGATTGATGAGGGGAAGAATGGCGGTTGCGGAAACTAAACACATGGAGAAGCAGCTGAGATTTCGCGGCTTGCCGAAAGTGGAAGGAAAGACAGCGCAAGAACAGATTACTGAGGTGTTAGCTGAATTCCTGGGAAAGGAGGAGGAGGAAGTTGTGGCTATCCTGGACATGGTATATCGTGTAAATTCAAGAATTGCGACCCAGAGAAAATTACCAAGAGACGTGATTGTGCAGTTCACGACTCGAAATATGAAAGGAAGATTGTGACTAAACAGTTTCAAGATCCATTGGAGATTGATGGCAAGACGATTATCATTATGAAGGAATTACCCAGATCGGTGTTACTAGATCGGAAAAAATACAAAGCGCTAATTCAGATTCTGAAGGACATGAAAATTAGGTATAGATGGGAATTACCAGAAGGAGTGTCCTTTGAATCTGGAGGGGCCAAAAAGCGTATCAGATCTGAGCGAGAGATGGAGTGATTTTTAAGGGACAATGAAAAGGACTTACCAGCAACAAGATTATGATTATGGAGTGTAAAGTCTTATCTTGGAATGTAAATGGACTTAATTCACCGAATAAGAGAAAAAGCATTTTCCACTGGCTATTAAAACAAAAATGTGATATTATATGTTTGCAAGAGACCCATATTCAAAAACAGGACATAAAATATTTAAAATCGAAAAAATTGGGTAATGATTTTGCAGCGGCCTCTAATAAGAAAAAAAGAGGAGTGGTGCTGTATATAAAAGAGGAGCTGCAGCCAAAGTTTGTAATGAAAGATGTGGAAGCCAGATTCATAGCAGTGGAATGTATATGGAATTTAAAGAGAGTGCTGGTAGTTGGAATTTATGCGCCTAATGGAGCAAAAGAAAGCTTCTTTGAGGATTTGAGGAAGCAACTAGATGAACTTTCATATGACCAGATAATTCTTGCTGGAGATTTCAATGGAGTGACAAATTTGGAATTAGATAAAAAATCACCAACTGCACAAAAGAAAAGAGGACTGTTACCAAAGCTCTTTTTTGAATTGATACAACAGGAAACCTTAGAGGATGTATGGAGAAGACAAAACCCTAAAAGTAGACAATTCACATTCTTCTCCGCAAGACATTCTACACTATAGAGAATTAACATGATCTGGGCCTCAAAAGACTTAGCGTTATGGACTAAGGAGGTGGAAATAATGCCGATGGTAGGCTCGGATCACAATCCAATTATGTGGAAATTGGGGAGAAGGAGCAAAAGGAAAGGATGGAGAATAAATGAGGACTTGTTACAAGAGGGAGAGAACATGGAGATGCTGAGAAGAGAGACAAAGTTCTTCATACAATACAACATGAATAAAGAAGTACCAACCAACAAGGTTTGGGACACCTACAAGGCAGTAATTAGGGGCATACTAATGGACTTAAATGGTAGAGCCAGAAAAAAGAAAGAAGAGAAGAGACAGGAGATTATGGAGAAAATAAAAGCCAAAGAAATACAGTTAAAGAAGAGACCAGGGAAAAAGAAAATTTATCAAGACATTAAAATACTTCAAGAACAGCTGACAGCAATGAATAACAAAGAATTGGAGTGGAATCTTAAAAGATTGAACCAAAAAGCGTTTGAAGGTGCAAACAAACCTGGGAAATATTTGGCATGGCAACTGAAAAAGAGAAAGGAAAAGAAAACAATAAATAAAATCTGTGAAGATAACAAAACGTATTTGGAACAGACAGCCATTAGTAGAGCCTTCTATAAATTCTATGCTAAATTGTATAATAAGAAAGAGGTGAACAAAGAATCAATAGCGACATATTTGGAGAAAATGAAGCTCCCAGTAATTTCGGAAGCTTGGAGAGATAGATTGAATAACGAAGTAACGGATGAGGAAATAAGAAAGGCAATACAGTCAACAAATCTGGGAAAGGCGCCAGGGCCAGATGGACTTACAGCTAAATTTTATAAGGTAATGGCCAACGAACTGGCACCATTCCTAAAAGAGGTGATCAATGGAGTCTTAAAGGACCAACGGATTCCAGACACCTGGAACGAAGCTAATGTATCATTGATCCCCAAAGAGGGCCAAGATTTTACCAATGTGAAAAATTACAGACCTATATCGTTACTTAACAATGACTATAAAATCTTTGCAAAGATACTGGCGGAGAGAGTGAAGGGATGGCTTTCGGAAGTTATTGAGGAGGAACAAGCAGGCTTTTTGCCAGATAGACAAATCAGAGATAATCTAAGGACAGTGATCAATGCTATTGAATATTATGATAAGTGTTGTGATAAAGAGGTTGGTTTCTTCTTTGTTGATGCTGAAAAAGCGTTTGACAACCTGAACTGGGACTTTATGTTTGCCACTATGGAAAAGCTACAAATGGGAGAAAGATTTATAAGAGCAATTAAAGAAATCTATAGAGACCAGAATGCAGCAATTGTGGTGAATGACGAGGCTACTAAGAAACTGACTATAAGTAAAGGAACAAGACAAGGTTGCCCGTTGTCCCCGCTGTTATTCATTTTGGTATTGGAGATTCTGATGATACAAATACGACAAGATGAAGAAATTCGTGGAATAAAAAATAAAGGACTTTTCTTATAAGGTCAGAGCATTTGCGGACGATATAATGTTAATTGTAGAAGACCCAACGGAGAACATGCCAAAAGTGATAGAGAAGATTAAGGAGTTTGGAGATTTGGCAGGTTTTTATATTAACAAAAAGAAGTCAAAGATATTATGTAAAAATATGACTAAGCAAAAACAACAATTGTTAATGGAAATAACAGACTGTGAAGTAACAAGTAAAGTGAAATATTTGGGAATTGAACTGACTGCAAAGAACATAGATCTATTCAAAAATAATTATGAAAAATTATGGACTCAGATAGAGCAAGATCTGATTAAATGGAATAGATTGAATTTGTCATGGTTGGGAAGGATTGCAGCAGTTAAGATGAATGTGCTACCAAGAGTAATGTTTTTGCTACAGACAATACCAATTATCCGAGACTCTAAGCAGTTTGAAAAATGGCAGAGGAAAATATCAGATTTTGTCTGGGCAGGCAAGAAGCCTCGAGTGAAAATGAAAGTTTTACAAGATGCAAAGGAAAGAGGCGGAATGCAACTGCCCAATCTAAGACTTTACTACGATGCAATCTGCCTAGTGTGGTTGAAAGACTGGATGATGCTGAAGAATAAGAAATTATTGGCCCTAGAGGGATATAAAAAAATATTTGGATGGCATGCATACCTATGGTATGATAAAGTAGAAGCGAACTCTATGTTCTTACATCATTACATACGGAGAAGCCTATATGCAACCTGGAAGAAGTACAGAGACTATTTACAAGAAGGAACCCCCCTATGGGTGGTTCCATATGAGGTAATAGATCCGAGAGCTGTCGATACTGAGCAACAGTGTTTAACGTATAAGGAGATAACCCGAATAGAATCTTCTAAACTTAAAATAAAGACACAGGACGAGTTATCACCAAACTATGATTGGTTTCAGTACAGACAGATCAGAGATCTCTACAATTCGGACTGTGCAAAGGGAGGCATAAGAACAGAGAATTCGGAACTAGAGCAGACACTTTTAAAAGAGGACAAGAAGGAAATTTCCAAGGTATACCAAGTACTGCTGAAATGGCATACTGAAGATGAAACAGTCAAAGTACAAATGGTGAAGTGGGCCATAAATTTCAACAAAGAAATAACAATGGAGGCATGGGAATACTTGTGGAAGAATACAATGAAGACTACGACGTGTACTAATATTAAAGAGAACATTTACAAAATGATTTATCGTTGGTACATGACACCAAAGAAGATTGCGCTAGGGAATTTGAATACTTCTAACAAATGCTGGAAATGTAAAAAACATGAGGGTTCCCTGTATCATATGTGGTGGACGTGTGAGGTAGCTAGGCAGTACTGGGGGGAAATAATAAGAGTAATAAGTGAGATTTTACAATTTCAAATTAATAAGAACCCAGAACTCCTGCTACTGAACTTGGGAATGGAGGACATTCCAGCTCAACACAGGACATTGTTATTTTACATGACAGCAGCGGCTAGACTTTTGTATGCGCAAAAATGGAAAGTACAAGAAGTGCCAACTATTGAGGATTGGATTTACAAATTGCTGTATATGGCGGAAATGGACAAAATGACAAGAAAATTGAGAAACCTTCACCCAGGACAGTTCAACACAGACTGGGAGAAGCTAAAACAATATTTGGTGAAGAAATGGGAGGTGGGAGGAGAACTGTGGCAGTTTGAGAACTATTGAAACATAATAAAATGCAGAGGGGGGTGACTTTACCGAGGGGTGGAGAGGCAAACGAGAATTTCTAAGCAGCGACTTTGTTAGATTATTATATATAGAATAATACATAGAATATTGATAAAAAATAACTAATTATAAGGACTGACTAACTAATATTATTTTTGGTAAAAATTGTATAATGTACTAAATTGAATAAGTCTACCTGAAGATATATATGGGTTAAATTGATTGATAACTTTTGATGATCGTTATATAGATGTATAATCAAAGTAGAACAAAAATAATAATATAATTAAATATAACTAAAGTAGAATGAAGATAAGATATGCAGAAAAAGTAACATATAGAGTATAAGTTAAATTGGTTGACTTATATGAATGTATGGTTTATATGGTTTATGGTTTATAGAAATATTTGAAATTATGAAAAATGGGACAAATTGTTTGTCTAATATGGAAGAAGGGACTTAAAGATAGGGTACAGAGTATTAAAAATAGTTAAAGAATTATTGCTTAGAATAAAGGGAAAGTACATGTTTGTTAGATAGATGAATTTAAAATGAGTAAGGGAAAAGGGACAAAGGGTTGGAAAACTGTTGGAAGTCTACAAAAAGGGGGGGAAAGGGAGGGGGTTAGAAATTGGGAAATGGGGGAATTGATTGTAATGTGAAATTAAATGATTCTAATCCAATAAAAATTTTATTAAAAAAAAAAAGAAGAGAGACTAAGCTAGATAGGCACAAAGGCTCAGATTTTTTCTCTACCAAACCTTTTGCTGCATTCAGTTGTAACTGGGAAAAGGAGACTATTTTAAAGATCTTGTTGTCTTTAAAAGTTTCTTAAAACTGGTCTGCACTGAGAAAACTGCAGCTGAGAACTATTGGAAGTTTTTCTTTACCCTCGGAGCGGAGCGGAGCGGAGCAGAGACGGCAGAGAGAACAAAGGAGATCGTTAACTCCACGTGTGCCTGATTCCTTGCAGCTGAAAAATGAGTTCCTCTGACCAGGGAGTCGTGAGTAATCCAAAGCCATTTCAAATTAGCCTAGGAAGTCTCAATATGCCCCATTTAAATAAAAACAACTTTACTTGGTGGCTGGCATTATTAAAAAGCCAACTTGAAATGCATAATGCTGAGGACATTCTAACTGCAAACGTACCAGATGATCCTCAAATAAAGCTTGAATTTACCAGGAAAAATGCTCTAGCCAAAACATTAATTATGACCTCAGTATCTCATTATGAAGTCCAGGACTTGCATACCTTTGATACTGCAAAAGAGATGCTTGAAGCTTTAAAGAAGCGTTTTGAAAAACAGACATGCACCAAAATAATCTACTTTAAAACAGAATTGTTTGATTTTAAAATTAAAGAAGGGGATTCCATACCAGCCCAATTGCAAAGATTTATGAAATTGCATAGAGAGTTGGAAGAACTCGGAGAGGCCCCAAAAGAGCGGGATGTTGTTGTTGCCTTGCTGAAAAGTTCATCAAGTAGCTATGAAAATTTAGCACTTCTCTTGAGACATAAAGAGAATTTAACACTGGAGCAATTGCTGACAAGTTTAAGAGAGGAACTGGATTCAAGACAGGGAAGGAATTTACAGGCTGTGTCTGATGGAATGACTGTTTTGAATTTGGGAAATGGATATAGAGGCAGACAGACTAACTGCTTTTCTTGTGGTGGAAGGAGCCACATGGCCAGAGACTGTGCATTAAACCGAATGAATAATGGAGCGGCCATTGCTAGCCAATCAAATGCACGTTACCCTAGTACAGAGACTCATGTTGAAAGAGCGTCTTCTCGTGGCAGAAGAGATTATAGCCAAAAAGGGAATTTCAGAGCCAGAAGCAGAGGGAGTGTGTCTAGAGGCAGATTTCAGAGAAATGGCAGGAGTGATTGTGCACAAAGAGTTTTTGATGATGAAGATATTCAGGATAAGAAATTATTCCTCATCGATTCAGGAAGCTGCTGGCATATCTGCAAATATTGTGAATTGTTTTCTGAACTTGATACTGATGATAAACCCAGACTGTTCCAAGCAAATAAACAACCACTTAATGTGATAGGAACTGGAAAGGTGCCAATTAAGCTATGCACAACAAGAGGGGAAATAGTAAATGTTACCCTTCAAGATGTGGCACTTGTTCCTGAAGCAGCAGAGAATTTAATCTCAACTAAGAAACTTGTGGAAAAGGACTGTGTGGTGGTTCTTCAGAAGAGAATGGGTAGTAGAAGTGTAATTGTTGAAAAGAAATCTGGAGTTAAGTTTGCTGTTGAAGAGAGAAATGGACTGCATTATTTTGTGGATGTTAGTGAAAGACCAGAAGTTGCTGATGCTGGTGAAGGACAGATTTATCAAACTAGCCAAGGTGCTTGTGATCATAGGAAATGCTTGTATTCATGGCATGTAAAAACAGGCCATAGAGGCATACAAAGTGTTGAAAAGTTGTTAAAGGACTGTGGAATTTTTGTTCCTGTTTGTAATAAAGCAAGAGAGAAATGTGAAACCTGTCTTAAAGCAAAGGGAACTAGCCCAAGCTACACAGGAAAGTCCACTACTCATAATGAGGAACTTCTAGAGACTGTATACTCTGATCTTGTTGGTCCACTAGTGCCATCTCTTGGCGGCAACAGATATTTTGCAACTTTTACTGAAAGCAAAACGAGGTATAGCATTGTATATCTGATGAAGAGCAAAGATGAAACACTTGAGAAATTTAAATCTTTTGTTGACACAGTTAAGAATAAGTTTGGAAAAGCTCCTCAAAGCCTGCGTACTGATGGTGGTGGAGAATATTGCAATGCAGAATTTAAGAAATTTTTGCAATTTGAAGGCATTGAACATAAAGTCACTATACATCACTCTCCACAACAAAATGGTTGTTCTGAGAGACTGAATCGGACTATGCAGGAAATGTGCAGATCTATGCTTATACATTCTGGATTACCCAATGCATTATGGGCCGAAGCTGTGAACACAGCAGTTTATCTACACAACAGAGTACCTTCAAAGGTGACAGGCATTACTCCATTTGAAGCCTGGTTTGGCAAGAAGCCAGCTCTGAAGCACATCAAAGCATTTGGTTCCAAGGCCTATGCTTTTATACCAAAGGAAAGGAGAGGAAAGCTTGATCCTCGAGCTGAAGTTGGATTAATTGTAGGGTATGCCACTGGTGGAAGAGGATACAGAATTTACAATCCTCAAGAGCACAGAGTCAAAGAACAGAACGTGGTGTATGTGGATGAGAGCCATTTATTACATGCTTCTAATGCAACTGAACCCACAGTGACAACTGATCCAAGTGATACAGAAACTGCTCCTGTAGAATTGGTCGATTGGTTACCTGCAGTGACACCCAGGAAACCGGCAAGTCCACCTTCTCAAGAGATTACCCAAACAGAAGGGGAAGCAGGGACTGGACCAGAGGAGACAGAAGCAGCAACCACTGTGAGACGATCGGAAAGAAGCAACAAAGGAAACCCACCAAAGAAGTATGGATTCTGTGAAACTGTACAACTTATCCAAGAACCTAAGAACTGGAAAGATATATGCAAACTACCTGTAGATGAAAGAGACAAATGGATTGAAGCAATGGAAGAAGAACTGCAATCCATAAATACAAAACAAGTATGGACTCTCACAAATTTACCCCCAGACAGAAGACCTGTTGGATGCAAATGGGTGTTCAAAATCAAGCACAATACTGATGGAACTGTTGAGAAATACAAAGCACGTTTAGTAGCTAAAGGATTCTCCCAGGAATATGGAACTGACTACTTTGAGACTTTTGCACCAGTTATCAACCATGCAACGTTCAGGACACTACTCAATGTTGCAGCATCAAGAAACATGATAGTAGAGCATCTGGATATAAAGACAGCCTTTCTCAATGGAGAATTATCTGAGGAAATCTATATGGAGCAACCTGAAGGATTCCAGATCAAGGGAATGGAAGATCATGTGTACAAGCTCAACAAAGGTCTATATGGCTTAAAGCAAGCAGCAAAAGCCTGGTATGACAAAATATCAGGGCTACTACAAAAGCAAGGATTCAAGCAAGGAAAAGCTGAACCATGTCTGTACACCAGAGTTAAAAATGGACAATACCAGTACATTCTTATTTATGTTGATGACTTGATAATATCTTGCCAAGACAGACAAGACATCAAAGAAATAGTTGATGGACTAAACAAAGAGGTAGAGGTGAAGCAACTTGGAGATGCACAACATTACCTCGGAATACAGCTAGAAAGACTTGAAGATGGAACTTTTCTTCTAAGTCAGAAAAGAAAAACATTGGACTTTATAGAATCTATTGGCATGAAAAACTGCAATGCGACAAGTATACCACTTGAACCTGATTACTTGAGAGAAAGAGATGGAAAACCACTTAGGAATATTGGTGAATACAGAGAAGCAATTGGAAAACTTCTGTACTTGAGCAAAACCACAAGACCTGATATAGCAGTAGCTGTTAGCATCTTATGCAGAAAAGTAACTTCTCCTAATCATCATGACTGGAACGCGATAAAGAAAATAGCAAGATACCTGAAAGGAACAGCAGACCTAAAGCTGAGAATCTCGCCATCTGAGAAACCAAGACTGGTTGGATATATGGACACCAATTGGGGAGAAGAGTCAAGTGACTACAGATCAACCAGCGGATATCTATTCTTTTATGGAAATGGACTGATAGACTGGACTAGTAGAAAACAAACCATTGTAGCACAATCTAAAGCAGAAGCTGAATGTGTGTCAGTGGCAAGTGCCTGAACTAGAGTGGATCTTCAACCTGCTAAAAGACTTTGGAATAAACGAACCTATACCTGTAGTTATGTTTGAGGACAATCAAGCATGTATTACTATATGCCAAGGAGAAAGTACTAAAGCAAGAAGCAGATCTATTGGACTTAAATGTGAACTTGTGAAAGATATGTACCAGAAGGGACTAATAGAAATCGAACACTGTCGTACAGAAGAAATGGTGGCTGATATCCTGACTAAACCACTGTCCAAAACTAAGTTTGAGTATCTTCGTGAAATGTTGAATATGTTTGATCCTAATGCTGAAAGAAAAGTTGAATGATGTTTGTTAAATATGAATGCATAATGACTTCCATGCTAGACCTTGAGAAGGGGTGTTGGAATATATGTGTGTTGCAAGGTCTGAGATTCAGTCATTATGGGGTTAATGTGTTTACCTACCATGCTATTGTTTAGATTGACCTGGAAAGGGAACCTGGCACAAAGCCAATAATCTGCAAGCCCGGGGAACTTGAGAGTGTTTGTAAACTGTTATTGGTCAACAGGTCAGGTGACTGTCCTTTCAGGGTCAAGAAGAAGGAGGAAGAAGAAGATTCTCCATTCCATTATCCCAGCTCTTTGTTGTAAACAGTAGTGAGAAATGTAGCTCCAGGTGTTTTTGTTTTGTAGGCAACCTGTGACCCTTTTCCCTTTAGAAGTAAATGTTTTTTAAAAGCTAAACTCGTGTGCTGACTCTCTATTGATTCAAGATCCATTGCACCTATGATTTAAAGCTATTTTTAACCTTTTTTCCCCAACATGATGTTGGCTCAGCTTGCATTGGCCTTGCCCTTTAGCCAGTGGTAGCCCCTGGATATTTGGTTAAGGGTTTTTTATTGGAAAGCCAGTTTAGTATTTCCCCCCATATGGAAGAATGGGAATGGTGGGGCTTGTTTAGGGGCCCATAGAATTGGACCCCTATATTTAATCTTCTTGAAACTTGGGGGAGGGGTCTTAAGTGGACAGGAAGGACAAGTTTCCCTGCAATTTTGGTTGAGTTTGCAGAAAAAATGCAATTCCCCCTGCCCTCCCAGGTTATGTTTCCCCATAGGAATAATGGATCTGAATGTATTCAGATTGCAGAATAAAACCTGGATCTACTAAATGAGTATTTTTGGACCCTCTTATCTGGAACACTAGGTCGGTATTTTTGGACCAAAACACCAAATATATGTGGTGTTCAGGATATCTGGATTCAGATAATGGCAATTTTTTAAGAACTGCACACCCCTAACCAGATCATTGGCATGTTCTATGCTGCCATTGCAAGGGCTGGGGAACAGAAAGGAAGCCCTTTGGGTCATGGGCCGTTTCCAGACGGCCCCCCGCCTCGTGAAACGTCGCACGTCGTCGCGCAGAAAACGCGAAATATCGCGTTTTCTCGCGCAGGTTTTGCGCGACGTCGCGCAAAACTCGCACGAGAAAACGCAATATTTCGCGTTTTCTGCGCAACGACGCATGACGTTTCGCGAGGCGGGGGGCCGTCTGGAAATGGCCATGGACTGCCCATCTGCCATGGTTATTTTTTGTTGTTTCCCGTTTAAGTGTACAGCTGAGCCTGGACTGTTAATCTGATCTGCCTCATCTTCTGGACAAGGCACATCGGCACTCTGGAGATCTGATGAACGTTGCTCCTTCTGCATCCACTACTGAACTTCTATCCACTCTGCCTCTTTAAGCTATGAGCTTTTCACCACATCCCAATTTCTAGGTCATGGTGTCTTTGCTATGCAAGTCAATACAAACGTCACCCTTCCAAACATCTGGCAAAGCTGATTTGAACTGCACAACCTAATCCTACAAGGATGCCAGGACTGTCCTAAACTAACTCAGTGACTTGCCAAAGAGACGCCATGTCACCCTGGTACCTGAATTTGTCTTGCACTGAAATAGTGGGTTCTCAGGGCTATTTCAGACCAGGAACAGGGTACAGGGGAAGGCTTTTAAAACTCCTCTCTTGTGGTCTTGGTTCAAATTGGGTCCTGGTGTGCCTGATTTTTAGGGAAAAGGAATGCCGGGAGTTCCATTCAGGATATTCCCACTGTCACAGATCTTTGAGCCTTAAGTCACACAATCTGAAGAAACGTCACTGCTGAGCCCCAAGTTAGCAATTTTGTAAGCGATGAAGGATTCCTTACTTGAAGAAGCCTGCAGCCGAGAGACTGATGCTCTCCTCAAAAGCCTTTTTAATCTGCAAGAGATCAACCATCAAATGACACACGGATAAATTAAAACATAGATCAAAAGGGGGGCATTAAGTAGCACCTTGTTCTCCTCCACAAAACTGGCACATTTATGATTTGTCATTAGTTTTAAGGCATGAGGTGAGGAACTAGGCAACTTGAGGCAGACCGTGACTTTCTCTTTAGGAAATCTAATACATTTTAGGGCGTGGCTTTGTTCAAGCTTCCCATTCGCGCAGCTTAGTGCAACTCAGAATTATTGGAAAATACCAAGACTGTGCAGATGATGAATTGTGAATAATCAACAAGCATGGGGGATTGATCAATTTGCTTGGGGTGTGTGTGTGTGTGTCACAGAAGAGTAAACTTATGAGTGTCAAGGGACGGAAGAGATGATACCACCACCCCACAGAGCTCTGCCTGCCAGGTTGGTTCTGATAATCAGTCTAGACAAGCAGGAATTGGAATGGGGATCCGGCTGTCTCCACAAAAACACGACCCGCAGGATAATGATTTCATTCCAAGAACACCAATGCTGCTTACCCAGTCCTCCCACTTGCCTTTGGGGTTTTTTTTAATGACGGGCTCGAGGCGCTTCCGGAGAATCTGGCAAGCATTCTGTTGGGACAAACGACAAGGGAAAGCAGGATGAATTCATTATAGCAAAAAAATCCCAAGTGTGTATTTTCTAATATTCTCTGAATTGTTTTTTTTCCAAAGTAAGATGTAATAAAGCAAAAAACCAAGTTAAAGGTTTTTTTAAAAAAATATTGAAGAAAAGAATAGCTAAGGCCACCAAATGAATCCTTTTCTCTGACCCCAAAGGGATCATGAGCTCTTTTTACGTTAAAGAGAGCACAGAGGAGAAGGAAATGAAATAAGCCTGGAGAGATGCTTTAGCTGATGTTCATGATTTTTTGATGGGGGGGGGCACGTCACCTGTTGAATTTCTGCCCATGAAATAGCTGTGAAAGGTCCAGGGGACCCTGGTAGTGCTGTTTTCAACCATTATGGAAAACCGGAATAGCATCAAGAATAGCATCTTAAATAACCAGAATAGCATCAAGAATAGCATCTTAAATTTCAGAGGGACCTCAATGACAAATATTGTGGACTGTCCATTTGGTGGTCTAACTACTTGATCAGAAGCCATTTCTACTGGTTTTTAATCCATTTAATTTAATTTAATTTATTATATTTATATTCCGCCCTTCCCGCTTTCGCAGGCTCAGGGCAGATAACAAATTCAAACATGTTTAAAAACATTTAAAAACATTAAATAATACATTTAAAAACATTTAAAAACATTAAATATAACAATTCATGCTGCATAGAGGTTCATACATGCCTCTGTGTTTGCATAGGGGTGATGGTTTAACCCCCCTTCACGGGGGGGGGGCGGGCACTGCCCGGCATTAGCCATATGCCTGGCGGAATACCTCTGTCTTACAGGCCCGGCGAAATGCAAGCAAATCTTGCCGGGCCCTTGTCTCGCAAGACAGAGCATTCCACCAGGTCGGGGCCAGGACTGAAAAGGCCCTGGCCCTGGTCGACGCCAGGCGGGCCTCCCTAGGGCCAGGGACACTTAAAAGATGTTTTCCGCCAGAGCGGAGAGTCCTCCGGGGCTCATATGGTGAGAGACGGTCCCTCAGATACGTCGGTCCCAGTCCACGTAGGGCTTTGTAGGTTAACACCAAAACCTTGAACCTGATTCGGTACTCCACTGGCAGCCAATGCAGCTGGCGTAGCACCGGTGTAATATGCTCCCACACCGGTGCTCCAGCAATGACCCGCGCTGCTGCATTCTGTACCAGCTGTAACAGCCGGATCAGGCCCATGGGAAGCCCAGCGTAGAGCGCGTTACAGTAATCTAACCTAGAGGTGACCATTGCTTGGACCACTGTAGTCATGTCACGGGGAGACAAATAAGGGGCAAGCTGCCTGGCCTGCCGAAGATAATAAAAGGAAGACCTGGCAACTGCAGTGATCTGGTCCTCCATCTTCACGGAGGAATCCAGACTCACCCCCAGGCTCCTAACCCTCGGGGCCAGTGTAAGTGCTGCCCCATCAAGTGTAGGAAGCCGAGGTCCCAAAGCCATCTCCTCCCGACCCACATACAGGATCTCCGTCTTCGTGGGATTCAATTTCAGCCGACTTTGTCTCAACCAACCAGCCACAGCCTCAAAAGCACGCTCCAGGGCATCAGGGGCCGATCCAGGCTGGCCGTCCAACAACAGATAAAGCTGGGTGTCATCCGCGTATTGGTGACACCCAAGCCCGAAACTCCGCACCAGCTGGGCGAGGGGGCGCATATAGATATTAAATAATAATGGAGAGAGTATCGCTCCCTGTGGCACACCACAAACCAGTGGCCTACAAGATGACACCCTCTCCCCGAGCGCCACCCTCTGTCCCCGATCATGGAGAAAGGAGACCAGCCACTGCAGTGCTGTCCCCTGAATCCCCACATCGGCAAGGCGGTGGGTCAAAAGCTCATGATCGACCGTATCAAATGCTGCTGACAGATCCAGCAAAATCAGCAGTGCTGATCCACCCTGATCCAGATGTCTGCGGAGATCATCTGTGAGGGCGACCAACAATGTCTCGACCCCATGTCCCGGGCGGAAACCAGACTGGAAGGGGTCTAGGGCTGAGGTCTAGGGGTGTGCAAGGAAAAAACTTTCGGCTTTCTTGTTTCGGGATTACCCGAAACAAGATTCTCTACCGGCATTAGCCGAATGCCGAAACAAGAATCTCTTTCGGGATTCGGGATTCGGCATTATTTCGGCATTCTTTCGGGATTCTTTCGGGTTATTTTGCTGGGAAAATGCCTCCGTCTTTCAGGACGCCTGGAGGAGGCATTTTCCCACCAAATAAGCCCAAAATTGGTGGGGACCTTCCTCTAACCCTTCTCTAACACCCACCCAAGTTTCAGACAGATTGGACTTTGGGGGGCCATGTTATGGCCCCCCAAAGCAGGTCCCCCCATCCTCCCATAAAGGAGCATCTTCTTCATTATTTCCTATGGGGAAAAAATGAAGAAGCAGGCTTCCTTTGCCAGGGGTGGCATTTTGCATGCAAAATGCCCCCCAGCCCTCAGGGGCCCTTCTCCCACCCCTCCTCCCACCCCCCACCGAGGCTCAGCCTGCTCCCACTTGGGGGGGCCATTTCATGGCCTCCCCAAGTAGGTGCTCTAATCTCTACCACTGACAGCTGGGGGAGGCTTGTGTTGCCAGGGGTGGCATTTTGCATGCAAAATGCCCCCCAACCCTCTGGGGCCCTTCTCCCACCCCTCCTCCCACCCCCCACCAAGGCTCAGCCTGCTCCCACTTGGGGGGGCCATTTCATGGCCTCCCCAAGTAGGTGCTCTCAGCCCCTAAAGTCCACCCTTCACAGCCCCACACAAACCCAATTCCCCCCCAGCTGCCACACACAGACCCAAATCCCCCCAGTAGCCCCTCACAGACCCAAATCAACCCCCACCTGCCCCACACCCACCATAACCCCAGGAACAGGCTGGCCTGCCCTCCCCTTTTGGGAACCCCTAAACTCTCTTTCCCAGGGCAGTTCTGCACAGACAAGGGGTGCCACAATGGTGGCAGTGCCAAATCGTCCCTGGGAAAGAGCACCTGCCCTGGCACACAGACAACCACCCCCCTGACCCCCCCACCACCCGCAGAGAAGGCTGGCCAGCCTGCCCCATTGTTCCCTATGCTGGGAACCAACCTCCCATCAAAGAAGGGAACACAGACACACAATCATTAAGTTTAAAAAACCTTTATTTTCTCATTTTCAAATTACAAGTGGTCAACAAATCACAACATATTACACTTATTGTCCCTCATAGCACAACACAACACAATTAACTACACATCAGAGAATCTTAAACACATTTTTTTTTTTGAAATGGACAAACAGTAAAGTTTTGAACATTACAACAGGTCACATAGTGAGCGGGCACAACAGGGCATGGAAACAGAAGATGATCATAATAACTACCAGCCTAATACAACTCTCCCTCCATAAAACGACTTAATGGGGGGGAACCACTGCAACAAAATCCCCCCCCCAACCCTCTGGGGCCCTTCTCCCACCCTTCCTCCCATCCCCCCACCAAGGCTCAGCCTGCTCCCACTTGGGGGGGCCATTTCATGGCCTCCCCAAGTAGGTGCTCTGCTCTCATCTCTACCACTGACAGCTGGGAGAGGCTTGTCTTGCCAGGGGTGGCATTTTGCATGCCAAATGCCACCCTCACCCTCAGGGGCCCTTCTCCCACCCTTCCCCCCACCCCCCACCACATGCATTCCTTGACAATCAAGAAATCTGGAGTTAAATATAATGTGCATGTAAGTCCCTCAAAGACAGAAGCAATATGACCCATTTGATTTCCACAACCTCAGACACAATTAGGGATCCGTTTCCCCTTGGTGGGGGATCCCCCACTCTCACCTATCACCCCGAAGGGGGAAAGTCAGTGAATGAGCCTTCAAGGTACGCTCCAGGGGCTGCTGCCGTGATGTCACTGATGTCATCTGGCTGCCCTGAGAGTATGCCTGTGCTTTGCAGTGGGCTGATTTGGGCCCTGCAGGCCAAAGCAGGATCCCTTGTGGCCCAAATCTGCCTGCTGTGAATTGTGCGTGCTCCCCAGCCTTGTGTGATGATCACATCACTTCCTAGAACAGACATCATCATGCCAGAGCATTGCCATTAAATGATCATGCGTGTGTGAACAGACCCTATGTATCCTGTAGGCTTCAGTGATGGTATAGTAATGTTTTCACTCACATTATAGAGAGAGAGAGAGAGAGAGAGAAGGGGGGGAGGCACTGAAGCTAGATTATTTCTTCTATTTTACTGTCCCCTTCCAAAGCCAGGGTGGCATTGGCACAATGCCCCCCTCCCCCCGGCCAGAGCCTTAGTACCAGTATGCATTGACAGGCCCATGCATCATAGTCCTTTTTGAGACCCAGCCAAGTTGTGTGCCTTTTGGAGAAAAATGTTCAAGTTGCTGGTGGGGGTATGAACAATTTTTAGATATCCACTGTAGTGCAATGGCTAGAGAGTTGGTCTAGAATCTGGCAGACTCTGATTCTGTGCCTTGTAGGCTTGATGGATGTTCTTGGCTCAGCCTAAGTAAACAATTGTGTTGTGTTTTCCAGAGGCAGTCTAGGTGATTTTGGGGCCCTGGACAAATGTTCTTGACGGGGCCCCAGAACCAGTGCCGCCCCACCACTGGCTCCTTGCCAAGGCCAAGCAATTTGGCAACCTAGGCCCCAGATAGAGTGGGCAGGAGTGCGTTGTTTCCTTCCTCCCCCCCCCTCCACCCCCTCATACAACTAAGAAGGCCATCGGTGGAGTCACTCCAATGTGAGGCATGGAGCAGCTGTCTATTGTTAGCCTGGTTGTGATGAGGGTGAAACAAATCAAGGGAGAACAGCAATGTGTAAACCACTCTAGGTTCCCATGGGGGAGAAAACCGGGGCATAAGATAAACCTTTAATTTGGTGGGGAGGGGGTATATACATTTTATGTGTATGTGTCTGTATGTTTTATGCATTCAAATCACTTGTGGTGTACTTTAGAATTATATTGAGCTCCACAGTATCCCAAAAACCTTGTCCATGTATTGCAAACCGAAGTCAATCTACCACATCTAGGGTATTCTTCTTTTCCCTACTGCCTTCAATTTTTCTTAGCATTATTGTCTTTTCTAGTGAACCTTGTCTTCTCATGATGTGACATAAGCACTATCATCAATTGATATCTTCAAGGGAGAAAGCAGGCCTGATTTGGTCTGGACATGTCTTTTTCGGAGTCCATGGTACATGTAAATTGAAACTTTCTTCCCACTTCACAGTGTGAATGCTTTTTCCTCCTATGAGCTTTGTCTAAATTTTACTGTACTGATACTGCTCATTTGGCCAAAAGGCCTGCCCTTGATCAATGCCACATTAAATACTTCATAATAAAAATATGTTTTTAGAACCATTTAAAAGTGTCCTTAAGTGCCATACGCCGATTTAAAAAACCATAAGCTAAATGTTTGGGAACACAACCAGATATGTGAATGACTGAAATGCAGCCCAATCCCACTGCTACTTAAAATCCATTTTTGATGGAGGTCTGGATTGTCTTACATTGGTGTCATTGGGCTTGGAATCAGGAACCTGGAAGCGTTCCATGGTGGCTACAACTTTCATGCCAAGGCTAAGAGGGTGGGAACGGGATCTCTCTGGGGTGGCAAACTCTGGCCTTGGAAGTTACTGGCAATTTGGGGGTGGGACTTGTGCAAAGGAAAATCTGAGTAGGGATCTCCCCCAGAATCCATGGTCCGCATTTGCCCTCTAAAGAGATTGCCCTTGGAAGCAGCCAGTTTATCTGTAGGGAACTACTCTCTCTAACCTGAACTCAAGCCCAACCAGGAGTTTGGCAGCCCTAGGAAAATTTCTGAAAAAGATGGCAAAGGAGGGCCAGCAACTGATAGAGGCATGGAAGCCCACACCAGGACAGTAGCAGGGGCCTACTTGGGCAAAAGGGACGACCAGTGCTCTCATCCCCCATAGTCCACTCCTTTCAGCCCCACACAAACCCAGTTCCCCCACCCCAGCTGCCACACACAGACCCAAATCCTCCACTCAGCCCCTCTCAGAACCAAAACCACCCTCAGCTGCCCCACACCGAGTACCCCAGGAACAGGCTGGCCAGCCTGCCCCATTGTTCCCTATGCTGGGAACCAACCTCCCATCAAAGAAGGGAACACAGACACACAATCATTAAGTTTAAAAAACCTTTATTTTCTCATTTTCAAATTACAAGTGGTCAACAAATCACAACATATTACACTTATTGTCCCTCATAGCACAACACAACACAATTAACTACACATCAGAGAATCTTAAACACAATTTTTTTTTTGAAATGGACAAACAGTAAAGTTTTGAACATTACAACAGGTTACATAGTGAGCGGGCACAACAGGGCATGGAAACAGAAGATGATCATAATAACTACCAGCCTAATACAACTCTCCCTCCATAAAACGACTTAATGGGGGGGAACCACTGCAACAGGGTCCAGCAGAACCTATGTCATTTCCTGTGGCTGTGCTTTCAGTTCAGACACACAAAGCTGAACTGGGCACTTCCAAGGCACTGGACAATGGTATTTCTGGAGCAGTTCTGCAGAGGTCTCCCCCCACCCCCACACCAGCCTCAGAATTTACCTGGGAACATCTGTGAGAGATCATCATTGGCCGGTGCCCATCCACCACTCTTCCCGCATCCCCCAACCATGCAAACCCAACATTAACATCAAATTTTTTTTTTTAAACATGAACTGAACATCAACTTTTAAAAAACATAAGCACAACATTTTTTTTTGGGTTTTTTTCCTTTTTTTTACATGAACAGAACATCAACTTTTAAAAAACATAATCACAACATTTTTTTGGGTTTTTTTTCCTTTTTTTTACATGAACAGAACATCAACTTTTAAAAAACATAATCACAACATTTTTTTTTGGTTTTTTTTCCTTTTTTTTACATGAACAGAACATCAACTTTTAAAAAACATAATCACAACATTTTTTTGGGTTTTTTTTCCTTTTTTTTACATGAACAGAACATCAACTTTCAAAAAACATAATCACAACATTTTTTTTTGGTTTTTTTTCCTTTTTTTTACATGAACAGAACATCAACTTTCAAAAAACAGTACAACAATTCTTCTACAATTTTTTTTACAATGATTTCATCTGATAAAAACACCTAAGCAATCCCTATCTAACCTGTTTCTCCCTCCAGTAGCAATCCATGTTTCTGGGGCATTATTTTTCATAATAAATTTGGTCCCACAGGGTATGTCTCAGTGATGGGAGATGTTTTGAATACCCTGGGGGGGGGGGCTTTCAAATTGCTGGGTGTTTTCCCTTTGCCACTGGTTCCTAACCACCCTCCCTCTACTGGCCGGTTTTAACTGTATATACAGGGTTTTATACAGGGGAGAGCGCGATTCCAAAGGATTGGACTCATAGAGGATGCAGGCCACAAGTTGGGCTCACCTCAGTCACTCTGGAAGTCCAGTCCTGAGAAATCGAAGAGGCGAGAGTTGACCTTCAGGAAGGTCAACTGCTCGACTCTCCATGGGAGAAGGCGAGTGCGATGTGGGCCGACAATGTCGCCCGCATGTGAAAAGACGCGCTCGCTCTCCACGCTCGTCGGAGGGCATGAGAGCAGCCGCTGCGCCTCGAGGGAGAGGTCCGGCCAGACCGACTCCTTCCTGGCCCAGTAGCTGAGCGGATCGGTGGAGAGCGACTCGCAGGGCTCCGCGAGGTAGTCCCTGACCATCGCCTCCGCCGGATCCTCTCTCACGGTCCTCACGACCCCAGAGGGGACGAGGGCCCACCGGAGCATCTCCATCTCCATCGGCACTCCGGTGGTGGCCTCGGGGGGGGCCTGCGCAGAGGGGGCGTCAGAGGGACCCGCACGGCAGGGCCCCTCTTGCGTCCCCCCTGTCGACAGGCGTCCCCTCTTGGCCTGCCTGCGCCTCACCCAAGAGCAGAGCCCGTCTCTGGCTTGGGTGAGGTTCCCGTCCCGCTCGGCGAAAGTGCCCTTTATGCGCGGGTCACACATGGTCGCCAACATGTATGACTCTTCCTTAGTGAGAGGAGTTAGCCTGGCAGCTATGCCCTGCTGCAGCCTTCTCACTAATGCGCGCACCGCTGGAACAAGGTCAGCACGGGGCGCGACCCGGTCTGCAAGGGTGGCCAGATTCCTCTGGAGCGTGTGCACCAGGGGAATGACCAGACCGAGGGTCGCCGTGTCTGACGAGACCGCCACAGTGAAGTCCTTGAAGGGCTTCAGGACCTCCACTGTCTGGGTGATGGTGAGCCAATCCTCCCGGTTGAACTCACCCACCTGACTCGCACCGCGGTGCTCGGAGAGCCACGCGTGGAGTGCGGCCTGCTGCTCCACCAAGCGCTCAAGCATGGCGCAGGTGGAGTTCCAGCGAGTGCTGACGTCAGTGATCAGAGCGTGCTCTGGCACACCTGTCCTGACCTGTGTCTGGCGCAGTTCGTGCGTGGCCTTCACGCTGCGCGAGAAGTGACCCGTGAGCCTCCGACATTTCTGGACAAGTAACTGGAGTTCACGGGTCCGGGTATCCACGGGTTCCTTCGAGGAGCCCAACCCCAGCGCATCTCTCACCACTAGGTGAAGCTTGTGAGCGGCACAGTAGACGCTCTCTCGGCTCACTAGATGCGCCGCTGCCCTCATGTTCTTGCCACCGTCCGTCACCATGCATCCCACGGTGGCGGGTCCCTGGCCTATCCACTCGTCCAACTGTCTCCTTAAGGTGGCAGCGATGTTCTCCGCCGTGTGGGACACGTCGAGCACCTCGGCGTGAAGCAAGGCCTTGCAGTAGCCGGCCTGGCGGTCTCGCATCCTTCCCTGTCTAGCTGTGCTAGGCACCTCCCCCCGGCCCCCACCCAGAACCGACTCGGGTTCCCACCAGTGAGCAGTAAGCGAGAGGTACGCTTGCTGCACACTTGGGCAGGTCCAGATGTCCGATGTGAAGTGCACAGTTCTCCCGGCAACCCGGGACAGCTGTGCCTTCACATGATCCCTGGCAGCCCTGTAAAACGAGGGCACCACCGATCTGCTCAACGACGTGCGAGCAGGGACGGCGTACCAGGGAAAGCAATCTTGGAGCAGCCCTGAGAAGCCGAAGTCTTCAACTACGGAATACGGTTGCCCATCCACTGCTATCATGTTGACGATGTGGCGCGTGATGCGCCTGCTCGCCCTCCGGATCCCCTCTCTGGGCACACTAGCGCCCTGCATACCAAGCATCTCCGGGAGAGAGGCTTGGCGTCCCTTTCCTGCAGGTACCCTTGGGGGGAGAGCACCAGAGGAGCCTGCCTCCTTCTGGCTAGCTGGCGGCCGTGCGGCGCCACTCGAACCCTCCTCCCGAAGAAGCACCGCCTGGTGGTGCCTCTTCATATGGTACCTCATCCCAGACGTGGAGAGATGCCACACATCTTTGCCACGGCTGACGCGCTGCCTACAATGCAGGCACAGGGCTGCTCGGGGATCCTCCGTTGTCTGGAAGTGCTTCCAGATTTCGGAGGAAAAGGGCATCCCACGCTTCCCAGGAGAAGCGCGTTCGGGACCACCCTGCGGCACCTCCTGTGAGGTGCTCTGGCCGGACACACCGTGTCCCACTCTCGGCCGGGCAGGTGGGGATGGACGAGGCTGAAGGGGCAGAGATGTGGGCTCTTCCACCACAGTCTCTGCCTCTTCCTCCCGCGTCCTCTCCTCCTGCACAGCCGCGAGAGGCCTGCTGCTGGCCTCAGAGGAAACTGGGGTGGACCGCCCCAGGGGGGGTCTCACGGGCAGTTCCTCCAACATCCTCCGGGTTCCTGGGGTGAGCGGGAGCGCAGGGAAAGTCATGTGCTCCGCGCCCATCCCAGGAGACACCACATGCTGCCCCTCCTCCAGCAGCTGGCTCGCAACCACTGGAGGAGGAGGAGCCTCAGCAGCAGGCCCCTGCCCAGTGCCAGCCCCTGCCTCACGCACCCGGGTTGGGGGTGGCCCTCCAGCAGCTGCCTCAGGAAAGAGAGTCTTGCGAACCCTCTTCCTGTCACCAGAAGCCAGGCTGGTGAACGGCAGCAGCGCAGGGGAGGGCCTCCTCCGCTCAGATGGAGGGGCTGCCGCAGCAGTCCCCCTCCCCCTCCCCTCCTCCCCTCTAGATTTCTCCCTAGCCTTTCCCCCGGGTCCCCTCTCTGCTTTCCTCTCTGACATACTTTCCCCTCCCAAATTCAACCCTAACTAATCAGAAAAGATTTAGAAAACAAAGGTCAACTTTGTTTTCAAGACCTAACTAACCTGCTATAAATCTGTGTTTCTAGTGGCTCTGTGACTTGGAGATGAACAATCAAGTGCCTTTTTAAGCAACCCTATTTATGTCAGGGAACCTGAGCCTGCCAATCAGCTGAATTCCTCTGGAATTGAGCTGGCCCTAAACCCCAATAACAGGTGACGAAGCCTTAAACACTCACACACTAGTATGCCCGGGCCGGCCTGGCACCACCACGTGTGCCAGAGATGGGCAGTGGAACCCTAGTTATGGGGGCACTAATGGGAAGCCTATTGACAGCTATTACAAATTTTTATATATATATATATATATATATAGAATTCAAACCTAACACTCACTCACTAATGCTTTCCCTGCTGAGTCCCTATTTAGTTTTTTAAAAAAAACTAGGCTCGGTTTCCCTAATAATTATGTTGAGGGCAATTATCCACTGATCACCTACCAACTGGCCTACCTACCTAAGAGACACTATTTAGCGGGACCGATGTATCTGTGGTATGTCGGTGTGGGGTGTGGATGTGGTGTTTTGAAGATGAGCCTCCCCCCTCCCAAGCTAGCAAGAACCCACCCCCAAGGCCACCCAAATGTCAACCCGGACTCGCTCACACTAACACCAGTCCTGCAGTCCAGCGATGTTCAGGCGGTCTTGCAGCTGGTCCTCCTCTCCTCCACGATGCTGTCAAGAAAATTGGAAATGTTAGCAGAGTCAACACCACACGCCGCACACGCAACCCCAAAATTCAAGGCCCCGTTGCACAAGCCAAGTCAGCCCCCCCCCCCTTAAAGGCTAGGGCCAACCAGCAGCAAAACAAAACACATCCACCCAGCAGAGCTTCTGGCCTGTGCAGGCCAGAAGCTGGCACACTCATTTTTTAGTCCTGTGAAACAGCAGTTCATGCCCACCCCACACTCAAACTTGAAAAATGAAACATGAAAGAAAGCTGGCACTGCGATCAATGCTGGCCCCCCTAACCCCCAAACAATATCCTCTTGCCCAACCAGAAAATGCCCCCCCCCCCGGCCCAAGCCATAAAGACAGAGCCAAAGCATATGCTCGCAGGTAGGCACAGCAGCAGACATAAGCTCAAAAACCAAATTTAACAACAACCCTACCAGTCCACCAGTGCAGATGTCCAGCAATGTTGATCCTCCACGCAGAGATCTGCAGGCCGATGTCCACCAAGTGCAGTCCAGTCCAGAAGAGGTCCACCAACGATAAACAACCTGAATGTGAAGCAAAACAGTGAGTGCCAGGCCAGCAAACGGGAAGGGTTACCAAAGCCGGAGCAGCAGGCCTGTGTGTGGGCCGAAGGCTGGCACAGTTGATCAGGACGGAGCCTGTTGGGAATCCTTGCAAGCAGGGGACCAGACACAGAAACGCAAGCCACACCATTCCAGATTGTGGAGCACAACTGTGAGTGCCAGGCCAGCAACCAAAAAGGGTTACCTTGGCCAAAGCAGCATACCTGTGTGTGGCCCACAGGCTGGCACAGTTGATCAGGACGGAGCCTGTTGGGAATCCTTGCTAGCAGGGGACCAGACACAGAAAGGCAAGCCACACCATTCCAGATTGTGAAGCACAACTGTGAGAGCCAGCCAGAAGAAAGGCTTCTGGCCTGTGTAGGCCCGAAGCTGGCACACTCTGGTTTTAATCTTCAAACAGTGGATCAAGCTTAAAGAAGGCAAGCACAACAACCAATGCTGAAACCCCCCCCCCCACCATCAAACATTGTCTGCCCAACCTGTCCCCCAGGCCATACCTGTGTGTGGCCCACAGGCTGGCACAGTTGATCAGGACGGAGCCTGTTGGGAATCCTTGCTAGCAGGGGACCAGACACAGAAAGGCAAGCCACACCATTCCAGATTGTGAAGCACAACTGTGAGAGCCAGCCAGAAGAAAGGCTTCTGGCCTGTGTAGGCCCGAAGCTGGCACACTCTGGTTTTAATCTTCAAACAGTGGATCAAGCTTAAAGAAGGCAAGCACAACAACCAATGCTGAACCCCCCCCCCCCCACCATCAAACATTGTCTGCCCAACCTGTCCCCCAGGCCATACCTGTGTGTGGCCCACAGGCTGGCACAGTTGATCAGGACGGAGCCTGTTGGGAATCCTTGCTAGCAGGGGACCAGACACAGAAAGGCAAGCCACACCATTCCAGATTGTGAAGCACAACTGTGAGAGCCAGCCAGAAGAAAGGCTTCTGGCCTGTGTAGGCCCGAAGCTGGCACACTCTGGTTTTAATCTTCAAACAGTGGATCAAGCTTAAAGAAGGCAAGCACAACAACCAATGCTGAAACCCCCCCCCCCCCACCATCAAACATTGTCTGCCCAACCTGTCCCCCAGGCCATACCTGTGTGTGGCCCACAGGCTGGCACAGTTGATCAGGACGGAGCCTGTTGGGAATCCTTGCTAGCAGGGGACCAGACACAGAAAGGCAAGCCACACCATTCCAAATTGTGAAGCACAACTGTGAGAGCCAGCCAGAAGAAAGGCTTCTGGCCTGTGTAGGCCCGAAGCTGGCACACTCTGGTTTTAATCTTCAAACAGTGGATCAAGCTTAAAGAAGGCAAGCACAACAACCAATGCTGAAACCCCCCCCCCCACCATCAAAGATTGTCTGCCCAACCTGTCCCCCAGGCCATACCTGTGTGTGGCCCACAGGCTGGCACAGTTGATCAGGACGGAGCCTGTTGGGAATCCTTGCTAGCAGGGGACCAGACACAGAAAGGCAAGCCACACCATTCCAGATTGTGAAGCACAACTGTGAGAGCCAGCCAGAAGAAAGGCTTCTGGCCTGTGTAGGCCCGAAGCTGGCACACTCTGGTTTTAATCTTCAAACAGTGGATCAAGCTTAAAGAAGGCAAGCACAACAACCAATGCTGAAACCCCCCCCCCCACCATCAAACATTGTCTGCCCAACCTGTCCCCCAGGCCATACCTGTGTGTGGCCCACAGGCTGGCACAGTTGATCAGGACGGAGCCTGTTGGGAATCCTTGCTAGCAGGGGACCAGACACAGAAAGGCAAGCCACACCATTCCAGATTGTGAAGCACAACTGTGAGAGCCAGCCAGAAGAAAGGCTTCTGGCCTGTGTAGGCCCGAAGCTGGCACACTCTGGTTTTAATCTTAAAACAGTGGATCAAGCTTAAAGAAGGCAAGCACAACAACCAATGCTGAAACCCCCCCCCCCCACCATCAAAGATTGTCTGCCCAACCTGTCCCCCAGGCCATACCTGTGTGTGGCCCACAGGCTGGCACAGTTGATCAGGACGGAGCCTGTTGGGAATCCTTGCTAGCAGGGGACCAGACACAGAAAGGCAAGCCACACCATTCCAGATTGTGAAGCACAACTGTGAGAGCCAGCCAGAAGAAAGGCTTCTGGCCTGTGTAGGCCCGAAGCTGGCACACTCTGGTTTTAATCTTAAAACAGTGGATCAAGCTTAAAGAAGGCAAGCACAGCAACCAATGCTGAAACCCCCCCCCCCCCACCATCAAAGATTGTCTGCCCAACCTGTCCCCCAGGCCATACCTGTGTGTGGCCCACAGGCTGGCACAGTTGATCAGGACGGAGCCTGTTGGGAATCCTTGCAAGCAGGGGACCAGACACAGAAAGGCAAGCCACACCATTCCAGATTGTGAAGCACAACTGTGAGAGCCAGCCAGAAGAAAGGCTTCTGGCCTGTGTAGGCCCAAAGCTGGCACACTCTTGTTTTAATCTTAAAACAGTGGATCAAGCTTAAAGAAGGCAAGCACAACAACCAATGCTGAACCCCCCCCCCCACCATCAAACATTGTCTGCCCAACCTGTCCCCCAGGCCATACCTGTGTGTGGCCCACAGGCTGGCACAGTTGATCAGGACGGAGCCTGTTGGGAATCCTTGCAAGCAGGGGACCAGACACAGAAAGGCAAGCCACACCATTCCAGATTGTGAAGCACAACTGTGAGAGCCAGCCAGAAGAAAGGCTTCTGGCCTGTGTAGGCCCAAAGCTGGCACACTCTTGTTTTAATCTTAAAACAGTGGATCAAGCTTAAAGAAGGCAAGCACAACAACCAATGCTGAAACCCCCCCCACCATCAAACATTGTCTGCCCAACCTGTCCCCCAGGCCATACCTGTGTGTGGCCCACAGGCTGGCACAGTTGATCAGGACGGAGCCTGTTGGGAATCCTTGCAAGCAGGGGACCAGACACAGAAAAGCAAGCCACACCATTCCAGATTGTGGAGCACAACTGTGAGAGCCAGCCAGAAGAAAGGCTTCTGGCCTGTGTAGGCCCAAAGCTGGCACACTCTTGTTTTAATCTTAAAACAGTGGATCAAGCTTAAAGAAGGCAAGCACAACAACCAATGCTGAAACCCCCACCCCACCATTAAACATTGTCTGCCCAACCTGTCCCCCAGGCCATGCCAAGAATAAACTGCAACACCTTTTTGCAGAGGCAGGCCACAGCAGCACATTGCCCAGCATCAAAAAAATTTACAAAAATTTTAAAAAGGCCTACCAGGTGTCCTCTCAGGATGTCCAGCACAGTTGATCCTCCAGGCAGATGTCCTCCAGGCTCCAGGTGCAGTCTCTCTTCTTCTCCTCTCTCGGTCACAGCTCAGCAGCAGCAGCAACAGAAGTGTTCCAGACAGTCTTGCTCCAAATTTAAATCCCCTGCTGCAGCCTCAGCCAAAGATTTAAATCTATTGGCTGGCATGAGAATGCAGCAGTGGGATTGGTGACTCCTAAAGTCCCCAGTCCCCTGCCTTTCCCCACCCACACTCCAAGAGCCACCCTCCTCCTGCTCCCCCTCCCCTACCTGTTAGTTTTGGCGGGAATCTCTGCTGCTTTGCAAATGCAAAGTGCAATGCAATGCTTGCACCTTGCATTTGCAAGGCAAAGCAGGATTCCCTATCCTCCTTTGCAAGAGGGGTGGGGGGTGACAGAAGGAGTGAGTGATTCACTCCTTCTCCCCCCCTCCCCTCTTCTAAGAGCCTGCAGGAAGCCTTTGCTTCCAGCAGGATTTTGCTAGCCGCTTGCTAAGGCAAACGGCTAGCAAAATCAAAATGGCGATTCTCGAATGCCGAAAGAATGCCGAAAGAATCCCGAAACGTTTCGGGTTTTTCTTTCGGCAATCCCGAAACGTTTCGGCATTCCCCGAAACGTTTCGGGATTCTTGAAGAATGCCGAAACACTTTTGTTTCGGCATTCTTTCGGCATTCAGAATGCCGAAACGCACATCCCTACTGAGGTCTCCTTCAGGAAATTCTGCAGTTGCTTCTCTGCCGCCCGCTCAATCACCTTCCCCAAAACCGGAAGGTTGGAAACTGGTCGGTAATTGAGCCGGTCAGCAGGATCTAATGATGATTTCTTCAGAAGAGGCCGTACCACAGCTTCCTTCAGTGCCTTGGGAAAAACCCCAGAGCTCAAGGACAGGTTTATAATTGCCTCCAAGGAATCCCGAAGCCCGTCAACACTGGCTTTCACCAGCCATGACGGGCACGGGTCCAAGGGGCACGTGGTAGGCCGTACCACATGCAGAATCCTGTCCACCTCTTCCTCGAAAAGAGGGCTGAAATGATCTAATATGGGTCCCAAAGACGGCCAAGGGGCCTCTAGTTCATTTACTGTATCAACTGTGGCTGGTAAGTCGCGGCAAGAAGCAAGATCTTATCAGTAAAAAAGCTCGCAAAAGCCTCACAGCTTATCTCCAAATTCAACTTTTGATGGTCTCCACCTGATTGGGAGACCAATGAACGGACCACATTAAATAATTTAGCTGGGCGAGAGCTAGCTGATGCGATGGAAGCTGCATAATACTCTTTCTTCACAGCTTTTCACCGCCATCTCATAGGACTTCATAAACAGCCTATAAGATGTTCTTGCTTCCTCGTCACGAGATCGCCGCCACACGCGTTCAAGTCGTCTTAGCTCCCGTTTCTGTTGCCGCTGTCAGGTCCAGTGTATATCTAAACTGTACTGACTCCATTTTCTAATGCTTCTAGTGTTTGAGTGTTTTCTTCCCAGGTGCACCAGTTCCCAGGCAGCATTCCCACCGGAGGAGACTGTTTTGTCTAACACCGTTCCACCAAGCATTGGCCTTGAAGGAGAGCAGCTTCCCAGGACTGAGAGATGTTGTTTTGAGAACTGTGGGGGGAGGCTGATCCAAATGGGTATTGTTACTCTGTACCTTATGCTTGCTCTTCATTGGTAACAATGATCATGTACCATCCTGAGTCTCCTATTCAGGACAGTGGACTATAATGGACCTTGTCTGCAGTAAAGTTTCCTTTTCCAAACAATGGACTTGTGTTTGCTTCTATAGGGAACCCTGTAGTGAGTGCCTTATTTAGCCACAGTCTGACATTTTTGTTACCAATCATGTCTGAGTCGGGCCCAGCGGAATCCAAGGTTGTCCCGGACAGGGATCCTTTGTTTGATCCGTATGCGTCTCCCGACAATCAACCTGTGCAAGCCCAAGACTCCCAGGAGCTGGGAGCAGCCGGGAACGGAACCGGAGCCTCCACTTCCACCCCGCCTCTCATCGAACTCAGTACTCAGGACGAGACCGAAGGCGACCTCGGGGCAAGGCCGAAAGCGACCGCTCTCCCCTTGATTTCGGTACCCACCCCGTCGGAGTGGGGAGCCAGACCCCGAGAAACGAGAGAGCGTCGGGCAGGTGGGCTCCATCCACGCGTTTCGATGGACGGGCGCCGAAGCCTAGAAACCGTCCCTGAGCTAGACAGCAGCCAACCATGGCGATATTGGAACAGGACGTTCGAGCAGACGGAGGGGGACACGTCTCGCCGCGGCACCCTGAGTTGGGATTACTCTGAACTTGCTCCGTGGAAAGAGCCAACGGAGGTCCCTGAACAAAGTTGGGAGCAGATACAAGGTCGCACCTATGCGGTAGATACCAGCATCTCGGCCGTGACGGGTATGGCCAAGGGAATTCTAGCCGCGAGATCGCGAGTCGTCCAAGGGGACCCTCCTCCTTGGGGCCCCTTTTCCCCGGTGAGTGCAACGAATGAAGGTTCCATAAGCGAGCAACCGGGGCCAAGTCGAATGCAACAGTTAGAAGCTAAACTGATGGATATGGAAGAAAGTTTGGCTCATGCCATTCATTTAATTTCGGCAATGGGAGCAGGAGAAAGACTGTCTCCTGAAGAGATGGCGATACAGATAGCTACCCTCCAAAGTGTCATCTCCTATCCGGTGGAGGAAGTTCAGCAGCGGTCGTCACCTACCGGCGAGGGGGGCACCTACCCTGGCGAATCGGGAGAACAACCCAAGGAACTTCCCACACAGCAGGAAATTCCACCGAGAAGGGATAACCCGGTTGAACCACCCGGAGAGACCCCTACCGAACCTCCTAACCAGGGAGGGGATGTGCCGCCAGACGAGACTCCCGTTGAGAGGCCTACGGAAGGGGAAGAAAAGCCAAGTGATACACCAGTGATACCCCCTCATACTTCTCCTATAACGGTCCGGCCGAACCAAGCGGGAGCACACGCGGCTCCATCCGAGGAGGGAGCCCCTCGTCAACCGCGAGACACTGTCCCCGTCGGGCAACCTACGGGAGACGGTCTAACAGCGCCACGAGGCCAGCCGTTGCTTCCCAGATTAACAACGCCCGGAGGGGCAAGCCCGCGCGGCATTCCACCTGTCCGACCCTCGCCGCTGCGGCCCCTCTCACCTCGACCGCAGCTCATACCGTTGCAGCAGCCCCAGGACCAGCCCGTCTTACCACCCCCGAACCAACCGGGAAGGCCTGCACCACTACGACACCTCCAACCCCCTCCTCAGCGGCCGATCTCCATTCAACCACACCAGCCTCCTCCACCTCAACAGCTACCGCCAACGCCTCCCGTGTTACCAGCCAGACCAAGACTGCCGCCACCTGCTCGCCCGCCACTGCAGCCTCCGGCCCAACCGAGACCAACCCCGGCAGCTCAACCACGGCAACTCCAGCCAGCACCGCCGGTTCAACCGCCGCCAGTACAGCCGGCACCGTTGCCCCGACCGAGACTCCAGTTACCTCCTCCCGCGCCTCAGGCGCAACTAAGACTGCCGATGGACTTCTACCCAGCGCCTGCTCCGAGACAAGAACTCCCGATGGGCTGGGTGAAGCTGGAAGCCACCTTCGATGGGGATCCATCCAAACTGGGATTTTTCTTAGTGCAAGTGGTACAGTTTTTCAACCGATGGGGGCACCTTTTCGGCAGTGAGGCCAGTCAAATCGAACACCTTGGATCTCGTTTACAGGGCAAGGCAGCAGATTGGTATGTAGGACTATACAATGTCGGGGCCCCAGAACTCGATACTCTCCAGGGGTTGGTGGATGCTATTCGAGCGCAATATGAAGACCCCTTAGAAGAAACCCGGGCCCGAACAGAATTGCAAGCCATCAAACAAGGCAGCATGTCAGCAAGAGACTATGTCACAAAATTCCGGCAATTGGCAGCCAAGTGCCCTAGGTGTGAGGAGTCCACCAAGATTATTCTGTTCAAACAAGGCCTTAACCCGAGACTTTTGGACAGAGCCCTCATGCAAGACAATCCCCCCACGCTGTTAGGGTGGATCCAACTTGTTTGCGAAGTGGAGAATCGCATTTTGGAAGTCCGTTTGGTTGAACAACAACAACAAACGGGACAAAGAAGACCATTGACCTTACAGAGGGGAGCACGGGGAGCTAGCTACGCCATCCGTGGAGCGAGAGATGCTAGATGGCAACAAGGGTTGTGTTTGCAATGCGGACAGGCTGGTCACTTTGCAGCACAATGCCCTTACCGGCCTGTGCAAAGACCTCCGCTCCAATTACGGCGTCCAACCCTTGCTCCGTTTCCTACGCTCCAACGCCCGACTCCAGCACCACGAGCGAATAGAGGCCGCGGCGCTTCCCAAAGGCCAGCCTCAGAGAGAGGGCTGGAAGCGGAAGAAGTTATGGAATACGATCCCACTTCCCCAACCGCAGAAGTCAATCCAGAAAGTCCCCAGTCGGGAAACGAAATGGATCTGTCGTAAAAGGACCCAAACGACAGATCCGCCCTAAGCCCGTCCCTGCACGGAACCGGCCGCCTGGGTCCATCTTATTCATGCCAGTGACTCTAATCAACCCAGAGAGGAAGATGCACATTCGGGTGCAAGCTCTTATTGACTCGGGCTGCTCAAGAGACATCATCGCCCCTGCGCTAGTCAATGGACTAGTCCTACCAACTCGGGATCTACAAAATCCAGTAATCTTTGAGCAAATGGATGGTACCAACATGAATCCTGTCACAACTGAAACCATCCCAGTGATCACAGGCATGGGACAACATTGGGAGAAGAGGTCCTTTGTCATCAGCTCTACTGCCAAGTACCCGTTAATTCTAGGCAGTAAATGGCTATGTGATCACAATCCCTACATAGACTGGGCACAAGGATGTATTACCTTCAGTCATACCAACTGTAAAAATCACCGATGGAATCAAAACTGGGGCGAAGATCCAACTCATAAAGAAAAGGCCCTTCTCACCCAAGAAGAAGTCAACCAAATACCCGAACCGTACTGGCCTTTTCTAAATGCGTTCTCTGAGGAGGAAGCCGATACTCTACCCCCACACCGACGAACGGACTGTGCGGTAGAAATTTTACCCGGAGCCTCACTGCCCAAAGGACGGCTCTATCCCATGAGTCTCCATGAACGCGAAGAGCTCCGGAAATTCATTGACACCAACCTCCAACGAGGGTTCATCCGCCCAGCCACTAGCCCCCACGCCGCTCCAGTCCTCTTCGTGAAAAAGAAGGATGGGGGACTCCGACTGTGCACAGATTTCCGAGGATTGAATGCAGTGTCCACCAACAACGCCTATCCTATACCGCTCATCCGAGACCTTCTCAACGTCGTGGCCCAAGGTAAGATCTTTACGAAATTAGATCTAAAAGATGCTTACTTCCACGTTCGTATCAAGGCAGGGGATGAGTGGAAAACCGCTTTTAATACGCCCCTCGGACAATATGAATACTTAGTTATGCCTTTTGGTTTGACGGGAGCCCCGTCTGTATTCATGTCCATGATAAACGAAGTTCTACACGAATTTCTGTACAAAGGGGTGGTGGTGTACCTTGATGATGTTTTAATTTATTCGGACACCGAGGAAGAACATATTCAAACGGTACGAAAAGTCTTAGCCACCTTGATGAAGAATAAACTGCCCATCAAGTTGTCCAAATGTGAATTCCATAAAACCGAACTCACTTACCTCGGGTATTGTATCTCCCAAGAAGGTCTGAAAATGGATCCAGCCAAAATACAGGCGATCCAAGACTGGCAGACACCCACCACCCGTAAAGAACTACAATCCTTCCTGGGTTTTGCCAACTTCTATAGAGACTTCATAGCAAATTTCGCCCAAATCACGCTCCCCTTAACAGACTTGCTGAAAACCAAAGATAAAGGGGACCAAGCTAAAAAACCCTCTTCCAAACTTCAATGGACCCCCGATTGCCAAACGGCCTTCGAATGTCTGAAAAAGCAATTTGTAACTGAACCCATCCTCTCCCACCCCAATGAACAATCCCCTTTCATAGTACAGGTCGACGCCAGCGATACGGCGATAGGGGGGGTGTTACTACAGAAGGGGGAGGATGGGAGATTGCGGCCTTGTGCTTTCTTGTCTAGAAAATTTTCGGAGGCGGAAAGGAATTGGAATGTGTGGGAGAAGGAGGCCTTTGCAGTAAAAGCAGCCCTTACTAACTGGAGACATTGGCTGGAGGGGGCACGATACCCTTTCGAGGTCTGGATGGATCATAAAAATCTGGAGGCCCTCCGAAGCCCGCGCAGACTGAATGCTAAGCAATTGCGATGGGCGGAATTCTTTTCCAAATTCAACTTCACTCTAAATTATCTCCCGGGCAAAACTAACTTTTTGGCGGACGCCCTATCGCGCATGCCCCAACATAAGAGCAAACGGGAGGAGACTGTCGACACTGTCTTCTCGCCTACGCAACTTGGGGGCGTGGTGACTACTCGCAGTCGTGCCAAGCAGCCCCTCCCGGCCAACCACGAGTGGAAATCGAAACTTAAAACTGAAGTGGAGAAGGAGGGGGATAAAGCTCCGCGAAACAAACTGACCCAATCCGCACACGGGGATTGGCTAGCTGGGAGCAAGTTTTATGTCCCGGACAGCCTCAGGCTGGAGGTCTTGCAGCGCTGTCATGATGCTCCCACTGCTGGACATTATGGGTATCTGAAAACTTTGCACCTAATCCAAAGACAATTCTGGTGGCCGGGCATGCGCAAAGACATTTCCCAATACTTCAGTTCCTGCCCTGTTTGCCTCAGCGCCAAAACCAGGAAAGGGAAACCTCCGGGTCTCCTGCAACCATTGGAAACGCCAAACAGACCCTGGGAAATCATATCCATGGACTTTATCACTGATCTACCTATCTCAAAAGGACATAATTGTATTTTAGTTGTGGTAGATCTGTTCTCCAAACAAGCTCATTTTATCCCCTGTACTGCTATACCCTCCGCTCGAAAACTAGCGGATTTGTTTCTAAAACACATCGTAAAATTACATTCTTTTCCGTCCAAGGTGATTTCGGATCGCGGCGGACAGTTCGTTGCCAACTTCTGGCGGGAGCTTTTGAAAATGTTGAATATTGAGCAAGGCATCAGTTCAAGCCACCACCCACAAACCGACGGGCAATCCGAAAAAACAAACCAAATATTAGAACAGTTCCTTCGTTGCTACATCAACTTTCAACAAGATAATTGGGTGGACCTTCTCCCTCTGGCCGAATTCTCATATAACAACAGTGTACACGCTTCAACGGGGGAGGCCCCCTTCAAAATTGTCTACGGAACTCACTTCAATCCCTTCCCGTTGGACGCACCCCCTCTCCATTCCTCTAAATTGCCAGATGTATCTTCGTGGTGGGGGGAGGCGGCGCAGCAATGGACTCTTATTAAGAAACACCTTGAAAAAGCCAAACTGGATTACAAAAAATATGCAGACCGCCATCGTGTGGCCGAATGGGAATTACAACCCGGAGATCATGTGTATATTTCCACAAAAAATCTGAAACTAGCTCAGACAAGCCGCAAACTCGCTCTAAAATTCCTAGGACCTTTTCCTGTGTGCAAGATAATAAATAAAGTGACTGTTGCTGTAACCTTGCCCAAGAACTTGCGCCATGTGCATGATACGTTCCATGTCAGTCTTCTAAAGAGAGCTCCCACCGACAACAAATGGCACATCAAAGCTCCACCCATTCCAACTTTGATTGACGACCAAATACACTATGAGGTACAACAAATCTTGGACTCTAAACTCAAACGAAATCAGCTTTTTTACCTCATTAGATGGAAGGACTTTGATTCTGGTTACGATGAATGGGTGAACTCTGCACATGTTCATGCTCCTAGATTAACCAAAGCTTTTCATACTCGCTACCCATATAAACCAGGGGGGGATCTGTTTTAAGGGGGGCAGAATGTCAGGTCCAGTGTATATCTAAACTGTACTGACTCCATTTTCTAATGCTTCTAGTGTTTGAGTGTTTTCTTCCCAGGTGCACCAGTTCCCAGGCAGAATTCCCACCGGAGGAGACTGTTTTGTCTAACACCGTTCCACCAAGCATTGGCCTTGAAGGAGAGCAGCTTCCCAGGACTGAGAGATGTTGTTTTGAGAACTGTGGGGGGAGGCTGATCCAAATGGGTATTGTTACTCTGTACCTTATGCTTGCTCTTCATTGGTAACAATGATCATGTACCATCCTGAGTCTCCTATTCAGGACAGTGGACTATAATGGACCTTGTCTGCAGTAAAGTTTCCTTTTCCAAACAATGGACTTGTGTTTGCTTCTATAGGGAACCCTGTAGTGAGTGCCTTATTTAGCCACAGTCTGACAGCCGCAGCTCCTCTGTATACCAAGGAGCCCGGCGATTCCGGCAGCGAAGAGGACGACGGGGGGCGATTTCATCGATGGCCTCAGAGAGCCGGACTTGCCAGCCCTCCACTAGCTCATCTAATGAACCACCGTGGAGCATTGGTTCCCGCAGAGCATTCTGGAACCCAATTGGGTCCATAAGTCTCTGCGGGCGAGCATAAATTTGCTCACCGCCCTTGCAGGAGGGGGGTGGCACGCCCAGCCGGGCCTTCACAACCGCGTGGTCTGACCATGGCACCAACTCTACTTTATCCAGAACCACATCCAATCCCATCCCGAAGATCAGATCTAGCGTGTGGCCTGCTTCATGTATGGGTGCCGATACAAATTGGGAGAGTCCCAGTGTTGCCATGGCTAACACCAGGTCCGTGGCCTGTATCGAGGTGGCATCATCTACATGGGCATTGAAATCCCCCAGCACCATCAACCTGGGGTACTCCAAGGCCCACCCAGCAACCACCTCTAGCAGGCGCGGTAAGGCATCTGCTGGTGCGCTGGGCGGTCGGTACACCAAGCAGACGGCCAAACTCTCCTCGGCATTCCACACCAGGCCCACACAATCAATGCCAGAGATCTTCGGGGCGGGAAGCGGCTTGAAGGAGAAACCCTCCCGGACAAGGATTGCCACCCCTCCCCCCCGACCCTCAGTTCGTGACTGATGAAGGACCGCATAACCCGGGGGGGGGGGGGTCAGCTCACCAAGAGCAACTGTTTCTCCTTCCCTCACCCAAGTCTCGGTCACGCATACCAGGTCCATATTAGCTGCCATAAAAGTATCATGCAGCATACTGGTCTTATTATTTATGGACCTGGCATTGCACAACATCAGTGTCGAAGGAGGATTTTTCCTAGCTCCAACACCGGCGTGCCTCGGGATGGGGCATAGGTTAGAAGGGCACCGAGCCTTTCCACATCTCCGTGACCTTCTCCCTTTAAACCAGGCCCCACCGCCATACCTCCCCCGTCCCCAGAGGACTGGTATCCCTGGCCCTGTCTCAGATGCCTTCCTCATATCCATCCCCTTATCACAGCATACAAACATCCTAAGCAGCAATAAACAGCACCAGTTCTTCAGCAGCAGCTCCTTTGAGGCCAGAGCACCCAGGGGGCGGGGCTGAGCAGGTGGAAAAGCTCAGCCCTCGATGGAGTAGCCTCCCTGGTCAGCAAAGCGCAGGCAGCTTATTTGCAGGCAGCCCTACAAATAAGCAGGGCTGAATCCACACACCCTTGGAGCATCCCGGCGTTGCGCTAAATGTTCGCTAAATACCTGGAAGTATAGCGTCTTTCTAGTGCGATTTCTGAATCGCGCTAGAAAGACGCTACACTTATGAGTGTTTAGCGAACATTTAGCACAACGCCGCGATGCTCCAAGGGTGTGTGGATTCAGCCCTGGTTACAGTTCTGAAATAGTCAAGATGAATTCATAGAGAAAACAATGATTTTTCACTGCAACATACATTGGAATTGCTTTTAGGAGCGCTATTTAGATTGCAGTTACAGGAATATCACGAATAGGTATCGGCTAGCACCTGTAGCATCACATCTGTGACAATGGATATGGTTGCCAACCTCAAATAGAGCCCAATGTTCTCTCAGAATTACAACTGATCTCCAAATGAAAAAGATCAGTTCCTCAGGAGGAAATAGAAGTTTGGAAGGTCGACGGCACGGCATCACATTTCCATGCATTTCCCAGCCCAGAGATGAAAATGCTACTCATATCCACACCCACACCAATTAAAATTTTACAAAAATCACTTTTGATTTTTAAATAATTTTTAAGAGGAGTAGTAGCTCTGTTGTATGTGGCATGGCAGCAGAAAGATTAATCTACTCTAACATAATAAAACTAAAAGATCACGAAATACAACAGCTACCAGACAAACCTCAGAAGAATAAGCAAAGTTGGACGTTCACAATAGTAGTTGATTGTTTTGCCACTGATCTCCCCATCTTAAAGAAAGATAACTAGAGGAAAAGCGGATAGGCCCTAAGTGACAGTGGGAGCAAATACACTGAAATAATAATCGCAAACTCTTTAGTAAGTAGAGGTAGATGTTCCAATCTAATCATGCATAAGCCAGTCAGTCAGCCAGTCCCTTTTATTGGCATGCAATAAAAATTAAAAAATAATTAACGCCAAGAAAGACAAACCAAGGATACAACAAGATCAGCCGGCAGTAGAATTAACCATGTACTCCCTAATCCACAGAGCAAGGGAGAACATGAGCAAGCCAATAGAAAGCAATGGGGCATGCAGCATGTACGTTTATTCTATGGGACCTACTATGGGACTTACTATGGGACTAAATTCCACGGAAATTGAATGGGGTTTCACCCTGACTAACTTCTTTTAGACTGGGATCTGCAAATGGTGAAAAAATATCAGAAGTGCTCTGAAGATGTTACTTGCAAGGAATTGTAATAAGCAAAAATAAGCCTTCTAACCTTAACCGCTTTACCGTTGACCTCCGAGCTATAGGCTCCTCCTGTGACAAGTGCATTGGGTATTGGAACGGTGCTTCTTTCAAAAGGATGTATGTAAGACAAGGGTATCTTTAATTCATGGCTGGCAACCTTTTTGTTCCAAAAGCAAAAAAGATATCAGACACTGGAAATTACAGCACATTCTCAAACGGAGAGGGAACATAACATTTGCAATTAAAGTCAAGCAAATGAAGGAACAAACTGGTTAGAAAATCTGTGGTCTCACTAAAAAATAACTACGAAACACTGGAACTTTTTTTTCCCTTCAAGTTGCAGCCAACTTATGGCGACCTGAGACTGTCAGAGGTGGTTTGCTATTGCCCGCCTCTGCGTAGCAACCCTAGAATTTCTTGTTGGTCTCCTGTTTAAGTACTAACCAGGGCTGACCCAGCTCAGCCTCCAAGAATTGACAAGATTGGGCTAGCCTGGGCCACCCTGGAATTTATCCAGTTATTTTGGCCTAAGACACAATGGAAACATGTGCCCAGAATTGCACTGGCAAAACAGCTTTCCCTCCGTAGCTCTATGTTGTAATGTACACAGGTGTCGGATGCCTGTCTTACCTGTAACACCTTGGTGTATAGCCCTTGTCCGAGCTCTGCTCCACCGCACAACACCAACACCGACCCATCTAAATAGATGTTCACCAGAGCTGCTGCCTGCAGAGAAACAGAAAAATAATAGACTTCATTCATGTGCTTAAGGGCTCAGATTCCTTCCCCTGTGGATAACGAAGGTGCTAAGGAATTGTCCTAAAAAGAGGCCACGATCCAATATTTTAGTTCTAATAATAAATTTAAAAATTAAGTTGGCCTTGCCTACCACATTCCCCTAATGTCTATTTTTTCTCTTATTTTCATTTTATTGTACTATTTTAGAAAATACGTAACAAAAGGCCACTGGTAGAAGGAAGAGAGGGTTTAGGGTACGTTGCTTGGAGCAGGCTCCAGAAAGAAACCTCCTCAGTGTCTCTTCCTGGGCAGGAGGTATGCGGCCATTGTTGCTGGGACTGATAGGCGGACCAGGCTTGGAACGCTCTTTGGAATCGGCAGCTGGTCTAGCTCTCCAGCTTGGGCAGGACAAGGTGTTGGGAGCGTGTCAGTCCTCTTTTGGGTCACCATCAAGGGCTGCCTGTTAGTTGCCAGCCCCACTTCCAGGTGTTGATTGTGACCTTTAAAGCCATCTACAGCCTGTGGCCGCAGGAGCTCAAAGATCGCCTTCTCCCACACAGACCTGCTGTTATATCTGAACTGCCCCAGCTCCCTTAGAACAATTATTAACTTTAGGATCTTGAGATCCCTTGGATAGACAGGTCATGACAGAGGAACGGGCAAGCACTCCCCAATAACAATAACAACAACTTAATGCCCACTCAGAGCGGTTTACAAAGTGTGTTATTATTATCCTTGCAACAATCACCCCTTAAGGTGGATGGAGCTGAGAGAGCTCCTAGAAGCTGTGGCTGACCCAAGGTCACCCAGCTGGCTTCAAGTGGAGGGGTGGGAAATCAAACCTGGGCCGATTCCAGACGGCCCCCCGCCTCGCGAAACGTTGTGCGTCATTGGGCGTCGTCGCGTAGAAAACGCGAAATATCGCGTTTTCTCACGCGAGTTTTGCGCGACGTCGCGTAAAACTCGCGCGAGAAAATGTGATATTTCGCGTTTTCTGCACAACGACGCCCGACGACGCACAACGTTTCGCAAGGCGGGGGGGGGGAGCGTCTGGAATTGGCCCTGGTTCTCCAGATTAGAGTCCTGCCGCTCTTAACCACTACACCAAACTGGCTCTCACACCAACTCTGTTTCCAGTGGTAAAAATGCCGCAGGAGGGAAACCTGAAGTGCCCCCCCTTCCCCATGCCCCATATACAGCCAAATTGAAAAAAGGAGAGCTTTTTAAAAGCAAGACCATGGCCAGGATATAGGACTAAGAATAGGGTTGGGAACTTGTGTCCTCCTGACATGCGGATTTCATATCGTGTATTTTGGCTCTAATAGAGATGAGTATTGGGAATAGCTGGAATAGCAGCATGCATTTGTGAGCTTCTTAGTGCTTAGTGTTTTAACATATTCATAATATTGCTTTGACATTGTACATTATCATATTTCTATTCGGTTAAGCTACTTCTGTTTTCATTTCTTCTAAGTGATCATATATTATATTAAATCCAGCACAACTGCTAGAAAAGCAAGTTAAGTTAGCAGCAAAAAGGGTTTTCTACATCCTCAGACTAGCCTGGAAGATGGCCCCCTACCTCGACATAGCTGATCTGGCCACCTGGTCCCGTGCTGTTGTAACATCAAGACTTGACTACGGTATGAACTGTACACGGGTCTCCCCTCTAAGTTAACTCAGGAACTACAGTTGATGCAGAACGCTGCAGCTCATTTATTATTGGGAGCCAGGAGGAGCATGAATATCACTCCCATTTTGCAGTCACTCTACTGGCTGGCTGTCAGCAACTGGGCTCAATTCCAGGTACTGGTTATCACATACAAAGCTCTTCATGGCCTTGGTCCAGCATATCTACAGGACTGCCTCTCTCCCTCTGTTCCACCATGGCAGCTTCGCTCATCTGAACAGGGCCTTCTGCAGGTGCCACGCTGCACGTGGGCAAAATCAACGGCTGCCCATACACGTGCCTTTTCTTTGGTGCTCCTCCCTTACGGAAGAGCCTACTTGAAGAGGTCAGGAAAGCTCCCATTCTCCTGGCTTTCTACAATGTAAAACTGCATTATTGAATAGGGCTTTTTACTCAGGAGGAGTGTACCGCAAGGAAGTGGTCTCAAAGAGGAATAGGAACTATAGACTTCACTGCTACATACTGTCTGTTGCTGTAAGCTTGATCCTACTAGATAGTTTATATGTTGTTTAATAGGTCAGTCTTAGAATTGCCTATGCTCCATTTAGCATTTCTTCAACCTGTATTAGATAAACAAAACAGCCTTCTCCTCCTCCAATCAGCTTACCCTCTGGAGCCAGGAATCTGTACCGGAGTGAAGGCAGGGAAATTGGAAGTGGACCTCTCACCAGAACCCGAAGGCCCATGTCTCTTGCTACATCTGTCTGATTCTAGATTAATTTAACCTCCACAAATCTCAATATGCCTTAATTATAACCAACGTCAGTTATACTGGGGCCTATGATCCTTCTGTACTGATGTTTTAAAAGAGGAAGTCTCAGTAGAATGGTAGGGATGTGCGTTTCGGCATTCAGAATGCCGAAAGAATGCCAAAACAAAAGTGTTTCGGCATTCTTCAGGAATCCCGAAACGTTTCGGGGAATGCCGAAACGTTTCGGGATTGCCGAAAGAAAAACCCGAAACGTTTCGGGATTCTTTCGGCATTCTTTCGGCATTCGAGAATCGCCATTTTGGTTTTGCTAGCCGTTTGCCTTAGCAAGCGGCTAGCAAAATCCTGCTGGAAGCAAAGGCTTCCTGCAGGCTCTTAGAAGAGGGGAGGGGGGGGAGAAGGAGTGAATCACTCACTCCTTCTGTCACCCCCCACCCCTCTTGCAAAGGAGGATAGGGAATCCTGCTTTGCCTTGCAAATGCAAGGTGCAAGCATTGCATTGCACTTTGCATTTGCAAAGCAGCAGAGATTCCCGCCAAAACTAACAGGTAGGGGAGGGGGAGCAGGAGGAGGGTGGCTCTTGGAGTGTGGGTGGGGAAAGGCAGGGGAGTGGGGACTTTAGGAGTCACCAATCCCACTGCTGCATTCTCATGCCAGCCAATAGATTTAAATCTTTGGCTGAGGCTGCAGCAGGGGATTTAAATTTGGAGCAAGACTGTCTGGAACACTTCTGTTGCTGCTGCTGCTGAGCTGTGACCGAGAGAGGAGAAGAAGAGAGACTGCACCTGGAGCCTGGAGGACATCTGCCTGGAGGATCAACTGTGCTGGACATCCTGAGAGGACACCTGGTAGGCCTTTTTTAAATTTTTGTAAATTTTTTTGATGCTGGGCAATGTGCTGCTGTGGCCTGCCTCTGCAAAAAGGTGTTGCAGTTTATTCTTGGCATGGCCTGGGGGACAGGTTGGGCAGACAATGTTTGATGGTGGGGTGGGGGTTTCAGCATTGGTTGTTGTGCTTGCCTTCTTTAAGCTTGATCCACTGTTTTAAGATTAAAACAAGAGTGTGCCAGCTTTGGGCCTACACAGGCCAGAAGCCTTTCTTCTGGCTGGCTCTCACAGTTGTGCTTCACAATCTGGAATGGTGTGGCTTGCTTTTCTGTGTCTGGTCCCCTGCTTGCAAGGATTCCCAACAGGCTCCGTCCTGATCAACTGTGCCAGCCTGTGGGCCACACACAGGTATGCTGCTTTGGCCAAGGTAACCCTTTTTGGTTGCAGGCCTGGCACTCACAGTTGTGCTCCACAATCTGGAATGGTGTGGCTTGCTTTTCTGTGTCTGGTCCCCTGCTTGCAAGGATTCCCAACAGGCTCCGTCCTGATCAACTGTGCCAGCCTGTGGGCCACACACAGGTATGGCCTGGGGGACAGGTTGGGCAGACAATGTTTGATGGTGGTGGGGGGGGGTTCAGCATTGGTTGTTGTGCTTGCCTTCTTTAAGCTTGACCCACTGTTTTAAGATTAAAACAAGAGTGTGCCAGCTTTGGGCCTACACAGGCCAGAAGCCTTTCTTCTGGCTGGCTCTCACAGTTGTGCTCCACAATCTGGAATGGTGTGGCTTGCTTTTCTGTGTCTGGTCCCCTGCTTGCAAGGATTCCCAACAGGCTCCGTCCTGATCAACTGTGCCAGCCTGTGGGCCACACACAGGTATGGCCTGGGGGACAGGTTGGGCAGACAATGTTTGATGGTGGGGGGGGGGGGTTTCAGCATTGGTTGTTGTGCTTGCCTTCTTTAAGCTTGATCCACTGTTTTAAGATTAAAACAAGAGTGTGCCAGCTTTGGGCCTACACAGGCCAGAAGCCTTTCTTCTGGCTGGCTCTCACAGTTGTGCTTCACAATCTGGAATGGTGTGGCTTGCTTTTCTGTGTCTGGTCCCCTGCTTGCAAGGATTCCCAACAGGCTCCGTCCTGATCAACTGTGCCAGCCTGTGGGCCACACACAGGTATGCTGCTTTGGCCAAGGTAACCCTTTTTGGTTGCAGGCCTGGCACTCACAGTTGTGCTCCACAATCTGGAATGGTGTGGCTTGCTTTTCTGTGTCTGGTCCCCTGCTTGCAAGGATTCCCAACAGGCTCCGTCCTGATCAACTGTGCCAGCCTGTGGGCCACACACAGGTATGGCCTGGGGGACAGGTTGGGCAGACAATGTTTGATGGTGGGGGGGGGGTTCAGCATTGGTTGTTGTGCTTGCCTTCTTTAAGCTTGATCCACTGTTTTAAGAGTGTGCCAGCTTTGGGCCTACACAGGCCAGAAGCCTTTCTTCTGGCTGGCTCTCACAGTTGTGCTCCACAATCTGGAATGGTGTGGCTTGCTTTTCTGTGTCTGGTCCCCTGCTTGCAAGGATTCCCAACAGGCTCCGTCCTGATCAACTGTGCCAGCCTGTGGGCCACACACAGGTATGGCCTGGGGGACAGGTTGGGCAGACAATGTTTGATGGTGGGGGGGGGGTTTCAGCATTGGTTGTTGTGCTTGCCTTCTTTAAGCTTGATCCACTGTTTTAAGATTAAAACAAGAGTGTGCCAGCTTTGGGCCTACACAGGCCAGAAGCCTTTCTTCTGGCTGGCTCTCACAGTTGTGCTTCACAATCTGGAATGGTGTGGCTTGCTTTTCTGTGTCTGGTCCCCTGCTTGCAAGGATTCCCAACAGGCTCCGTCCTGATCAACTGTGCCAGCCTGTGGGCCACACACAGGTATGCTGCTTTGGCCAAGGTAACCCTTTTTGGTTGCTGGCCTGGCACTCACAGTTGTGCTCCACAATCTGGAATGGTGTGGCTTGCTTTTCTGTGTCTGGTCCCCTGCTTGCAAGGATTCCCAACAGGCTCCGTCCTGATCAACTGTGCCAGCCTTCGGCCCACACACAGGCCTGCTGCTCCGGCTTTGGTAACCCTTCCCGTTTGCTGGCCTGGCACTCACTGTTTTGCTTCACATTCAGGTTGTTTATCGTTGGTGGACCTCTTCTGGACTGGACTGCACTTGGTGGACATCGGCCTGCAGATCTCTGCGTGGAGGATCAACATTGCTGGACATCTGCACTGGTGGACTGGTAGGGTTGTTGTTAAATTTGGTTTTTGAGCTTATGTCTGCTGCTGTGCCTACCTGCGAGCATATGCTTTGGCTCTGTCTTTATGGCTTGGGCTGGGGGGGGCATTTTCTGGTTGGGCAAGAGGATATTGTTTGGGGGTTAGGGGGGCCAGCATTGATCGCAGTGCCTGCTTTCTTTCATGTTTCATTTTTCAAGTTTGAGTGTGGGGTGGGCTTGAACTACTGTTTCACAGGACTAAAAAATGAGTGTGCCAGCTTTTGGCCTGCACAGGCCAGAAGCTCTGCTGGGTGGGTGTGTTTTGTTTTGCTGCTGGTTGGCCCTAGCCTTTAAGGGGGGGGGGGCTGACTTGGCTTGTGCAACGGGGCCTTGAATTTTGGGGGTTGCGTGTGCGGCGTGTGGTGTTGACTCTGCTAACATTTCCAATTTTCTTGACAGCATCGTGGAGGAGAGGAGGACCAGCTGCAAGACTGCCTGAACATCGCTGGACTGCAGGACTGGTGTTACTGTGAGCGAGTCCGGGTTCACATTTGGGTGGCCTTGGGGGTGGGTTCTTGCTAGCTTGGGAGGGGGGAGGCTCATCTTCAAAACACCACATCCACACCCCACACCGACATACCACAGATACATCGGTCCCGCTAAATAGTGTCTCTTAGGTAGGTAGGCCAGTTGGTAGGTGATCAGTGGATAATTGCCCTCAACATAATTATTAGGGAAACCGAGCCTAGTTTTTTTTAAAAAACTAAATAGGGACTCAGCAGGGAAAGCATTAGTGAGTGAGTGTTAGGTTTGAATTCTATATATATATATATATATATATATATATATATATATATATATATATAAATTTGTAATAGCTGTCAATAGGCTTCCCATTAGTGCCCCCATAACTAGGGTTCCACTGCCCATCTCTGGCACCCGTGGTGGTGCCAGGCCGGCCCGGGCATACTAGTGTGTGAGTGTTTAAGGCTTTGTCACCTGTTATTGGGGTTTAGGGCCAGCTCAATTCCAGAGGAATTCAGCTGATTGGCAGGCTCAGGTTCCCTGACATAAATAGGGTTGCTTAAAAAGGCACTTGATTGTTCATCTCCAAGTCACAGAGCCACTAGAAGCACAGATTTAGAGCAGGTTAGTTAGGTCTTGAAAACAAAGTTGACCTTTGTTTTCTAAATCTTTTCTGATTAGTTAGGGTTGAATTTGGGAGGGGAAAGTATGTCGGAGAGGAAAGCAGAGAGGGGCCCCGGGGGAAAGGCTAGGGAGAAATCTAGAGGGGAGGAGGGGAGGGGGAGGGGGACTGCTGCGGCAGCCCCTCCATCTGAGCGGAGGAGGCCCTCCCCTGCGCTGCTGCCGTTCACCAGCCTGGCTTCTGGTGACAGGAAGAGGGTTCGCAAGACTCTCTTTCCTGAGGCAGCTGCTGGAGGGCCACCCCCAACCCGGGTGCGTGAGGCAGGGGCTGGCACTGGGCGGGGGCCTGCTGCTGAGGCTCCTCCTCCTCCAGTGGTTGCGAGCCAGCTGCTGGAGGAGGGGCAGCATGTGGTGTCTCCTGGGATGGGCGCGGAGCACATGACTTTCCCTGCGCTCCCGCTCACCCCAGGAACCCGGAGGATGTTGGAGGAACTGCCCGTGAGACCCCCCCTGGGGCGGTCCACCCCAGTTTCCTCTGAGGCCAGCAGCAGGCCTCTCGCGGCTGTGCAGGAGGAGAGGACGCGGGAGGAAGAGGCAGAGACTGTGGTGGAAGAGCCCACATCTCTGCCCCTTCAGCCTCGTCCATCCCCACCTGCCCGGCCGAGAGTGGGACACGGTGTGTCCGGCCAGAGCACCTCACAGGAGGTGCCGCAGGGTGGTCCCGAAAGCGCTTCTCCTGGGAAGCGTGGGATGCCCTTTTCCTCCGAAATCTGGAAGCACTTCCAGGCAGCGGAGGATCCCCGAGCAGCCCTGTGCCTGCATTGTAGGCAGCGCGTCAGCCGTGGCAAAGATGTGTGGCATCTCTCCACGTCTGGGATGAGGTACCATATGAAGAGGCACCACCAGGCGGTGCTTCTTCGGGAGGAGGGTTCGAGTGGCGCTGCACGGCCGCCAGCTAGCCAGAAGGAGGCAGGCTCCTCTGGTGCTCTCCCCCCAAGGGTACCTGCAGGAAAGGGACGCCAAGCCTCTCTCCCGGAGATGCTTGGTATGCAGGGCGCTAGTGTGCCCAGAGAGGGGATCCGGAGGGCGAGCAGGCGCATCACGCGCCACATCGTCAACATGATAGCAGTGGATGGGCAACCGTATTCCGTAGTTGAAGACTTCGGCTTCTCAGGGCTGCTCCAAGATTGCTTTCCCTGGTACGCCGTCCCTGCTCGCACGTCGTTGAGCAGATCGGTGGTGCCCTCGTTTTACAGGGCTGCCAGGGATCATGTGAAGGCACAGCTGTCCCGGGTTGCCGGGAGAACTGTGCACTTCACATCGGACATCTGGACCTGCCCAAGTGTGCAGCAAGCGTACCTCTCGCTTACTGCTCACTGGTGGGAACCCGAGTCGGTTCTGGGTGGGGGCCGGGGGGAGGTGCCTAGCACAGCTAGACAGGGAAGGATGCGAGACCGCCAGGCCGGCTACTGCAAGGCCTTGCTTCACGCCGAGGTGCTCGACGTGTCCCACACGGCGGAGAACATCGCTGCCACCTTAAGGAGACAGTTGGACGAGTGGATAGGCCAGGGACCCGCCACCGTGGGATGCATGGTGACGGACGGTGGCAAGAACATGAGGGCAGCGGCGCATCTAGTGAGCCGAGAGAGCGTCTACTGTGCCGCTCACAAGCTTCACCTAGTGGTGAGAGATGCGCTGGGGTTGGGCTCCTCGAAGGAACCCGTGGATACCCGGACCCGTGAACTCCAGTTACTTGTCCAGAAATGTCGGAGGCTCACGGGTCACTTCTCGCGCAGCGTGAAGGCCACGCACGAACTGCGCCAGACACAGGTCAGGACAGGTGTGCCAGAGCACGCTCTGATCACTGACGTCAGCACTCGCTGGAACTCCACCTGCGCCATGCTTGAGCGCTTGGTGGAGCAGAAGGCCGCACTCCACGCGTGGCTCTCCGAGAACCGCGGTGCGAGTCAGGTGGGTGAGTTCAGCCGGGAGGATTGGCTCACCATCACCCAGACAGTGGAGGTCCTGAAGCCCTTCAAGGACTTCACTGTGGCGGTCTCGTCAGACACGGCGACCCTCGGTCTGGTCATTCCCCTGGTGCACACGCTCCAGAGGAATCTGGCCACCTTTGCAGACCGGGTCGCGCCCCGTGCTGACCTTGTTCCAGCGGTGCGCGCATTAGTGAGAAGGCTGCAGCAGGGCATAGCTGCCAGGCTAACTCCTCTCACTAAGGAAGAGTCATACATGTTGGCGACCATGTGTGACCCGCGCATAAAGGGCACTTTCGCCGAGCGGGACGGGAACCTCACCCAAGCCAGAGACGGCCTCTGCTCTTGGGTGAGGCGCAGGCAGGCCAAGAGGGGGCGCCTGTCGACAGGGGGGACGCAAGAGGGGCCCTGCCGTGCGGGTCCCTCTGACGCCCCCTCTGCGCAGGCCCCCCCCGAGGCCACCACCGGAGTGCCGATGGAGATGGAGATGCTCCGGTGGGCCCTCGTCCCCTCTGGGGTCGTGAGGACCGTGAGAGAGGATCCGGCGGAGGCGATGGTCAGGGACTACCTCGCGGAGCCCTGCGAGTCGCTCTCCACCGATCCGCTCAGCTACTGGGCCAGGAAGGAGTCGGTCTGGCCGGACCTCTCCCTCGAGGCGCAGCGGCTGCTCTCATGCCCTCCGACGAGCGTGGAGAGCGAGCGCGTCTTTTCACATGCGGGCGACATTGTCGGCCCACATCGCACTCGCCTTCTCCCATGGAGAGTCGAGCAGTTGACCTTCCTGAAGGTCAACTCTCGCCTCTTCGATTTCTCAGGACTGGACTTCCAGAGTGACTGAGGTGAGCCCAACTTGTGGCCTGCATCCTCTATGAGTCCAATCCTTTGGAATCGCGCTCTCCCCTGTATAAAACCCTGTATATACAGTTAAAACCGGCCAGTAGAGGGAGGGTGGTTAGGAACCAGTGGCAAAGGGAAAACACCCAGCAATTTGAAAGCCCCCCCCCAGGGTATTCAAAACATCTCCCATCACTGAGACATACCCTGTGGGACCAAATTTATTATGAAAAATAATGCCCCAGAAACATGGATTGCTACTGGAGGGAGAAACAGGTTAGATAGGGATTGCTTAGGTGTTTCTATCAGATGAAATCCTTGTAAAAAAAAATTGTAGAAGAATTGTTGTACTGTTTTTTGAAAGTTGATGTTCTGTTCATGTAAAAAAAAGGAAAAAAAACCAAAAAAAAAATGTTGTGATTATGTTTTTTAAAAGTTGATTGAATGTTCATGTAAAAAAAAAAAAAACCCCAAAAAAGTTGTGATTATGTTTTTTAAAAGTTGATTGAATGTTCATGTTTAAAAAAAAAAAAATTAGATGTTAATGTTGGGTTTGCATGGTTGGGGGATGCGGGAAGAGTGGTGGATGGGCACCGGCCAATGATGATCTCTCACAGATGTTCCCAGGTAAATTCTGAGGCTGGTGTGGGGGTGGGGGGAGACCTCTGCAGAACTGCTCCAGAAATACCATTGTCCAGTGCCTTGGAAGTGCCCAGTTCAGCTTTGTGTGTCTGAACTGAAAGCACAGCCACAGGAAATGACATTGGTTCTGCTGGACCCTGTTGCAGTGGTTCCCCCCCATTAAGTCGTTTTATGGAGGGAGAGTTGTATTAGGCTGATAGTTATGATCATCTTCTGTTTCCATGCCCTGTTGTGCCCGCTCACTATGTAACCTGTTGTAATGTTCAAAACTTTACTGTTTGTCCATTTCAAAAGAAAAATTGTGTTTAAGATTCTCTGATGTGTAGTTAATTGTGTTGTGTTGTGCTATGAGGGACAATAAGTGTAATGTGTTGTGATTTGTTGACCACTTGTAATTTGAAAATGAGAAAATAAAGGTTTTTTAAACTTAATGATTGTGTGTCTGTGTTCCCTTCTTTGATGGGAGGTTGGTTCCCAGCATAGGGAACAATGGGGCAGGCTGGCCAGCCTGTTCCTGGGGTACTGGGTGTGGGGCAGCTGAGGGTGGTTTTGGTTCTGAGAGGGGCTGAGTGGAGGATTTGGGTCTGTGTGTGGCAGCTGGGGTGGGGGAACTGGGTTTGTGTGGGGCTGTAAGGGGTGGACTATGGGGGATGAGAGCACTGGTCGTCCCTTGTGCCCAAGTAGGCCCCTGCTACTGTCCTGGTGTGGGCTTCCGTGCCTCTATCAGTTGCTGGCCCTCCTTTGCCATCTTTTTCTGAAATTTTCCTAGGGCTGCCAAACTCCTGGTTGGGCTTGAGTTCAGGTTAGAGAGAGTAGTTCCCTACAGAGAAACTGGCTGCTTCCAAGGGCAATCTCTTTAGAGGGCAAATGCGGACCATGGATTCTGGGGGAGATCCCTACTCAGATTCTCCTTTCCACAAGTCCCACCCCCAAATTGCCAGTAACTTCCAAGGCCAGAGTTTGCCACCCCAGAGAGATCCCGTTCCCACCCTCTTAGCCTTGGCATGAAAGTTGTAGCCCCCATGGAACACTTCCAGGTTCCTGATTCCAAGCCCAATGACACCAATGTAAGACAATCCAGACCTCCATCAAAAATGGATTTTAAGTAGCAGTGGGATTGGGCTGCATTTCAGTCATTCACATATCTGGTTGTGTTCCCAAACATTTAGCTTATGTTTTTTTAAATCAGCGTATGGCACTTAAGGACACTTTTAAATGGTTCTAAAAACATATTTTTATTATGAAGTATTTAATGTGGCATTGATCAAGGGCAGGCCTTTTGGCCAAATGAGCAGTATCAGCACAGTAAAATTTAGACAAAGCTCATAGGAGGAAAAAGCATTCACACTGTGAAGTGGGAAGAAAGTTTCAATTTACATGTACCATGGACTCCGAAAAAGACATGTAAGTGGCATCCAGACCAAATCAGGCCTGCTTTCTCCCTTGAAGATATCAATTGATGATAGTGCTTATGTCACATCATGAGAAGACAAGGTTCACTAGAAAAGACAATAATGCTAAGAAAAATTGAAGGCAGTAGGGAAAAGAAGAATACCCTAGATGTGGTAGATTGACTTCGGTTTGCAATACATGGACAAGGTTTTTGGGATACTGTGGAGCTCAATATAATTCTAAAGTACACCACAAGTGATTTGAATGCATAAAACATACAGACACATACACATAAAATGTATATACCCCCTCCCCACCAAATTAAAGGTTTATCTTATGCCCCGGTTTTCTCCCCCATGGGAACCTAGAGTGGTTTACACAGTGCTGTTCTCCCTTGATTTGTTTCACCCTCATCACAACCAGGCTAACAATAGACAGCTGCTCCATGCCTCACATTGGAGTGACTCCACCGATGGCCTTCTTAGTTGTATGAGGGGGTGGAGGGGGGGGAGGAAGGAAACAACGCACTCCTGCCCACTCTATCTGGGGCCTAGGTGACCAAATTGCTTGGCCTTGGCAAGGAGCCAGTGGTGGGGCGGCACTGGTTCTGGGGCCCCGTCCAGAACATTTGTCCAGGGCCCCAAAATCACCTAGACTGCCTCTGGAAAACACAACACAATTGTTTACTTAGGCTGAGCCAAGAACATCCATCAAGCCTACAAGGCACAGAATCAGAGTCTGCCAGATTCTAGACCAACTCTCTAGCCATTGCACTACAGTGGATATCTAAAAATTGTTCATACCCCCACCAGCAACTTGAACATTTTTCTCCAAAAGGCACACAACTTGGCTGGGTCTCAAAAAGGACTATGATGCATGGGCCTGTCAATGCATACTGGTACTAAGGCTCTGGCCGGGGGGAGGGGGGCATTGTGCCAATGCCACCCTGGCTTTGGAAGGGGACAGTAAAATAGAAGAAATAATCTAGGTTCAGTGCCTCCCCCCCTTCTCTGTCTCTCTCTCTCTCTATAATGTGAGTGAAAACATTACTATACCATCACTGAAGCCTACAGGATACTTAGGGTCTGTTCACACACGCATGATCATTTAATGGCAATGCTCTGGCATGATGATGTCTGTTCTAGGAAGTGATGTGATCATCACACAAGGCTGGGGAGCACGCACAATTCACAGCAGGCAGATTTGGGCCACAAGGGATCCTGCTTTGGCCTGTAGGGCCCAAATCAGCCCACTGCAAAGCACAGGAATACTCTCAGGGCAGCCAGATGACATCAGTGACATCACGGCAGCAGCCCCTGGAGCGTACCTTGAAGGCTCATTCACTGACTTTCCCCCTTCGGGGTGATAGGTGAGAGTGGGGGATCCCCCACCAAGGGGAAACGGATCCCTAATTGTGTCTGAGGTTGTGGAAATCAAATGGGTCATTACCTCCATATTGCTTCTGTCTTTGAGGGACTTACATGCACATTATATTTAACTCCAGATTTCTTGATTGTCAAGGAATGCATGTGGTGGGGGGTGGGGGGAAGGGTGGGAGAAGGGCCCCTGAGGGTAAGGGTGGCATTTGGCATGCAAAATGCCACCCCTGGCAAGACAAGCCTCTCCCAGCTGTCAGTGGTAGAGATGAGAGCAGAGCACCCACTTGGGGAGGCCATGAAATGGCCCCCCCAAGTGGGAGCAGGCTGAGCCTTGGTGGGGGGATGGGAGGAAGGGTGGGAGAAGGGCCCCAGAGGGTTGGGGGGGGATTTTGTTGCAGTGGTTCCCCCCCATTAAGTCATGTTATGGAGGGAGAGTTGTATTAGGCTGGTAGTTATTATGATCATCTTCTGTTTCCATGCCCTGTTGTGCCCGCTCACTATGTAACCTGTTGTAATGTTCAAAACTTTACTGTTTGTCCATTTCAAAAAAAAAATTGTGTTTAAGATTCTCTGATGTGTAGTTAATTGTGTTGTGTTGTGCTATGAGGGACAATAAGTGTAATATGTTGTGATTTGTTGACCACTTGTAATTTGAAAATGAGAAAATAAAGGTTTTTTAAACTTAATGATTGTGTGTCTGTGTTCCCTTCTTTGATGGGAGGTTGGTTCCCAGCATAGGGAACAATGGGGCAGGCTGGCCAGCCTTCTCTGCGGGTGGTGGGGGGGTCAGGGGGGTGGTTGTCTGTGTGCCAGGGCAGGTGCTCTTTCCCAGGGACGATTTGGCACTGCCACCATTGTGGCACCCCTTGTCTGTGCAGAACTGCCCTGGGAAAGAGAGTTTAGGGGTTCCCAAAAGGGGAGGGCAGGCCAGCCTGTTCCTGGGGTTATGGTGGGTGTGGGGCAGGTGGGGGTTGATTTGGGTCTGTGAGGGGCTACTGGGGGGATTTGGGTCTGTGTGTGGCAGCTGGGGGGGAATTGGGTTTGTGTGGGGCTGTGAGGGGTGGACTTTAGGGGCTGAGAGCACCTACTTGGGGAGGCCATGAAATGGCCCCCCAAGTGGGAGCAGGCTGAGCCTTGGTGGGGGGTGGGAGGAGGGGTGGGAGAAGGGCCCCTGAGGGCTGGGGGGCATTTTGCATGCAAAATGCCACCCCTGGCAACACAAGCCTCCCCCAGCTGTCAGTGGTAGAGATTAGAGCACCTACTTGGGGAGGCCATGAAATGGCCCCCCCAAGTGGGAGCAGGCTGAGCCTTGGTGGGGGGTGGGAGGAGGGGTGGGAGAAGGGCCCCTGAGGGTGAGGGGGCATTTTGCATGCAAAATGCCACCCCTGGCAAAGGAAGCCTGCCTCTTCATTTTTTCCCCATAGGAAATAATGAAGAAAGATCAGCAGCAGCATGCTAACAATATGCTGCTCCTTTGCTTTCTTATGGGGAGGATGGGGGGACCTGCTTTGGGGGGCCATAACATGGCCCCCCAAAGTCCAATCTGTCTGAAACTTGGGTAGTTGTTAGAGAAGGGTTAGAGGAAGGTCCCCACCAATTTTGGGCTTATTTGGTGGGAAAATGCCTCCTCCAGGCGTCCTGAAAGACGGAGGCATTTTCCCAAAAAAAAAACCCGAAAGAATGCCGAAAGAATGCCGAAAGAATGCCGAATCCCGAAAGAGATTCTTGTTTCGGCTTTCGGCTAATGACGGTAGAGAATCTTGTTTCGGGTAATCCCGAAACAAGAAAGCCGAAAGTTTTTTCCTTGCACACCCCTATAGAATGGTTACCTGGTGGTAATATGCGTAGCTGGTTCCAACTGAATACAGCATGGGAATGATCGCAATCCCTTTCTTCTTCCAGTAGTTTTGCTTGTTAAATTCCTCTATTGCTTTTCTCCTGTTGTGATAATCAGACTTCTTAAAGCATTCTTTCCAACACACAACCAGATTCCTGGGATCAATCTCTTGCTTGTAGGGAGTAAGAGTGACTGTTTTGAACATGTTCATCTCCCGGACCTTCACAAGGAGACATGTGAGAGATCATTATTTGTGCCTTGCAAATCAATCTTGGAAAATATTTTCCTGTTAATTACCTTTCCTTTCCTCAGCTTATTAGTTATTAAATCAATTTCCACCTTTTCCCATTGTGGAGCTCAGGCGCATGGGATTCCCAGAGGGTGTACTGTCCAGGCAACAACCAGACCCAGCGCTCTTCAGCTTTAGCAAGGTTGCTGTATTATGGGCCTTCCAATGGTAATGTGGTGCTCCAACCACACTCTGCTATCAAAGTGTTTGACTCCACAAGTGCCAGAAAGTATTGTTACTAGTCCACCTCATCACTGACTCTCTGTGCTACTCTGGGTCATGCAGCTGCTATTTTTTTTTAAATGACAACTTTTCTCCTGGAATAATCAGAGATATTAATTCATGGGGACCCAAGAATCAGCCCTAAAAACAACAATATAAAGTGCCTCTTAAACTTCTTGAAGAAGGCAGGAGGAAAGTATTGATGAAGATGATGAAAGGGTATACAAACTAGAAACATTTAGTAAAGGCCCCCCACACACACTTTTGACCATCATTGATATTTTCTTCTGCCGTCTCCGGCAAGAAAAGGCAAAAACATTTAAATAGATTCTCATGGTGAAGAGAGGGTTTGTTCAGGTGGCAATAGTCAACACAGCAGAAGTTCAAACATAAGGCTCAGACTTTACACACCCAAGTTTTGTTTTGTTTTTTAAAAATAGTAGCTCTTTCTAAGCAAAATGACCTTCCTATAGAAAGATGTAGAGGCAGGGCTACCATCAAGCTCCCAATAAGGACCACATTGTGACTCCCCACCCATTTGAGGAGAACAATATGAAAAACTTCATGAATCCAAGAGAATTAACCGTCAAAGCATCACAGTAGATTAACGTCTACTCTTCCCTCATCCCCAGGAAATTATTCTACAGATGCTCCTGCAAGGTCCTCACCCAGGAGGAGTTTGTTGAGCTTCAGTCTCATTTAAAATCAACTTTCTCTAGACTGGGGCAAAAAAAAAAAGTGCGATGGGTCCATAAAGGCAGCTTTAAGTGTGCCCTCACATGGCTCCGGACTGTGATCTTGGCCTCTTGGTTTTACCACCCAAGGCGGCCTTTGAACTATTTTCCAGTGCAGAAGATTACATTTGTTTTTCTAATATTCCCCTAACTTAGAGAGATTTGTACAATCAACATGTGAAAACTCACCCCAAAATGAAGAACAGAAATGCTCCAGGGGTTTAATCCTGAATCACACTATGTATCCTGATGCTTGTTTTCTGTCTTGGCCAATATTTGTCATGAATTCAGGGCGGTGGCCATTTGCAAACAGCGAAACTATACTATGAAGGAAATTTGGGGTTCCCAATCTCTTGTTTCCCTTGAAACGTTAATGTGGGAATTGGAGATGGGGCATTTCCTGGGGAAACTGTTGCATTGGACAAGGGGTTGGGCTAGATGGCCTGTAAGACCCCTCCTAACTCTGTGATTCTATGAAGAGAATTTTGACCTACTTCCCTCCACAATTCACCCATAAAAATGCCCTCTTCTGAAGCCATCCTTAATTTCCCAGACAGGTCCCCAAAATGCAAGGAAACCTGGCTGGGAAAACATGAGCTTTATGAAGAAGGACATTTGCACGGGGACATTGGCGGGTATAGCCTCTACTGCTGATTTTCCCCTACAAGTGCCCTATCACCCACCATTCACATAATACTCAATATGGGCTTCAGAAAAAAACATTTGCTCAACGTATAGTTTCATGCTAAATTAGTCCCCCAAGATGACTTATTATTCCTTTATTCACCTTCTCATGAGGCAAGCCAAGCTCGTCTGCCACGGCTGAAACCCACATTTCTGCAGAAAGGCCTGTTTGCGGGAAACCGAATCCTCGAAATGCGGTATTCGATGGCAAATTAGTCTTGCAGGCACGTCCGCGACACCGGAAGTTGGGGATGTCATAAGCATTAAAACTTAGTAGCACCACATACTCTACTACCTAGTGCATAGGGATAGATAGTAAATTTGTAATTGTGAACTCATAAACATAGAAAGCAGCCATATACTGTCATAACACTGGTCTGTTTTCTGCTCAGTATATTTATCTATTTATCTATTTATTTTATTTACGTCATTTATGGTCTAACTTTCTCACTGAGACTCAGGGTGGGTTACCTAATTCTACTGACCGGCAGTGGCCCTCCAAGATGTCAGGCAGAGGTCTTTCTCATCCCCTGCTACCTGATTCTTTGGAAGGACACACCAGGCATGCAAAGCAGAGATGTTCCACCATGGAGCCACAGCCTCCCCCCACCCCTGTGCCTTGTGGAATCTGCAAAGATGGGTCAAAAAGGCTGGATGGGCTGAAATTCTGTACATCTGTCTTGAGGATATAAGAGAAGCTAATAATATAAGTCAAGAAATTCTTCCTCCCTCACAAGACATAACCAAACCCACTTTATCCCATTTTTCTAGCTGTGAATGTGCTGTGAATTTTGTGAGAAACTTACCCAATCAGAACAATCTTTTGTGCACCCACCATTTATATAATATTCAAGGTCAACAGCTTCGATTTTCCCATCATTCATGAACCCCACCTAAAAACAAAACAGCACAATAGTGATATCCATTACATATTATTAATTTTCTAAAATTTGTGGCAAATCTTATGGTAAGCTGTAAAAATAGAGGACCTTGAACTTAATACATTTTAAAAAGGCTTTAGTACGTTTTTTACTTTCTGTTGTTTGCATGGCAGGTTTCATAAATTGAAAAGAAAACAGAGCTATGTTTTAATGAAGAATATTCGCCCGTGTCATTCTTTAAGCGTTTGGCACCAATATCTCACAAGGCCTGTAAGACCAGCCAGGTATTTCCCCCATCTTTTACTTGACCAAAAAGCAAACAAACCCCAATCTGAAAGGGGATAAAAAGAATAAAAAACAGTGCTAACTTTATGCTGCATCTAATTTTGATAAACACAACAGTTGACAACTGATAATGAATGATAGTGAGATATTTTACTGGCCTTTATTTTATTATAGATTAATTGAAATTATGCTAATGAACAGTACAGCTAATAGGCAGCAAATGCAATATTCACTCAAATGCAAGTCTTGTTTTCTCCCCAGGTATGCAACCAAAAAAAGATTGTTTTACATTCACATACAAGTTACAATCTTGTCCAGTAATATTTTTTTTTGTGTATAACATTTTTAAAAGGGTATTCTTACATTTGGGGACAGGGTTGCCGACCCCCAGGTGTGGCCTGGAGATCCCCCAGAATTACAAAAGCTCCCCAGACTGGAGAGATCAGTTCCTCTGGAGGAAATGGCCGCTTTGGCGGGCGGACTCGAGGGTATTATAGTTCACTGAGGCCCCTCCTTCTCCAAGGGGAAAGAGTCCTTGCAGGTTCCCCACTGTGCAACTGGGCCATAGTTACCCCAGACGGAGGCTGCCAGGGGTGGGGAAGGAGGGAACAGGACAGGAGACAGGAGTAGGTGGGTTGGCTGAGGGGTGGGAAGGAGGGGAGGGATCAGGAAGAGGGGGAGGCAATGGGGGCTTTCAGGGAAGGGGGAAAGGGACTGACCAGGGGGTGGGGAGTGAGGAGGAAATAAGACGCCCCCACAAGTCTTTCCGGGTTCCTGCGTGTGCATAATTTTCATTGTTGACTAGATGGTTGATGCGGAGGGTTCCTAGGGGTCCACCAGTGGCAGGGAAACTCCTGGGGTTTGCCTCCTTGCCTGCCCATCCGCCGGTAATTGCCGGGCGAGGGCAAGCCCCCTACTGGAGGTTGCCCACCACTGGCAGGTACCCTGGGAACAAGCGTGGTGCGTGCACTCTGGGGGACAGGGTACGATGACAGCACTTCTGGGAGAGACGTTGTCATGCCGGCTGGGCGAAGGCTCCTGTGCTTCCTTTGCAATGACATCACCACCGAAAATGATGTCATCCTGCATGTGCCGAGAGTGTGTGTGTGCACTTTGTGTGCACTTTGTGCACACACACACAACAGGAGAAACGCTGCTGGCATGAGGTAAGCACCAGCTCCCCCCCGTCCCCCCAGGAGGGTAGAGGGGCCTGGCGACACTATTGATGCACCATGTGGAATAATTACTTCTGGGACACAGTAATCTCTCAGAAGTTCTGAGAAAGTGAGAAAGTATTGAGTAGTGAGGAAAAATTTAGACCAGAGGATATGAAACTGTATCTTTTGTATTACCTAAGCAGAACACGGCAGAAGAACCAGTATTGCTTACTTTGTATTTCCCCCAAAAAGGGTGTCGGCCTCCAGGTATGATCATGTCATCATCTCGTTCCAGAACAAAACGAACTGGGCAGCCAGTTCTACAGACAGACAGACAGACAGAGGAAAAACTCCTGCTGAGTTAAGGGTAGGCTGCTATGAGGACAAACATCAGGCTTCATGACCTAGGTGAAACTTGCAAAGTACCTAAATACATAGACTCAAACCCATTCATAACACTGGGTTGGGTTTTATTTATTTCTTTACTTCATTTATACCCCGCTTTTCTCCCCAGTCGGGACTCAAAGTGGCTTACATCATTCCCCACTCCTCCATGTTATCCTAACAACAACCCTGTGAGGTAGGTTAAGCTGATAATGTGTGACTGGCCCAAGGTCAGCCAGCAACATTCCATGGCAGAGTGGAGATTTGAAACTGGGTCTCCCATACCTCGTCTAATACTCTAACCACTGCACCACGGTGGCTCCATCAGTGGAACGGAGCTTGTGTGCCCACCCCCTACAAAATGCCACTCCTGGGGGATAGGGGAACCCGAGGAATTACGTGGGGCTACACAGCAGGAAGGAGGAATCAATGCAAACGGCCAACTGGGTCTGGATCCAACCTGCTGCTTCCAAAAAACCACACCCTAGTAACAGAAATTGCTTTAATTAATTATGTGTTTTATGATAATGGCTCAGTTCAGACATTCCATAAAGCAATGGCTTCATTTAGCTGTGATTAGTTAGTGAAAACTGGTTTGGGCTTACACATGATCAGTAAATCCCAGATTCAGTGTGGCCGAAGGCGAATAGGATTAGTATATACCATGCCTTGAAAACCTTCAACCATCCATTTCCACACACAAGCCTCTTCTAAAGAGACAGGACATTCTCCTCCAACTGGCTGTGACCAGCTGCTAGGGAAGCCGCACTGCATCTCCAGCTCCCATAGCGTCCCTCCTCCCCATCTTTTCACTCACTTACTGGGGCAGGTTTTTGACTCTCTGCAAACGCTTCTTACCAACTGCACAGTGTTCTCACACAGAGTCTAAGAGCCAAGCTACAAGTGACGAATGACACTTGCCCAGCAAGTGAGCAGACGCACGTGTATTCCTCCCTGTTCACTTGCCATTCACTTGCACTCCACTCGATAAAGTGGAGCGCAAGTGAATGGCAAGTGAACAGGGAGGAATACACGTGACTCTGTTCACTTGCCAGGCAAGTGTCATTCATTACTTGTAGCTTGGCTCTAAATGCCTATGGAAGAGCCCAACAGTTTCTGCTCACATAAGAAACATGCTGGTGAATTGCTTGAAATGTGTGTTACTGAACAGCAAGAGGAAGCAGCTCAGGCTGGATAGAAAGGGAGAGACTTTGTTGTGGGGTAGGGAGTTCGCATCCCCTCCATCCTGCCCCCTGAAAAGTTCGTCCGGTAACGGTTACTAGGATGCTTGTTCTAGGGGGGTAGCTGCGTGGGCCTGCAGTAGAACAGCCAATCCGAGTGCAGGAGCACCCTGGAGACCAAGAAGATTTTCAGGGCATGAGCTTCGGAGAGTCAGAATATGTTGCAAGGCATCATTGGAGCCAAAGGTAGGGAAAGGCTTGTGCTAGCGAGAGGTGGCTGAAGGCAAGAGTGGTTTAGTTTATGAGCCACACTTGCCGGGGGAATGGAGGTGGGGCATGGAGCATCAAGGAGACAACAAACCAGGATTAAACTAAGATAGAGATTTGTCAGTTTACCCGTGGCGAGGCTTGTCAGTGACATCATAACATTGCCGGCAACACGCTGATGCCCGATGGGCCTGGAAGTGACGTCAGCACATGGCTGGGTATTGGGGCAAAACTCTGGTTTCACCACATGCTCCAGCCAGCCTCCCCACATGCCCTCCCCACTGACCAGGTGAGTGGTGCTGGGGGGCAGCAGCTGGGGGTGTGAGATCCTCTTCCCTCAGTGAAGGACTGGCAAGCCTACTGGTTATAAGTGCATCCCCAGTTAAAAAGTTGCTTGCAAACATTTCTGTTCCCACCTGTTTAACCAAGCAGTTTGTTTTACTTTGTTGGGGCTTCACTTCTCAAGCTTGACTAGGCCCCTGCAATGCCCTCACCAGTAGAGGGGTGTAGTTTGGAAGGGTGAAAGGAAGAAGGGGGGAACGCTGGGCCCTCCCGGAGTTGAACTCCTGGACCAGAGTGGTGGCAGCCATTAAGGCCCTTGCCTGCTCCATGGCTGAAGGGGACCGGAGGGAAAGGGGGGGTCCTGTGGGGCTAGAGGACTACTGGAATGGGACAACCATGGAGGACAACCCCCCCACCTACCCCCCACAGCCCCACATTTTTATTTATACTTTTGTAGTTTAGTTAACACTAAGCAGAAGATAGACAGACACTTAGGCTAAAGGATAATAGAAACCAAATATATATTTTTTAAATTAAAGAATTTCCCTCTGAGACGTTAATATCACCTCACATTTACCTCATAACTTTATAATTTCTTAATGTTATCATTACCTTTTTTACACTGAACTATAATTTACACTATATATTCAATAACTTTCTACACAGGAGGGTTTCTCTACTGTTAATTAATTTTTACTTTAGATTTAGATTTAGAATACTAAAACTATTAAATATATATATAATTGTTTACTATCTTGGTTGCTCACAGAATAATAGCTTAGCAATGGAGTTGACCTGGTTTCTTTTTCCTTCAGTGGTAGTGGCCACACAATGCCAAAACTGGGAATAGGAGGGGAGCTGAGGAATTTCTATATGAGAGGACAGGACACATACAATTGTACGGTCCTTTCTCCACTCCCTGAATCCAGATTTGTTTGCAAGTCAGAAGAAGGCATCAGTCAGTTTATTAGATCATGAACAATCGTAGCTCTTACTTGTGCGCTGCCACTGCTGCTGCGGCGGAAAAAAATGAAGGTTTTGTACTTTTCCCTCCAAAACCTCCACCAACTCGTGTTGTGTGGCACCTGATCCTATTTGACTGGACACCCAATGTTGTAGTCACTAATTTCTGTGAAAAAGAAGAAAGCAGGTTTTAATACATTCCAACGCTTCCTATTTAATCTTGTTTTTCTGAATTCTTGGCACATAAATGCTATTCTCAGAAACTTTTGTGAGTGCAGGATTGAAATTAAAAATAATTCTGTAACTAAAAATTGCTTCTGTGCCTATACCCCGAGACCTTTAGGGGCAGGTCCAAGGGTGGAAATGACAGCGATCCGAATCTGCTAAACCCGAATCGAGAGGCTGATTCGGGTTTAGCAGAAACCCGAATCGCCCAGCCGATTCGGGTTTACCAATTCGGATTGATTTGGATTGATTCAGATCGATTCGGTTTTTTTTCAATGGGAAAAAGCCTCCCAAGGCTTCTCTGAAGCCTGGGGGAGGCATTTTCCCACCAAATCACCCCAAATTTGGTGGGGGCCTTCCTCTAATTCCCCTCTAACAACCCCCCAAGTTTCAGAAGGATTGGACTTTGAGGGGCCATGTTATGGCCCCCCAAACTAGGTCCCCCATCCTCGCCTAAAAAAAGCCATAGCTTTAGGTTGCTGCTGCTCATCTTCATTCATTTTTTCCTATGGGGAAAAAATGAAGAGGCAGGCTTCCTTTTCCAGGGGTGGCATTTTGCATGCAAAATGCCCCCCAACCCTCAGGGGCCCTTCTCCCACCTTACCTCCCACCCCCCACCAAGGCTCAGCCTGCTCCCACTTGGGGGGGGGGCATTTCATGGCCTCCCCAAGTAGGTGCTCTCAGCCCCCAAAGTCCACCTCCTACAGCCCCACACAAACCCAATTCCCCCCCCAGCTGCCACACACAGACCCAAATCCCCACATTAGCCCCTCACAGACCCAAATCCACCCCCCAGCAGCCCCACACCCATAACCCCAGGAACAGGCTGGCAAAGGCCAGCCCTCTCCCTTTGTTCCCTATGCTGGGAACTTCTAAACTCTGTTTCCCTGGGCAATTCTGCACAGCCCAGGGGTGCCACAATGGTGGGCACACTTCTGAGTGCCAGCTGGTCCCTGTGAAAGAGCGCCTGAACCACAGACACCCTCCGTCAAATTCCCCCACCACCTACAGAGATGGCTGGCCAGCCAGCCCCATTGTTCCCTATGATGGGAACCAAATGCACAACAAAGAATAAAACACGAACAACACAAAATAAAGTTTTTAAAAAATTATTTTCTCCCTTTCAAAGTACAAGTAGGCAAAGCATTATGACACATTACACCAGCAGTCCCCCACACAGAAAAATAACACAACTCACTTAACATCAGAGAATCACAAAAGCACAATTCCTGTCAAAAACACTTTATTTCTTGAACAGTTTTAGGTTACACAGCAGGGGGGCACACCAAAGGGCATTCCAGCATTCCACCTCACAAAAATAACACAACTCACTTAACATCAGAGAATCACAAAAACACAATTCCTGTCAAAAACACTTTATTTCTTGAACAGCTTTAGGTTACACAGTAAGAGGGCACAACAGGGCATGATAGCAGTGTACTACACAAAATAATACAACCCACTTCACCGTTTTTGACAGCAATTGTGTTTGGGTGATTCTCTGATGTGATCTTTCTAGGGTTTGGAAGGGGTTGTGGAAATGGAGATGAATGCAGAAGAATTAACATTCTGTTCACCCATGGTTGAGATTGGGAACCCGCCATTGTGTTCAAGAGGTGGTGTGGAAACCACAAATAGGAGAAACAGCCAGATTTTGGGATTTTAAATGATCCAAAATCAGATTCTGCTAAAAGAAATTAGGAAATGAACCTGACATGTACAGTATTGATGTACTCAATGCATATGTGTAAATTGTAAAGGAGAATGAGTAGAACCAGTGTTGTGTGTATTTAAGAGTTTTTAAAAAACCCACATCTGCACCAATATAGCACAAATTTATGCCCCCCCTAAATTAACTGAGACTAGGATCATATTTCGTAAGGCCAGAGGAGTTAGCCGTGTTAGTCTGTAGTAGCAAAATAGAAAAGAATACAGTAGCACCTTTAAGAGTAACCAACTTTACTTTAGCATAAGCTTTTGAGAAAACCGGGTTGCACTCACCTGTAAAACAGGGCTGCGCTTACCGTAACTTCTGTTCACTGACGTCTTCTGTGCAGGCACACATGGGACTGCTCATGCGCAGCCTGCCGACCGGAAACTTTTTTCTAGTAAAATGTCCACTAGGGGGTGCCTGTCCGCTGGATGTGCATGCGTGGGCTTTCCTGCCGAAAACGACATCCGGCGGCGGCACCCCCTCGCCCTCAGTTTCTCCTGTGCCTCCGACACCCCAATAGAAGAGAGGAACACAGCGGGGCAGGAGGGAGGGATTGTGTGCCTACACAGAAGACATCAATGAACAGAAGTTACGGTAAGCGCAACCCTGTTTTCATTGTCCGTCTTCTGTGCAGTCTCACATGGGAGACTCACAAGCCACTTACCTCAGAGGTGGGCGTGTTCCCTAATGAAAAAGAGAATGGAGAACAGCCTGACCCACTGCTGCCTCTCTTCTCTCCAGCATATCCATGGCGTAATGCTTAACTAACGTCTCTGACAAGGCCCAAGTTGCAGCTCTCCAGATGTCATGAAGTGGGATCCCTTTCAGGAACGCTGCAGATGCTGCTTGTGCCCTTGTTGAATGCACTTTGACTTTCAAAGGGCAAGGTACAGCAGCCTGTGAATAACAAGTCTTAACAGTCATAGTAACCCATCTCGATATAGACTGAGACATGGCTGCCCTGCCTTTCCTAGGGCCAGCATAACACACAAATAGCTGTTTATCCCTCCAAAAAGGCTTTGTCCTCTGGATATAAAAAAGAATTGCCCTCCATACATCTAAAGAATGAAAGGCCCATTCTGCACTATCCAAAGGTGATGGAAAAATACAGGTAGGACAATATCCCAAGACGTGTGAAACTGGGTGGACACCTTAGGTCTAAACTTCACATCTGGTCTAACCACTTTGCTTTGATGGACCTTCAGAAAAGGTGGGTCGTGTCTAAGGGCTGCTAATTCACTTACTCTACATGCCGAAGTAATGGCCACCAAAAAAGCTACCTTAAAGGACAAAAGGTCACAGGTAGCCAAAGGTTCAAATGGAGGCTTAATGAGCTCAGCCAAAACTAACTTGAGGGACCACTGAGGGACAACCTCCCTAACAGGTGGTAACATGTTCTGCAAACCTTTAAGAAAAGTCTTAGACAAACTATGGGAGAAAACAGTCTTCCCATCAATTCTGGGGTGGAAAGCCGAAATGGCTGCCAAATAAATTTTTATGGAGGAGTTGGAAAGTCCATCATCCTTCAAGGACAATAGAAAGTCAAAAATACACCCCAAAGTACAGTCCAAAGCATTGAATCCCTTGGCAATCGCCCAAGTCTCAAAGCGCTTCCATTTGGCAGAATAAGACCTGCGAGTATTATCCCTTCTGGCATTAGTCAATACCTCCGAAACCCTCACAGAGAAGCCTATTGGCCCAAAAGGAGCTACGCTGTGAGGCTCAGTCTGGGTAGATCGTGATATAGGATCCCCCTGTCCGACAGGAGACTCGGATCTTGTTTGAATCGAAAGGAAGACCCCCGTGAGAGCTGCATCACCAGATGGAACCAAGGCTGACGAGGCCAAAAAGGAGTCACCAAAATAACATGAGTTCCGTCTCGCTGAATCTTGCTGACTGTCCTGGAAATCAGCAGGAATGGAGGGAAAGCGTAAAACAGACGACCTGTCCACCTGATCTGGCACGCATCCCCTAGTGAACGGTGTCCTAGTCCTCCTCTGGAACAGAACTGAGGAGCTTTCTTGTTGCTCTCTGATGCAAACAGGTCCACCTCTGGAAACCCCCACATCAGGAATACCTCTCGCAAATGTACATCTGCGATTGTCCATTCGTAGTTCTCGGAGGCCAACCAACTCAGTTTGTCTGCGACCACATTTGACGTGCCCGGAATGTGAACCGCCTGTAAGAATATGTCTCTGCTCAGAGCCCACTCCCAAATCAGCACTGCTTCATCGCAGAGGGTCTGAGACGTGGTGCCTCTCTGTTTGTTCAGATAGAACATGGCCATTCAATTGTCGGTCAATATTTGGACTGTCTTGTGGTGTACGGTATCTGCAAATGCAATAAGGGCATAGCGTATAGCTTTGAGCTCCAAATGATTAATGTGGAGTTCCCGGTCCTGGTCAGTCCAGGTCCCATGAGCTCATAAAGAGCCACATTGAGCCCCCCAACCTAATAAACTGGCATCGGTGGAAATAGTAACTTGATGCTGAATAGCACCAAATGCAACTCCCTTAAGGAGATTACTATCAGGCAGCCACTAGCCCAAGGAACAAATGATGTTGCACGGGATGGAGTACTTCTGACCCTGGTGATCAGACTGAAAGTTGTGGACTGAGAGAAACTACAATTGAAGGGCCCGCATATGTAACCTAGTCACAGGGGTTACTGCTGTAGCGGATGCCATGAGACCCAAGAGTTTCTGAATAGCCGCTATTCAGAAAACAACACCTGGAGAATAAACCCACTATATATTTAATTCGTAAGGCACGGTCTGAAGGCAGGAATCCCTTATTCTGTACCCCATCCAATACTATGCCAATGTACTGGGCCCTTTGTGAGGGGATGAGTATAGATTTTTGGAAATTCACAAGGAGACCCAGCCTAGCACATGTTGTTACCACCATGTGTATCTGTTCCTGCAATGCAGCAGCTGATGGCGCTGACAAAAGCCAATCATCTAAGTATGGGTATATAGAGCACCCCTGTCTCCTCAAGAAGGCTACCACTGGGGCCATACATTTGGTGAAGACCCTGGGCGCGGTGGAGAGGCCAAAGGGCAATACCTGGTATTGGAAAATTCACCCATTACAGACAAATCTAACACATTTTCTATGGGCTGGGTGAATAGAGATATGAAAGTACGCGCCCTTAAGGTCTAGGACAGCGAACCACATGTTATCAGGCATTAACTGAAGGACTGTGGCTAATGTAAGCATCTGGAACTTTTTAACCTGTACAAACTTATTCAGACCTCTCAGGTCTAATACAGGACGTACACCATCGTCCTTCTTATCCACCACAAACATTCTAGAATAGAATCCCAGTGGGGATTCATCCTGTGGTATCTCCCGAACTGCTCCCTTTAGTTGCAAGGCTGCCACTGCCGTGTGCAGCTTCTGCAATGGGGTATAAAGTGAAAAATCAGGGAGAGACAACTGTGGGTAAACTTCAAATTCAACTTTATATCCAAACTTGATAACATTCAAAACCCAACCATCAACTTGAATCTCAGACCAGGCTATTGCAAAATCAGCCAATCTGTCACCAAAAACCACAGATTGCTCAATTGTTAGTCAGAATTGTTTGAGTTGGTTAGCCGTCTCCTTAGTAACCGGACTATGTTGGCTCTGGCGCTAGCGGTGGTATGGCCTGCGATGTTGGTAAGGGCCAGCCTGCTGCTGGTGTTGTTGCCTATAAGAGCCATACTGAGGATACGGCTGATATCTCTGCTGTCTGCCTCGATAGTATTGAAACTGCCGGTAAGGAGGGCGGTTGGAGAAAGGTTGTTTGGAGTGGATAACACCGTAGGAATGTGCTGTCAAACGATCCTTGTGCTTCTGAGACAGATATTCATCTGTCTTGGAAGAGAATAAAGTTTTTCCCTCAAAGGGTAAGTCTTCCACCTTGTTTCTGGTTTCAGGTGGAAGAGCTGTAGTACGCAGCCATGCGTGTCTGCGGAGCACGACCGAAGAAGCCAATGCCCTAGATGCAGTCTCAAGGGAGTTCCAGCCCACACTAATTTGTTGTCTGGATAGTCGTAGTGCCTCATCCATGATCACTTTGGCCAAGACTCGTTGGTCATCAGGAAGTTTGTCCAGAAATACTGCAATTTGTTTCCAAAGAAAAATCTGGTAAGCCCCCACGATAGACGACTAGACGAGTAGTTCGCTATCTTCAGTATGAGGGATGGAGTATATCTTCTTGCCCAAGGAATCTAACTTCCTACTCTCTTTGTCAGTAGGTACAGCTTGGGATCCCTGCCTCTGTTGCACCTGCATCTCCTCAGTTACTAAGGATGATGGTGGAGGATGAGAGAACAGGTAAGTGCAGACATCGTCTCTTGTCTTGTAGAGAGCCTCTAGCTTGCGGGAGGTGGCATGAATAGAGGCTGGTTTCTCATATGTGGAAGAGATCACCTCGGCTAAGCCTTCTATGATAGGGAAGGCAACATTAGATGGGTTGCCTGAATAAATGTATTGCAGGATCTTATCCTTCGGCTTAGGGTTAACAGCCGCTACCTCAATTTCCAAGGAACGAGCCATCCTAAGCATCTGCTCAGTGTATAAGTGAAAGTCCTCAGTGGGAGAAATCCTGCCCGACCCTATGATAATTTCATCAGGCGATGGAACAGATGGCGGGCTAGTGCTTTGGTCATGTCCCGCTTTTGAGTATTGGTAGGAGGGTTCACGAGTTGGGGAACCATAACGTGAATACTCACCCCTGGGCAACTCTCACTTGTCCCAGAATGAGGTTGAAGCATGGGTCTGAAGTCTCTCATACTCGGATCTGTACCTGCCGGGCCCTTGATGATAAGAAAGCTCGAAGGGCATGTCTTTGTCATATGGTCGGGTTTGATCATCCCACCAAGGGCTTCTCTGAATATCCCCTTCATCCTCCGAAGATTGGTAAGGGGGGGGGACCTCATCCAAGGAGAAGGTGTCTTAGGTCTACCCCAGACCTGCTCAGTCTGCACGGAGACCAATTGTGTTTGCTTCGCCTTCTTTTTCGCCTTTTTAGTGAAATAAGACCTGCGAGTATTATCCCTTCTGGCATTATCCCTTCTGGGAGAATAGGAAGGAACCGTCTCAAGGACTCTGTGGCGAGCCATCTGAGATAAGCATGCTGTCTTCCCAGGAGCTCGACGGCCTGTGTGAAAAACTATACACACACACATACAGAGGATGATTGCAGGGAAAGGGAAGATGGAGGGACTGTGGGCAACAGACCTGACATTTTGCCCCCCCAAAGGCCCCCCTTCACCCCCCTGGCCCCGGCTTGGCTGGATATTTTTTGTGGAAGTTAGTTGTGAGATGTGGAGTGTTAACATGGGAATGTTCGACCCATTCCCTGAAGCTTTCATCAAAGTCTTTCCATCTGATTAAGTAGTAAAGTTTTTTTGTTTTTCCATTTAGAGTCCAAGACTTCCTCCACTTCATAGTAGACTTGGCCATCAACTAGGGTTGGATGTGGAACGCCTTTCTCAGGATGCCAGTCGTCGGGAGGCGGGGCTTTTTTAAGTAGGCTAAAGTGGAAGGTTGGGTGCACTTGGCGTAGGTTCTTTGGCAATTCAAGTTCTACTGTCACTTCATTGATTACTCTTTTTACTGGGAAGGGACCCATGTATTGAGTCCTAGTTTTTTGCAGGGCTGATCACTTTTGAAGTTTTTAGTGGAGACATACACCCAGTCGCCGGGTTGCAGGTTCCATTGTTCAGTGCGACGCCGATCTGCATACTTTTTGTAATCCTCTTTGACTTTCTTTAAAGTCTCCTGGATGATACTCCACTGAGCTGTTAAGGAGGACCACCATTCTCTTAGGTCTCCTGCCTTATGAGTCTCTGGGTTGGTGGCAAAGGGTAGGGCTTGTCCCTCGTATCCATGCACTATTTTAAAGGGGGAAACTCCCGTGGAACTGTGTACTGTGTTGTTGTACGCATATTCAGCAAAATGGAGAAAGTTTATCCAGTTGTCTTGCTGATAGATAATGTAGCAGCGTAGGAATTGTTCCAGCACTTGATTAGTGCGTTCCATTTGCCCGTTGGTTTCAGGGTGATGAGCAGAGCTTATTCCTTCCTTGATGCTGGCAACTTGGAGGAGCTCCCACCAAAAGTTGGCAACAAATTGCACACCCCGATCTGAGATCACTTTGATAGGAAATGAGTGGAGCCTCACTATACGTTTCATGAACAACTTGGCTAGTTTTTTGGCTGTTGGGATAGTGGTAAAAGGGATGAAGTGTGTTTGTTTGGAGAACAGATCCACCACTACTAATATGCATGTGCACCCCTTGGAGGATGGTAGGTCGGTGATGAAGTCCATCGAGATCACCGTCCAAGGTCTGGGAGGAGTCTCTAGCAGTTGGAATAGTACTGGGGGCTTTCATCTTCTGGATTTCCCCATTATACAGACTTGGCAGGTGGATGCATATTGGGAGATGTCTCGTCTCATGTTGGGCCACCAGAACTGGCACTGAATTAGGTGGAGGGTTTTAGGTAGCTGAAGTGACCAGCTAGTTTGGCGTCGTGGCACTGTTGAAGAATTTCCTTGCGTAGACTGTGTGGAATATATGGTTTGTTGCCTTTGTACCATTCACCCGCTTCTGTTTGTGTGAGCTCGTTGTGAGACACGCCTTCTCCATCCTTTTCCACTTCCTCTTGCACCTGCCTTTTCCAGTCAGAGAGATCAAGTTTCTTATTGAGTTGTTGTTTCACTGTTTGGCTGCGGGTTGTCACTGCCCCTCCCAGTTGGGTTGGTGAAAACACTGTGTCAATAATTTCCTCTCTGGCTGTCATGTTGTGGCATTCGTGACAGGGCATCTGCTAGGAAATTGACCCGCCCTGGTAGGTAATTGAGTGTGAAGTTAAACTTGGAGAAGAACTCAGCCCAGAGGAGTTGTTTAGCATTTAGCTTCCGGGGTGTGTGGAGAGCTTCTAAATTTTTATGATCTGTCCAAACTTCGAATTGGCTTCTGGCCCCCTCCAGCCACTGCCTCCAAGTAGTAAGAGCCAGTTTAACAGCAAAGGCTTCTTTTTCCCACACGCTCCAGTTGCGTTCTGCATCAGTAAACTTTTTGGATAGATATGCACAGGGGTGGAGTTTGCCTTCAATGTCAGCTTGTAGCAACACCCCCCCCCCTGCTGTGTTGCTGGCGTCGACTTGCACAATGAATTTGCGGTTTTCATCTGGATGCTGCAGCATGGGCTCTGAGATGAACTTTCTTTTCAGCTTTTCAAACGCTTGCTGACACTCCAGTGTCCACTGTAATTTGGCTTGGGGTTTTTTCTCTTGACCCCCTTTCCCTTTGGTTTTTAATAAGTCCGTTAAAGGCAGAGCTATTTGGGCAAAGTTTTCTATAAATGGTCTATAGAAATTGGCAAACCCCAGGAAAGATTGTAATAGCCTTCTCGTTTGGGGCGCTTCCCACCCCTCCAGTGCCTGTACCTTAGCTGGGTCCATTTTCAGTCCTTGACTAGATATTCGGTAGCCCAGGTAATCCAACTCCTCCTTGTGAAACTCACACTTGGACAGTTTGACAGGTAAATTATGCTTGATTAGGGCATTTAGCACTTTCCGGACTAGTTCAACATGTGATTCCTTATCTGCCGTATAGATAAGGACATCATCAAGGTAAACAACCACCCCTTTGTACAGGTATTCATGGAGCACTTCATGAATAAGCGTCATGTACACAACAGGGGCGCCTTTAAGCCCAAACGGCATGACTAGGTATTCAAATGGTCCTAAGGGCATTTTAAAGGCAGTTTTCCATTCATCCCCCTCCCATATTCTAACACAGAAGTATGCATCTTTTAAATCCAGTTTCGAGAAGACTTTGCCTTGAGCTACTACGCTGAGCAGATTCCGAATCAAAGGGAGGGGGTAGGCATTTGACATGGACACTGCATTAATGCCTCTGAAATCTGTGCATAGTCTCAATCCCCTGTCCTTCTTTTTGATGAACAAGATGGAGGCGGCATCTGGGGAGCTAGCTGGCCCGATGAATCCCCTCTTCAAATTCTTATCTATGAACTTCCGTAGCTCCTGGCGCTCCGCCGGGCTCATGGAATACCTTTGGGTAACTTCTCCCCGGGAATTAATTAAATGGCACAGTCAGTATTGTGGTGGGGGGGAAGCTCATCCACTTCCTTTTCGCTGAAGGATAGGCAGAAATGCCTGTACTCCCAAGGGATGGCTTTCTCCTCCTCCTCAGCTAGTAAGGCGACGTTCAAGGGAGAGGGAGGTGTCCCGCCCCACTCCCGTGTCCACGCATGCACACTGCACTAACTTCCTTTGAACATGACAACCCCCTCCGACCATTTGATGTAGGGGTCATGGTCTCCTAGCCAGTGGCTACCAAGGATCAGGGAGTATTTAGCTGTGTTGCTGACTATGTAGGGGCAGGCCTCCCAGTGTTTCCCCATTCCCGTGGGTACAGGTTCCATTTCAAAAGGGGCAGGGCTCATACTTGAACCGTCCATTTGCTCAAAAACTATTGGATCCTCCAGTTCATGGGTTTTCAAGCCTAATCCATTTACTAGGGCGGGCAAGATGATATCTCGGGAGCACCCGGAGTCTATGAGGGCTTGTACCCACACATGAGTCCCTCATTTTGGGTTTACAAGCACTACGGGCATGAACAATATGGCTCCCCCTTTCTCTCACCTCAGAAGGGGTGGACTCCTTGGTGACCTGCCGTGGGGGCCCTTTTACAGCAGGTCCTTCTTGTTTCCCGATGGGGCGGGTACCTCACCTTTGAGAGCGGGCAACTCCTCAGCTTCCAGCCCAGTGTCTGGCTTCCCTCACTGTACAGGGGGCTTGCACGCCATTTTCAGGGCTCGGGGCACTGGTACGGGTCTTGGCACTCCTTTTTCCGGAGGGGCTTTCAGGGGACACTGTGCTGTGAAATGTCTGCTATTTCCTCACTGGAGACATAATTCCTGCCTCCAATGAGTGTCCCAAAGTTCTCTGCCTGGCCCTGGTCCTACTGGTGTGGTCCGGCCATGGGTAGGTAGGTTAGAGGTTTGCCTCGTTCCCAGGAGCTGGTGCTGTTTCACTAGGCGGACTACCTGGGTTTAGTTTTCGACCTCGCAAGCCAGTTGAACCCAGCCTAGGAGGGTGGGTGGATCATCCTGCATCCAACCCAAGGGCTGTTGGCATCCGCGAGCACTGTCCGCCCACCCCTGAGCAAGGCCGGTAACCGCTAACATGTCATAGTGCATTATTCGGACCTGTTCCATGAGGACATCCAAACGGTCTCCCCCCATCGCTGGAGGGAGATTGATCATCCCCGTTTCCGGCACTTCCACATAACACCCAGCTGTCTCATCCCACCAGAGATTAGGACGATCGCTGAGCATTGCCGGGTGAAGCAGCACAGTGGAGGTTTGGAGTGACTCCCAAACAGAGTCTCCCCCCCTTTCCTGCTCGGGCCTGGACTCGGGGATGGCAGTTAGTTGGGGGTCCAGACTGCTGCTGAGTCCTGTCCCAGTAGAGTAGTGGGTGAACAGAGTCCCTCTGCACCGCTCCTCCTCTCTGGGCCTAGGGGCCCACTGTCTTGGAGTAGACAGGGAAGTCCACATCAGATGTGAAGCCCCAGCCTGGGGGATTGCACCTAATTTGGCCCATGACCTTCTGTCTGACTGTAACAGGTCAAGAGACCCCGGTGGTTGATCGGTAAGGCCCTCCACCTCCTCTCCCAGGCAGTGCGACTCGGAGTAAATCCGGTAGCCATCTCTCTGGGGTGCAGGTTGAAGGTAGGAAAGGTATGATTCTCAACAATATGTCAGTCTATGGAAAACAGGATACGTTGAAGCTGAGTTCCCTCCTTGCAGCAAGAAATCCAGGCTCTCTTGAGTCAAGGTTTTTTATTGAGAAATCATAACTAAAGCGTATTTATGTCCATAGGTTACACAGAAGCAGTAAAAGTGTCTGGCTGTACACAGGGCTCTTGTTGAGAATGACGTATGGAATGCTTGTTACAAAGTTCCAGTCCCTCCCTGTGAGCCCCCCACCCCCAGTGCCCATCCAGCTGGGTATAGTCAGTGGGAGAATAGGAAGGAACCATCTCAAGGACTCTGTGGCGAGCCATCCGAGATAAGCGTGCTGTCTTCCCAGGAGCCGGACGGCCTGTGTGAAAAACTCCACACACACATAGAGAGAGGATGATTGCAAATGAAGGGAAGATGGAGGGACTGTGGGCAACAGACCTGACAGACAGACAATGAACTTCTGTTCACCGAGTTCTTCTGTGCAGACTGTCAGCTTGTGGCTAGATAAGGCTCTTCCTACAGGTTCCCTTTCAAAAGCAAACAAGAGTCCATTGATTGAATAAGGAAACTTTACTGCAGAAAAGGTCCATTATAGTCCACTGTCCTGAATAGGAGACTCAGGATGGTACACAGTCATTGTTACCAATGAAGGGCAAAGCATGAGGTACAGAGTAACAGTTCCCATCTGCATCAGCCTCCCCCCACAGTTCTCAAAACAACATCTTTCTTGGGAAGCTGCTCTCCTTCAAGGCCAATGCCTGGTGGAACGGTGTTAGACAAAACAGTCTCCTCCGGTGGGAAAGCTGCCTGGGAACTGGTGCACCTGCGGGGAAAACACTTAGACACTAGAAACATTAGAAAATGGAGTCAGTACAGTTTAAATACACACTGGACCTGACATTCTGCCCCCCTTAAAATAGATCCCCCCCTGGCTTATATGGGTAACGAGTGTGAAAAGCTTTGGTTAATCTAGGAGCATGAACATGTACAGAGTTCACCCACTCATCGTATCCAGAATCAAAGTCCTTCCACCGAATGAGGTAAAAAAGCTGATTCCGTTTGATCTTAGAGTCCAAAATTTGTTGCACTTCGTAGTGTATTTGGTCGTCTATCAAAGTTGGAATGGGTGGAGCTTTGATGTGCCACTTGTCGTCGGTGGGAGCTCTTTTAAGGAGACTGACATGAAATGTATCATGAACATGGCTTAAGTTCATGGGTAAATTTATAGCAACAGTCACTTTATTAATTACTTTGCGCACAGGGAAAGGCCCAAGGAACTTTAATGCTAGTTTGCGGCTTGTCTGACCTAATTTCAGGTTCTTGGTGGAAATATAAACATGATCTCCAGGTTGTAAATCCCATTCGGCCACACGATGGCGATCTGCGTACTTTTTGTAATCCAGTTTGGCTTTCTCGAGGTGTTTTTTAATAAGAGTCCATTGCTGCTTGGCCTCCCCCCACCAGGAAGATACATCAGGCGAATTAGAGGAATGGAGGGGGGGAGCGTCCAACGGGAAGGGATTGAAGTGAGTTCCATATACAATTTTGAAAGGGGCTTCCCCAGTGGAAGCATGCACACTGTTGTTGTATGAGAACTCGGCTAAAGGAAGAAGGTCCACCCAATTATCTTGTTGGAAATTAATGTAGCAACGAAGGAACTGTTCTAAAATCTGATTAGTTTTTTCGGATTGTCCGTCGGTTTGTGGGTGGTGGCTTGAACTGATTCCTTGCTCAATATTCAACATTCGCAAAAGCTCCCGCCAGAAGTTGGCAACGAACTGTCCGCCGCGATCCGAAATCACCTTGGACGGAAAAGAATGTAATTTTACGATGTGTTTTAAGAATAAATCTGCCAGTTTTCGAGCGGTGGGTATAGCAGTACATGGAATAAAATGAGCTTGTTTGGAGAACAGATCTACCACGACTAAAATGCAATTATGTCCTTTCGAAAGGGGTAAATCAGTGATAAAGTCCATAGATATTATTTCCCACGGTCTGTTAGGCGTCTCCAATGGTTGTAGGAGGCCTGGAGGTTTCCCTTTCCGGGTTTTGGCGCTGAGGCAAATGGGGCAGGAGCTAACGTATTGGGAAATGTCTTTGCGCATGTCCGGCCACCAGAATTGCCGTTGTATTAGATGCAATGTTTTCAGATACCCATAATGACCAGCAGTGGGGGCATCGTGACATCGTTGTAATACCTCCCGTCGGAGGCTGTCTGGGACATAAAATTTGCTTCCAGCTAGCCAGTCCCCCTGTGGGGATTGAGCCAGTTTGCTTTTAGGCGCATTACCCCCCTCCTTTTCCACCTCAGCTTTAAGTTTCGATTTCCACTCCTGGTTATGCGGGAGGGGCTGTCTTGCGCGGCTGCGGGTAGTTACCACGCCTCCCAATTGCGTAGGGGAGAAGACCGTGTCTACAGTCTCCTCCCGTTTGCTCTTGTGTTGGGGCATGCGCGATAGGGCGTCTGCAAGAAAGTTAGTTTTCCCCGGGAGGTAATTTAAAGTGAAGTTGAATTTGGAAAAGAATTCTGCCCATCGCAATTGTTTGGCATTCAGTCTGCGAGGGCTGCGAAGGGCCTCCAAATTTTTATGATCTGTCCAGACCTCGAAGGGATATCGCGCCCCCTCCAGCCAATGTCTCCAGTTAGTGAGGGCCGCTTTCACTGCAAAAGCTTCCTTCTCCCACACATTCCAATTCCTTTCTGCTTCTGAAAATTTCCTTGACAGGAATGCACAAGGCCGTAGTTTCCCATCCTCCCCCTTCTGCAATAATACCCCTCCTATCGCCGCATCGCTGGCGTCGACTTGCACTACGAAAGGGTAATTTTCGTTGGGGTGGCAGAGGATGGGTTCCGTTACGAATTGTTCTTTTAGGCATTCGAAAGCAGTTTAGCAATCGGATGTCCACTGTATTTTGGAGGAGGGTTTTTTAGCCTGGTCCCCTTTATTTTTCGTCCTTAACAATTCGGTTAAGGGAAGCGTGATTTGAGCAAAGTTTGCTATAAAGTCTCTATAGAAGTTGGCAAAGCCCAGGAAGGACTACACTTCTTTGCGGGTGGTGGGAGTTTGCCATTCTTGGATCGCTTGTATTTTGGCTGGATCCATTTTTAACCCCTCTTGGGAGATACAGTACCCAAGGTAAGTGAGTTCAGTTTTGTGGAATTCACATTTGGACAGCTTAATGGGAAGTTTATTGTTCATCAAAGTGGACAGGACTTTTTGCACCATTTGAACGTGTTCCTCCTCCGAGTCTGAATAAATTAATACATCATCAAGGTACACCACTACCCCTTTATAGAGAAATTCGTGTAGAACTTCATTTATCATGGACATGAATACAGACGGGGCTCCCGCCAATCCAAAGGGCATAACTAAATATTCATACTGTCCGAGGGGTGTATTAAATGCGGTTTTCCACTCATCCCCTGCCCTGATACGGACGTGGAAGTAAGCATCTTTTAAGTCTAATTTTGTAAAGATCTTACCTTGGGCCACGACGTTGAGAAGATCTCGGATGAGTGGGATGGGATAGGCGTTGTTGGTAGACACAGCATTAAGTCCTCTAAAGTCCATGCACAGTCGAAGTCCCCCATCTTTTTTCTTCACGAAGAGTACCGGAGCGGCATGGGGGCTATTGGCTGGGCGGATGAACCCTCTTTGAAGATTGGTGTCGATGAATTTTCGGAGCTCCTCTCGTTCATGGAGACTCATGGGATAGAGTCGTCCTTTGGGCAATGAGGCTCCAGGTACAATTTCCACCGCACAGTCAGTTCGTCGGTGCGGGGGTAGAGTATCAGCTTCTTCTTCGGAGAAGGCATTCAGAAAGGGCCAGTACGGTTCGGGAATTTGGTTTATTTCTTCTTGGGTGAGAAGAGCCTTCTCGATGTGAGTTGGATCACTACCCCAGTTTTGGTTCCAGCGATGGTTTTTACAGTTGGGGTGAGTGAAGGTGATGCACCCCTCTGCCCAATTTATGTAGGGATTGTGATCACATAGCCACTTGCTGCCTAAAATTAACGGGTATTTGGCAGTGGAGCTGATGACAAAAGACCTTTTCTCCCAGTGTTGGCCCATGCCGGTGATTATTGGGATGGTTTCAGTGGTCACAGGGTTCATATTGGTGCCATCCATTTGTTCAAAAATCACTGGGTTTTGCAATTCACGAGTTGGTAGCACTAGTCCGTTGACTAGGGCCGGGGCGATAATGTCTCTCGAGCAACCCGAGTCGATGAGGGCTTGCACTCGGATGTGCATCTTCCTCTCCGGGTTAAGTAAAGTCACTGGCATGAATAAGATGGACCCAGGTGGCCGGTTCCGTGCAGGGACGGGCTTGGGGCGGATCTGTCGTTTGGGCCCTTTTACGACAGATCCATCTCGTTTCCCGACTGGGGGCTTTCTGGATTTACCTCTGCGTTTGGGGAAGCGGGGTCGTATTCCATAACTTCTTCCGCTTCCAGTCCTCTCTCTGAGGCGGGCCTTTGGGAAGCGCCGCGGCCTCTGTTCGCGCGTGGCGCGGGAATCGGGCGTTGGAGAGTAGGAAATGGAGCAAGGGTTGGACGCCGTAGTTGAAGCGGAGGTCTTTGCACAGGCCGGTAGGGGCATTGTGCTGCAAAGTGACCGGCTTGTCCGCATTGCAAACACAGCCCTTGTTGCCATCTAGCATCCCTCGCTCCACGGGTGGCATACCCAGCTCCCCATCCTCCCTTCTGTAAAGTCAAGGGTCTTCTTTGTCCCGTTTGTTGTTGTTGTTCAACCAAACGGACTTCCAAAATGCGATTTTCAACTTCGCATGCAAGTTGGATCCAACCTAACAACGTAGGGGGATTGTCCTGCATAAGGGCTCTGTCCAGAAGTCTCGGGTTTAGCCCTTGCTTGAACAGGATGATTTTGGTGGACTCCTCACACCTAGGGCATTTGGCAGCCAATTGTCGGAATTTCGTGATATAGTCTCTCGCCGACATGCTGCCCTGTTTGATGGCTTGCAATTCTGTTTGGGCCCTGGTTTCCTCTAAGGGGTCTTCATATTGCGCTCGAATAGCATCCACCAACCCCTGGAGAGTATTGAGTTCCAGGGCCCCGATATTGTATAGTCCTACATACCAGTCCGCTGCTTTGCCTTGTAAGCGGGAGCCGAGATGTTCAATTTGACTGGCCTCGCTGCCAAAGAGGTGTCCCCACCGGTTGAAGAATTGCACAACTTGCACTAGGAAAGCTCCCAGTTTGGAGGGATCCCCATCAAAAGTAGCTTCCAGTTTCACCCAGCCCATCGGGAGGTCTTGCCTCGGAGCCGGTGCTGGGTAGAAGTCCGTCGGAAGCATCAATGGCACTTGAGGTACGGGGGGACCCGATTGTGGTAGCGGCGCTGGTTGCGCTGGCGGCGGCATCACCAGCTGAGCCGGGGGTGGCGGCCTCGGCTGGGCTGGCGGTGGTGCCCTCGGCTGGGCTGGCGGTGGTGCCCTCGGCTGGGCCGGTGGCTGCGGCCGTGGTCGGGCAGGCGGCTGCAACCTTGGACGGGCTGGTGGTGGCAATACCGGAGGTGCTGGCAGTAGCGGTTGAGGTGGAGGTGGCCGGTGCGGGTGAGTAATGACAGGCCGCTGAGGGGCGGGTTGGTGGGGTCGTAGTGGTGTAGGCCCCACCGGTTGGTTCGGAGGTGGTATTACGGGCTGCTCAAGTGGCAAACGTATTGGTTGCTGCAAAGGGGTTAGTTGCGGTCGAAACGGAAGGGGCCGCAGCGGCGAAGGCCTGATGGGTGGTGGGCCGCGCAGGCTTGCCCCTCCCGGCGTCGTGTCTCTGGGACGCAAAGGCTGGTCTTGTGGCGCCGGTAGACCGTCCCTCGGGGTTTGCTGAATGGGAACCACTTCTAGCGGTCGTTGCGGTAATTCCTCCCCAGAAGGGGCCGGAGGCTCTTCCGTCTGATCCGGCCGAACTGTTATTGGAGAAGCGGGAGGGGGTATCACCGTCGTCTCGGTTGGACGGGTTGGCCCTTCTTCCCCTTCTCTAGGCTCCTCCGCTGGAGTCTCCTTGGGAGATGGATCCCCGTCCGATTTAGGGGGTTCCGTCGGAGTCTCTCCAGGTACCTCAGCTGGAGTATCCCCGCTCGGCGGAGTTTCGTCTATTCTAGGGAGTTCCGTGGGCGATTCTCCCGGTTCCCCAGGGTAGGATTCTTCCTCTCCCGAAGGCAGCGGCTGCTGCGGGGCGTCCTCCACAGGATAGGACATAACACTTTGGAGGGTGGAGATTTGTACCGCCATTTCTTCAGGTGAGATTCTCTCTCCTGCCCCCATCGCTGAGATTAGGTGAATGGCATGAGCCAAACTTTCCTCCATATCGATCAGCCTAGCTTCCAACTGTTGCATTCGGCTAGGACCCGGTTGCCCCATCACGGAACCTCCCTCGGTTGTACTCACCAGGGAAAACGGCCCCCAAGGCGGAGGATCTCCTTGATCGACTCGCGATCTCGCTGCTAGAATTCCTTTGGCTAGGCCCGTCACTGCCGAGATGCCGGAATCTACAGCATGGGTGCGACTTTGCATTTGCACCCAACTTTGTTCAGGAACTTCCGTTGGCTCTTTCCATGGGGCAAGTTCCGAATAATCCCAACTCAGGGCGCCGCGGCGGGATGTGTTCCCGTCCGTCTGTTCGGCCGTCCTGTTCCAAAACAGCCACGGTTGGCTGCTATCCAGCTCAGGGACAGTCTCTAGGCTTCGGCGTCGAAACTCTTGGATGTAGCCCTCCGGCCCGGCGCTCTTGCGTTTCTCGGGGTCTGGCTCCCCACTCCGACGGGGTGGGTAGCGAGATCAAGGGGAGAGCGGCAGCCGTCGGCCTTGTCCCCTCACTGCCGAGGTCGATGAGAGGCGGTGTAGAAGTCGAAGCTCCGGCCCCGGCTGGCACCTGAGATTCTTGGGGTTGCACTGTTTGACTGTCGGGGGACGCATACGGATCAAACAAAGGATCCCTGTCCGGGACTACCTTGGATTCCGCTGGGCCCGACTCAGGCATGATTGGTAACAAACTGTCAGCTTGTGGCTAGATAAGGCTCTTCCTACAGGTTCCCTTTCAAAAGCAAACAAGAGTCCATTGATTGAATAAGGAAACTTTACTGCAGAAAAGGTCCATTATAGTCCACTGTCCTGAATAGGAGACTCAGGATGGTACACAGTCATTGTTACCAATGAAGGGCAAAGCATGAGGTACAGAGTAACAGTTCCCATCTGCATCAGCCTCCCCCCACAGTTCTCAAAACAACATCTTTCAGTCTTGGGAAGCTGCTCTCCTTCAAGGCCAATGCCTGGTGGAACGGTGTTAGACAAAACAGTCTCCTCCGGTGGGAAAGCTGCCTGGGAACTGGTGCACCTGCGGGGAAAACACTTAGACACTAGAAACATTAGAAAATGGAGTCAGTACAGTTTAAATACACACTGGACCGGACACAGACACACATGGGGACTATGCACGCACAGGCCTCCTGACAGAGAATTCTTTAACGCGTCTTAGAGCCCATTAGGGGCTGTTGCTCTTGTATCACATAGCAACCACTTCCCGCCCAAATGGTCATGTGACCTAACGGAGAGCAACGGCCCCTTCCCTCAGTTCTCCTAAGCCACCACAACTCATACAACTGGACTTAACCAGAGAGTTCACAGTGGGGTAGGAGGGAGGGCATGTGTGTCTGCACAGAAGAACTTGATGAACAGAAGTTACAGGTGAGTGCAACCCCGTTTTCATCTTCGTTCTTCTGTGCAGCCCCACATGGGAGAGTACCAAGCTACACACTCACAAAGAGGTGGGGTGAATCTCTCCCAAGTTATCATTTAATAATATAAAACTTAATCATACTATGTAATAAACTTCATATTTTAAAAGTTTACGAATGCACAGGCAAATGGGAGATCTGCCAATAAAGATACAAGCACTTGCAACGATTTAAAATCATCGCTTTCTTTCTTTTAAACAAAGACTGCAAAACTGCTTTAATGGTCACTACCTTCTATGTGATGTAAAACTCTACACCATAACACAAGACAAAAGTGTCTGACTATAACCAGACAGCTATCTTGCAGATTGCCCCCAATTTCTTTTCTTTTCTTTCCTTTTTAAACAAGGAATCCATGACTACCACATGCTATGTGCAACTGATGTCTAAAGTGCAATGTCCACTTGAAAGCACTCGTTGATAGTTAAGAAACTGCCTTACAAATATGAAATAAAGGTACCGCTCACAGAAAAACCAGTGAGGAGGTAGCCAGAAATCCAGTAAAGTGAAATCCCCAGATAAAGGGGCCTTGAGCAGTATGTGGGTATGCCAACTGGATGATAGACCCCATATATGTATCAATGGGCTAGACTGACATCCATTCACCTTTGATTGAGCCCGAAAACCACACAAACAGATGCAGTCCTGATCGAAAAACCACCTTCTCCCAATTAGAACAAAATGACAAAGCTCTTTTGAACTGTAGTGAATGTATTATATGTTTCCTGTGTCCTGTATTGTGAGTTTTGTAGAATACAGGTATGGTGATCTCCTGAAACAAGTCAAAGAGAACAAGAAAACTTAGCAGTAAATGGATGGCAGGTTAGAGGAAATTTTGCCAAATTTAGCCCAAAAGACAGGTTCAGTCCTAGGCACTGACAAGTCAACTGCTTTCCTAACCACAGTAATATCACATTGATACTCACTCACAATAAGCTTAAACATCCCATTGAGGAATTGGCGGGACTAAGATAAGAGACCACAGGCTTGCCTTTAGTCTGAACATGAATGGAGTCCAAGGCAGATAGGTGAACCTTATGAATTAGAGTCAGCAAAAAACCCTCTAAGTTCAGGGTGTGTAGATACTCAAATATAAAGAGTAAAAGACTGCTCTCAGCCATAGTGCCCTTACTCTACATCTACTCTGAAAGAATTTGTGTTTTTTTCCAATTTGGAATCATAAAACATCAAAGTGGAAATTCCCACCGTCAGGAAGGAGTACTTATATGGAGATTACCATAGAATGGATCAAGGGTATCATGCTGACAAGGGCGTGAAACTCAAAATGGGAGGAAACGGGTGCCCAGTTGAATCACGCCCGATATAAGAGGAGGTGGCATATGTACCTCTGTTTGGACCAATCAAGTAATGTAAGAACACAATCTGCCTGGACCCCAAAAGGGGTACTGGTTAACATTCAATAGGTAAACAAACTTATGTACAAAGGAAAAATTAATGGGATGCCTAGACTAGGCAACTTGTGCATACGTGTAGGAACATGTCTCCAAAGACAGGAGATCGCTATCCGTTCTAGAACAGTACTTGTGCCTTGACATTAATGCTAATTGTGAATTTGTTCACCTTCAGAACTACCTGCTGCAGGACTATTGGCAGCAGGATGATGTTGTTTAGAACACATTAATGAGTGGAACTTAAAATGGTACTCAACCCTTTCGGCCTAGTGTTGTCTGGGCTCGGGATGTAAACTCTCTGTATGGAAATTCCGTCAAATTTGCCCAGCTGCAGAAGACCCTAAAATCTGCCCAAGGGTTAAGCCATGCTGAGCATTCCCACTGGTGTGGCAACAACGGCCGTGGTGTTGACCATTTAGGCTTGAATATCTTTTCCCCAACACATTTGTGATGAAACAAGAGCATAACACATGGTTCTAAATTCCAGTACTTAAATACGTGATGTGTTTTCACTGTCAGACCATTCGTTCTTATATAACAGTATCATAACCAAGCACACTTCCACTGTGCAATGAAGCATCAGTTGTCGGCATAACATGATGCTGCCTACTATAAAAGGGTGCACCCCTGACCAAACTAACGGCCTCACTGTCCCCTTCCAAGGGTCCTGAGGATTTGTCTCAGGATGGACAAACTCATGAACAGAGCAATGTGAGGAATGACCTGAAAATCCCTCTGCAACCATCTCTGTAAATGTATATGTTTCGCATAGTAAGGGGTACCATTGTCGCGACAGTTTCCATAGGCTCCAGATAAGTTGGAGTCATTTGTCTGAGTCTAGCCCGGGGGAAGGATGACCCTGGTATTCATGTAGTCCAATATTGCGTCACTGTGGACAAAAGACTCTGGGTAGACTGCCGTTGTGACCCTTCCGTCAAAACACCAATGCTATGTGTTAACGTACCGCATCATATCACAACCTCAGTTATAAATTAATTCAGAAAGTGGTGCAGCAAAAAGAACAACCCAGGGTTGTAAAATGGACCAAGCTGGTTCCTTGCAGTTCGGCATTTTTAAGACAACAACAAGAAAGGGAAGATCTGCATATAGAATACCCTGTCTCAGTATTTGCATCACAGCTAACTATGCAAGCGTCACTGGTAGAGATATGGTAATAACCGTTCTCCAAATCCATGTCAGCAACCCAGCAATTAACTTGTACAAAAACTAGTGAAGAGGAGAATGTAACCATTCTACCCTTGATACCCTAAGTACAGCAAACTGTCTGATATCTGGTATAGGCTACATCCACCCGTTCCTTATTTACTAAGAAAAACGTGGGGGAAAAAACCATAACTAGAGATCTCTGAATGGTCCCTTTGTATTAAGAGACCAATTTTCTTCCTCTAATGCTAATGAGGAATTATTTGCAGCTGCCATAAGTAATATACACACAGAAGTTTCTGAAGTCTAAGCCGTGGTCATCGTTCAGTATGGCTAAGACCCGACAAACAAAAGTCACTGATCATGTTCAAGGAATAGGATATCAGTCATTCAGAAGACCCCTTAAGGCCCTTGAGACTGCGATTGCTGCAATGATCCCAGGACTATGCAGAACCCCAACTCTTCCCACCTGAAGCAACGGTGGTGAGCTGGAGGGATGTGGCAAAACCCATCAGTTATGCTACTGACTTTGGCTGTGTTCATTAATGTTTTTGACTTCCTCTATTGCAACTCTGCTCTTGGAAATCACTGATAGCTGACCACAATGATGTGAAAGTGGGAGTACCTAATCAAGCTTGTGTGGAAACTGTTTACATTAAAGAGAAGTTATATCTGAGCACTATAGAAAGACGTTGCTGTCCATGGGGTCCTGTTATAGTCAAAAAGGGGTTGTGGGGGATTTGGGAAAGAGAACCACCAAACCGGTTTGCTAGAAGTAATGCTGTGATGAGGTAACACACCATGAGCAACGAAAGCCTCTTTCATATTACCTTTAATGTTTGGGGGGGGGGGGAGAGAGACACCCTGTGGTCCAGCCCCAATCTCAGGCCCTCTAACACACTTCAGTTGGAGCTACCTGTACATTTGAAGCATCTTGGGTGGAGACGTATATGTCCATTTCATTGTCCTCTTTTCTTGGAATGACGATAGTGCTGTTGGTTTCCATGTAAAAATGTCTTTGCCCTCCAATGTGGTTTTCACCTGTTAAAAATCAAGCAAAGAGTTAAGCAAGCAAGCATGCCCTCCCCCAAGTGATTTCAGTGCAGCAGAAGTTCTGCAAATGACAATACGTGAACACACTGTCCACATACACAATACTGTTGTGGGATCTAATACAACAGGCCCACCACACTGCGCTCTGGTGTTCTTGACCTTGATCTAGAGTTCTGCTTGGGGCTGGAAGAAGGTGTTCTGAAAGTGGGGGGAGGATAAAGATAATCTCCTTCTCATGGGCAGATGGCTACTTGCTGGAGTTTAGACTTACAGGGATACCAAAACTCCACAGGGGTGGGGGTTCAGTTAAGGAGGTCTGTCCTCAAAGCGTGATGAATCTGACTGGTTTTTATATGTCATTGGTTGACTGATATGGTCAGCGTTTCTGTCGATACCCTGGTTGAACTCTGGAATGAGGAAATTCCTTGGACGGTTGACGTGGCTGCTCCAAGGTGCCCCCCCTCCTGTCGAAGAGCCCAAGCAGCCCCTGTGGATGATGGAGATAACTTAGCAGATAGCGGAGAAGAACTTGGGATGTTTCGATGCGGGCAGTGGTGTGTCCCCTCCTGAAGAAACCTACTCTGGACCCAGGAGAGCTGAATAACGGCTTCCCAGTCTCAAATGTGCCATTCCTGAGCAAGGGGATTGAATGAGCAGTGGCTGAGCGACAGAAGGAAGTGGATGGTTGGATCTGTTCTGATCTGGGTTCAGGCCTGCTCATGGGACTAAAATGGCATTGGGTGCCCTGGTGGATGTCCAGTGCCAGGAAATGGATGGGGCACTGCAAGCCTGTTTCTTCTCCTGGGCCTCACAGAAGCTTTTGATACCATCGGTCATAGTGTCGTCCTTCTGGGCTGCCTTTGGGGTGTTGACTGGGAGGCATTATTTTGTGGCGCTTTCAGATCTACCTTGAAGGTCGGTTTCAGCATGTGGTACTGGGGGGACTGCTGGCCCACCCCTTTGTGGGTGTCCTCCCTCATTTTCTATTAGGTTACCTATAAAGTCTTATTTTTCTGCATACCGGAGTAAGTGGAAGCCTCCATTTTATCTGTGGTAGCCCATAGTATGGCTTTTGCCGCACACATGGTGCCAGCCGGTTTACTATGAGAGTGAGAACCCCTCTTGGAGTCTTGTTTAGTGGGTTCCACAAAGTTCCATCTTGTCCACCCTGCTTTTCAACATCTATGTAAAGCTGCTGGGAGAGAGGTCACCTGGAGCTCTGGGCTGAGTTGCTACCGACATGCAGAAGACACTCAGCTCTACCTTGCACTTCCAGCAGATCCCAGGGAGGCTGCGGAAACTCTGAACAGGTACCTGGAGGCAGTTTTGGGACGGATGAGGGCTAACCAGCTGAAACTTACTCCAGACAAGGTGGAGGTACTACTGGAGGTACTAAGGGTTTGACCCAGAAATAGATCTCCGGTTCTGGATGGGATTGCACTCCCCCAAAGGAGCAGGTTTGTAGGTTGGGGGTGCTGCCGGACCCTGTCCTCCTGTTGGATAAATGGGTGGCAGCGATGGCCAAGGGTGCCTTTTATTAGCTCTGGTGCCCTGGTGGATGCACCAGAGCTCTTCCTGAGTGGGAAAGATCTTGCTTCTGTGGTGCATGCCATGGTAACATCTACATTAGATTACTGCAATGTGCTGCATGTGGAACTGCTCTTGATGACTGTCCGGGAGCTGCAATTGGTACAGAATGCTGTGGCCAGCATGTTGACGGGGGTGGATTGTAGGGTCTATATCACTCCACTCTTGTTCCAGCTACACTGTCTCCCAATTTGCTTCCAGGCCCATTTCAAGGTGCTGGTTTTGACACTTAAAGCCCTATACAGCTTGGGGCCAACGCACCTTAAGGACAGCCATCTCTCATATGAAACCTACCTGTCAGCTCTGGTCATCTTCAGCGGTGGTGCTTCTGGTGTCTTGGCCATCTGAGGCCAGATGGGTGGCAACCCAAGAAAGGGCCTTCTTGGTTGTGGCGTCAAAACTTTGGAACTCCCTCCCCTGGGAGTTTTGTCTGTCTCCCTCTGTCATTGTGTTCTGCCAGCGAGTGAAAACTTTGGGTGAAGACTTTTATTTGAAAAGTCTTATTGGCCCTCCTCCGTGGTTGTGTGTGTGTTTGTTTTTATATGTCTATACATTTTAAGGTATTTATATAGGCAATTTAAATGTTATTTTAATGTTTTAATATTTGTTTTTTGCTGCCTTGGGGATCTTATTTTGGGTGAAAAGGCAGCATATAAAAGTTTTAAATCAATAAATAAAATTATCAAAAGCCATCTCCCTGTCTCCCGGCAAAGACTGAACAACAATTTTGGATTCCTTCTGTGCTAAGGATCTTGGTAAAACCTGGACTTCATAGGAGTAATTAAAACCTCCCCAGTTCCATATACAATATCCATTCAGGAACGTAAGGGCACTAGTTTCACAGTGGAGGAAGTAATTGGAGAAAGGGAAGCTTAAAGATAAACTTCATAAAACAGTATGAAAAACCCATGGCAGTTGTAGAATAAATGATCAAGTGGAATCAATCTTAAGTAGACCATATCACTACCTGGAGGATGGAGAGATGAACCAAGCAAAGAACGCTTGAGGGATATCAAGGAACAAATAAGGCAGTCCAAGTTTTAAAAAAAATGAAGACCCACAACCAAAGGGGTCTCGAGCAGACCAACTAAGAGTGAATTCACACGGGCCTCTTTTCTGAACACGGTGAGCTATTATGGACTGTGCTGACTCACATGGTGTAATCTACCTGGAGTCTCAGTGAGAAAGGTGGACTATAAATGAGATATAAATAAATAAATGAATGAATAAATAAGATAGTAACCAGCAAGCGCATTGATAAGTGGGAGAACAGCTTGTGCATGTGTGAATGTACGATGTGCCTGCTACGTGAATGGATCTGCCCTGTATTAGGAACACCCAAAGCCCATCCAACAACCTACCTTCAATAATCCTGTCAGCTGTGTGCAACGCTTTTTCAACATTTCCTCGTTCTATTTTCTTTTCTTCTCCAAAGTATGAACCGTGCTGTATGGCCTCCTGAAGGTGAAAAGAGGGGTTTGTATCCCACTGAGCATTTCCACCGGCCCAAGGGAAGGCAACTTTGGCCAACTGGTCCCCCCTGTGGGAGACCTCCGATTTCTCCCACGCTACTCCTTGGGGGTCAGCATTTCCTAGGGCATTTGGGGTTGCCACAGGGGATAGGGATCAACACCAAGTGCCCACTTCCTTGCACCCACAGAAATCCTAGGCGAGATCCAAGCCCTGACAGTCAACCCCTCAAAGAGCATAGAAAACAAGGCAACAACATCGTCAACTTCATTTTGTGGCTATTTCTAAAACACGTTGAGTTTTCCCCCCAGTAAAGCTGCATTTTGCGAAAGGGTTGGATCATGCCTACCTAAGCTGTATCCTTCCCCCCCCAATATACTTCCCCCAGTAAGGGATACACTTTTTAAAATCTTCATGAAATCCCTGATGATTAAAGGCCAGCCTCCAACAGGCTGGACGGAGAAGGTAGAAACAAACAGGCAAATGAATGAGAAGTGCTTTGGCCGATCTCAGATGTCAGAAACCCTCCACGCTTTTCACAAGGGCATTAGAGGGACTTGGCATGCTCCACGCAGGCACAGTAGCACTCAGTCTGCTTCACAGATCCACAGTGAGTTCACAGTGCGAAAATAGGGACTATCGCGAGGAGAGCTGCCGGCATAGCAGAGTGGTGAGATTGAGATCCCAGAGCCTTAGGAGCAACCTACACGTGACAAGACCTTGGCTCTCTCCCATGGCCCACTCCAGTCTTGTCCACCAGATGTGCTCTCAGGGTTCTGTGATCCGAAAGTAATTGGAAGCTTCAATTCGGATAGATGCCTGAGTGTCCAGGGAGAGGGGCTTAAGCCTTCCCCCCTCGTGACATTTTTGTCAACTTCAAATGGCCCCAGCGAGGGACCGCACATACGATTTCCCAACGGAGGGGAACTGCATATTGAGGGACTGCACATACGTTTCCCCAATGGAGCAATTAGCAGCGCTCAAGGATCGTTTCACATTAAGAGACTGGAGCAGGGGAGTAGTCTTAAGCCCCCTTTCCTGAGTGCAATGGCCCTGGCCCAAATAATACCCATGCACATGTGAGTGAATACTCTGCCATGCAAAAGCTACGTGCTAATATAGAACTAGTACAGGACACGGTTGGGATCCACGGAAGAGGGAACCTCATTTCCCTACTAATTCTCTTCCTTCTGCTCTTCCACTTCCCTGCAGTCCCTGCAGGCTCTCCCCTTTCCTTCTCTCCCTCCTGCCTCCCTGCCTGCCTGCCTACGCTTTTCTGTTTCTCCCCCTTGCCCCCTCTGCCCCCAACCCACTTTTTTTGTCCCTCTTCTCCTCAGCTTTCCCTTTCTTGCTCCCCCCTCTCCAACTCTACCTTCTCTTCCTCTTATCTTTTACCTTTATGTATATATTTCTCTTCCTCCAGCCCCAGGCTGAACATCAACCGAGTCTGGGAAGCCTCAGCAATGTAGAGTGGGTTTGCCTAGCGACTCCCAAATGGCCACCAAGATGTCACAGTATAGTATGAGATCTCCATGGCTTTCTGTTCTTAAAAGTGCAGGCATTGCTTAAATTGGAGGAAGAGTTATCTTCTTGTTACGGATGGTTCCAATATAGACAGATCAGAGACCTTTGTTCAAAAGAAGGAATTAAATGGGAAAACTCAGAGTTGGAAGAGACTATACTACAGGAAAGCAAAAAGAAGATATCTAAGATTTATAAAATACTTTTGAAGTGGTATACAGAGAATGAGACGGTCAAAGTACAGATGGTGAAGTGGGCAATTAATTGTCATAAAGAAATAACAATGGAATCATGGGAATATTTATGGAAAACTACACTGAAGAGTTCAACTTGTACCAGGATTAAAGAGAATGGTTATAAAATGATCTATAGATGGTATTTAACGCCAAAGAAGATTGCGCTTGGAAATGCTAACATGTCAGATAAATGCTGGAAATGTAAAAAGCATGAAGCATCATTGTATCACATGTGGTGGACATATGAAATAGCCAGACAGTTCTGGGGAGATATTATAGAAGTAATAAATGAGATATAGCAGATTCAAATAAAGAAGAACCCAGAACTATTGCTATTGAACTTAAGCATGGAAGATGTTCCTACTCAATACCGAACATTACTATTTTATATGACGACGGCAGCAAGGCTTTTATATGCGCAAAAATGGAAGGTGCAAGAAATACCAACTATTGAAGATTGGATGCATAAATTGCCGTACATGGCGGAAATGGATAAAATGACAAGGAAGCTGAGAGATCAGAATCCAGCGGAATTTTTTACGGACTGGGGAAGATTGAAAACATATTTAGAAAAGAAGTGGGACGTAAAGGGGGAATTATGGCAATTTGAAAATTATTAGAATGGATTTGTTATTAGAAGAGATAGAGTCTTTACCATATGAAGTGAAGTATTAGCTAATTGTTAGCCCAAATGTAAGTGGACTTAGAGTTAATAGATATTGTTAGAATTACTAAAGTAGATATTTTATCTGACTGTTAGTTAGTTTAAATTTAAATATATGTGGAGTTAATATAAAGTAATAGATAATAGATTTTAAGTTTATAACAATATTTTTGAAGTTAATAGATAGGGCTTAGTTGAATAAAAGAGTAAGTAAACATGAGATAAGGAGTTACAGAAAAAGGGGACAGATTGGGAATAGATTAGGCTATAGGGTTGGAAAGCTGTTGGAAGTCTTGGAAAAGGGGGGGAGGGAAAGGGTGGGGGAAAGGATAATGAGATGCTATTTGAAAGTTGTATATTAATATTCTCACCTAATAAAAACTTTCTAAAAAAAATGCAGACATTGCTTCTGTAATCTGAGAGGTTTCTGACCACCACAATGTCGTTTTTTTTTACATTCCATATTTTCCTGCAAACGGGGGCTTCCCACAAGCTTGTAAAAATACTCCCCATGGCCCCATTGTGCAGCTGAGACCACTGCCCAGAAACAGATACGATGAGGAAGGTTTCTATTGACTGTGTAATCATGACATCACCAAAGGCAGGGCATACCAACAGATTGTCGACCTGAGAGCCAGACCAGATTCTAGCGGCTTCGGTTCAACCTGATATGCAGGGGAGGCCTGCTGAAGAGTTTGATCCAGAAGCTTGAAGAGTGTGCATGCGGTTAACCTGTAGGCTTGCAGACTGCTGCATTTGCTATTCTAACAGCATACTGCGGAATCAGAGATGACCAAGACCTTTTAATAGCAACATCTTTATTCAGTCTTGTGGGGTCTACTTTACTAGATGGGTTTTAGATAATCTCGGTTAACTGAAATTAAACAGGAGACTCGTGCCACTGCCAACAAAATCTCATTCCAGCAAAAGCTTTGGTGAATGAGACATTGGAGAACTGAGCCATAGTTCAAGAATGGAACGAATTTTCGTTAGGCTGTAAAGTGCCCCAAAGAATCCCATTTAATTTTGCTGAAACTGATTAGCACAGATCATCTGTTAAGCAATCACTCTTGCCTACAAATGTGCTAGACCAGACCAAGGTTCAACTAGCTCAGCATTCCTTGAAAGAATCCTGTCAATTAGCAGATGGTCCGGTGGAGCCAATCTCTGTCCTACCACTCCACTCAGGAATACTACAATATTTATACTCCACCTTTCCTTTTGGCTCCTGCTTGATGCCTTTCTCTAACTGAAGGAGACTTCCTCCAAATTAAGTGGCTCTTCCATTGACTGAAGAGCCACTCACATTGCAGGAATGCCCCATGGAGGATGGCTGGATCCGCCCTGGTTGGTGGTCCATCGGAAATTCACAGGGAGCTCCTCTACCACCCTCGCTTTACTTATCATAGCCCAGATAAAGGATGTTATGGCCTACAGTTCCCTCTCTTTTCCCTTTAGGTCTTTGGCCAGAGGCGATGTATCCAATTCCTGGTGGACTGTGACACCTTGCAAATGTATAGAGAAGTTCTGCTATGGCTCCCCCTACTGGATGGGAGGACATCTATTCCCAAAGTTAAGACACTGCAGTGCTTGTTTTTAAAAAAGTGTCTTTTACCTGGATTGTCAGGATAAGTTCCAGATCTTGGTACTCTATCTTCACTTTTTTGGTGGCCTCCTTTGCAAGTTCATAGGTCTCTGCGAGCACACCGCAGATAATGTGACCAATGTATATTACCTGCAGGGCATAACCAAGCAACAGAAAGTAAGGGGAACTGCTTTATCACAATGGCAGCCACAGCACACTTTTTGATCCGCTCTGATAAACTTTGTTCTAAGGAATTAATTTTCTAACTGCAGCTTTGAGTAACTCTGAGGTCCCTTGCTTCCCTGGTAGACAATCTGCCCTGTGCAACTGGGCTTCCTCTATGGGAGAATATTCTGGGTATTCTAGACGGTACTTTGTGCGAGGCAATGAGAAAGCCTCTTGGGCCTAATCAGCGCTTCACACGACTGACTGCTTCCTAGAACACTCTTCTGACACTTCTGCCACACGCGGTTCCTCAGCCAACAAAGCAAGGTGGGGAAAGTCCCCTGATGAAACCCAGCGTCCAAGGAAAAACGTGAGGAACGCTGTGATGTCACCATTAGTCAAAGCTCCAAAAGCGACGACAGGCTTAACCATATTAGAGATCCTCTCACAGCATGCCCAACAGGGTTGCATGATGGGTAAGGGTGTACTCGCTGGTTTTAGACACATGGCCTCTGATCCATACAAAGTCTGCAAATTGCACTTCTCTGTGGGGTTGGCAGAAGACAACTGATGGGAGTTTGGATGAGGCGGGCTTCACATAGGAATCCCAGCCGTCTAGTCCTGGTCTGCATGGCTTCATCCCTATGAGACTGAGAAATGAGTGAAGGCACCATTCATGGTCTGGGCCACTAGAAGACCAAAAGGACCTCATTTTTGTTGCAATTTTCTCTCCAATGCTTCCCTGACGGAAAAAACGAATGTAACCAAGGGCTCTTTTTCCTTCTGTGGAACTTTGATGCTCATTTGTTCTTTCATGCTCGTGAGTTCTGGCAGTCCAGATGCGCTCACGTCAGCAGGAGATCTGTAGGTTCTTATCTGTGGCAGGCAAAAAAGTGCAAATTAGACAGCAAAGATCCCACAGTAAGAAGTACCTCATCCTCAGCAAAGACTTTCTCGTGCTCGTCACCATTTTTGCCTGGAACATCAGCTGCTGATACCACAGCAACCACCCCTGGTGCTTCCAAGGCCTCGGAGGTATCGATGGATCTGGAAAGGGGAAGGGAGCATCAACATCAATCTTAGTAAAAAATTAAACATCCATCAAGATAAAATTTAGAAAGGTTACAGAAAAGATTAAGATACAAAATCATCATTTAAATATATAATAATAAATAATATCTAATAATAAAAAAGACCATGCAATCTAAAGAAAAGGAGTATAAAGTCTTATGTCCAGTTGAGGGAATGACAAGGAATAATGGTAAACTGAACGTTTCTTTGCTTGATTCAAAAAGAAAGAAACAATTAAAAAAGAAACAAGGCAAAACCAAATGCACGCTCTTCCTAAGAAATATACGGCAATGTGGTGACGCTTGACTGAACTGAGACACGGTTCATTTGACAGCAGTCAGACACAGAAATCTGTCAGGTGCTCAGCTCCACCTGCCATACCCAAGAAGGCCCTGCGTACTGTTTGTTTGTGCTCTGATGCTCTGGGTATCACTAAAGGCTGAAGCTATTTCTTGACGGGGAGGTGAAAGTACGCAAGGGAGGGGCCGTCTCTACTGTTATCTGTCTGTTCTCCTACATGCCTCTTGCCTGAGCCTGGGAAGAGGCGCTTGCACGCACACCCCCATGACCTTGAGGCTTCTCCTACATCAGCTCTGCTCATTCCTGCCTAGAGGCTTCCTCTTGATCTTAGCTGGCTGTTACCTCAAGGGGGTGGGGATTTGGGGATTTGCCCGCGTTTAGAATCCTACTTATGTCTTGTGCTTGTAGAGAAGCCTCATTCCTGGCAAAGATGGAGTAAGATCCTGACACTGGTAGCTTAGCAATAAAGTTATTTAACTCATGCAGTGAAGTCTTCTTGAGGGTTACTTGTCAGATCCTTACAGTATCTAGGTTTAAAAATCCTGTTGTACATTCTGACTAAATAGGAAAAGTCCCAATAGAAACAGGAGATCAGGGCAGGTTGAGCACAGAGACCTTGTGGGGGCTGAGGCACAGTCCATTCTCAGCCAACAACCCCACATTGCCGTGTGTCTGTACATTAAAAGGGGCGTTGAGCCTCCCTCTTTAGACCTGCTTTATATTTGCCGTCTCTCCAGTCTTGTTCCAGTCCACCCCTAAGGCAAACAAACGTTGGTAAAACATGTCCTGGGGTCCCATTTGGTCGCAGTTTTCTCAGATTTGTCACTCACAGGATCTTTGCGTGGGCTCGCGTGCTGGTGACTACAGCCATGAAGAGCTGTCCGTCTAAGGGACCGATGTCACCGCAGTAGACAGCCTCTCCGGTGGCATGCTTAATCCCGGACTCGTGCATGATGGGACGTCCCACTGGGTCCTGAGGAGGCTGCTGTGGGTCCACATCCTGTCACAGAGTAAGGGGGTCATACCATATATAGATAGATCATACTGGGGAGGACTACTCTGAGATATCTACTGAGTTCAAGAGGACAACTTCACTATGTGATCGAGTGGAGTGCAAGTAAACAGGGAGGAATACATTTGAGTCTGTTCACTTGCCGTTCAAGTGTAATTCGTCATTTCTAGCTTGGCTCCAAATCTGAAGAGCTCCACAGGCAGTTTTCAACCACATCCGACCAGGGATTTCTCCACTCCCCTGAGCTACCTCCCCATTTGACTGGGAAGGGAAAGTCTCCTCTCCTTAGAAGGTCTATCCCTTTCTTTGGTCCATTTGGGAGTCTGCACCTACTCCCCAAACCTCCTTGCCAATCTTCCCCAGTTCTCCTGCTGGTGTTGAAACTGCTCTCCCTTAGGACTCTGTCTCCCAGCTCTTCACACACTGGATCTCTCTCTCTGTCAGGACTAAAGAAAAAGACCCTCCTCTTTCCAGCTCAGGCTACCCAATCAGATGCTTTGGAGTAGCCTGCCACTCAGAGCTCTCTGATTCTGATGGGGGGGGTCAACCCTTATCAGTCCTGCAAATTGTGTATGCACACAGCCCTTCCAGGCTTCTTTAAAACAGGCAGACAGTCACACCCATGTGGCCCATTCTCCCTTTCTTTGTGGTGGTCAGATAATGTGAGCGCAGCCTTCTGTATGTGCACTGGTTTGTACACAAAATGTTCTATGCACAGTGCTAGGAAGGGTGTGTGCATGAGCCCAAGGGTCAAACCTGCACCACAGCAATGATGGCAACAGATGTGGCCTTGCCGAATCCCACGGGCATCACTTGGCTCAGGTCCACCTGGAGCACTTTTTTTAACGCACTAATCCGCTTCTGGTCCCAGATGACAGCGCTTGCCAGGAAAGGCAATGGAAGGCGAGAGGATCAGCAATGCTGTCGATTCAGGCGGAGGGCACCATTCTTCCCTGGGGATGAACGGCCTTGAAAATAACGTCGCTGACCTGATATTCTTGCATCCCCCGTGGAGGGTGGTCCAGGAACACTCCTAAGGCACTCATGCACTCCTTTGGCAAGTCGGGGTATTTGGACGGGTACTGCAGGAGGAAGACAGTTTAAGAAACCGTTTAATGTATCACACCACTATTTTCAAAGCTGACCTTTACAGAAAATATGCTATTTCAAAAACAGTCTATCAGTTTGCTAACAGTTAAAGACAGGACAACAGTGTCAGAGAGCCAAGAAATATTCATGTGGCGAAGATGTTTTATGGTAGAGTTTCAACTGATGCAGCAGAATCTCTGTTCATGGTAAGTTGTACGTGTAAGTTACCAGACCTGATTCATGAACGGAAACACAGGAGCTTCTGAGGGATTAGCCATGATAGTCTGCAGTAGCAAAATAGAAAAGAGTCCAGTAGCATCTTTAAGACTAACCAACTTTACTGTAGCATAAGCTTTCGAGAATCAGAGTTCTCTTCGTCAGAGGAATGCTGCATCTGACAAAGAGAACTGTGATTCTCAAAAGCTTATGCTACAGTAAAGTTGGTTAGTCTTTAAGGTGCTTCTGGACTCTTTTCTACAGGGGCTTCTGTTGCACCGGAAGTAAGTCCTGCTTCATACCGGACAGTTTCCTCTCATGGGTGTAGAAACAACATGGTACAAAAGTGCCTAAGTTGTTACTTGGAACGGTGTTCTGTAACAGGGCAGGAAAAGGAGAGGCCATGGAATTTTTAGTGGAGGAAGTCAGGATTCCTTATCTACTTGTGGGGTCATTTGTGCTATGCAAATGTGTACTCCATAATAGAGATACCAACCAATCAGGGGGGGGGGAGGCCTCGTCTGCTCTTTTGCTTTTGACCGCAGCAGAAATCCAAAAAAGGGCAGACAGTATCACTTGCGAATATATGCAAACCTAGCCACTAAGGAAAGGCTCGCCTGGCGCCCATTTTGCTTTCTTTTAGGTGCCAGGCCAAAACACCTTTCCCGCCTCTTTCAATGTTTTATGGGTCGTTTTCATACTTTTTATGTCCAATGGCCTGTTTATAACGGCTTGTTTTTATATTGATCCGTTGTTTGAATTGTAAACTGACATGAGCAGGATTCTGAGGAGGTGACATAGAAATATCCTAAATAAATAAAAGTGAAAAAATGATGTACACCCTAGCAACCTGGAGTGGGCCCACATGTAGAAGGGAACGCCTTGGAAGATCTGGGCCTGAACATCCGCCAGTCCTGCCCTCGCTAAGGAACGGGGCAAGCCCACCAGGTGGCACAGGTTGTGTGGACAGGGCTTGCCCATGGGGAGCAGCGGGCCACGACGTGTGGCTTACTCCCAGGAACGGAGAGAGCACTGTGAGATCCCTCCAATGTACAGCCAGATGTTCAGCCCCCGCACAGATGCGAGAGGCGATTCCGGCTTACCGTGTCCTTTAAGCCCTGCAGCACTTCCAAATAGAATCTGAAGAAGAAGCCGACGAGCAGAGTTCGCCTGTACTCCACTTTCCCCCCGACTGCCGAGGGAGGGATCCGAATTTCTTCAAGAACGAGCCTGCAAGCCTCATCCAGCATCTGCTCGTTCCAGTTTCTGGGGGAGAAACGATTTGTAAACACGTGCTTATTTACTAAGTTGGAGATCTAGACCATTTTTAATGTACACTCTGAGGGCCAAACTGCACATTGGATCTCTCAGTGTTTTGATGTTCAACTGAATGCAGTTGCAGAGGTCCCACGTTTGATCAGCGCAGTGATGCAGGAGGAAAATCCACTCTAGCAGGACCGTGGCTGGGAACCATGACTGCGTAAAAAAATAAATGTCAGAGACCTGGCTATGGATTTCCTGCAAAACGTGTCATTTAGCCCTGAAATCAAGGGATTTCTGCTTAGGACAGCCAATCCAGGCACTCTTGTGGGGTCTCCCAGCACCAAAGGCATAGTCTAGTCATTCAATGAAGGCAAGAGACAGGCTAACTCACACATTTATTGACTATATCAGTGGCTCATCCAGTGATATTACTGTGACAGGTACTGCACAGAAACGTACTCCAGAGACACAGGAGCCCACTCTCTGTACTGCTCTGAACCAGCTAGTTGGAAATGTGCACGGAGATCTGGCAGAGGCAGGGTGTTAGGGAGAAGTTAGGTTTTGAAGGCGAATGGTTAGTCCAAGAAGAGTGTAGATTTAAAAAATCTAAGGAGATATCAGATCTTTGGGTTAAGTTCCCCAGCGTGGCTAACTGGTGTTACAGTATGCCTATAAGATACATTGGACTAGTGTCCGTATATGTTTGGTATAGTGGTTAAGAGTGCAAGATTCCCCCCTCCTCCGCTTGAACTCAGCGGAGTGACCTTGGATCAGTCACAGCTGTCTCAGAGCTCTCTCAGCCCCACCCACCTCACAGGGTGATTATCGTGAGGATAATAACAACACACTTTGTAAACCACTCTGAGTGGTGGTGAAGTTGTCCTGAAGGCAGTATATAAATTGAATGTTGTTGTTGTTGTAATTATAAACTTGCCTGAGAAAATGTTTTCCTTGGACATTTACTGTGTAAAACCTAGCATCCCACAACTTCTAGTTAAGTGTTAATGTTTATGTTCCCACTTCCCCCAAATAAATGTTCTCATTCTCTTTTAAAACAAAAACTATCTTCTGCCTGTCAATTTACCTCAATTACCAATTCAGGTTTGGGTGGGGTATGCTTAGGCCAAGATGCTGTACCCTCCAACCAGTTTTCTTTTTGATTTCCTCTTGGGGACCCTGGTATGGTGAGATAGGCTGGAAACCATATTGTGACAGGGGAAGAAATCCTGTGGGGCAGTTCCTAGCCCCCCGGGGAATCTGTCACAATTTCTGTGTCTTGTTTATGGGGAGATATTTTAGTCTGAAGACATTCCTGTTATTACAATGACAGGTATGCGTGTGTGGCGGGGAGCCCCTTTTAAGAATAGTAATGTTTTGTGGGGTGGTTACTGGCGATTTTAGAGAAATGACTCCCTGTAAGAAACTGTGTGTGGGGGTTAAATGTATGCAGGTACAATGATGGAATAGAAAATGCAGAAGCTTAAACCGGATATAGATCTAGAAGGACTTGTCTTCTTGCAATCTGGCAATTGTGTGCATTACGCTTTCAGATTTTAGTGAAATAATATCATACTGACAGCAAATCATTTCCCCCAAATTGCCAATCGAGGACAGCCAATGTGGTAGACTAGTTAAAGTGTCAGACTAGGATCTGGGCCCAAATAACTACCCTGCCGTGGAAGCTCGCTGGTTTCCCTTGGTCTAGTCACACACTCGCTGCCTAATCTACCTCACAGGGTTTTCTTGTTGGGAGGAAATGCAGGAGAGGGGAACAAAGTAAGCCCCTTGGTGTCCCAATCAGGGAGAAAGGCAGGGTATCAATGAGCAAACAAACGTCAATTTAGGGACAGGAATAAGCGGAACTGGGGGGCCTTTTGATACTGGAGTTGTACTCAAGGGAAGATGGTCATGAGTCAAATGATGGGATTTTCTTTCATGCTTTCTGATCAGGGATCGGCAGGAAATAGTCTTCAAGAAGAGCCTTTCTGTTATCTACTTGTGGGAGGACACTAGAGTTCGAATAAAACAACCCAGCCATTGTTCCCCTATAAGGAGCCTAGCGGGACTTTGGTGGCAGTATCTGGGTTTTCACCCTTTGTCCTCTGCTGCTTGGTGGGGATAGCTGGGAAGTCCATTGGCCGAGAACATCACCTGGGTCGGAAAAAGATCCATCTAGTCCAGCGTTCGGTATTCTACAGGGCCAGGCAGAGGCCTCTGGAATCTCTCAACTAGTTTATGAAAATGAGCCACTCATGGACTCCACACAGGCCACAGCTTGGCTAATATGGATTAATGCATTTGGGATATCTGAGTCATCTAAACCCTGGTGAGTCAGGATTATCTGAGGGCGGAGGACTCTGTCTTTCTCCATGGGATTGAGTTTGGTGGCACTCAGACATTTTCTAGCCCTGCAATAAGAATGAACCACCTCCCCTATTAGCGAGAAGGGCTGTTCTGTCAGGATTCCCAGAGGACCATCGTACCTTCCTCGTAGCTTCTGAGAGGTGACCCGGGCACTCACGGTGGTGTAGCCGATGCCTCCGTATAAGATAGCCAAATCCTCAACGACATCAGTGCCTGGCTGGAACCGGACCCTCATTGCAGAATTGGTCACCGACAGGGCGTTTTTCCTCCGCTCCGCCTGTCGGAATGCAGACACAAACTCATCCTGGCAAGACAAGGAGACGTTTGGTCATTTTAACCTCTACACTGATCCCTGCTTTGGTGTAGTGATCCAGTTTGGTGTAGTGGTTAAGAGCGCGGGAGTATAATCTGGAGAACTGGGTTTGATTCCCCACTCCTCCACTTGAATCCAGCTGGGTGACCTTGAGTGAATCACAGCTTCTCGGAGCTCTCTCAGCCCCACCACCTCACAGGGTGATAATAATGATATACTTGGTAAACTGCTCTGAGTGGGCATTAAGTTGTCCTGAAGGGCAGTATATAAATCAAATTTGATTATTATTTTGCTCAAATAGCCTGATCAAGGAGGCATATCACAAAGGAGGAAATGGTTCCCTAGAAGGCACTGTCAGGGGGAGTGACCCCTTTGTCCTTAGATGGGAGTTTGCCCAGCGTGTGACACGGTTTATGGTGCAGAGACAGTGAACCAAGGCACACAGAAAGAAAAATATTTTTTATTCTAAGGAACTCAAACTTTCCAAGCGTCTATAAAATAACAAATCCTCACTAAAAGGCTAATTAGGACTACCAAAACTGAAACACTTAGATCAGCTGACTAATACTCCCACAGGTCGGCCTCACCAACGGACTCCACAGCAGGATAACAGGTCTTGCGACGTTCGGCTCAAGGCAGTGGTCCAGCAGCGTCCATAGCAGGGAAAGCCGCACTCCCTCCTCAAGGCTGGAAAGAGTCCCACCTTAAAGCGAATCCAGCCAGTCAGGGCAAACCCCCACTTAACAATTACTGCCCTGAGAAGCTTGTAAGAGGAGATAGGGCATGATGACACCCCAGTCGTGCCAAATTCACGCAGGTGAAGGCAGTTTGCTGCTAAACCCCTCTCAAGCCTGAAGCATAACTTTTAACAGCTCTTAAAGTCGACTCACGCCAATATATTCTCTCAGGCTCAAGTTCCTTTCCTGACAGGCACTTCGATGTAGGAAGGAAACAAGCAATGCACCAAATGAAGATTATTTCGTTAGACAATCGTACACCTGTGGACTGTCCGATGGATGCAGCTGGTGCCCTCCCACTGGAGAGAAAGCCCTTCTTTCCCGGTCTGCGCATGCATCGGAGAACGCACCCATGTGATAAACAGACAATCTATATGAGGTTTGCTCATTTCCTCTACAAAAGGTCCTCCTGTGGAGGAATTTTCTCTGTCCTTATTCATCTTTTCGCTCAGCTGCTTTTCTCTCTGCCTAATGCTCCAAGGGGCATCCAATGACCCCGGCCTTAAGCAACAAACTGGATCCTGGAGGCTGATTCCGAGGTGGAGACCCCGCAGACGAAGAAGAGTCACTCCAGTAAAAGCCCGTTGATTTCAGTGGGCTTAGACCTGAGTAACTCTTTTTAGTATGGCACTGAAGTTGTACTATAATGCTGAAAGTATCTTGTGAGAGGTGGAACAACAACAACAACGACGTCGAAGCACTTACTTTCTTGGAAAATGGAATAAAAACTGAGACTATGACTTCTTCGGGTGACAGGTCTGCCTCCGGCAACCGTGCCAGGAATTCGTCATTCAGGGGAATCTGTCGCGTTCCACCTGCCAGAGAAATGCGTAGGCTTTACAGATATACAAGTTTACACAGCCCACACAAATTAAAAAGACATCCGAATATATGCCCGTGTCAGTATGAGCTTTAGGCTTATCCCACAAAGCTTATTCAAAGATCATATTACGGTATATGTACAAGCATGTGCTGAAAATGAATCATCCAAACCATTCTAGGTTAGTCAACTGATGGTGCAATCCTCAACAGAGTTACAACCTTCTAAGCTCATTGTATTCAATTGCCTTAGGCGGGTGTAAATCTGTTTAGGATTGCGCTGCGAATGAACTACATTCCCCCGGAGTTAAGGAGGTGTGCTCAGAGATTTACAGGATGAGACCTTCACGCTTCTTTTAAAAAGGGAAATCTTTCACCTTGGGTAAATAACATGGCCTTTTATTTTACCAGTTATCCTGTTTACTGAACTATTTGGGCAACGTTACATCTCCTGTAGCCCCAGCTTCCCAAGAACAGAGAACAGGATTGAGGTACGTTTTTCTCCACTCTCTCCTCATCTGGAGAAGACGACAATCCAAACTGGCATCTCCTGTCAAATCAGGGTCCGGAGGATTCTTCCCCTGCTATTACGTTCTTGGATATTCTCACCAGGTCATGATTCAGGCGGACCGCCTTTCAGTTGACATTATCATTTTCTTTTTTTACACTTATACTTTTATACTTGTTCCATCTAGTTCACAGGGCTAATCAACAGACATCTGCGTGTGTTTGTGCATGTGTAGTTTTCTTAAATGGAACACGAAATACAGTCCTCCGTTGTGTGGGAAGAAGCCATGCCTGGTGTACAAAGAGATGAAGACCCACGAGGGGGCAGCACGGGCACCTCAGAGTGGTTGGCCACTGTAGATCACGGAATGCTGGACTGGACGGGCCCCACAGTCATACTAGGCCTAAGGCCCTGGGAAACCTTGGGCCGAAACTGTACATTAGGACTTGTGGGTCACTGTGTCCAATGCTCTTTTATAGTTATACAAACACTTCCTGTGCACTATTTTGTCCCCTAAACCAATATTTATTCACTGATAATACAGGCTTTTACCTCTTGATGCCAGATTGAGAATAGCTTTCCCAGCGGCTAGGACAGGGTTCAGGTCCCAGGGCGACCCTCTGCTTACTATGTGTCCTCCTAAAGACTGACAAACAATGACTTTATTATTATTTCTCTCTCACACAAAAATAGGTATACAGATGTAAAATGCAACCTTACTTATAGATTTCTGGCATTTCAGTTTGCACATAACTCTTCAAACAGGAAATTATCTGTTCAGTGATAAATGGAGTTTCTGTACTTAAAACTGATATCACAGCATCTTCAATAAAGCATGAATACCGTCCTAACCCAACTTCAGCTCTTAGTGGGAACTGCAGTAGTCCACCCTGCCTCACTCAATACTTCTCCAGTCCTAGATGTTTTTGGGCCAGCCTCCCCAGCTTTCAGATAACTGTTGATGATTCTAATGTAAAATGTTCCTTGCTGTTAGCTGCTCTGAGCCCATTCGTGGGGAGGCCAGGGCATAAATAAGATAAATTAAAAAACAGCCCTATATCGTTCTGTTTCAAATGGGGTGGGGGGCGGGAAATGTAACTAGGTTGGAGATGGGGGGCTGGACGGGGAGATCCAATATGTGTACTTTGTGGCTTTTTGGTTTCGGTGTTCCTTTACCATAAACATTTGTTTTCAGTGTTCCTAGAAGGAACTGTGGCTACGGGTTCAGCAGGGAGACCACCTGAGGCCTGGAGGAGGAAAGTCAAGCTTGTTCAAGTCTATCCACAGCAAGAGGGATGTGACATTGAATCCCACCGTCCTTTCCCCCGACACGTTAAATGAAAGTGGGGTGTGAGGTGGAAAGATGATGAACTCTTTCCCTTTTTGCCGTTTGTCTGATAAGAGAGACAAGGATGAAAGGAGGCATGGAGACATGGAGAAAAGGACAGAAGAATCCGAAGCCATCAAACCACCACCCTGTTCAGCTTTGACCAGAGTGAGTCTCTGCGCATTACAACGAGGCCCCGGAGAGTTCCCGAATGCTCCTTCGGGGGGGGGGGGAATGGTATGTTCTTCCATGAACTTGTCAGTGAGTTCCAACTACTGGGTTTCATTTAGACTAAACCAGCAGCTTCCAGTGTGAAATCTGCTGAAAGCCAGCATGGTGTATTGGTTAGGGTGCTGGGCTAGGATCTGGGAGGCCCGGGTTTGAATCCCCACTGTGCCACGGGAGCCGGCTGGGAGACCTTGGGCCAGTCACATACTCTCAGCCTAACCTACCTCAAAGGTGGTTGAAAGGATAAAATGGAGGAGAGGAGAATTATGGTTTTCCCATCGAGGAAAAAGATGGGGTATAAGTAAAGTAATTAAATAAATCAGTTCCCACCGATTCCCCCCCCCCGCTTTTGCTGCAGATATCCCTCTTTACATGTCTCAGGGTCCCCCATCCTCCAGGAGCCGTGTTTTGCGGAGATCAATGGGCTGTTGTGGGAGGGGGAGGCAGGAAAGTTCCACTCTGCCACTGGAATATTTAGCCTGCATCCCACCTACTGTGTCGGGACTTCTTGAGTTGGCCTGGCAGGTGTGCCCGTGAACCAGCAGGTTAGGTATATGGACAGATGGATGGCTTGTCCCTTATCTCCCGACTTCCTGCTCTGAGCAGTTGTCCCGTGATAGCTGCCTCTCCTTTGCAGGCTGGGGAGACGGACAGCGAGTCGGGGACCACCAGAGATAACTGTCTGCTTTCCTTCCTTCCAGTCCGTCTGCTACGGCCAATGGCAGATGTTCAGCAGTGCTATCAGGGCTCTCCGCAGGATGAGAAAATGCTTTCTGGGAGAATCCTATTATAGTGTCCCCCAAAGCTCAGCAACACAGAGACTGTGAAGCAGAGAGCAGACAGGTGAAGCTAACCAACTCAAACACCTGCCCAGGGCATCAAATGACTCAGGGCTGGTCCTAGTCAGACGAGGGTGTCTCGGAGTTTCATGAACCAGATTAAAGCAAACCTTCGCGAAAAGGATTTCTATTTCTCGTTGATGTTCGCTGGCAGAAAGGGACATGAAGCAATCGGGACATTGGGAAAGGTAACATTTGAAAAAACTTACAGCCAGATTCCTGATCTGTTCTCCCGCGAGGGTTCTCAGCTGCTTCAAGAGAGTACAGTAAATCTTTGTCTTCTCCGCTGGGAGCTCTGGGACCACATCTAACAGGATTTCCCTCAGCTGGGCCAAGTGGGTTGCCGCACCTACCACTATCCCTGGAATCAAATAAATTTCAGCAGGCCTTACATTTTTAGTAGTCACAGCTGGCAAGCACAGTTGGAGTTAGAACTGGTATTCAATGGAAAAGCAGGGAGTTGCACTTGAAGTTATAAACAGTCTCTCTCTCTCTCTCTTATATAAAATAATCTGCTAAATGAAAATAAACAACAATGAGAAAATAATAACTGCCTGCTGCATCTTATAACTCATTTGTTCTATTGGCTTCAGTTGGACTTATTAACTTCTAATCTTAACTGCACTGGCGGCAGCAGAGCCCATGAGGTAAATTTTATTGCATGTTTGATCGTGCTTATTAGGTGACAATGTGAGAAAATATCATTATCATTAGCTCTTCAGTAAAATGTTTTGGTCAACTGAAAAAGAGAAACCCCAGTCCCAGACACTCGCCCCAGTGGCTTCTTGGGCACAGCCGCGACTTACCACTGTCTGTCCTGTAGACGACGTGCAGATCTGGAACCCTGGCAGGATGAAGGAGGACTGGGTAATGGACACCCAGTTTTTTCACTTCAAGCCCTAAAAGGGATGAAGTCAGAGGCCAGAAGGATTAGAGTGGGGGCAAAATGGGAGCAGACTTTCAAATATGGATCAACTAAATATAAATAAATGAACTGAATAGAATAAACTAAAATAAACTCTCAAACAAATCTATTTGGGTACAGCATGGGAGCCCCAAAGTTGAGGAAAATACAACCAGGATGCTAAGACCATAAAGTGTGCATGAAGGCAATAGGGAGCGGAGGGGCAGGGAGGCGGGAAGAAGGTCCTCTTGTTTCGTGCTGAGAGTTCATGTCCGCAGAGTGCTGCTCTTTTCCTCAAAAAGCTCTTTTCAGCTTTAATGTATCTGTTCACGAATATGAGACCAAGTAAGGAAACCAAAACATATTTTATTCCTTTAGCTGTCTTAGATATATTCATGCAGATGTGCTGCGGGGCTGTCCCAGGGGTCACAGTTTCTCTCTGGCAGCGTGTATGCAATGGCGCTGCATTCATATTAATGCCATAGCGTTGCAATACAGACGCTGTGATGTCAAAGCCCAGGCACCCGCCCCCCCAGGACATCAGCTCAAGCCCCAGAGGGGAGGGGCATGCAGCTGCCACGTAGCCGGCTGCAGGAGCTTGGGAAGGGGGGGGGTTCGTGTAACCACCGTGAAGCCAGGTGCCTGAGCTGCAAAGGAGTGGTTGCAATTGGGAGTGGCAGCCTGCATCTCCTGTCGTTTCCTCCGCTGTCAGGGGTTGCAGGGCTGTGGGTGTTTGGAGCCCCCCAGCCTGGGGCCCAAGGCAGCAGCCCCAGATGCTCCGTGGCTAAGATTGCCCCTGGATCCAGGAGCACACAAGATTAATATGGCACACCTTCTATTCTACAGACATAGGGATTTACCAACCCATTCTGCTGCCTGTGTAGGCCTAGCCGTGGTGTCACATCACTGAAGTTCACCAGAGGGTGTTCCCTCTTGTGCATGCAAAGTATGCATGCTCCTGGTGCTGCTCGATGATGTCACTTCAGGAAATGACAGGGGACCTGGCAGCCTTACAACGGCTACACCAGGCTTTTGTTACAAGTGATATTACTGATGCCCATCGGTTGGACTTCCTTCCATTAAGTCTGTTGAAGGAAGTCTTTCTTGGAGGAAAACTTGTTGAAAGGGAAACACATGCTCCAACTTTGCAGAAGGGAGTTTCAGAATCCAACTCCAAGTCTCTTTAAAGGTGAAGGTAGTCCCGTGTGCAAGCACCGCGTCATTGCTGACTCATGGGGGGACGTCACATCACGATGTTTTCTTGGCAGATTTTTATTACGGGGTGGTTTGCCATGGCCTCCCCCAGTCATCTGCACTTTACCCCCAGGAACCTGAGCACTCATTTTACTGACCTGGAAGGATGGAAGGCTGAGTCAACCTTGAGCCGGCTACCTGAACCCGGCTTCTGCCAGGATCCAACTCAGGTCATGAGCAGAGCTTGGACAGCAGTACTGTAGCTTACCACTCTGCACCACAGGGCTCTATATGTGTTGAAAATGTATCATTGGTGCTCATCTGGAAACTTCTTACCAATGTCTTCCAGTGGCTTCCGTGGGAGACATTACATCAGGTTGTGCACGCTCTCATTTGAGCCGTCCTGCTGCACATAAAGGCCTCATGCTTTACATACCTACACTCGTGTTCCCCACAACAAGGGGGGCATTTGGGTAATTGGCCTTCAGGCCCAGAAGTTCCTGGAGTGCTGCAGGAGAAATCCACGTAGTCCTTTCTCCATTGAAGACCAGAGTTCTTCCTTTGTTCTCTTCAGCCACCCTCTGTCAGGAAACACAAACATGATATATCATCTTGGGAATGATGTTGATACCAAATTCATAGTTTTTAAAGGCAGAAACGAGCACCTTTTAACAGCTGATCACATTTTGTTACATAGTAATTGTGGTGAAATGGGCCAGTAGCACCTCACTCGGCAATCGCGTCTACTTAGCGGATCCAGGTAAGCGTCAACGATCCAGACCCAGCCAGCTACCTGTAATTCCTTTTCTGCTGCCACCATTCAGAGATTTTCTTTAAACTACATCTCTGAGCAGGCAATGTTCCCTTTACTTATTGGACAGCCCCAGCTCTGACTTGGATGTCCCAGTCTAGCTCAGTCTCATCAGATCATGGAAGCTAAGGGACTTCCGGTTTGGGATTTATGGAGGTCTAACGCAGCTCCATTTGCGGAGCTGACCAGACTGCCGTTTTAAGCGGCCGGCGGGGTGAAAATAGCCCGCGGCCGACTGCTCTCAGGCGGAGAGCAGGCAAAGAACGCTCGAGACCCTAGGGCGCGTTGATCTCGGACGAGGGGGGGCTCTACACAACGGGTCCCCTCCCGATCCTTGAGGTCCCACCCTGAGACGGGTCGGCTACAATCTCTGCGGCAGTTTTGGGGCCAACTCGGCTGGCATAAGACCTACATACCCAAGCTTCGATTGGGGGAAAGAAGTGGAAAGGAGAATCTGAAATCAAAACAGCGATTACAACCCGAGAAAAGTGAAGGGAAGGTAAAGATCACTATCTTCCGATACGGGACAGATTGATAAAAACAGAGAGGAAAAAAAGTAGACTTTTAAACTGCAACAGACTAGTGAAAAGGAGGGGAAGCTTCGGCAGGAGTTGTATTAGAAAAGAGACTAAGTTTAAAGAAGTTATTAAAGAAATCGGACTATTGTTTTGAATACCTGTGGCTTTGGAGCTGTGAGAAAAAGACACCATCGCGAGATCTGCTGTGGGAAGACGGGAGACAGGAAGTGCGTAACAACAATAGAGTGGCTGGAGAGAAGCGGCCCTGGCTGGAGGGCAGGAAGAAGGGAATTGCCATCTTTGAGAGGGGAAGGGCCGCGGCCTCAGCGGAAAAGGAAGTAGGCCATATTGGATTATAAAATCATAGAGAGACCATAGAGAAAAGACGCCCGACATTTTGGACCCTTTAAAATTAATTTATGCAAGAAGACCGGGACATTTGAAATAAAAAAGGTACTAAATTTAACGCCACGGAGTTAAGGAAGAGAGCGGACTCGTGGGAGCGAGCTAAAGCAAGCCCCACGATGTCGAAGAAAGAGTGGCAATCGGCAATAGAAAACCTGGATAAAAAACTTTTGGAGGTGATTAAAGAATTTAAAGACATGAAATTGGAGCTGATTAAAGAGGTTAAACAGACAGTAAAATCGGAGCTGTCAGAAGTAAAATCGGAGCTGTCAGAAGTGAAGAAAGGTATGGAAACAATACAAAGTGAATTACAAGGGACGCAGCAGAGAGTTAAAACAGTAGAAGGAGCGATGGAGAACTTAGCAGATACGCAACAAACAGAGATGAGGCTGATGAGGGGAAGGATGGCGGTTGCGGAAAGCAGACATATGGAGAAGCAGCTCAGATTTCGCGGCCTGCCGGAAGTGGAAGGAAAGACAGCGCAAGAACAGATGACGGAGGTGTTAGCTGAATACCTGGGGAAGGAGGAGGAGGATGTTGTGGCTATCCTAGATGTGGCATATTGTGTGAATTCGAGAATTGCAACCCAGAGGAAACTACCAAGAGACGTGATTGTACAATTTACAACAAGAAACATGAAAGAGAAGATTGTGACTAAACAGTTTCAAGATCCATTGGAGATCGATGGCAAGACAATTATCATAATGAAGGAACTACCCAGATCAGTGCTACTAGATCGGAAAAAATATAAAGGGCTAATCCAGATGCTGAAGGACATGAAAATCAGGTACAGATGGGAGCTCCCAGAGGGTTTGTCCTTCGAATTTGGAGGCGCTAAAAAGCGTATCAGATCTGAGCGGGAGATGGAGCGATTTATAAGGGACAATGAAAAAGACTTACCAACAAGATTATGAATATGGAGTGTAAAGTATTATCTTGGAATGTAAATGGACTAAATTCACCGAATAAGAGAAAAAATATTTTTCACTGGCTATTAAAACAAAAATGTGATATTGTTTGTTTGCAAGAGATTCATATTCGAAGACAGGATGTAAAATATCTAAAACTGGGAAAATTGGGCAAAGACTTTGTAGCGGCCTCAAGTAAAAAAAAAAGAGGAGTGGTGTTGTATGTAAAAGAGGAGCTACAACCAAAATTTATAATGAAAGATGTGGAAGCCAGATTTGTAGCAGTGGAATGTACTTGGAATTTAAAGAGAGTGTTGGTAGTCGGAATCTATGCACCCAACGGTGCAAAAGAGAGCTTCTTTGAGGATTTGAGGAAGCATTTAGATGATCTTTCATATGACCAAATAATTCTTGCTGGAGACTTCAATGGAGTGACAGACTTGGAACTGGATAAAAAGACTACAATGACACAAAAGAAAAGAGGACTATTACCAAAGCTCTTTTTTGAGTTGATTCAACAAGAGACTCTTGAAGATGTATGGAGGAGAGAATATCCTAAAAGTAGGCAGTTTACTTTTTATTCTGCAAGGCATTCCACGTTATCAAGAATTGACATGATCTGGGCCTCAAAAGATTTGGCGTTATGGACTAAAGATGTAGAAATAATGCCGATGGTAGGCTCAGATCACAACCCAATTATGTGGAAGCTGGGGAAAAGGAGGAAAAGGAAAGCATGGGAATAAATGAGGATTTGTTACAGGAAAAAGAGAATATGGAAATATTGAGAAGAGAGACAAAGTTTTTCATTCAATACAACGTGAATAAAGAAGTACCAACTGATAAAGTTTGGGATGCTTATAAGGCGGTTATAAGGGGCATACTAATGGACTTAAATGGTAGAGCAAGAAAGAAGAAAGAGGAGAAGAGACAAGAGATTGAGGAGAAAATTAAAACTAAGGAAATACAGCTAAAAAAGAGACCAGGGAAAAAGAAATTATACCAGGAAATTAAGATATTGCAAGAACAGCTAACAGCAATGAGTAATAAAGAATTGGAGTGGAATCTCAAAAGGCTGAATCAGAAAGTGTTTGAGGGTGCAAATAAACCTGGGAAGTACCTGGCATGGCAACTGAAGAAAAGAAGGGAAAAGAAAACAATAAATAAAATTTGTGAAGATGACAAAACGTATTTGGAACAGAATACCATTAGTAGAGCCTTTTATAAATTCTACGCTAAATTGTATAATAAGAAAGAAGTAAATAAAGACTCAATAGCGCCATATTTGGAGAAAATGACACTTCCAGAAATCTCGGACGCTTGGAGAAATAAATTGAACAGTGAAGTAACGGATGAGGAAATAAGTAAGGCAATACAATCTGCAAATCTAGGAAAGGCGCCAGGGCCAGACGGACTTACAGCTAAATTTTATAAGATTATGGTCAATGAGCTGGCACCATTCCTAAAGGAGGTGATCAATGGAGTTTTAAGGGATCAAAGGATTCCAGACACTTGGTCTGAAGCGAACATATCATTGATCCCAAAAGAGGGCCAAGACTTGACTAGTGTGAAAAACTACAGACCTATATCGTTACTCAACAATGATTATAAAATCTTTGCGAAGATACTGGCGGAGAGACTGAAGGGGTGGCTTTCGGAAGTTATAGAGGAGGAGCAAGCAGGCTTTCTGCCAGACAGACAAATAAGAGACAATTTAAGGACAGTGATTGATGCTATTGAATATTATGATAAGCGTTGTGATAAAGAGGTTGGTTTCTTCTTTGTTGACGCTGAAAAGGCATTTGACAATTTAAACTGGGACTTTATGTTTGCCACTATGGAAAAGCTACAATTAGGAGAAAGATTCATCAGAGCAATTAAGGAAATTTATAGAGACCAGACTGCAGCAATTGTGGTAAATGATGAACTGACCAAGAAATTGACTATAAGCAAAGGAACAAGACAAGGTTGCCCGTTGTCTCCACTGTTGTTCATTTTAGTATTGGAGATTCTGATGATACAAATACGACAAGATGAGGAAATTCGAGGAATAAAAATAAAGGATTATTCATACAAGGTCAGAGCATTTGCGGATGATATAATGTTAATTGTAGAGGACCCACTGGAGAACATGCCAAAAGTGATAGATAAGATTAAGGAGTTTGGGGATTTGGCAGGTTTCTTCATTAACAAAAAGAAGTCAAAGATAATATGTAAAAACATGACTAAGCAGAAACAACAATTGTTAATGGAAACAACGGATTGTGAAGTAACAAGTAAGGTGAAATATTTGGGAATTGAATTGACTGCAAAGAATATAGATTTGTTCAAGAATAATTATGAAAAATTGTGGATTCAGATTGAGAGAGACTTGATTAAATGGAATAGGCTCAATATGTCATGGTTGGGTAGGATTGCAGCGGTTAAGATGAATGTGTTACCAAGAGTGATGTTTTTGCTACAGACAATACCAATCATCAGAGACTCTAAACAATTTGAAAAGTGGCAGAGGAAAATATCAGATTTTGTATGGGCAGGCAAGAAGCCTCGAGTGAAAATGAAAGTTTTACAAGATGCAAAAGAAAGAGGCGGAATGCAACTGCCCAATCTGAGACTTTATCACGATGCAATCTGCCTAGTTTGGCTGAAAGAGTGGATGACATTAAAGAACAAGAAACTATTAGCCCTAGAGGGATATAAAAAAATATTTGGATGGCATGCATACCTATGGCATGACAAAGTAAAGGTCAACTCGATGTTCCTGCACCATTTTGTACAGAGAAGTCTATACACAATCTGGAAGAAGTACAGAATTTACCTACAAGAAGGAACTCCTTGGTGGGTGGTTCCATATGAGGTGATAGACCCGAGAGCTGTTGACAACGAACGACAATGTTTGACATATAAAGAAATAACTAAAATAGAAGCATCCAAACTTAGAATAAAGACGCAAGAGGAACTATCACCGAACTACGATTGGGTCCAGTATAGACAGATCAGAGATTTGTATAACTCGGACTCTGTAAAGGGAGGTATACGAATAGAGAATTCGGAACTAGAGCAGACCCTTTTTAAAGAGGACAAGAAAAGAATATCCAAGGTATACCAAGTACTGTTGAAATGGTATACTGAGGATGAGATAGTAAAAACACAAATGGTGAAATGGGCTATAAATTTTAATAAAGAGATAACAATGGAGGCATGGGAATACTTGTGGAAGACTACAATGAAGACAACAACATGTACAAATATTAAAGAGAATATTTACAAAATGATCTATCGTTGGTACATGACACCAAAGAAGATTGCGCTAGGGAACTTGAACACTTCTAATAAATGATGGAAATGCAGGAAGCATGAGGGCTCCCTCTATCACATGTGGTGGTCGTGTGATGTAGCTAGGCAGTACTGGGGGGAAATAATAAGAGAAATGAGCGAAATTTTACAATTTCAAATAAATAAGAACCCAGAACTCCTGCTACTAAACTTGGGAATGGAGGGAATTCCAGCCCATCATAGGACGTTGATATTTTATATGACAGCAGCAGCCAGACTTTTGTATGCGCAAAAATGGAAAGTACAAGAAGTGCCAACTATTGAAGATTGGATTTACAAATTGCTGTACATGGCAGAAATGGACAAGATGACAAGAAAACTGAGAAATCTGGACTCAGGGCAGTTTAACACAGATTGGGAGAAGCTGAAACAATATCTGGAGAAGAAATGGGAGGTGGGAGGAAAACTGTGGCAGTTTGAGAACTACTGAAGTATAATAAAATGTAGAGGGGGGTGACTTTACCGGGGGGGGGGAAGAGATAAATGTGAATTTATAAGCAGTTAGAATAACAGATTGATATATATATAGATATATATAGGTTAATAGATAGAATATTGATAGAAAATAATTAATGATAAGGTTTAAATATAAGTATTGGGTAACCAACAATATTTTCTTTCTTTGATAAGATTTGTATGCACCAAACTGAATGTACAGAAGAGTCAAATTGATTGACTATGATATGAGTTATATAGAATTACCATAAAAAGATACAATGAGTAATATATAGAGAATAAGTTAAATTGCTTGATTTAAATGTAAGATCTTAAATGTAAGATTTTTATGGTTTATGATATATAGAAATATTTAAAACTGGAAATGGGATAAATTGTTTATCCAAGATAGAACCAAAGACTTACAGTTTGGGTATATAACAAGAAAAGTAGTTAAGGATGTACTGCTTAGTATAATGGAGAATGTATACTTGTTTTAGATAGAGGAATTTAATAGAAGTAAGGGAAAAGGGACAAAGGGTGGGAAAGCTGTTGGAAGTCAACAAAAGGGGGGGAAAGGGAGGGGGTTAGAAGTGAAAAAATTTGGGGAAAATTGAATGTAATGTAAAAAATAATGGATTCTAACCCAATAAAAAAAATTTTCAAAAAAAAAAAAGATCATGGAAGCTAAGCAGGGTCGGCCCTGGTTAGTGTTGGGATAGGAGGCCGCCAAGGAAGTCTGGGGCCGCTACGCAGGGGCAGACAATGGCAAACCACCTCTGATCACTGCTTGCCTTGAAAAACCCAATGGGGCCACCATCAGCCAGGTGTGACTTGAAGGCACAGGACAGTCATTGTCAGGTCCCAGTTACAGGACAAATCACATCCTGCAGAATTCCTAGCATGGGTAAATAATTTTCACTACTTTCTTTAACAAGAAAAACTTCTGGGGAAGTCAATTGACTCAGATGCTAACATACAAACTTCTGCATGCGCACCATGATATCGTCCTTACCCCAAAATGCTCCCGGAGGTTCCAGGATGCAGCCCAGCAACCCTAGAGGTGCAGTTTGGGAGGTGTGAAGGTCCCAGGCCATGAAGGCCTTTCAAGGTGATAACCAGAACTCTGAATTGGGCCCAGGAGTGAACAGGCAATTGACTCAGCATTGAAGTCAGAAGCTCCAATCCATTGACTCCACGCAAGAGTCTCACTGTCCCATTTTGTACCCATTCATGCTTCCAAGGCAGCCCCACAGAGAGCACATGGTAGTAGTCTAATCTGGAGGTTATGGGAGTGTGGATTAGCACGGCTACCTCAGCAGAGTCCATTTAAGAGGCCATCTTAGAAGCCAGATGGAACTGAAAGAAGGCACTCCTAGCAAGGGCACCAACCCTCTTCCACATTGAGTCCAAGAGCTCCTCTAATCTCTGGGCTGGATCTGCCAGAAAAAGCTTCACCCGTTTAAGGCTGGAAGATCGACCCCAGCTAAGCACTCTGCCTTCCCACCCGGCATCACCTCCGTCCTGTCTGGGTTAAGCAGCACTTTGTTCAGCCTCTGACGCTTGGCCACAGCCTCAAGATGCTGGCCCAGGACCTTCACAGTTGCTTCCGGAGGGCTGAGTTAATGGTATATACAGGTGGGAGCCATTCACATATTGGTGACAACCCACTTGAAAGCTCCCGAGGCTCGTGGCCAAAGGTTTTAGATAAAGACTGAAGAGTAGTGGAGATGAAATTAGAAATAACATAGAAGAATGACTTGACCTGTGATGATAAGAATCATAAAAGATCAGGGATGGAAATGAATATGAAATCAGACAACGTGGTTACAGAACTTCTGCCCTCCTCAACTCCTGGAAAGAGGTCAAAAGTTTAAGGTGGGCAAGTGGTGGGAAAGCAAGACCACAAGGTGGAATCACTTGTTAGGAGAGGAAATGGAGGCGAGAGTACTTAACCCTTTCTCGGTCCATCAGTTCTCCATTTCAAATGCCCCTCCTCGACAATTAACTTGCTTTCCTTCCTCATCCGTGTGCCAAGATTGGAAGAAAGAACATTTTGAGGGGAGACCTAAACTCCCCTCCATCCTGCCCACGGATTCCCCCACCCCTGGAAGTGACCCCAACACCTGCCTTTGTGTTAATGGAAATGGTATTTAAGGAGACGAAGTTTGATGGTATCACATGGAACTTCACCCATAGCCTGCCCAAAGCATATTGCCACATTTCTCTTTCAAAACCTATATGCCTATTAAAACTTATTCTCAACAAGCACAGGTAAAAAGATTATTTCCTACCATGAGTTCGGGAGGAAATATATAATCCTGGGTTGGGTCCCTGGGCTGGAATTCTTCTGGCTGGCACAGACCTGAGCACATCTAAATGAAAAGAAGTTAAATTTAGCATTGGCATATATGGACATGGGTAAAAACGGATCAGTATTTCAGAAGTGTCACCTCTGCACACCATTGATCCAGATAGCTCTGAGTGCTCAAATGTGTGCACGCCTCTCTTGTCATGCAAGAAATAACTCATTTTCTTCTCTCAATGGAAGAAGCACCGGCAGTTTTTAACTAGCCTGTATTGTTTATTATTCCATTGCCATATACTGCAGTTTATTCTTCCTGATGGCTCACAGCCCTGTGGCAGCCACAGCACCCGTTTAGCTGAGCAAGCACATTAAACCCACAGTGAGGCAGTCGTAAGCACACTGCTGTTTCATCAATCCTACGTATGCTTTTATCATGACCGTTTCCAGCTTTTGCAGTGAGATGGCAAAAGCCAGTCTGGGCTGAGGCAGGGCCCATTGGCCACATACACTCTTCTATCACTTGTTGACGTGGCTCCGAGAAGTCAGCTTGTGGGCCGACAGAGAGCACGCAGTAAGGGCCTTTCAGCTGAGAGGCCATGTGCTCGCATTGTGCGCCTGCAGTCGCAAGGATTGATTATCACTCTATTACTGGGCAAAAAAATGAACAATGTTCCACCAGGCTTACGGCTGAGGCCAGCGCCAGGGCCATCATTGAGCCTCCCACCGGTCTCCGGTATTCGAGTACCACTCGTGCCTCTGTCTGTCTCCTCTTTGTATCCTGGGGGCAGGAATGTGTAGCCAACCATATCAGGGTTTTGCATATATATAATTTTAATTGCTGGATTTTATTGTAGAATCTGCTATGTAATTGTATTTTATGACTGTTGTACCCCGTCCTGAGCCCACTTGTGGGGAGGGCGGGTTGAACACCGAATAAACTAAGCTAAACCAAATGCTGCAGTTCACAGAAGAATTTATTGGTGGCCGTCGATTTTCGCCATCAGCTTCCCCAGTGAGGCTGAGCGCATTTCAGGTGCAGCACCCTGCGATCAGCAGCAGGGGACGTTTCACAAAGGCCTGTGCCTGCGAGTGCTGAAAACCGGAGGGTCCTTTCTACTGCGTAGCACTCTGGGCAAGTGACAGCGGAGCTACAGCCCACTTCACGGCAGCACCTGTAGGCCCCGCCCACAGCGCAGTCCGCTTCCAACTAGAGTACTACAGGCTTACGCTTTGACATATGTAAAGCCACGTGGGGCTCTTTTGCGTGCAAGCGATGGGATGGGATGGGAATGCCTGTTTCTGGTGGTGCTGATGTGGAGAGTGCGCCTTAAAACGAGATCACATGACACACATTCTACGTTGCTGTAGCACAATATTAGAGCTGAACGTAGCAAAAGTAGTAGCGGTAGAATTTGCAGAGGTGACATTTTTAACCGTACAGTTAAGACGGGTTAAGAGTCCTCATAAAATGTAAAGAATGAAGCAACCAGCATGCATTTGCAAAGGGATCTACCACATCGATGTATTCGTCAGGAAGCAAAGATGGCAGCAAATTCTGGTTGAAAGTCCCTTTGGGGGCAAATCTGAATTTGCCTTTTTATAATGTGTGACAACATGGGCCACAGTGCCAACTGCAGCACCCGTAAGCACGATTTCACTGCACCAGTCCCAAACCCTCGATCGAAAAGAGGCTTTTTGAAGCATGCCGTTCACTGTTCAAATCAAGGCAGGCTGCTACTAAAGGGGTGGGAAGTGGCCACAAGTGATGATGGAGACGTTGGCTCTTCGAGAGTCTTCTTAAGCCGGCTGCAATTGGTGGCCGACTGAACTGCAATGGGGAGAAGTGCCTCTCTTCTGGTCGGTGCAAGTTTTGGTGCCTGCCCACCAGTTTTGGTGCTCAGGAGGATCCCCTTCCATGTTGGCTCCGTTCCTTGTTCCCATGACCAGCCCAGAACCGCTCCTCCCCTCTGTGGGAATGTGTGCTAAGATCCTGGTGTGTAGTCAGGGGGGCACTAACTTAATATTGGCACCAGGAGATACTTACAACAGGACACAGACAAAGCGTTAGAAGAGTTTCTGCTTAGGGTCTTCAGGACCCTTTTTTCCTAAATTGCCAGTGCCAGGGTGGTGCAGGGGTTAGAGTACTGAACTGAGATCCGGGAAACACAGGTTCAGATCCCCACTCTGCCAGGGAAACTCATTGGGTGATCTTGGGCCAGACACACACAAACAAACACAGCTCAACCTACCTCGCAGGGTCATTGTGAGGATAAAATGAGGAAAATTACGAAAGCTGCTGTGAGTCCCCACTGGGGAGAAGGGCAGGGCAAGATCTAAATGAAGTGAGTAAAAGGAGATGATTCCATCATGGTGAGATGATGGGATGGTGGGGGTGCAGCTACTTGCTACCAAGGAGTTGCACGAGCCAACCCGTGAGCTCCCCCAGGGCATGAACACACAAGCAACCAGACCAATCGTTTTCTTTAAAAATATATTGTTTATTAAATAGATAAACAAGCTAATAAGACTATAGCCAACAGATAAGTCACACAGACGAGAAAAAAACAAAGCTAGCTTTTTACTACCTAAGACTTTCCAAGAATTGTCAGGTGGTGGTATAAACGTACATCTAAGAGCAGGCCTCAATGTAATGTGGCCTACGGCAGCAGCAGACCTGCCCAGCATACATTCGAGCGTACCCAAATCACAGAGAGGAGGCCTGCCTCTGGGGCAAGGCTGTGATGATCGTTTCTAACCCCCCAGACCAGGTGATGGTAACCTCCAATCCAGCCAGCCCTTACAGACTTGTGACTCCTGAGGGCATGTCACCCCAGTATCCTGTATCTTTAAGAGATTGTGACCACAGCCAGTTAGGCTAAACATTTAAGTAACTGACTAACTACGGGGAGGCACACTTCTGCAAGGTGTAAGGCTGAGATGTTGAGGGGATTTTGGTATTGGTTAATAAAGACATCCATGTGTGAGTTAGGATTGCCAGGGCCCTGTACCCTCCCGCTGGGAGAGGGGGACCTGGCACTTACAACAACAACAACAACAACAACAACAACTGTTCTTATATAGCGCTCTTCTAGACAGGTTAGTGCCCCACCCAGAGTGGTGAACAAGTTAGTGTTATTATTATTCCCACAATGCAGCTGGGGAGCTGGGGCTGAGAGGAGTGGCTTACTCAAGGCCACCTGCTGAGCTCATGACAGTAGTGGGAGTCGAACCAGCAGAGTGCCGATTCACAGTCAAACCACTTAAACTCTGTGCTATGGCAGCAAGGTGTTCTCCGACACCTGAGTGATGATGTCACCCCCAGAAGTGACATCATCATGCCACCTGTGGGAATGCTTCTGCGCTCCATGCGGGGCCGATTTGGTCCTGCACAGGAATGCTTCCGTGGCTGGCGTAACAACATCACTTCTGGGGGGTGACATTGTCGCGCCTCTTGGAACTGCTTGCTTGACGTGAGTCCCTGGGGTACACAGAAAGAAAAGAAGTGGAAGAAGCACAATCGTAATCACAAAATACAATTATATTCCACAAAATTACAATTGCAAACTCCACAAACGTGCAGAATCACAATTCTTCCGCCACAATAGGTAAATATGATACAAAAAATTCAAGCCGTAATACATATAGGCAATAGGCTATATAGAGGTACCAGTCAAGAGTCCAATTAAAGACCAATCGTGGTCGTATCAAGTAACAGTGTGAATGCGTATACAAAAGGCAGTGCTGCAAGCAGATAATTGGTGAAGTACGTGGATGGCAACGAGTATGAGCCGGCAGTCTTTCTTCGCTCGTTTCAGACTGCAATGTCTTTCTTCAGGCCACCATATCTGGAAATAACAATGCACAGTAATACTACAATTATCATGCCAATAGCACAAGATGTTACAAAATTAAACGCCATTCAATTACTTACATCAAGGAAAAATTTTCAATCCATTCAATTCCACCAGGGTACCGCATCCGTAATACCATAAGTTATCCAATGTGAGACACAAGCCCTCCTTTCCCATTTAAATATATCTCCTGATAAGTTAATTGAAACACGCCCAAATTAATAAGGGTTCCATTGCACTTTTCCCCATTTACCAATTACAAGTATTATATAAAGTTTTTAATAAATATCTCAATAATAAATACTTGATAAAAATGTTTTAAAATTAAAACTTTTAGAATGTAGTATATTCTAAGTGGGGAAGGCACTTAGAGAACCGGCGTTTAAGGGCGAGAAACTAGAAGGGGGGGGGGAAGAGGGGGAAGGAGAAAAGGAGGAGGGAAGGTCATATAAGAGAACTTAAAGGGGACTATATAAGGCCTATTGTTATATTCATAAAAAGGATGAAAAATCGATGTCATGATTAAGGCCATGAGGGATCATAGTGTTTAATCGAAAGATCCATCTGATTTCTGCTTGAAGGAGGAACTTCACATGATGTTCAGACTTCGATATCGTTTCCAAGACCGAGAAACAAAAGGTTCTGTCATTAGGATGTGTAGAGCGGAAATGTTGGTATAAGGGTGTATCCATATTAGGATTTTTTATCCTTGAGATGTGCTCTTGGATGCGAAGGCGGACCGGGCGGGTGGTGCATCCCACATACAGGAGACCACAAGTACACTGGAGGAGATAGACGACATATGGAGTATTGCATGTAGAGAAAGATCTGGAATAGAGTGGTTTACCGGTGAGTGGATGGCAGATCTGTTTTAAGTCTATGCAGAATCTGCATACACTGCAATGACCACAGGGGAAATGTCCTAATGGAAGATCGTTTTTTTCGGTCCCTCTCCTGAAGTCGGAGTGCACCAACATGTCCCGCAGGCTCTTGGTTCTCCGGTAGCCAATTTGAGGTGGTTTGTCACATCCAGGTAAGTTTTTAAGTATATTCCAGTACTTTCTGATGGTCTGAGTGATCGCTCCTGACATAGGAGTGAAATCAATGGCCCAGGTAATCCTATCTGAGTCCCGATCTCGAGGTCTATAAGTGAGTAGATGGGATCGGGGTGTTGACTCGGCTCTTCTCATAGCCCGATTTACAGTCCAGCTGGGGTAATTACGTGCCATAAAGGCTGCCCCCATTCGTACTGCCTCTTTCTGGAAGTCTTGTCGGACCGTAGCATTCCTTTTTATACGGAGGAATTGTCCCACTGGTATATTTTTCTTTAGAGCTGATCGATGGTGAGATGTATATTCCAGGTAAGCTGCTCTATCTGTGGGTTTTCTATAAGGCTTAACCCCAAGTGATCCCACTGCTCGTTTAAACACAATCACATCTAAAAAGGAGAGATGTTCTGAACTGCTTTGATATGTGAATTTAATGTTAGGATCGATCCCATTAATCCAGTTCATGAATCCCTCTACCTGGTCCTTATGTCGAATTATGCAAAAAATGTCATCAATAAATCTCCTAAAGCAAATTAAATCCTCATGAAAGGGGTTGGATATTGGATTATAAATGAACCGTTCCTCTAAATCCGCCATATACAAAACCGCAATACTGGGAGCCGCCGGGCACCCCATAGCGACTCCCTTAATTTGATAAAAAAATTGGGATTCGAACCTGAAATAGTTCCTTTCCATTATAAGGTCTAACAGGTCTAGGAGGAAGCTGGTAGGAGGTGACCTCTCAGGACGGGAGTCAAAAACCTTCTCAATTACTATCCGAGCATCTTGATGGGGGATGGACGTATAAAGGGACTGAACGTCCATAGTAAGTAACTGTACTCCCTCTGGGACATCCATATTTTCTATTAGTTGGATAAAATCCGTGGTGTCCTGAATGTAGGATTTTACACTCTTTACAGCCGGTTGTAACAAGCGGTCAATATAGATAGCTAACGGCTCTAGTACCGAATTGCAGGCTGATATTATTGGTCTTCCTGGGGGGGATTGTAACGATTTATGAATCTTTGGTAAGCAATAGAAGACTGGGACTCTCGGATCTAGATTCAACAGTGCTCGATGTAATGACTGATCAATGAAATCACTACACAAGGCATTATCAAGCACTATTTTGATAACCTTTGTAATTTCCCGTGTTGGATCGCCATCTATGGGGCGATAGAATTCACAGTCCTCTAATTGTCTTAAAACCTCTTGCCTATAGTCTGTGCTGTTTAAGACTACAATACCCCCCCCCTTTGTCGGCTGGCTTAATAATAATGTTGGCATCCTTCTGTAAGTCCCATATCGCTGTTCTTTCTCGGTTGGTCATATTATGTCGGATGTGACGCTCCTCTGTCTCTAACTTCCCTACCTCTTCTAGAACCAGTTTCTCAAAGGTCTCAATCTGTATATCAGATACACGAGGTGTAAAAGTCGATTTGGATCTCAGGCCATCAAAAAGAGGAGCTGAACCGGTGTTACCAAAATATTTTTTCAATTTTATTTGTCTAAACAGTTTGAATAAATCTACCTGGGTGCTTAGCCTATCATATCGGGGGGTTGGTACAAATCCTAGGCCTTTGTTGAGAGCATCAAGTTCAACTTTGGAGAGGGATCGTGAAGATAAGTTAAATACTATATTCTGTGTCTCCCTCGACGGGACAGCCGTCCCCGTGCCAAAAAAGAACGTCGCGGTTGTTGGATGGGCACTACGCGATTCCTAAGGTTGCGGCTCCCCTCTTCTCCCGATAACTCTGTGTCTGAGGGGTCTGTAGTATCGAATTCCAGCCCCCCAGATGTCGTTGGTGCCCAGGTAACCCTTTTCTTAGGGGCTTGCTCCTTCCAATTGTAAATGTTCCCATTGGAATAATCTTGTTTATCCCGATTGAGTTTCCTCATCTTCAAGTCTTTCAATCTTATTTCGCAGTCTCTAATAAGTCTGTTGGTCTCCTCTAGTTTTTTCTTAAAGTCCTCTTCTGAGTAGTCAGATTTTAACTGTGTCTTTAAGTCCTCAATTCCCTTATCTACCTCTGCCTTCTCCTGAGCTATGCGTTCAATCAACAACAGCATTAAATCAAAGGAGCACTTATTTAGGATCGACGCCCATCTCTTTTTAAAGGGCTCATCCGTTTTATACATCCCGGGGGGTTTGTGCATGCGTAGCCCCCTTGGGATGATATGTTCTTTACAGTACTCCGTAAGGGAGGCGGCATGGAGAGTTAGTTTGGTGGACTTATTTAATTGCTCTGTTAATAAATCCCAATCCTGGGCTGGAACCTCACCTCTATTGGCGGACAGGGAAGGGATAATAGACAGAATTCTATCTCTTTCAGTCAGACTGAAAGAGATAGAATTCTGTCTATTATCCCTTCCCTGTCCGCCAATAGAGGTGAGGTTCCAGCCCAGGATTGGGATTTATTAACAGAGCAATTAAATAAGTCCACCAAACTAACTCTCCATGCCGCCTCCCTTACGGAGTACTGTAAAGAACATATCATCCCAAGGGGGCTACGCATGCACAAACCCCCCGGGATGTATAAAACGGATGAGCCCTTTAAAAAGAGATGGGCGTCGATCCTAAATAAGTGCTCCTTTGATTTAATGCTGTTGTTGATTGAACGCATAGCTCAGGAGAAGGCAGAGGTAGATAAGGGAATTGAGGACTTAAAGACACAGTTAAAATCTGACTACTCAGAAGAGGACTTTAAGAAAAAACTAGAGGAGACCAACAGACTTATTAGAGACTGCGAAATAAGATTGAAAGACTTGAAGATGAGGAAACTCAATCGGGATAAACAAGATTATTCCAATGGGAACATTTACAATTGGAAGGAGCAAGCCCCTAAGAAAAGGGTTACCTGGGCACCAACGACATCTGGGGGGCTGGAATTCGATACTACAGACCCCTCAGACACAGAGTTATCGGGAGAAGAGGGGAGCCGCAACCTTAGGAATCGCGTAGTGCCCATCCAACAACCGCGACGTTCTTTTTTGGCACGGGGACGGCTGTCCCGTCGAGGGAGACACAGAATATAGTATTTAACTTATCTTCACGATCCCTCTCCAAAGTTGAACTTGATGCTCTCAACAAAGGCCTAGGATTTGTACCAACCCCCCGATATGATAGGCTAAGCACCCAGGTAGATTTATTCAAACTGTTTAGACAAATAAAATTGAAAAAATATTTTGGTAACACCGGTTCAGCTCCTCTTTTTGATGGCCTGAGATCCAAATCGACTTTTACACCTCGTGTATCTGATATACAGATTGAGACCTTTGAGAAACTGGTTCTAGAAGAGGTAGGGAAGTTAGAGACAGAGGAGCGTCACATCCGACATAATATGACCAACCGAGAAAGAACAGCGATATGGGACTTACAGAAGGATGCCAACATTATTATTAAGCCAGCCGACAAAGGGGGGGGGGGTATTGTAGTCTTAAACAGCACAGACTATAGGCAAGAGGTTTTAAGACAATTAGAGGACTGTGAATTCTATCGCCCCATAGATGGCGATCCAACACGGGAAATTACAAAGGTTATCAAAATAGTGCTTGATAATGCCTTGTGTAGTGATTTCATTGATCAGTCATTACATCGAGCACTGTTGAATCTAGATCCGAGAGTCCCAGTCTTCTATTGCTTACCAAAGATTCATAAATCGTTACAATCCCCCCCAGGAAGACCAATAATATCAGCCTGCAATTCGGTACTAGAGCCGTTAGCTATCTATATTGACCGCTTGTTACAACCGGCTGTAAAGAGTGTAAAATCCTACATTCAGGACACCACGGATTTTATCCAACTAATAGAAAATATGGATGTCCCAGAGGGAGTACAGTTACTTACTATGGACGTTCAGTCCCTTTATACGTCCATCCCCCATCAAGATGCTCGGATAGTAATTGAGAAGGTTTTTGACTCCCGTCCTGAGAGGTCACCTCCTACCAGCTTCCTCCTAGACCTGTTAGACCTTATAATGGAAAGGAACTATTTCAGGTTCGAATCCCAATTTTTTTATCAAATTAAGGGAGTCGCTATGGGGTGCCCGGCGGCTCCCAGTATTGCGGTTTTGTATATGGCGGATTTAGAGGAACGGTTCATTTATAATCCAATATCCAACCCCTTTCATGAGGATTTAATTTGCTTTAGGAGATTTATTGATGACATTTTTTGCATAATTCGACATAAGGACCAGGTAGAGGGATTCATGAACTGGATTAATGGGATCGATCCTAACATTAAATTCACATATCAAAGCAGTTCAGAACATCTCTCCTTTTTAGATGTGATTGTGTTTAAACGAGCAGTGGGATCACTTGGGGTTAAGCCTTATAGAAAACCCACAGATAGAGCAGCTTACCTGGAATATACATCTCACCATCGATCAGCTCTAAAGAAAAATATACCAGTGGGACAATTCCTCCGTATAAAAAGGAATGCTACGGTCCGACAAGACTTCCAGAAAGAGGCAGTACGAATGGGGGCAGCCTTTATGGCACGTAATTACCCCAGCTGGACTGTAAATCGGGCTATGAGAAGAGCCGAGTCAACACCCCGATCCCATCTACTCACTTATAGACCTCGAGATCGGGACTCAGATAGGATTACCTGGGCCATTGATTTCACTCCTATGTCAGGAGCGATCACTCAGACCATCAGAAAGTACTGGAATATACTTAAAAACTTACCTGGATGTGACAAACCACCTCAAATTGGCTACCGGAGAACCAAGAGCCTGCGGGACATGTTGGTGCACTCCGACTTCAGGAGAGGGACCGAAAAAAACGATCTTCCATTAGGACATTTCCCCTGTGGTCATTGCAGTGTATGCAGATTCTGCATAGACTTAAAACAGATCTGCCATCCACTCACCGGTAAACCACTCTATTCCAGATCTTTCTCTACATGCAATACTCCATATGTCGTCTATCTCCTCCAGTGTACTTGTGGTCTCCTGTATGTGGGATGCACCACCCGCCCGGTCCGCCTTCGCATCCAAGAGCACATCTCAAGGATAAAAAATCCTAATATGGATACACCCTTATACCAACATTTCCGCTCTACACATCCTAATGACAGAACCTTTTGTTTCTCGGTCTTGGAAACGATATCGAAGTCTGAACATCATGTGAAGTTCCTCCTTCAAGCAGAAATCAGATGGATCTTTCGATTAAACACTATGATCCCTCATGGCCTTAATCATGACATCGATTTTTCATCCTTTTTATGAATATAACAATAGGCCTTATATAGTCCCCTTTAAGTTCTCTTATATGACCTTCCCTCCTCCTTTTCTCCTTCCCCCTCTTCCCCCCCCCCTTCTAGTTTCTCGCCCTTAAACGCCGGTTCTCTAAGTGCCTTCCCCACTTAGAATATACTACATTCTAAAAGTTTTAATTTTAAAACATTTTTATCAAGTATTTATTATTGAGATATTTATTAAAAACTTTATATAATACTTGTAATTGGTAAATGGGGAAAAGTGCAATGGAACCCTTATTAATTTGGGCGTGTTTCAATTAACTTATCAGGAGATATATTTAAATGGGAAAGGAGGGCTTGTGTCTCACATTGGATAACTTATGGTATTACGGATGCGGTACCCTGGTGGAATTGAATGGATTGAAAATTTTTCCTTGATGTAAGTAATTGAATGGCGTTTAATTTTGTAACATCTTGTGCTATTGGCATGATAATTGTAGTATTACTGTGCATTGTTATTTCCAGATATGGTGGCCTGAAGAAAGACATTGCAGTCTGAAACGAGCGAAGAAAGACTGCCGGCTCATACTCGTTGCCATCCACGTACTTCACCAATTATCTGCTTGCAGCACTGCCTTTTGTATACGCATTCACACTGTTACTTGATACGACCACGATTGGTCTTTAATTGGACTCTTGACTGGTACCTCTATATAGCCTATTGCCTATATGTATTACGGCTTGAATTTTTTGTATCATATTTACCTATTGTGGCGGAAGAATTGTGATTCTGCACGTTTGTGGAGTTTGCAATTGTAATTTTGTGGAATATAATTGTATTTTGTGATTACGATTGTGCTTCTTCCACTTCTTTTCTTTCTGTGTATCCTTGTATTGGAAGTGGAACTCCCCCTCTTGTTTTGTCTTAGTTGAAGTGAGTCCCTGGGGTGCCTGCTGCTGGTGGGTGGCCCTTGGGAGCTTGCCACCTCCCACCAACTACTAGCGGGTTGGCGGGTAGGGAGGCAAACTCCCAGGAATTTGAACTCCACCGGCGGGCACCTGGGAACCCTGCTATGAGCATGCAACTATTTCTTGGGAAGTCTTTTTGCTAAGTGGGGTCCTAGTTGGTGATTCTTGACACGTGATTTGTAGCATTTGTAACTACCCTGAGGAAAACTTCCTTGAAATGGAAAGAACGATTCCGGCTTGCCCATCGTGCAGTTACAAGAAGAAATCACGAGACAATTCTGAACTTCTGGTTTTTTACAAGCTTCATAAGCATTTATGAACTTTGGCTGAACATTGAGATGGGATTATGATGTTGAACTTGATTTATAATTATTTATTATGAACTGTACAGAAGAATTTATGATCTAGTTATTGTGTACTCCATGGAGATTTAAAGAGGCACTGGCACTTTTGTGATTAATTTTTACAGAACTACGGTATTTATTCTGATATACTTGAATTGATGAGCACGTGCCCTTTAAATGTTTGAGATTCCTTACTGAAACATTGCGTTCACTGTCTGCCAGTGTGGCCTCAGTCTATGAAACACATACTTCTGGTGGTTTTGTCATTAAGTATGGATTAACTAATAGGTTTGATTAAACTTATTAGTCGATGTTATTTTTGGCATCGTTGGTTTGCATGGCTATTTTTCTCTTTCTGAAAACACTAGTTAGGCCACAGTCCTTAATTAATGACGCCTAAAAAAACCCTCCCAGGCTTGTTACTTTGCACATTAACCCTGAAAGGGGGAGGAAGATGTTGGCTCACCTCTCATCGGCACATTTCCAATTTGAATTATTAAGTGTCCTCTGCCAGGAGGCAGACAACCTACCCAGTTTATAGCTGGTGGAAGGAAGGAGGGAAGGAAGGAGGGAAGGAGGGAAGGCATCTCCTGCCTCAGTACCTTCTTCCCAAAGACTGGGATACAGTAGCCTACACAGCAAATGTAGGTCATTGACACTGGTGGGTGATTAAAACAGTGTGCAGACGATGCCAATGTTGTTTTATTGCTTGAACTCAAATATGTTCTACTAACTTTACTGAATATATTTGGGTCAGCTTTCATTGTCAATCTCTTAAAACTATGTTAACTATCTTACTTTTAAAGTGTAACCTGAAGCGCTCTACGAACAGGTTTGTTATCCACTCAAGGTGTTGAGATTAACTGCTGAGATTAACCAGAAAAATCAGCAAACATGTAAATACTTGGGGTAGGGCTTAAGAGCTGCATTTTCAGCCTTGTACTAGGGTGTGGTGAACATATTATATTTCTTTGGCTTCTGCTAAAAAAATCCAATTTAATTAAACCATTGATTCTGACACTCCATGCTAATCAAATAGCTAACAGCTGATGAAACATAAAAGAATCTCTTTGTTAGAACATGCCTTATTATAAAATGGTTTTAGAGCAAAAAGGAAAAAAAAACGCAGTAAAACTGCAAAATGCTTTCACTCAGCTGTTTACATTACAGCTGCTGTATCTGGATCTAATAACATTTCACTCAGATGTCAGGCATGGATAACTGTCCCGGACTGTTTCCGCCTAGAGATCATTCTACGTGCAGTTGTCGTTGCTGTGTACGCAGACGCATTCACAGCGGCAATGGAGTATACGTATGTAAGTTTCCCCTGGGGTCACAAGAGCAGACGCTTTGGCTAAATGAATCCCATTGAAGTGGCCTTCCAAGACTGCGAGCAGTAGAATATCTAGGTGCGCCTTAGCGAAGCCTTTCTGCTTTGATCATGCAAATGTCAGTAAAGTATGCTGGGAAAGTCGGGGAACAAGGAAGTAACTGCCTACAAAGTAGGCTTGTTCTCGAAGTGCCCACTAGCCCAGCATCGGTGCAAGCACGTTGGTCAAGCCATCTTTGTTTTACTAAAAAGCCTGGCTGTACAGAGGCGAAGGGTTCTCATGTATTCTTCTGAGCAGCCAAGGCTAGCCACTATACAGGCTGTATTCGATCACAGGGAACACAACAGAGCTGTTACCCAGAATGCCTCCAACAAGGAACACTGTGGTGACCATAAGGCTGTGACTAACTTAAGCCTGTTTGGAGTCAACACTTTGGTACAGCCGTAGGTAAAGGAAGACTCAACGAATGATTAAGTGCGCTAATCCCTGTTGGCCTGATCTAAGCTCTGCTGCTACCAGCTCAGGAAAGACCGTATTTGACAATACGCTTTCATGTTCCCTCTTGAGGACACTTCCATTCAGAAAGTTTAGGGTTGCCAGGTCCCTGTGCCCTCCCGGCAGGAGACGGAGGGGGGGGCAGTACTCACCGGGACAATGATCCTCACGCGCACAAAGCAATTCTTTGAGAATTGGCCCCAAGCAAAGCACAGGAGAACTCCCGCAGCCACCGTGATGACATCACTGCTGGAAGTGTATGCCGGGAGTGTGCGCTTGTGCCTGGGGTGACCGTGGAAGGCAATTGCCTGGCAGCTTGGAACTTCCCTCTGATCATTGGCAACTGGCGGGCAAGCGGGCAAACCGCCGGGAGGTTGGCTGCCCCTGGTGGGCACCTGAGATCCCTAAGAAAATTCCACGCATCGATGGGCCTGATGCATTGAGTCCCATTGGACAGGGAGGTTCCCTATGCTGATTGTCCCAGTCCAAACAAGATTGGCTCCGGTGGGGCACTTCCCACCCCACCCCACCCCCTGCCCAGAATTATAATAACAACAATAACATTTGATTTATACATCGTCCTTCAGGACAACTTAATGCCCACTCACAACAGTTTACAAAGTATGTTATTATTATCCACACAACGATCACCTGGTGAGGTGGGTGCGGCTGAGAGAGCTCTGAGAAGCTGTGACTGACCCAGAGGTCACCCAGCGGGCTTCAAGTGGAGGTGTGGGGAATCAAACCCATTTCTGCCGATTAGAGTCCCATTGCTCTTAATCACTACACCAAACTGGCTCTCTGAACTGAACGTGCTTGATGAAACTCAAAGTTACTCACAGATGATTACAAGCATTTCAGGAAAACCATGGGAATTAGGAGGCCACGGCTGCTTACCCGATCTCCTCTTTTGGGCTCTGGAGCTAAATCTTCTTCTCTTTCTTTCTCCTTCCCTCCTTCTTGATCCAAGCAACACTTCCCACTCCCTGCCAGGGGACAGCACTCCTGCAGAGAGCATTTTTTAAAGACAATAGGATGGTGACAAGTTGGAAGAAATTTACTGGATGATATACAGTGCCATCCTAAGGAGAGATACACCTTTCTAAACTCACCGACTTCAACGGACGTACAACTGAACAGAACTGGAGTGTTTATTATGGCCATAGACCCGCAATCTTTTCAGAAGGGTGTAACTCCGCATAGTATTGCACAGTTAAAGTCTACGTTTGGCTATTCTTCTCTCTCCTATTTTCTCTCTCTCTCTCATTATGCCTTCTTTTATTGATTTTTTCATTTTTTTTAAAGATAAATACTTAAACAGTATTAATTGCAGAATGAAAACAAATTTTAAAAAGTAAGATTGGTATAAAATTCTGACAAGCCAGATCCCTACATGATCAGACAACCCACTCTGAGCAAAGAAACTCAGTAATATCCCATTTTATATCAGAAATCTATGTGCTTAATTTCTGTTCCCCCAGTAAGCCCTGGGGGCTCTTCGCCCAAATCTTACCAAGGCTTGCAGCAGAGAGAGGACCTCTACTCAGCATAGCAGAGGGAAATGACCTTCAGGTTCTCAGTCTGGGGTTGCCAGCTGCAGATTTGGGGGGGGTGGAGCCTGGAGAGGGCAGGATTTGGCTAGGGGAGGGACCTCAGCATTGGTAGAATCCCATAGAGTCCGTCCCCAAAGCAGCCATTCTCTCCAGGTACTGATCTCTATGGCCTGGAGATCCATTGTAATTCCAGAGATCTCCAGCCAGCACCTGGAGGATGGCAACCCTATTTCTGTCTGACCATGATTACAAGATCAGGCAGGGCCACGCTCACACTTGGCACAGCTTACTGAACCCACTTATTTACTTAACTTGTAGCATATATGAATATGTATGTAAAATTAGCTCTAACTTTGGGATCACAATAACTTTTATTAATTTCACCCCACGACCAAATTCTCCATTAAAGGACACTTTTGACATAGTCACGAACTGAATTATGAGGTGTGTCCCCCCCCCCCCGCCACGCTCTTACCCGAGAGAAAGCACTGAAGCTGTCAATTATAGGTCTGTACCCAGTGCACCGACATAAATTACCTAGGAGAAAGGATCAGTTGGAGAACGATAAATAGTCAAGATCTAAGTTACAGTCTCACAAATGATTTGAGCCGCAGGCTTCGGCTCTGGACTGTGCAACCTTTGGACATTTCTTAAATGCTAATGATCAGGTGGATTCATCACCCGGACCTGGTGGGGTGCTCCCCAGGCCATCAGACCCACAGGCCGTCTCTCCCGGACGTGCTTAACGGCCACTCCACCCCCATACAGGGACCAGTGGCTGTAGCCTTCACTGCTGCTTTCAGGGGCTCAAACCACCCCACGGAGACGCTGCTTGCTCCAGATTTCTCTTATTTCTTCATCTGTTTGCTGAACAGTTTTTCAAAACCTTCTCGGAGAAGTCCCGCCTACCATCCAGCGCGGCCGATATCTGCTCCATGGTGGGTTCCGGGTGATTCCTGAGCAGCGAATACATCGACATCACCATCCCGGGGGTGCAGAAGCCGCACTGGGAGCCGTGGCACTTGGCCAGCCTTTTCTGGAAGGAAAACAAGCACAACTCCTCAGGAGACATCTTTGAATGGACTGTCCACATGGAAAGGTGGTCTTCCAGATGTTGCCTCATGTAGTACCTGTTGTCTTAAATATGTGCTGCTATGAGCTACCTGTGCTTCATGTGGTCTAATATCAGCCCTAGAATTGCTTATGTTCTGTTTCGGCATTTCTCCAACTCTGTATTGGATTCTTAATAATGCTTTGTCTTTGTAAAATGGTGATTATTTACCCTATGGCATTGTTTATGGAAATGTCCTTGAAATGGACTGTACTAATCTCACACTGAGTAATCTGCCTTGAGTCTCAGTGAGAAAGGCGGACTATAAATGACATAATAAATAACAATCCCCACAGTATGTTCACGTCCTCCATATTGTGCCATCCCAACAAGCCCTGTTTGCAGTATGAACCTTTCCTCCACTTTACTGGTTCTGCTCCGATACTTTTTATAGCAGTGACAACATCATGGAAGAAAATCTTTCCCCATCTCTTTACCTCTATTTGTACAAAGCTCCCAACTTTCTAGTCAGTGCAGGATGGGAGACTGTGTGGGACCCCAAGTGCACAAGTCTTGAGATCCATGGAAGAAAGGAAGGGCGTAAATGAAATAAACACAGTACAACATAGAATGTCACCAGCTAGATTTGTAGAGTACTGCAGGGATTAGAGTAGGTGCCAAACATCACTGCAAAACAAACCATTGTTCCCTCGCCTTTAGCTCTCACCTGAATGGGGTGAAGCTTGGTCTTTGTGTTTCCAACTCCTTCCACGGTGGTTACGGCGGCACCATTCAATGAGCACAAGGGCAGGAGGCAAGAGTTGGCTGGGAAATGTCTTTGGAAGGTAAAGGAGAATTCCAGAACTTCACCAGTGAGATTCTTTTTTTAGTGTTTACTAGGCTTAGTCCAATAGACAATAAAGGCCCAAACTTAAAGCGTTCGAATTCAAAAGGTACCAGGCTGTGCTGGAAAACTTACAGAGAAAAAATGCAGTATTGTGCCCCAGAATATTGGAATAATGGCCGGGGGTGGGGAGGGTAGAATAAAGGGGTACCTGTGTCCCATTGCCCATGATTTCCCCAACTGTAACACTTTCCCCATCCAATCAGGGAAATGTTTAAGAACGTACCCCCACTCCGGCATATATCAAAATGCCAACAGAGTAGGGGAGCAAAACTGATTTTTGTTTAAGGTAGTAACCTAGTCCGAGTCAGACATTAACAACCTCAACAAAAACTGGGTAATCACATAGATCCCTTCAGTTTTTTATTGCCAGTAATATTAACAACATTATCTTTCCCCCTTGTCACCCCACATTCCCCTCACCCATGAATGGCTCAGTGTTGCTGTCAAGCAAATCAGCAGCCAGGACAAGAGCCTCCCAAGGTGGTGTGGGTCTTTTCTTGCTCTTCTCTGCATTCTCAGCACACACAGGAATGATGATTCCCAGGATCTTGGGTGGAATAGCCACGTCATTTAAGAGGGTTAATATATATATATATATATATATATATATATATATATATATATATATATATATATATATATATATGTGTGTGTGTGTGTGTGTGTGTGTGTAGAGATACCCAGTATCTTCCTTTCCCTTTTAGCAAGGATACCGTATCTTCTTAGAGTCTGGGTCGTAGGTAGACACCATCACAGTGCAGGCCCCGCAGCCTCCTATTCCGCAGCCATACTTGGTTCCTGTGAGACGGACTTTAATTTGCATGACACAGTTAAGGAAAACAAAGGCGGCCTCTCATTTCCTTTTGGTGTTTTTTCAGACCATGGTTTATATTACTGGAAGCATTATATTTATTTACTTTGTAGTTAGAAATAGAAATAAAGTTGAACAAAATTCTTGGGCCATGGATAGGTGGACCCATTACCTCAGTAGAGGTCAGCACAATCAGCAGTTATCATGAGGTGTGGCTCCCTCCGCTACCAGCCACATCTTATCAATCAGATCCACTGTCACCTCAACAGGACCAGATTATGGCAGCCTAGACCAAATCCACTACTGCCCATCAATTGTGCTAATCAGGTAGAAAGATCAAATCACATCTTAGATCTCTGTGCCCTGCATGACAACTTTGCAGGTTTCTGCACTCCCCCCAGAAGATTCCCCACCTAGCCTCCTCTTCTGGGCTGTAGCCTTTCCTAGGCATCTAGAGGTGGCAATAGGTCCATGATGCCTCCTCAAACTGAGAAGATAGGGGAACTTACCCCAGGGGTCTCCTGGTTCCGGGGTGCATATATGATCCTCCTTTCTTTAGGGTGACTTTTGAATGGCTTTCTTTGGTGGTATTCCATCATGCCATTATGTCAACCGTGACACCTAGTAACTGTGATGAATTGATTTGCCAATCAAAAGGTTTACTTCCGCTTTCCCCTTCTGAATTGACTTCATTGCACAACTCCAGTTCTTGCTGAAGCAGATGCATTAACACAGTAAAGCAAATGCAAAACACAGCGTGCCGTCAGGTGATGTGAGTGACAAAACCTAAAAACAGCTCTTTAGGCCTACAAAGGCTGCAAAATTGAACAAGGAAAAGGGGGGTTAATCAGCCACCCCCCTGGGACTATAGATCTTTACTAAGCCAGTACCAATCATGTGTGAAGCAATCCCCCCTTCAGATGACTGCAAGCCCTTCCCCCGCAGCTTCAGTGAGGCCTTCTGCTGATGCTCTAAGTACTCTCTCCAAATAAAATGAACACAGTGTGTGGGGGGAGGGGGAGGCCTAGATAGGCCAGAGGCCTGCAGGGGCTGGGCCTAACCCTGCTTTAGCACTCCTGACTGATAGACACTGATAGCCCAGTATTTCCTTCCTCCCTTTGGCCACTTCATCATCCTCAAAGGATGAGTCTGCAGGTAGGGCCACTTTGCAGGACGCTATTCACTGGCTGTTTGCCCTTAACAGGGCTACTACCATTTTTGGGTGGCATGATGGAAATGTTCAGTAATGTAATGTAATGCACTCTAAAATGACTGCTTTTAGAATTTCAAAGGCCAGTAAGAACACAGCACCCCGAAAACGGCAGTCCAAACACTGTCTAGGCTGCAAAGGCCTCTATAAAAGGGCTGCCAGTGCCAGGAACCTAAGCAGGCCACCGGGTGACACACTCAAAATGGCCACCCCCCCTACACAGGATAAGCTGCAAAAGCCCCACCAAAATGGCCACTACTGCCAGTAAATAGGAGGCAAAACAGGCCACAAAAATGCCACACTCAAAATGGCCACTCCTGGAGCTGTGCATATTGTAGATGCCTTCACAACATGCCACGCATGCCAGGAGGCTAAGCAGGCCACTGGGTGCCACTCTCAAAATGTCTGCCTCCAACTGAATAAACTGCCCAGCCCTCCCACAAAATGCTCTAAGGCCTTAGGCTGATGTATTGTCGAAGGCTTTCACGGCTGGAGAACGATGGTTGTTGTGGGTTTTCTGGGCTGTATTGCCGTGGTCTTGGCATTGTAGTTCCTGACGTTTCGCCAGCAGCTGTGGCTGGCATCTTCAGAGGTGTAGCACCAAAAGACAGAGATCTCTCAGTGTCACAGTGTGGAAAAGGTGTTGGCAGGTCATTTATATCTACTCAGGAGGGGTGGGGTTGAGCTGAGTCATTCTGTAAGAGTTTCCCAGGGTGTGGAATGCTAATGGAGGGAGGCTTCACTGTATCCTGAGGAGGTTCTTTTGTATATGGATCGGTGCTTGATGTGCTAATCTTCTCTGCAGGGCTATTGTCGGGTGTAGAGTGTTTTGTTAGCCTGGTGTTTTTCAGAACTGGAAACCATGCTCTGTTCATTCTTAAGGTTTCTTCTTTCCTGTTGAAGTTTTGCTTATGCTTGTGAATTTCAATGGCTTCCCTGTGCAGTCTGACAAAGTAGTTGGAAGTGTTGTCCAGTATTTTGGTGTCCTGGAATAGGATACTGTGCCCTGTTTGAGTTAGGCTATGTTCAGCCACTGCTGATTTTTCAGGTTGTCCAAGTCTGCAGTGTCTTTCATGTTCTTTTATTCTTGTCTGGATGCTACGCTTTGTGGTCCTGATGTACACTTGTCCACAGCTGCAGGGTATACGGTATACTCCTGCAGAGGTGAGGGGGTCTCTACCGTCTTTTGCTGATCGTAGCATCTGTTGTATTTTTCGGGTGGGTCTGAATACTGCTTGAAGGTTATGCTTTTTCATAAGCTTTCCCGTCTGATCAGTAATTCCTTTGATATATGGCAAAAACACTTTTCCTGTAGGAGACTGTTTTTCCTTGGTTGTTTGATTCATCCTGGGTTTGATTGCTCTTCGGATTTCATTTCTGGAGTAGCCATTCGCCTGAAGTGCGTGGTTTAGATGATTAATTTCCTCATTGAGAAAGTGTGGCTCACATATCCGTCTTGCACGATCCACTAATGTTTTCATTATGCCTCTTTTCTGTCGGGGGTGGTGATTGGAGTAGAGACAGTACTGCTGGCAAAACGTCAGGAACTACAATGCCAAGACCACGGCAATACAGCCCAGAAAACCCACAACAACCATCGCCTTAGGCTGAGCTATTGCTGCTGGGAATCCTCCCTCCCAAGTAAGTGTAAATGGAGGGGGAGGTAAAAGCCTAGACAGAGGGGCGGGGGCTACCAGCATTCACCCTGTTAGGCCAGTAGAAGTAATGTATGAATTAATCCACCCCTCAGGTGGCTGCAATTCACCCCTGCGTCCTATAGCAAAATTGTACCTGTTGATACTGGAAGTTCTCCCTCCCAACAAAATGAAAACAGTGGAGGAGGGGGAGAGAAGCCTAGGTAGGCCAGAGGCCCATAGGGGCTGGGTATAGTCCTGCTTCAGCCCTCCTTACTCACAAACAGGCCCCAAATGTAAATAAGAAAAAGTCTCTGCCAAACCAGTGAGCCTGGTGCTGGGCCCTGGCTCTCCTCCTGGAGTTCGACGGTAGCAAGCAAGAGAATTGCTTAGCTTCTCTAGAGCAGCTGCTGCCACCTAGCTCTGAGGGCCTTCAGTAAAACCAGCCTCAGAGGAGTTCAGCTGAGAGAGCTTGAGGTGTGCTCTGCTCAGGCCGAGCAAAAGGAGAAGACTGCAAGCTAGGAAGGCTGAGCTGGCATAAATGCCTTTGGCTGTGCCCCCCAAGCAGATCCCTGGATGCCTGGGAAGAGGCGACTGCCTTTCCCTCATCCAGGGGAGCAAAACTGGCCCCCGGCCCTCGCAGCCTGGTCTGCCAGCCAGGAGGGCTGAATTGTTAACATATGTATTGTATTGGAAAGCAAATTCCAAGGCTTAGAATGAGTATAACCATTCTATCAAAAGTTTTGTAAACATCCAAAATACTTAGCTATTTCAGTGTTATTAATGTTAACTGTACTTCTTATCTTGCTATATAAATAGCTACCCTTTTTGAATTCAGTGTGTTGGGGAGATGTCTGCCAGGAATATCACTTACTCTGGCAGCTAAAATATTATTCAACATTTTAAAATTTACTATTTAGCAAGCAGATTGGTGCAATAGATGGAGCACTGAAAAGTACTTCAGCAGCACAGGAGCTAACCAGAGCAGTCCTCTGAGCCAGCCCATAGGAGCTTTGTACTGAGGAACAGTAGGCTTCCCTGGTGCCTGCCGGTGGCAGGAGATCTCCTTGGGATTTGCCCTCCTTGGGATTTGCCCCCTTGCCTGGAGATTTCTGGTGATCAGCAGGAGGTGGCAGGCAACCCGGGAAAGCATGCATTGGACATGCTTCTGGCGGGCATGACAACGTCCTGGTGGGGTGTGACAATGTTCCTGAAGTGCCGGCTGCAGGCATGCTCCAAACAGGCCAGAATTAACCCAGCATGACAATGTTACTTCCCAGAAGTGAAGTGGTTTGGAGACTGAGCCCTATGAGATAAGGCTGAGGGCCTTGGGAATGTTTAGTTTGGAGAAGAGGAGGTTGAGGGGGGACATGATTGCTCTCTTTAAATATTTGAAAGGCTGTCATTTGGAGGAGGGCAAGGAGCTGTTCCAGTTGGCAGCAGAGGGTAGGACCCGAAGTAATGGGCTTAAATTACATGCACAAATGTACCAGCTGGATATTAGGAAAAACTTTTCCATGGTCAAAGTAGTTCAAAAGTGGAATCAGCTGCCTAGGGAGGTGGTGAGCTCCCCCTCATGGGCAGTTTTCAAGAAGAGGCTGGATGAATACTTGTCAGGGATGCTTTAGGCTGATCCTGCACTGGGCAGGGGGTTGGACTAGATGGTCTGTATGGCCCCTTCCAACTCTATGATTCTATATATTCCCCAGAGGATGCTCCAATCGGGGGACAAACAGCTGTTGGTGGTCCCTGGCCCCAAGGAGGCCCACCTAGCCTCAACTAGGGCCAGGGCCTTTTTGGTCCTGGCTCCCACCTGGTGGAACGCTCTATCTGCTGAAATCAGGGCCTGGCAGGACCTACTATCCTTTCGCCAGGCCTGCAAGACAGAGTTGTTCTGCCAGGCATATGGCTGAGGCTGTGCCTTCGCCGGCCTGAAAAAAGGGGTGTATAAATCTTAACTAGGGATGTGCGTTTCGGCATTCAGAATGCCGAAAGAATGCCGAAACAAAAGTGTTTCGGCATTCTTCAGGAATCCCAAAACGTTTCGGGGAATGCCGAAAGAAAAAGCCGAAACGTTTCGGGATTCTTTCGGCATTCTTTCGGCATTAGAGAATCGCCATTTTGTTTTTGCTAGCCGTTTGCCTTAGCAAGCGGCTAGCAAAATCCTGCTGGAAGCAAAGGCTTCCTGCAGGCTCTTAGAAGAGGGGAGGGGGGGGAGAAGGAGTGAATCACTCACTCCTTCTGTCACCCCCCACCCCTCTTGCAAAGGAGGATAGGGAATCCTGCTTTGCCTTGCAAATGCAAGGTGCAAGCATTGCATTGCACTTTGCATTTGCAAAGCAGCAGAGATTCCCGCCAAAACTAACAGGTAGGGGAGGGGGAGCAGGAGGAGGGTGGCTCTTGGAGTGTGGGTGGGGAAAGGCAGGGGAGGGGGGACTTTAGGAGTCACCAATCCCTCTGCTGTATTTTCATGCCAGCCAATAGATTTAAATCTTTGGCTGAGGCTGCAGCAGGGGGTTTAAATTTAGAGCAAGACTGGTCTGGAACACTTCTGTTGCTGCTGCTGCCTGAGAGAGGAGGAGAGAGACTGCATCTGGAGGACATCTGCCTGGAGGATCATCTGTGCTGGACGTCCTGAGAGGAGACCTGGTAGGCCTTTTTAAAATTTTTGTAAATTTTTTTGATGCTGGGCAATGTGCTGCTGTGGCCTGCCTCTGCAAAAAGATGTTGCAGTTTATTCTTGGCATGGCCTGGGGGACAGGTTGGGCAGACAATGTTTGATGGTGGGGGGGGGGGGGTTCAGCATTGGTTGTTGTGCTTGCCTTCTTTAAGCTTGATCTACTGTTTTAAGATTAAAACAAGAGTGTGCCAGCTTTGGGCCTACACAGGCCAGAAGCCTTTCTTCTGGCTGGCTCTCACAGTTATGCTTCACAATCTGGAATGGTGTGGCTTGTTTTTCTGTGTCTGGTCCCCTGCTTGCAAGGATTCCCAACAGGCTCCGTCCTGATCAACTGTGCCAGCCTGTGGGCCACACACAGGTATGCTGCTTTGGCTAAGGTAACCCTTTTTGGTTGCTGGCCTGGCACTCACAGTTGTGCTTCACAATCTGGAATGGTGTGGCTTGTTTTTCTGTGTCTGGTCCCCTGCTTGCAAGGATTCCCAACAGGCTCCGTCCTGATCAACTGTGCCAGCCTGTGGGCCACACACAGGTATGCTGCTTTGGCTAAGGTAACCCTTTTTGGTTGCTGGCCTGGCACTCACAGTTGTGCTTCACAATCTGGAATGGTGTGGCTTGTTTTTCTGTGTCTGGTCCCCTGCTTGCAAGGATTCCCAACAGGCTCCGTCCTGAACAACTGTGCCAGCCTGCGGCCCACACACAGGTATGGCCTGGGGGAGAGGTTGGGCAGACAATGTTTGATGGTGGGGGGGGGGGGGTTCAGCATTGGTTGTTGTGCTTGCCTTCTTTAAGCTTGATCTACTGTTTTAAGATTAAAACAAGAGTGTGCCAGCTTTGGGCCTACACAGGCCAGAAGCCTTTCTTCTGGCTGGCTCTCACAGTTGTGCTTCACAATCTGGAATGGTGTGGCTTGTTTTTCTGTGTCTGGTCCCCTGCTTGCAAGGATTCCCAACAGGCTCCGTCCTGATCAACTGTGCCAGCCTGTGGGCCACACACAGGTATGCTGCTTTGGCTAAGGTAACCCTTTTTGGTTGCTGGCCTGGCACTCACAGTTGTGCTTCACAATCTGGAATGGTGTGGCTTGTTTTTCTGTGTCTGGTCCCCTGCTTGCAAGGATTCCCAACAGGCTCCGTCCTGATCAACTGTGCCAGCCTGCGGGCCACACACAGGTATGCTGCTTTGGCTAAGGTAACCCTTTTTGGTTGCTGGCCTGGCACTCACAGTTGTGCTTCACAATCTGGAATGGTGTGGCTTGTTTTTCTGTGTCTGGTCCCCTGCTTGCAAGGATTCCCAACAGGCTCCGTCCTGAACAACTGTGCCAGCCTTCGGCCCACACACAGGCCTGCTGCTCCGGCTTTGGTAACCCTTCCCGTTTGCTGGCCTGGCACTCACTCTTTTGCTTCACATTCAGGTTGTTTATCGTTGGTGGACCTCTTCTGGACTGGACTGCACTTGGTGGGCATCAGCCTGCAGATCTCTGCGTGGAGGATCAACATTGCTGGACATCTGCACTGGTGGACTGGTAGGGTTGTTGTAAAATTTGTTTTTTGAGCTTATGTCTGCTGCTGTGCCTACCTGCGAGCATATGCTTTGGCTCTGTCTTTATGGCTTGGGCTGGGGGGGGCATTTTCTGGTTGGGCAAGAGGATATTGTTTGGGGGTTAGGGGGGCCAGCATTGATCGCAGTGCCTGCTTTCTTTCATGTTTCATTTTTCAAGTTTGAGTGTGGGGTGGGCTTGAACTACTGTTTCACAGGACTAAAAAATGAGTGTGCCAGCTTTTGGCCTGCAAAGGCCAGAAGCTCTGCTGGGTGGGTGTGTTTTGTTTTGCTGCTGGTTGGCCCTAGCCTTTCAGGGGGGGGGGGCTGACTTGGCTTGTGCAACGGGGCCTTGAATTTTGGGGGTTGCGTGTGCGGTGTGTGGTGTTGACTCTGTTAACATTTCCAATTTTCTTGACAGCATCGCGGAGGAGAGGAGGACCAGCTGCAAGACCGCCTGAACATCGCTGGACTGCAGGACTGGTGTTAGTGTGAGCGAGTCCGGGTTCACATTTGGGTGGGCTTGGGGGTGGGTTCTTGCTAGCTTGGGAGGGGGGAGGCTCATCTTCAAAACACCACATCCACACCCCACACCGACATACCACAGATACATTGGTCCCGCTAAATAGCGTCTCTTAGGTAGGTAGGCCAGTTGGTAGGTGATCAGTGGATAATTGCCCTCAACATAATTATTAGGGAAACCAAGCCTAGTTTTTTTTAAAAAACTAAATAGGGACTCAGCAGGGAAAGCATTAGTGAGTGAGTGTTAGGTTTGAATTCTATATATATATATATATATATATATATATATATATATATATAAATTTGTAATAGCTGTCAATAGGCTTCCCATTAGTGCCCCCATAACTAGGGTTCCACTGCCCATCTCTGGCACCCGTGGTGGTGCCAGGCCGGCCCGGGCATACTAGTGTGTGAGTGTTTAAGGCTTTGTCACCTGTTATTGGGGTTTAGGGCCAGCTCAATTCCAGAGGAATTCAGCTGATTGGCAGGCTCAGGTTCTCTGACATAAATAGGGTTGCTTAAAAAGGCACTTGATTGTTCATCTCCAAGTCACAGAGCCACTAGAAGCACAGATTTAGAGCAGGTTAGTTAGGTCTTGAAAACAAAGTTTACCTTTGTTTTCCAAATCTTTTCTGATTAGTTAGGGTAGAATTTGGGAGGGGAAAGTATGTCAGAGAGGAAAGCAGAGAGGGGCCCCGGGGGAAAGGCTAGGGAGAAATCTAGAGGGGAGGAGGGGAGGGGGAGGGGGACTGCTGCGGCAGCCCCCCCATCTGAGCGGAGGAGGCCCTCCCCTGCGCTGCTGCCGTTCACCAGCCTGGCTTCTGGTGACAGGAAGAGGGTTCGCAAGACTCTCTTTCCTGAGGCAGCTGCTGGAGGGCCACCCCCAACCCGGGTGCGTGAGGCAGGGGCTGGCACTGGGCGGGGGCCTGCTGCTGAGGCTCCTCCTCCTCCAGTGGTTGCGAGCCAGCTGCTGGAGGAGGGGCAGCATGTGGTGTCTCCTGGGATGGGCGCGGAGCACATGACTTTCCCTGCGCTCCCGCTCACCCCAGGAACCCAGAGGATGTTGGAGGAACTGCCCGTGAGACCCCCCCTGGGGCGGTCCACCCCAGTTTCCTCTGAGGCCAGCAGCAGGCCTCTCGCAGCTGTGCAGGAGGAGAGGACGCGGGAGGAAGAGGCAGAGACTGTGGTGGAAGAGCCCACATCTCTGCCCCTTCAGCCTCGTCCATCCCCACCTGCCCGGCCGAGAGAGGGACACGGTGTGTCCGGCCGGAGCACCTCACAGGAGGTGCCTCAGGATGATCCGGAAAGCGCTTCTCCTGGGAAGCGTGGGTTGCCCTTTTCCTCCGAAATCTGGAAGCACTTCCAGACAGTGGAGGATCCCCGAGCAGCCCTGTGCCTGCATTGTAGGCAGCGCGTCAGCCGTGGCAAAGATGTGTGGCATCTCTCCACGTCTGGGATGAGGTACCATATGAAGAGGCACCACCAGGCGGTGCTTCTTCGGGAGGAGGGTTCGAGTGGCGCCGCACGGCCGCCAGCTAGCCAGAAGGAGGCAGGCTCCTCTGGTGCTCTCCCCCTAAGGGTACCTGCAGGAAAGGGACGCCAAGCCTCTCTCCCGGAGATGCTTGGTATGCAGGGCGCTAGTGTGCCCAGAGAGGGGATCCGGAGGGCGAGCAGGCGCATCACGCGCCACATCGTCAATATGATAGCAGTGGATGGGCAACCGTATTCCATAGTTGAAGACTTCGGCTTCTCAGGGCTGCTCCGAGATTGCTTTCCCTGGTACGCCGTCCCTGCTCGCACGTCGTTGAGCAGATCGGTGGTGCCCTCGTTTTACAGGGCTGCCAGGGATCATGTGAAGGCACAGCTGTCCCGGGTTGCCGGGAGAACTGTGCACTTCACATCGGACATCTGGACCTGCCCAAGTGTGCAGCAAGCGTACCTCTCGCTTACTGCTCACTGGTGGGAACCCGAGTCGGTTCTGGGTGGGGGCCGGGGGGGAGGTGCCTAGCACAGCTAGCCAGGGAAGGATGGGAGACCGCCGGGCCGGCTACTGCAAGGCCTTGCTTCACGCTGAGGTGCTCGACGTGTCCCACATGGCGGAGAACATCGCTGCCACCTTAAGGAGACAGTTGGAAGAGTGGATAGGCCAGGGACCCGCCACTGTGGGATGCATGGTGACGGACGGTGGCAAGAACATGAGGGCAGCGGCGCATCTAGTGAGCCGAGAGAGCGTCTACTGTGCCGCTCACAAGCTTCACCTAGTGGTGAGAGATGCGCTGGGGTTGGGCTCCTCGAAGGAACCCATGGATACCCGGACCCGTGAACTCCAGTTACTTGTCCAGAAATGTCGGAGGCTCACGGGTCACTTCTCGCGCAGCGTGAAGGCCACGCACGAACTGCGCCAGACACAGGTCAGGACAGGTGTGCCAGAGCACGCTCTGATCACTGACGTTAGCACTCGCTGGAACTCCACCTGCGCCATGCTTGAGCGCTTGGTGGAGCAGCAGGCCGCACTCCACGCGTGGCTCTCCGAGAACCGCGGTGCGAGTCAGGTGGGTGAGTTCAGCCGGGAGGATTGGCTCACCATCACCCAGACAGTGGAGGTCCTGAAGCCCTTCAAGGACTTCACTGTGGCGGTCTCGTCAGACACGGCGACCCTCGGTCTGGTCATTCCCCTGGTGCACACGCTCCAGAGGAATCTGGCCACCTTTGCAGACCGGGTCGCGCCCCGTGCTGACCTTGTTCCAGCGGTGCGCGCATTAGTGAGAAGGCTGCAGCAGGGCATAGCTGCCAGGCTAACTCCTCTCACTAAGGAAGAGTCATACATGTTGGCGACCATGTGTGACCCGCGCATAAAGGGCACTTTCGCCGAGCGGGACAGGAACCTCACCCAAGCCAGAGACGGGCTCTGCTCTTGGGTGAGGTGCAGGCAGGCCAAGAGGGGATGCCTGTCGACAGGGGGGACGCAAGAGGGGCCCTGCCGTGCGGGTCCCTCTGACGCCCCCTCTGCGCAGGCCCCCCCGAGGCCACCACCGGAGTGCCGATGGAGATGGAGATGCTCCAGTGGGCCCTCGTCCCCTCTGGGGTTGTGAGGACCGTGAGAGAGGATCCGGCGGAGGCCATGGTCAGGGACTACCTCGCGGAGCCCTGCGAGTCGCTCTCCACCGATCTGCTCAGCTACTGGGCCAGGAAGGAGTCGGTCTGGCCGGACCTCTCCCTCGAGGCACAGCGGCTGCTCTCATGCCCTCCGACGAGCGTGGAGAGCGAGCGCGTCTTTTCACATGCGGGCGACATTGTCGGCCCACATCGCACTCGCCTTCTCCCATGGAGAGTCGAGCAGTTGACCTTCCTGAAGGTCAACTCTCGCCTCTTCGATTTCTCAGGACTGGACTTCCAGAGTGACTGAGGTGAGCCCAACTTGTGGCCTGCATCCTCTATGAGTCCAATCCTTTGGAATCGCGCTCTCCCCTGTATAAAACCCTGTATATACAGTTAAAACCGGCCAGTAGAGGGAGGGTGGTTAGGAACCAGTGGCAAAGGGAAAACACCCAGCAATTTGAAAGCCCCCCCCCCCAGGGTATTCAAAACATCTCCCATCACTGAGACAGACCCTGTGGGACCAAATTTATTATGAAAAATAATGCCCCAGAAACATGGATTGCTACTGGAGGGAGAAACAGGTTAGATAGGGATTGCTTAGGTGTTTTTATCAGATGAAATCCTTGTAAAAAAAAATTGAAGAAGAATTGTTGTACTGTTTTTTGAAAGTTGATGTTCTGTTCATGTAAAAAAAAGAAAAAAAAAACCCAAAATGTTGTGATTATGTTTTTTAAAAGTTGATTGAATGTTCATGTAAAAAAAAGAAAAAAACCCCCCAAAAATGTTGTGATTATGTTTTTTAAAAGTTGATTGAATGTTCATGTAAAAAAAAGAAAAAAACCCCCAAAAATGTTGTGATTATGTTTTTTAAAAGTTGATTGAATGTTCATGTAAAAAAAAGAAAAAAAACCCCCAAAAATGTTGTGTTTATGTTTTTTAAAAGTTGATTGAATGTTCATGTAAAAAAAAGAAAAAAACCAAAAAAAATGTTGTGATTATGTTTTTTAAAAGTTGATTGAATGTTAATGTTTAAAAAAAAAAACCAAAAAAAAATTGTTGATGTTAATGTTGGGTTTGCATGGTTGGGGGATGCGGGAAGAGTGGTGGATGGGCACCGGCCAATGATGATCTCTCGCAGATGTTCCCAGGTAAATTCTGAGGCTGGTGTGGGGGTGGGGGGAGACCTCTGCAGAACTGCTCCAGAAATACCATTGTCCAGTGCCTTGGAAGTGCCCAGTTCAGCTTTGTGTGTCTGAACTGAAAGCACAGCCACAGGAAATGACATAGGTTCTGCTGGACCCTGTTGCAGTGGTTCCCCCCCCATTAAGTCGTTTTATGGAGGGAGAGTTGTATTAGGCTGGTAGTTATGATCATCTTCTGTTTCCATGCTCTGTTGTGCCCGCTCACTATGTAACCTGTGGAAATGTTCAAAACTTTACAGTTTGTCCATTTCAAAAGAAACATTGTTGCAAAGATTCTCTGATGTGTAGTTAATTGTGTTGTGTTGTGCTGTGAGGGACAATAAGTGTAATATGTTGTGTGATTTGTTGACCACTTGTAATTTGAAAATGATAAAATAAAGTTTTTTTAAACTTAATGATTGTGTGTCTGTGTTCCCTTCTTTGATGGGAGGTTGGTTCCCAGCATAGGGAACAATGGGGCAGGCTGGCCAGCCTGTTCCTGGGGTACTGGGTGTGAGGCAGCTGAGGGTGGTTTTGGTTCTGAGAGGGGCTGAGTGGAGGATTTGGGTCTGTGTGTGGCAGCTGGGGTGGGGGAACTGGGTTTGTGTGGGGCTGTAAGGAGTGGACTATGGGGGATGAGAGCACTGGTCGTCCTTTGTGCCCAAGTAGGCCCCTGCTACTGTCCTGGTGTGGGCTTCCGTGCCTCTATCAGTTGCTGGCCCTCCTTTGCCATCTTTTTCAGAAATTTCCCTAGGGCTGCCAAACTCCTGGTTGGGCTTGAGTTCAGGTTAGAGAGAGTTGTTCCCTACAGAGAAACTGGCTGCTTCCAAGGGCAATCTCTTTAGAGGGCAAATGCGGACCATGGATTCTGGGGGAGATCCCTACTCAGATTTCCCTTTCCACAAGTCCCACCCCCAAATTGCCAGTAACTTCCAAGGCCAGAGTTTGCCACCCCAGAGAGATCCCGTTCCCACCCTCTTAGCCTTGGCATGAAAGTTGTAGCCCCCATGGAACACTTCCAGGTTCCTGATTCCAAGCCCAATTACACCAATGTAAGACAATCCAGACCTCCATCAAAAATGGATTTTAAGTAGCAGTGGGATTGGGCTGCATTTCAGTCATTCACATATCTGGTTGTGTTCCCAAACATTTAGCTTATGTTTTTTTAAATCAGCGTATGGCACTTAAAGACACTTTTAAATGGTTTTAAAAACATATTTTTATTATGAAGTATTTAATGTGGCATTGCTCAAGGGCAGGCCTTTTGGCCAAATGAGCAGTATCAGTACAGTAAAATTTAGACAAAGCTCATAGGAAGAAAACGCATTCATACTGTCAAGTGGGAAGAAAGTTTTAATTTACATGTACCATGGACTCCGAAAAAGACATGTAAGTGGCATCCAGACCAAATCAGGCCTGCTTTCTCCCTTGAAGATATCAATTGGTGATAGTGCTTATGTCACATCATGAGAAGACAAGGTTCACTAGAAAAGACAATAATGCTAGGAAAAATTGAAGGCAGTAGGGAAAAGAAGAATACCCTAGATGTGGTAGATTGACTTCGGTTTGCAATACATGGACAAGGTTTTTGGGATATTTTGGAGCTCAATATAATTCTACATAAGTGATTTGAATGCATAAAACATACAGACACATACACATCAAATGTATATACCCCCTCCCCACCAAATTAAAGGTTTATCTTATGCCCCGGTTTTCTCCCCCATGGGAACCTAGAGTGGTTTACACATTGCTGTTCTCCCTTGATTTGTTTCACCCTCATCACAACCAGGCTAACAATAGACAGCTGCTCCATGCCTCACATTGGCGTGACTACATCCACCGATGGCCTTCTTAGTTGTATGAGGGGGTGGAGGGGGGGGGAGGAAGGAAACAACGCACTCCTGCCCACTCTATCTGGGGCCTAGGTGACCAAATTGCTTGGCCTTGGCAAGGAGCCAGTGGTGGGGCGGCACTGGTTCTGGGGCCCCATCCAGAACATTTGTCCAGGGCCCCAAAATCACCTAGACTGCCTCTGGAAAACACAACACAATTGTTTACTTAGGCTGAGCCAAGAACATCCATCAAGCCTACAAGGCACAGAATCAGAGTCTGCCAGATTCTAGACCAACTCTCTAGCCATTGCACTACAGTGGATATCTAAAAATTGTTCATACCCCCACCAGCAACTTGAACATTTTTCTCCAAAAGGCACACAACTTGGCTGGGTCTCAAAAAGAACTATGATGCATGGGCCTGTCAATGCATACTGTTACTAAGGCTCTGGCCGGGGGGAGGGGGGCATTGTGCCAATGCCACCCTGGCTTTGGAAGGGGACAGTAAAATAGAAGAAATAATCTAGGTTCAGTGCCTCCCCCCCCTTCTCTGTCTCTCTCTCTCTCTCTATAATGTGAGTGAAAACATTACTATACCATCACTGAAGCCTAGAGGATACTTAGGGTCTGTTCACACACGCATGATCATTTCATGGCAATGCTCTGGCATGATGATGTCTGTTCTAGGAAGTGATGTGATCATCACACAAGGCTGGGGAGCACGCACAATTCACAGCAGGCAGATTTGGGCCACAAGGGATCCTGCTTTGGCCTGTAGGGCCCAAATCAGCCCACTGCAAAGCACAGGAATACTCTCAGGGCAGCCAGATGACATCAGTGACATCACGGCAGCAGCCCCAGGAGCGTACCTTGAAGGCTCATTCCCTGACTTTCCCCCTTCCAGCCAGGTAAGCAGTGACAGGGGGTGATAGGTGAGAGTGGGGGATCCCCCACCAAGGGGAAACGGATCCCTACTTGTGTCTGAGGTTGTGGAAATCAAATGGGTCATTACCTCCATATTGCTTCTGTCTTTGAGGGACTTACATGCACATTATATTTAACTCCAGATTTCTTGATTGTCAAGGAATGCATGTGGTGGGGGGTGGTAGGAAGGGTGGGAGAAGGGCCTCTGAGGGTAAGGGTGGCATTTGGCATGCAAAATGCCACCCCTGGCAAGACAAGCCTCTCCCAGCTGTCAGTGGTAGAGATGAGAGCAGAGCACCTACTTGGGGAGGCCATGAAATGCCCCCCCCCAAGTGGGAGCAGGCTGAGCCTTGTTGGGGGGGCGGGAGGAAGGGTGGGAGAAGGGCCCCAGAGGGTTGGGGGGGGATTTTGTTGCAGTGGTTCCCCCCCCCCATTAAGTCATGTTATGGAGGGAGAGTTGTATAAGGCTGGTAGTTATTATGATCATCTTGTCTAGTGTGGGCTTCTGTTTCCATGCCCTGTTGTGCCCGCTTACTATGTAACCTGTGGAAATGTTCAGAACTTTACAGATTGTCCATTTCAAAAGAAAAATTGTTGTAAAGATTCTCTGATGTGTAGTTAATTGTGTTGTGTTGTGCTGTGAGGGACAATAAGTGTAATATGTTGTGATTTGTTGACCACTTGTAATTTGAAAATGATAAAATAAAGGTTTTTTAAACTTAATCATTGTGTGTCTGTGTTCCCTTCTTTGATGGGAGGTTGGTTCCCAGCATAGGGAACAATGGGGCAGGCTGGCCAGCCTTCTCTGCAGGTGGTGGGGGGGTCAGGGGGGTGGTTGTCTGTGTGCCAGGGCAGGTGCTCTTTCCCAGGGACGATTTGGCACTGCCACCATTGTGGCACCCCTTGTCTGTGCGGAATTGCCCTGGGGAAGAGAGTTTAGGGGTTCCCAAAAGGGGAGGGCAGGCCAGCCTGTTCCTGGGGTTATGGTGGGTGTGGGGCAGGTGGGGGTTGATTTGGGTCTGTGAGGGGCTACTGGGGGGATTTGGGTCTGTGTGTGGCAGCTGGGGGGGAATTGGGTTTGTGTGGGGCTGTGAGGGGTGGACTTTGGGGGCTGAGGGGACCTACTTGGGGAGGCCATGAAATGCCCCCCCCAAGTGGGAGCAGGCTGAGCCTTGGTGGGGGGTGGGAGGAGGGGTGGGAGAAGGGCCCCTGAGGGCTGGGGGTCATTTTGCATGCAAAATGCCACCCCTGGCAAAGGAAGCCTGCCTCTTCATTTTTTCCCCATAGGAAATAATGAAGAAAGATTAGCAGCAGCATGCTAACAATATGCTGCTCCTTTGCTTTCTTATGGGAGGATGGGGGACCTGCTTTGGGGGGCCATAACATGGCCCCCCAAAGTCCAATCGGTCTGAAACTTGGGTGGTTGTTAGAGAAGGGTTAGAGGAAGGTCCCCACCAATTTTGGGCTTATTCGGTGGGAAAATGCCTCCTCCAGGTGTCCTGAAAGACGGAGGCATTTTCCCATAGAAAAAAGCCGAAAGAATGCCGAAAGAATGCCGAAAGAATCCCGAATCCCAAAAGCCGAAAGAGATTCTTGTTTCGGCTTTCGGCTTTAACGGTAGAGAATCTTGTTTCGGGTAATCCCGAAACAAGAAAGCCGAAAGTTTTTTCCTTGCACACCCCTAATCTTAACACTCCCTGTGAAGGCTGTTCACCATCCTGTTTTAAATGTGTTGTTTTTAACGTACATGAATTTTTAAACTGTATTTTTAATATGTTGTTATCCGCCCTGAGCTTGCTTGCGGGGAGGGCGGAATACAAATCTGAAATAAATAAATAAATAAATCATTGTCGAAGGCTTTCACGGCCGGAGAACGATGGTTGTTGTGGGTTTTCCAGGCTGTATTGCCGTGGTCTTGGCATTGTAGTTCCTGACGTTTCGCCGATTAGCACATCAAGTACCAATCCATATGCAAAAGAACCTCCTCAGGATACAGTGAAGCCTCCCTCCATTAGCATTCCACACCCTGGGAAACTCTTACAGGATGACTCAGCTCAACCCCACCCATCCTGAGTAGATATAAATGACCTGCCAACATCTTTTCCACACTGTGACACTGAGAGATCTCTGTCTTTTGGTGCTACACCTCTGAAGATGCCAGCCACAGCTGCTGGCGAAACATCAGGAACTACAATGCCAAGACCACGGCAATACAGCCCGGAAAACCCACAACAACCATCAAATAAATCATTGTGCACTTGTCAGAGGCACAAGGTACGTGCCGAGTCCCTCACCACCCGCCAGGAGGGTATAGGGACCTGGCAACTCTAGGAACAGTTCAGAGCAGGCAGGGAGAGGTTAAGTTAGTCAGAAGATAGGCCTGGAGGGATGACAAAGAAGGGTTACTTTGACAGGAGTGTGAATTAAAGATCTGAGGAGATAGCAGATCTTTGATTAAGTTTCCCTGAGGGTATAAGCAGGCTTTGCTAGGTCTAGCACGTAACCTATTTGCAGCAGAGTGCTGTACTCTTCAACCTGCCTGGGAGAGAATATCCCACCACTAACGGTTGATTCAGTTGTGTATTATTTTCCTGAATAACTTTGTTTTTGTTCAGCTTTAAAAAGGAAACCATTGTGCCTGTCAGTTTACCTCAGTTATCAGTCCAGGCTTGGGTGGGATGATAGGCCCAAATTCTCTCTCTTCAAACCATTTTAAACCAAGGAGATTGGTTGAGAGCGCTCTGCCCTACTTGCATCATTTCTTTCCCTAAGACCAAAATGGCCTTAAATTGATTCCGAGCGTCAGGAACTGTTCTCTGCCGAAACTGCGCTTTGCTCCCCTGGAGACAACGGCAGTTTGGGAGGGGAGACTTGGTGGCATCCCTGCTATACTCTGTCCCCTTGCCAATTTTTTCCCTCCCCAGGCCCTGCCCCCAATTTCCAGGAATTTCCCATGTGGAGGCTGGCAATCCTACGCTCTGGGACATCTCCCATTCTTAGTGGGAGCAAATGGGCCAAGCGTCTCCGAGCAGCCATGGACCCACTTCTAGGCCGTGGGTCTCGATGGATGCCCAGCCATGGGAGCTTCTCAGCACCGGCCCTGCTGGTGTAAACTACCTTTATATGAGAACATCCCAAAATGAATGAAAAGTTTTACTTTACAGTTTAGGTTATGAAGGATTCTTTGTTGTAAAAGAAAAAAACATCGAAGGATACGCCCTTTCCTCAGGTAATTCAGCAGCAGTTCTTCAGGATCGGCACACCTTTCAATGACCTGTGTTCGAAACGAAAGGAGAGGCCAATCACAACAAATCCTGCCAACAAAGGCAGGGGGATTAATACCACGTGCTTGCTTTCTTCAGCTCCGGTTTTTCTTTCTCACGCAAGGCAGACAGGCATATGAGAAATATCCCAGATAAGGAAATATAGACTGAAATATGTGAGTTGTATGTGTGAGGGATGAGTGGAGGAAAATCCCTTTGAAATAATATAATATGCGCTTGCTTCACAATATACAGTACATCTTTCTTAGAAGGTGTTAAGCTTGTGTAAAAACTAAGCAGCAGTTCTCCTGTATCAGTATATGTTTACTTTTTGAAGCATTCTGTTTGAAATAGTGGGACATTTAGTCACTATAACTAATGACACCAAGACACTATAAGCATATTTCAGCCTTTTATGTGAATGTTCGGAATAGGGGTGTGCGCTTTGGGTTTCCAGTTAGGATAAAATGCCCGAATCGGACCCTATTTGCCCAAATTACAACCCCATACCACTATGCAGTTCAAAAATACTCTCCCTGTTATTGTTTAATATCTATATGCACTCCCTTGCCCAGTTGGTATAATGTTTCGGACTTAGGTGTCATCAATATGCTGATGACATCCAATTATATTTGTTGACGGACGGATGGACGGCCTGGCTCAGCCCTGGATGTACTGTATTGTTACAGTGCTCAGATTTTAACTGTTTTGAAATATAAATTTATATGTATGTTTTATCGGATGTAATTCACCCTGAGCCTGTCTATGCAGGGAGGGCAGAACAGAAATCAAAATAAATAAATAACTAAACAACTAAACAACTAAATAAATAAATAACGAAAGAAAGAACGGAAGAAAGAAAAAGAAAAAAATCCTTTAAAGAAAAGCAGCCTGGGCAGCCTTTTGGGGGGCTTTCCAGTTTTCACGATCAGTATCTTTCATAATACATTCGAACTTATAAACAAATCCCAGTTCCTTTAGAGTGTACTTGGATAGGATCCAAAGACTTCTTCAATCGGATGCAAAAGGCTTCTCTCCAAGGCCGGTTCTACTCGTGCGAGGTACGTGGGGCTGGGTGAAGGGCATTTTCCACTGAGTCCCCCCTCACGCTTCAGACCCCACCCCCAGTCCCATGGCTGGGGTATTAATATAGTATTGTCCAAAACCTCTAAAGATGATTGAATTGTGTGCGTGTCAGTCAGCATGTCTGTGCTATTTGAATATATTACAGTGAAATCCTCAGCAGAGTTACTCCAGTGTAAGCCCATTGAGGGGAAAGGCCTGGCCCCTGAGACCGGTTTTGCTTGCCATCTAATCCAGTGCTTCTCTCTCATTTCTCTAAATTATAATGTGGGGGTGGGGGGAGTGGGGGGAACGAAGCAGCCAGACAACCTTTTCCCCTGCAGGGCCGCAGTTCATACTTGCTGATTAGGAGAGGGCGAGTTCAGGCTGAATCAGCGGTTGTCCTGGAGGGAATAATTTCTGCACACTCAGCCCAGCTCAGCTCTTAGACAGACGCAGGGCACAGAATTCTCCACCTCGAACATACTTGATGAGACTAGATGAGGCTTGATCAGAATCCCAGTGGCTGAGATTGTGGATTTTTAAAAAATGATACACAGGAGCAGGGAGTGTCGACCTTGTGTAGAGGGGTGTGTGTGTCTGTGTTAAGCCTTCTCTCTTGCCATTTTTCTGATCAACTTTGCCTGCCTCAGCAGTTCCTCCTGTCTCATGTAGATATGTGTGACAGGGCTGCCAACCTCCAGGTAGAGTCTGGAAATCTCCTGGCATTACAACTGATCCCCAGGCAACAGAGAGCAGTTCCTCTGTGGAAAATGGCTGCTTTGGAGGGTGGATTCCCTGATGAGGCCCCTCCCCTCCTCGAACTGGCTCTGTCTACAGATCTCCAGGAATTTCCTAACTTGTGGCTGGAAACCATAGAGGATGCCACCCTCTGCCTGTTCTTTATGCTTTTCCGGTGGCAGCAGCAACATCTGTGCTTCCAAGAGACTCTTTTCTCCTCCTGAGCATGTGGGAAATTATTTTAATGTTCAGTAGCTTTACAGATGTCACCATTCATAAATTTACCGGCTTGTTATGAATTAGGAATTTTACAAATGCATTCTCTATCTACTCGATGTTCTGAATTCTTAGTCTGTAGTGTGGGCCTGACCAGGGGCAATGGCAAAGCTGTCACTTGTGAACCCAGGCAAGCGTAACCACCCTGGGTAAGACCAAATGTTCTCCCCCATTTGGTGGCTAGAGGCAGCCTTGGCCAGGGTGGTAATCATAATCTATGTCAATTTAATAAGGGTCTTTGTTGTAAAATTTATCTTCATTATTTAATTTCATTATCTTTCTTTCTTGATCTATCAGGTTTTAGTTCTTGTTCATTACTTGCCATAATTCTTTAACTTAGAGCCAAGCTACAAGTGACGCCTGACACGAGTTGGATACTTGTCAGCTTCCCTCAAGTTTTGATGGGAAATACACAAATCTTGGTCACAAATAGATATGTGTTGGGCCTCAACATCGTTAGTGGCAGATATGGAAGAAATAGACATTTTGCCACAAGTGATTGGAGACCACAACCCTCTGTTAATAAAGATAAAAGAGCAGGGGTGGGAAATTGTTTTGGCTCAGGGGCCACTTTGTGGGAGCGGAGGTTAGCGGAGGGCCGCACCTTTTAAGATGATTACATTCATTAGTTAACTTTGCATTTCAGAAAAGGTATAAATTGTATCATAAAAATCAATAAATATAAATTAAATAAAATAGTGGTAGTTTTATTCAATTTATTTATTGTGCTAATTTCATATCATCTATAGCTGCAAGCACATTTAATTTTAGAATCAGTTTAATGAGACAAATGTACCCTATCACACTTTTCTACTGTCTTGGCGGGCCACAAAAAACTCTGTAGCGGGCCGCATGTGGCCCACAGGCCGCAATTTGCCCACCTCTATAAAAGAGGGGGGGGGAATTAGGTGGAGACTAAATACAAGTTCATTAAAAGACAAAAAAATTAAAGAAACAATTTCCAGAGAAATGGAATGGTGTTTCAAACAAAACTTAAATAATGAATCTACCATAGATATAGTATGGGATGCAAGTAAGGCTTTCTTTAGAGGATTGGCAATTAGATATGTGGCAAGTAAAAAGAAAGAGAGAAGCAAAGAATATCAAAATCTGGAAACAAATCTAAAAAAAGAGGAATATAACTTAAAAAATGATCCTGAAAACAGTACACCAAAAATGAAGATAAAGATACTTCAACATAAACTTCCCATTTGATGTTAATGGAGGAGATGGAGAAGAAAACTAAATATGCCAAACTAAATTACCTTGAAAATGCAAACAAGCCTACAAAATGGTTAGCTTACAAGTTAAGGAAAGAAACTACCAAAAGAAAAATAATGTCACTGAATGATGAAAAAGGAGAGGAGAAAGTTCTTCAGGAAGAAATAAAGAAGGTGGTCGAATCCTACTATAAGAAGCTCTATGGGAAAATGACTGCCCAACCAGAACTACAAGATGTCTAGTTGAAAAAAATTAGATTAAAGAAATTCAGTGAGGAACAGAGGAAAATTCTAAATGACCCAATTAATATGAATGAAATAACACAGGCCTTTAAAAAGCAAAACAAGGGGAAAGCAGTCTACTACACAAAATAACACAACTCACATCACCGTTTTTGACAGCAATTGTGTTTGGGTGATTCTCTGATGTGAAGTGAGTTGTGTTATTTTTGTGTAGTAGACTGCTTTTGTGACCTGTTGTGCCCTCCTACTGTGTAACCTAAAGCAGTTAAAGATATAAAGTGTTTTTGACAGCAATTGTGTTTTGGGTGATGCTTTAATGTGAAGTGAGTTGTGTTATTTTTGTGTAAGATACTGTTAGCATGCCCTTTGGTGTGCCCCCCTGCTGTGTTACCTAAAGCTGTTCAAGAAATAAAGTATTTTTGACAGGAATTGTGTTTTTGTGATTCTCTGATGTTAAGTGAGTTGTGTTATTTTTCTGTGTAGGGGACTGCTGGTGTAATGTGTCACAATGCTTTGCCTACTTGTACTTTGAAAGTGAGAAAATATTTTTTTAAAAAACTTTATTCAGTGTGCGCTTGTGTTTTATTCTTTGTTGTGCAGTTGGTTCCCATCATAGGGAACAATGAGGCTGGCCAGCCAGCCATCTCTGTAGGTGGTGGAGGAATTTGGGGGAGGGTGTCTGTGGTTCAGGTGCTCTTTCACAGGGACAAGCTCGCACTCAGGAGTGTGCCCACCATTGTGGCACCCCTGGGCTGTGCATAATTGCCCTGGGAAAGAGAGTTTAAAAGTTCCCATCACAGGGAACAATGGGGGACGGCTGGCCAGCCTGGTCCTGGGGTAGTGGCCAGTGTGGGAATGTTGGGGAGGGTGTCTTTGGGTCAGTGTGGGGCTGTGGGTTGTGGATTTAAAAGGGGGACTGTTCCTGTGGCCATAGATGCCACATTCTGTGGGTTCCTGCTGTGGAGATTTTCCCATAACAGGAATCAATAGAAAGTGGCTGGCCACAGGACAGGGGAGGTTAGGTTTTGGGGAGGGTGTGTGTGGTATTTGGCAGTTTGGGTGCAGGTGGACTGTGGCTGTGGCCATTGGCAGCCCCAATCCCATGTGTTTCTGCATTGTGGAAGTCTTCCCCACAGGAGAAAGACAAAGTGGTGTGGCAGGAGAACCACCTGTGGGGGGGCATAAAATGGCCCCCCAAAGTGGGATCAGCTTGGGCCTTGGTGGAGGGTGGGAGGACAGGTAGGAGATGGGCCCCTGAAGGTTGGGGGCATTTTGCATGCAAAATGCCACCCCTAGCCAGACAAGCCTCTCTTATTTCCCCCATAGGAAATAATGGAGAAAGGGGAGGCTAAGAGCAGCATATTTGGGAGGCCATAAAATGCCCCCCCCAAAGTGGGATCTGCTTGAGCCTTGGTGGAGGGAGAGGGGACAGGTAGGAGGAGGTCCCCTGAAGTTTGGGGGCAAGCCTCTCTTATTTCCCCCATAGGGAATAGTGGAGTGGAGGTGGATAGGGGCACCTTCTTTGGGAGGCCATAAAATGGCCCCCCAAAGTGGAATCTGCCTGAAACTTGTTGGAGGGTGGGAGGACATGTGGGAGCAGGTCCCCTGAAAGTTGGTTGCATTTTGCTTGCAAAATGCCACCCCAAGCCACCTAAAAAGATGACTTGTTTTTCCCGATAGAGAACCATGGAGAGTGTAGGAGGATGGGGGCACCTTATTTGGGGAGGCATAACTTGCCCCCCACAAAGTCCAATCTTTCTGAAACTTGGGGGGTAGTTAGAGGAGAGTTAGGAGAAGGTCTCCACCAAGTTTTGTGTGATTTTTACAGAAAATGCCCCCCCCAGACTCCCGGAAAGCCGGGAGAAGGTTTTCTCATTGAAAACAATGGCCGAATCAAGCTGAAATGCGAATACCGAATTGGCTTGCTGTTTCGGTATTCCCTGAATACCAAAACGGTTTCCTAATTCAGTTAAAACCAAATCAGGTTTAACGAAACAGGCAGGCCTTGCACACCCCTAGGTGGCACCTAACCCCAATTAGGTTAGCCAAATCCCACTTAAATATGTCAAATAATTGCTGGAAGTGTGAGAAGATACCGGGATCTTATTATCATATGTGGTGGACATGCAAAAAAGCAGTGGACTTCTGGAAGATGGTACATATAATGCTACAGCAGATACTTATGACTCCACTACCTTTGAAACCAGAACTTTTTTTTTATTAAACCATGTATCGGTCCCGGTCAATAAAGAGCAAAAGCATCTGATGTTGAATATAATTACAACAGCTAGGATTGCATATGTGAGACTTTGGAAAATGACAACTATCCCAACACAAGAAAACCTGGTTGAAAAAATACTTGAGATGGCTGAAATGGACAAATTGTCGACTTTATTGAAAGAATTGGGCACTACAACCTATAATGACATTTGGGAGCCTTTTTACAAATGGATACAAGATAAGTTTGGAGAAATTTAATTTTCAACTAAGATGTGGTCCTTTATGGACATTATAGAAGATAAATGGAAAAATTTGCAAATAGAGAGCTGATTAGCAGAATATTAAGACATGCATTAGAGTGAATGGTGCAATGTAATAGATATGCAATTTCTTTCTTTGTTCTTTCTTCTCTTTCTATCCCCCCCTTTTACTTTTTATTCCCTATTCTCTATTTTAAAAAAATAAAAACTTTATATTAAAAAAAGTTTTGATGGGAAATGTAGACGTCCTGGTCTTACAGCTTGGCTCTCCATTTAATTGAAGTTTACAGAACCCCCCCCCCCACACACACACACAGCAGAGGGGAAGGGGGGGCTCCCGGCGAGAGCCCAACGCCTGCATTCCCCTCCCAACTGCATGGCCTCCCTCCCATAGACTGCTGCTCTGTAAACTTCAATTAAATGGAGAGCCAAGCTGCAAGACCAGGACGCCTACATTTCTCATCAAAACTTGAGGGAAACTGACAAGTGTCCAATTCGTGTCAGGCATCACTTGTAGCTTGGCTCTTACAAGCCTTTATTTGTAAGCTTAAAAACTATCTATATCAACAGTTTCAGGTTGGTAGCTGTGTTGGTCTGCAGTAGAACAGCAGGATTTGAGTCCAGTGGCAGAGTTACTCCAGTCTAAGCCCACTGAAATCGATGGGTTTGGACTGGAGTAAGTCTGTTTAGGATTTCGCTGTTAATCTCATGCTTCTCTCTTGGTAGAATAAAAGGGACCTAACACTTCTTCTTAAGCTTTAACTGGGTAATTTTATTACTGACATTGACAGTACTATTTAAAAATATATATTCTGTTAAATACAAAACAGTTAACACATGAACAGTGAAATCCTAAGCAGAGTTGCTCCTATCTAAGACTGACTCTCACAAATCAATCATATTTAAAGGTTTTGGACAATACCATACTAATAAAAAGAAAGGGAAAAGACATATCTGTTTATAAATATAAGATGTTATTGATTTCCAGCATATCTTAAAATAAAAAGCAAAATAAAATTTAAAAGGTGGAGATCCTTACCCAGTATTTTTTTTGCTAAACTAAATTCTTCTGTAATATTTACATCGGTACATCAGTAATAGTTTTTACTCCTTGTATAAAACAATGACCAATATTGATGCCACTTTTAAACTAAATGGATGCTCATGGGCAGCTTTGTGTTTGCAGATTTTATTAAAGTACTTTTATTATAATAGATTTAGGATCAGAAGCAAATTGTAACAGATTTGTCTAGCCATTTTCTTTCTGCTTCAGCAAGTCCCTCTTTAAAAATATCAAAATGCTAGGAAACTGGGAAAACCGGTGTGTGCTATTCCTCCTTTCTGGATGAAGCAAATGCAACAGGAATTTTGTTTAGCAAAAAACACAAAATAAAATCCAACCAATCCTCCTTACCTTCCTGCCATTCACAAAAAATACGAGCTCATCTGATTGTGGGAGGCAAGCCATTCCACTTGATAAAAAGCCACCGCAAGAAAGCTGTCAAAGGTGTCAGGCACCAGTAAGCTGAAGGTGGTTTCACCAGCCGTTTCCAGAACCGGATTGAGCCTTCATTTTCAAGACCTAAGATGAAAATCAGACCTGCAGGGAGGAGCCAGGATGCAATTAGCCAAAACACCTCTACGCGACTGTTACATTTCTGTTTCAAGCATAGGCTAAAATTGGTTTGGAAGACACTTTTACGGAGGCAGCTAAAGTTCCTGAATCCAGGTTCTTAAAAAGCAGCTTTTATACGACAAATTCACGTTCCCCTCCCCTCCCTACCAAACCTTATAAAGCTGCTGATCCTTCTTCCGCATGCGAAGAAGTTTCCCTCTCCTCAGCCCAGACCCAGGCCAGCCTTCAGATGGTTCAGTCTCCTAGCCCCTCCCTCCTGCGTGGGACCCCTGCTCGTGTGGACTCACCCGTCACTCTGCCATTGGTTCCTCTGACAGAGGCATGGAGGAGAGGTCCCTCTGGGGCTACTAGCCATGGGGACTCAAGTGAGCTTCCACGGTCAGAGGCAGCGAACCTCTGAATGCCAGTGCCAGGAATCATAGAATCATAGGGTTGGAAGGGAACTCTAGGGTCATCTAGTCCAACCCCGTGCACAATGCAGGAAATTCACAACTACCTCCTCTCCGCATACCACAAGTGACCCCAGCTCCATGTCCAGAAGGTGGCAAAACACCTCCAGGATCCCTAGCCAAGCTGGCCTGTGGAAAGAAGGCAATGTCAAAGGAGGAAATTGGCGTCTGTGCCCTGTTTATTGGTGCGTCAGGGTTACTGGTTGCTCACTATGTAAAACAGATTGTCAAACTAGATTGTCCGCTGGTCTGATCAAGCAGGGCCCTTATGTTGTTATTGCTGTTCCTTTCTCCTGCGGATCTAGGGTTGCCAGTCCCCCACTGGGGGTGGGGGATTCCCCCTTCCCACCCTCTACCACCACCCTCACTTACCTGGCCAGCAGGGGAGGCACTGGCCTCCTGGGGGACATGCTCCTGGGTGGCACGGCGCACTCCCAGGCAGTGCAGTGTGCTCCAGTGGACCCAACCCAGAGAGATTCAGGCCCCATTCGCTCTCACAGCCCCACCCAATTTACAGGGTGATTGTCATGAGGATAATAAGAATATATGGTTGTTGTGGGTTTTCCGGGCTGTATTGCCGTGGTCTTGGCATTGTAGTTCCTGACGTTTCGCCAGCAGCTGTGGCTGGCATCTTCAGAGGTGTAGCACCAAAAGAGGTGCTACACCTCTGAAGATGCCAGCCACAGCTGCTGGTGAAACGTCAGGAACTACAATGCCAAGACCACGGCAATACAGCCCAGAAAACCCACAACAACCATCGTTCTCCGGCCGTGAAAGCCTTCGACAATACAATAAGAATATATGGTTGTTGGGGGTTTTCCGGGCTGTATTGCCGTGGTCTTGGCATTGTAGTTCCTGACGTTTCGCCAGCAGCTGTGGCTGGCATCTTCAGAGGTGTAGCACCAAAAGACAGAGATCTCTCAGTGTCACAGTGTGGAAAAGATGTAGGTCATTTGTATCTACTCAGGAGGGATGGGGTGGAGCTGAGTCATTCTGTAAGAGTTTCCCAGGGTGTGGAATGCTAATGGCGGGAGGCTTCACTGAATCCTGAGGAGGTTCTTTTGCATATGGATTGGTGCTTGATGTGCTAATCTTCTCTGCAGGGCTATTGTCGGGTGTGGAGTGTTTTGTTGGCCTGGTGTTTTTCAGAACTGGAGCCCATGCTCTGTTCATTCTTAAGAATGGGCTCCAGTTCTGAAAAACACCAGGCCAACAAAACACTCCACACCCGACAATAGCCCTGCAGAGAAGATTAGCACATCAAGCACCAATCCATATGCAAAAGAACCTCCTCAGGATTCAGTGAAGCCTCCCGCCATTAGCATTCCACACCCTGGGAAACTCTTACAGAATTACTCAGCTCAACCCCACCCCTCCTGAGTAGATACAAATGACCTACATCTGTTCCACACTGTGACACTGAGAGATCTCTCTCTTTTGGTGCTACACCTCTGAAGATGCCAGCCACAGCTGCTGGCGAAACGTCAGGAACTACAATGCCAAGACCACGGCAATACAGCCCGGAAAACCCCCAACAACCATCGTTCTCCGGCCATGAAAGCCTTCGACAATACAATAAGAATATACTTTGTAAACTGCTCTGAGTGGTCATTAAGTTGTCCAGAAGGGCGGTATGTACATTGAATGTTGTTGTTGTTGTTATGCCGCTGAATATATTTTAATTAGTGCACATTTTACCTTTGCATTATTGACCAATTTAGGCAGGAACCAATCTAATAAGAACATAAGAACATAAGCAAAGCCATGTTGGATCAGGCCAGTGGCCCATCCAGTCCAACATTCTGTCACACACAGTGGCTAGAAATCCAGTGCCATCTAAAGGACTGTCAGTGAGGCCAGGACACCAGAAGCCCTCCCACTGCCTTCCTTCCAGCACCAAGACAACAGAGCACCACCTCCCCACAAAGAGAATACCATCTATCTCCTGTGGCTAATAGCCACTGATGGACCTCTGCTCCATATATTTGTCCAGTCCCCTCTTGAAGCTGGCAATGCTTGTAGCTGCCACCACCTCCTGTGGCAACGAATTCCATGTGTCCTTTTCATACATCTTTCCATCAATCCTTTTCATACATCTTTCTTTATTAGTCTGCCCATCGGCCACATTTGTTAATACAAGTGTTAATAAGTGCAATACAAGTGTATTGCAGATTGTGGCAGGGGGGTGATGGGGGTTGTAGGTTTGCCAGGTCCCTATAACCACCCAGTGGGAGGAGGTCCTGGCACTTACCTTGTGCCTTGTGTGCAGGTGTTTTCACATGCACTTGCATGATATGTCACTTCCAGGAAGTGATGTCATCATGCCTGCTATAGGCATGCTCTTACATTTTGCACGGGGCAAATTCAGACCATTTGGGGCCAAAATTGGCCTCAGCGAAGCACGAGAGCACACCCACAGCCAGTATGATGATGTCACTTCAAGAAGTAATGTTGTCATGCTCCACTGGAAGCAAGCCCGGCTTGCGCTTTCCCAGGTTGCCTGCTGGTGCCAGGCAATCTCTAGGAGGCTTTCCAGCAATGGGGCAAACCCCCAGGAGATTGCCCACCACTGGTAGAGCCTATGGAGGCACAGGTGTGCCTGGTCTGGCAACACTTGTGATGGTCCCAGAGGGTGGTGGCAGTTGTGACATGGGCTGGGGCAGGGCGGTTTCCTCTCCCCCGCAAAAGTCCCTACCCTCTTTCTGTCTTGGGCCACCCATGGCTCAGTGATAGCAAGGTCTCCTCAGGAGAAGAGGAGCCCCATGTAATTTGGTATCTATTTATTCATTGTATTTATTGTATATGTATTATATTTATTGTATCTATAATGGATGTATACTAGCATGGCTTGGGTGATGATGAAATATATAATGAGATTATGAGTACGCTTATGGCACTGGAGTGCTTTATATAGTTAATAGTATTTACATTTACTCAATCATTATTTATATTTCATTTAATTGTGTTCCTCGGTGGGGTTTCCCCCTCTGGCTTGCAGTCTGGCTTTATCGTGAGGTTGCCTCTTTTTCTTTGTTGGTCAGTTCTGAAGGAGCAGAAGCTGGCAAGCAGGAGGAGGCGTTGCAGGCTGATCAGAGTTCACCGCCAGCAGCTGGGGCAGAGCCACCGACACCCTCTGGCCCGACGCAACAGGTGAAGCTCAGCCAGTTGTTCCCAGCCCTCTGGGATTGCCCACACCCTTAGCATCCTGGAGAAGGAGGTGGCACTACCAGAGAGACGGCACCATTCATGCCTCCCAGCCTGACGCTTGCAGCAACGATGAGTAGCTGCAGGCGAACTCCCAAGCAGCTGGCTGCAAACAGCACATGGCTATAAAAACCAGCCAAAAGAAACTGCCAGGCATGGAAGCAACCAGTGGGAATCCCATTGGCGCTGTGGCCACTGCCATGGCGCCTGCCTTGTTTCCTGTGACTCTCGGGACCATTCCTTGACTCTGCCTATGTCATGCCCTTGGGATGGCCAGTGGCTGACTTGCAGATCTCCTGACCTTGCTGTTTGGATTGCCCTTTGGACCAGCACACTGACTCTGTGCCCTGACATCAGAATGGACCTGGACCACACCGTCTGGGCTGGCACCTAGGCCTGCTTCACTCCACACTCCAAGGGCACGGCCCATGCTGCCCCAGCCCAGCCCATGACAGTTTCTTTCTCCCCCCTTCCCAAGATCCTACCTCTGGTGTTTTCCTCCTTAGAGAGGTCAAAGAAGTTTGGTGTTCTATTCTTTTCTTATTCTCTTTCTTCTCTTCTTTCCTCTTCTCATCTTCCTTTTTCTTTACTAAGCAACCTTGCATCTCTTTAGCTTCTTTTCTTAACTCTCGTTTAGAACAAAATAATTTTACAATTTGGGGCAAGACTCCAACAGAAAGGCCATTTTTTTTGCCTTGGAAAGCACTTTTTATGTCCTTAACTAACCTATACACCAAAATACTGTCAGGGTTAGAGTGTATGTATGTAACCGAAGAGACTCCATATTAATTCTTTCAGTATTCTAAGTGCTTTGTTCACAGGTGCCAAGATGTTCCCAGCAGCTATCTCACAGAAGAGGATTGTTTTGGCTATCGCTTCTCCAGCCTTGGGAAACTTTCGCTTTCTCAGCTTCAAAGGGATTGTTTTGAGAACTATGGGGGGAGGTTGGGTCTGCTTGGATCTGATACTTTGTACTTCATGCTTTGCCTGTCATTTGTAACAATACACGTGTACCAGCCTGGATATTGTATCTGGGCCAGTGGACTATAATGCATACTTTCTTCAGTAAACTTTTTAAAACAACGGACTTTTGTCTGATTGCAGAAGGTAGTCTGGAGTAAGGACATTATCTAGCCACAGTTTTGACATTTTGTTACGAATCACAACTTTCCAATGCCTAAGCCGGAGCAGATGGATTCCAAAGCTGTTCCTGACAGGGACCCTTTGTTTGATCCATATGCCTCCCCCGGCTCTCAAGGACTGGAACCTCAAGGACCTGTTCCAAGGGGGACAGGATCCTCTGTTACTACAATTTATACTCTCGCGCCTGGCAGAACGGATAGTCGGCCCATTGCCGCAGCCGATCCGTTGATATCCTTGCCGACTCCGACGCAGTGGGGTGCGAGGCCGCGGGAAGTGAAAGAAAGAAGGGCAAGTACAGTGTTCATGCAACTCCCGATGGACGGCCTGCGGAGTTTAGGAGTAATCGCCGAGCATCCCAGTAGCCAACCATGGTACTACTGGAACAGAGAAGCCAACCAGTCGGAGTGGGAAACGTCCTGCCGCGATGTATTAAGTTGGGACTATGCGGAAGTTACCCCGTGGTCGGGGCAACAAGACCTAAGTGAACACACATGGATACAATTGCAAAGCAGAACCGTAGCAATTGACGCTGGAATCTCAGCGGTTACGGGACTGGCGAAAGGGATCTTAGCAGGAAGGTCCCAAGAAGAACAAGGCGCAGGGGCCCAAGGCATGGGAGAAATAAGGCCTTGGCCCGGGGCAGCCTGTGCGGAATCATACGCTGAATATGTGGAAACCTCGCAAGCCACCAAGGAGCCACCTCATCAGTATACAGATACTGAAACCGCCAAAAGAAATATGGGTTGTGTACAAATCTTAGAGGAAAGGCTAACAAGCATGGAAGAGAGTCTGGCCCATGCAGTTCACCTACTGTCTGTACTCATGGTTGGGAGTTCGGAAGAAAATCGGGAACTGCCAGCAGGCCTGCACTAGAGCCTGTCTAACTTACAGAAGTATATCCCCAGGACTGAGGCGGGGGTACCAGGCCAACCGCTTCCAGTAGAGGATATACCGCAACAACCCAATGAACCACCAGATCCCACTCCGGGTGAGGATCCCTGTCCTGAACCAGAGGATCCTTGTCCTGACCCAGATACAGAGGAAGAAGTGGAAGAGAACGGAGATGGTGGGGGAGTACCTATAGAGGAACCTCCGACAACCCCGAGAGGTACACCGGAACGTCCTCCGGGGGGAGATCCCGCCACCATACCGCCAATTATTCCACCAACAACGTCCCAGGGAGGGGGGCAACCCTTTCTGCCGAGACTATTAGCGCCATTACAAAGAGGCACCACTCTGCGTCTCTCTCCGCTACCGGGACCGATTGGAAGGGGGACTACTCCTCGACCGCTACAGACGCCTGGGCCAAGAGGAACTCCCGTCCCAAGACAACCGATCCCAAGAGACACTCCTCCCCCATTACAGCCTGTGCCGCTACAACCAGCGCCGTTGCTGCCAGCACCACGAGAGACACCCCCAGCACCATTACAACCAGCACTGCGGTTGCCCGCACCACGAGGGACACCCCCAGCCCCGCTACAGCCAGCTCCGCTGTTGCCCGCACCACGAGGTACGGCCCCCGTCCAACCATTACCGATACAGCCGGTACCGTTACAACCAGCACTGATGCTGCCTGCACCAAGAGGACCCCCTCCTCTGCTACAACCAATTCCGGGGGGCCCTCCTCCGCGGCTACCTCAGCCAAGGCCCCAACAACCTCTGTTTCAACCACAGCCGCAACCCGTACCACTCGATTACTACCCGGTACCGGCGCCAGCAGCGGCCAGGCCGCAAGAATTACCAATGGGCTGGGTAAAGTTGGAAGCCACATTTGATGGGGATCCTTCCAAATTGGGATTCTTCCTCGTGCAAGCCCTGCAATTTTTCAATCAGTGGGGACATCTATTTGGAGACGAAGCCAGTCAAATTGAACACTTGGGATCCCGTCTCCAAGGAAAAGCTGCCGACTGGTATGTAGGTCTTTATGATATAGGCGCCCCTGAGTTAAATACAATTCAAGGGCTAGTGGATGCGCTGCGAGCCCAATATGAAGACCCTTTAGAGGAGACGAGAGCTCGAACAGAATTGCAGTCCATTAGGCAAGGCAACATGTCGGCTAGAGACTATGTTACAAAATTCCGACAGTTTGCCGCCAAATGCCCAAGGTGTGAGGAATTGACCAAAATAATTCTGTTCAAACAAGGCATGAATCCCAAGTTGCTGGATAGGGCCCTCATGCAAGATAATCCTCCCACCTTATTGGGGTGGATTCAGTTAACTTGTGAAGTAGAAAACCGCATGCAAGAAGTGCGTTTAGTGGAACAACAGCAACATGCTGGACAAAGGCGCTCCTCAGTACTCGTTAGAGGAGGCAGAGGTGCTGGATATGCTACCAGAGGAGCGAGAGATGCTAGATGGCAACAAGGATTGTGCCTGCAGTGTGGCCAAAGCGGTCACTTTGCGGTGCAATGTCCGTACCGGCCTGTGCAGAGAACTCTGCTCCAATTAAGGCGTCCAGCCCCTGCCGCTTTCCCGGCGCCACCTCGCCCAACACCAGCTCCTAGAACAACAAGACGCAGAGGCACTTCTCGTAGAAATCCTCCCGAAAGAGGGTTAGAGCTAGAAGAAATTATGGACTATGATTCAACGGCTCTAACCGGAGAGGAGAATCCAGAGAGTCCTGTCTCGGGAAACGAAATGGATCTGTCGTAAAAGGACCCAAACGGCAGATCAAACTTCAGTCAGTTCCTACTTTGAACAGATCTCGTGGGTCCATTCTCTTCATACCAGTAACATTGGTATGGTAGAAAAATGCATATCTGCATTCAAGCTCTTATAGACTCGGGCTGCTCTAGAGACATTATTGCCCCAGCCTTAGTGAATGGTTTAGTACTTCCCATTAAAGAATTGGAAACTCCAGTCATTTTCGAACAAATGGATGGCACTAACATGAATCCTGTCACTACTGAAACCGCGCCAGTCATCACAGGCATGGGGCAACATTGGGAAGTAAGATCGTTTGTAATTAGTGCCACTGCCAAATATCCATTGATTCTGGGAAGCAGATGGT